>NC_136067.1:723892517-724535017 GCF_964261635.1 Lissotriton helveticus
ATCGACCTGGTAAAACCACAACATGTGGCCGATAACAAACAGTAGGCCAAGTGGACTCCCAATAAGTAGCAGAACACCAAGGTTTGCTACCAGCACAGAGGTCCTAACAAAAAGGCTCATCACATTCGAAACGCCTAAAGAAGAACAAGAAGGACTATGCAACAATGCAATAGAACTCAGACCTCTTAAAACCCAAATAAAGACATTTAGCAGAGACACACCAATCTACAATGAAGTGCCGAGTGAAAATGCAAAAAACAGAAATCCTGAACCAATTGGAAGAATTGACAGAACTGCATCCGGTTACTTCATCAACTTCGATGATTCCTCTGACGGCTTCAGTGAATCAAAGACACAGCCATCATCAAAATCCTTTAAAGACAAAGCTAAGGAACTTTTGAAACAACTGAAAGAAACATATCTGGTTTCTCCATGGATTGAATTTTGGGTGGGTTTTGGTGCATTTATCCTCATACTTTGGCTCATCATGGTATTTACTTTGGGACGCTTCATTGAGGGAAAATATGCTAAAATGGACCCAGCAAGTCAGAACATCAACTTGGTCCTCAAACCACACACATCTTCACACGTCGAGAAAAGAGAACTTTCTTCAGCCAACTTCACAGCCAATCCTATACCTGGTGGGGTAGCCTGGGACAACACTGACTATGAAATTTATGGTCCGGTCGAGATCCTGAAATATCCACACCAAATCAAGATCTCCTTGAGTGACTTTGCAAAACCAAACTCATTTGCTGATGATTGGGACTTCGAAAGTATTAACAACATGATGTCTGACTTAGTAATGTCTGCTAAATTTACAAAACATGATTATTTGCAAGGTTCTACAAATTATGACAGTATGTATTGCTATAACCACTATGGTAACCATTTTTTACATAAATCTGCACAACCTAGAAATGTTTTAAATTATAATCAATGGGAACATTGTGCTACACCTCCAAAAGGGAGCTCTAGAACCGTGTATGACAAATATTCATATTTTTCAGGTTTTAACACAAGTAATGCTGAAACATTTTATTTTAAATTGTCAAACAAGACAGGGATGAAAACCATGATAACCAACACAAAATTGATATATTCAGATTCATTCTTTGAAAAAATGAATACATTTGGATTTGATTATTGGGACAAAAATGTTGATTTAAAAAGTGTTTGGGGTACAAAAGAATGGCAAGTACAGGGTATAGAAGCTTTGTTTAGAGCCTGCATGATCCCAGAACAAATGATATTTTTAAATGACACTGTTCAACAAACCACCTGTCTTGGCTTAGCCAAAATCAAAGATTTAAATAAACCGTCTATTCCAAAGCCAACAATGTTTAGCAATAACTCTGATACAGATGAAGAAATAGACGTAAACCATATATTAAACCAAAACAGAACACATCCTGATTGGAAACAATGGTTGATCTGGCCCACAGATACAAATAACTGTCAAGATAGATTCCTGAATAAAACACAGGGTTTCAAAATGACCAGGCCAGACCCTAGATATCCCCAAAGACATAACCCAGGGATAATAACAACCTACAGTGTGGGCAAATTATGCCTTCAATGGCTACAAACTTCCACACTGCCTGAAATTAAGCAACACCTAACTTTACTTACTGATGGTGCTGACTTGCGTGATTTCATAATGGGACCACGCAAACAGCGTCAAAAGCGTTTCATAGCAGCCTCTGTATATGCAGCACACAATGAGGCCTGGAAGGTTACTCAAATTGAGACAGCAGAAAGAATACGGGAAATTGACCGTATCAATTTGGAAAAATCACTTTCTGTAGTGGACAATGGGTTAATGACTCTGTCCTCCAGAATTTTTTCATTGGACAGCATTGTGTCTTCAGCAATCGATATATTATCGCAAGACTTACTGTTATTACAACATGGTCAGTCACAATTGCGTTCCATTGTACAGCTTGGCTGGACGTTACAAAATCTGCGTTCAGGCTATGTGCCTTGGCGTTTAATCAACACAACGTCACTATTCCAAATCTTTAACCTTACTGATAGACAAATCGGTATGGCGCAAAAGGGTGCTGATTATACAATCTTGAGCATTGAAAAACTAGAAAGATTACCATTGACAATGTCAGAACGACCTGTCAGTGAATGGATAATCCACGGAATCATAAATATTCCAATCTCAACCTTCAGGTTTCAATACTGCCAAAAATATATACAGGCTGGCATGTACGAGAAATTGGGAAAGGGGTACCTTAAAACAACTTGGAACCTGCCCTATTCACATGCATGTGTCAGTAATAAAGGACAGAAAGTGTTTCTTAGTGGCAACAATTGTGCTATGTCACTAAGCGGCACGCTTCTGTGTAACGGTATTAGTTTGCACGGAGCCTGTGAAGGGAATTCATACAACCTTTCATGTCACCAGCAAGGCGCACCTGCAACTGAAATAGAACCATTCTTTCAAAGACTCTATAATGGGAGTTACATTCTTATTGTAGACCGCTGATGTTGTAGTCTTATGCCCGGGACTCCTTATCTAGTAACTACAACGGCGAAGGTCAAGTGCTGTGGACGCTCTTTATTCCCCAGCTCCTTTCCAGGCAGGGAGGCAAGGGCATGGCCCAGTTTGAAACTTACTTCTATTCGAATAGATACTTTAAGCAGAATGAAAACAGTGCTTCTTCAGACGCCTACAAGGCTCACGTCATCTAAAAAAAAGTATGATCTACAAGTCGCAAGGACGACTGCAGAGATACATACATTATTATCAACTAATTCCCCCGTACATTTCGCGGAAATCCTGAGCGAAATCTTAAATATTTCTGATACCACTGGGGTCTCAAAGGTATTTAAGACAGTATTTTCGATGGCATTAACACCATTCAAAGCCATACTGGGTATTTTTCCAGATTTCGTCCATTCGATTTTTGGCGGACTTCCCCTGATCCTGGGACTAATTGCAGGAATCCTATTCCTAGTCCTTATTTTTCGTTATGGCAACCCATGTCACAGATCAAACTCTCGCGACAATGGAAGATACGATCCTAGCCATTGGATACCGGGACCGGATATCAAAAATCCTGGGACTCTCCCGGCTTAGAGACCTAAACATGACTTGGTTTCTATCATTTCGACCAATGTGGCAAAGGTGTGTTTTACCTGTACTAAGGTGTCTGCTATGCGGAGAAGAATGCGTGTTAGACACCTGTCTGACGCTACAATCGGATGCGCCAGTGGATGCAGATACACTGTTGGTTCCTACCAAGGTTCACGCTTTGTGCTGCCCTCAAAGGCTGCCAATCCTGATGACGGCATTCGTGGAATCTTCACCACTGCGATTGAAGAGTAGTGAAGTTCAAGATGAAAGCAGCATCGAACAGGTACGACCTTCTGTCAGCAATGCGAATCAGAATGTCAATGCAGACAATCATGCGCACGAATGCATGGTTACCCCTATTTCCGACTTAGTGGAACTTTCCCATGAAGCTGTTGATAGTTTTTTCGAAAGCCTGAATGATATGATGTTCTCTCCAGAACAGAAATAGAGACTTTTGAGCAAGCTCGCACACGGCGTTCCCTGAATTTGGCCTTCAACTTTAAAAATAAAGTCACATGAACAATTCTTCCCACCAGTTCACGGACAACAATTTTTTAGCAGCCCCAAATTATTTTTCACAAATTTTTCGGGACACTTAACTTCTGCTTAAAGTAAGAAACTATTCCTAGAGAACTAAGATTTCTATTTTTTAGATACTTTATAAAACTTTAGTTGCCCGCTGGGATGTTCACAAATATTTTATCATGTGATGAAATGGTCTCGAACTTCCTTTCTGTATAGCTATATTAAGAGCCATTTCATGTGTATTTCTCATATACCAATAAGCAATAATGCATAACAATGCGTGTTTACTTTTGCATTTAATTCATAGCTTAAGTGCATACAATATATATGACTGCAATTTTTCAGTATATTTGAAAATTTCGAAATGCATTTATGTATTTTGGGGTGGTAAGGTATACACTATACTCTATAGTATGTTGTACTATGTTATACTATGCATAGATTAGTAGATATGACCATAGTTAGCGTGGAGTGGGTGTCGTTTATTTCTATAGGTTCTGAATCAGTCCCCCTATTCCTGACCCTATTCTGGTTAAACTAACTATCAAGTTAACTAACAGTCAGCCCATGAGGCAAGAAAACCCCCATGATGCAGATACCGTTATCTGACGCAGTCACACTACGGCACAGGAACGTGTTATCTGATTAGGTCATAACGCTTGAGATCTAATTAGACAAGCGACATTCCTCCAGCCCCTGATAAGGCATACGACGTTCTCATAACAAATGAAACCTATGACAACCTGGAAAATCCGTGCGGCCATTGTTTTGATTTCACAGAGAACTTCAGTAAAAGAATGTGCTAACGAGCCAGTCGTATGACATCTTTATTGACGTATCTATGTCCATCCTTACGTCAATCTCGGCACCTTTAAGGAATAAATATTGCCGACCTTGCCCTATGCAAACACACGCGTGGTGACAAGACGGAGCAGCCATACTTGCCGAAGCCGAGAGCAGAAGCAGACCCCGCTGGCAGCAGCCCCGCCTTCCTGACGCGCTGAGAGACGCGCTGCTATCTCAAGCCGAGAGACCCAGCACCGGCGCTTTCGGGCAGCCCTCGCAGGCAGCCTGGAATATCGAGAGCAGAGAAAGAGATACCATTCCTCATCCATCCTAAATTCCAGGTACAGAACTGAATAACCCCTCACAGAGAATTCTTTAGTTATTCACTTGGCAAAAACAAACTTAACTTAAACTGTAACTTTCTATTCCCGCCCACGCATTAGACTTAGGTCAGGTACACGGGGTAGGCGTATTTAGAAACACCAGTTGAGCACGTTTAGTCAAAATTTATATGTGTATGTAAATATATTTTAATCATTTTAAACATCATATGGCTCAGAAACCATATCAATGTTTTTACAGTATTATTTTATACTATTGCTTTTAATGTATGCACTTTACTTAACTATAAGTATTGCAATAATATCGATCCATTTCTCATGTATGAGAAAAGAGACTGATCAATAAATAACACCTTTTTATTGAACACGCCCGTCTCTTCCTTTTCTCTACATTCTGATGAGACTAAGAATGCACGTACTGACTGAGTAAAATAATTGCCTTGTGCTCACACGACTCTCGAGATTGACTCTTGATTAGGGGAGAGCAAAGTTGTCATGTTCTATGGTTGTCAGAAACTAAATCCCTTCTTGTCTAATCAGGGGAGTTAATTCCTTCCTTGAACATTCGAGAAAGTTTCTAGCGAACTCTGAGCTTAGCTGGCAAACCCAAAAATTAAGTCTAGTATCGACAGTAGTAGACCTAGTTAACGTCTGGCCTAGGCCTTTACTGCTGTAGGTACTATTCCAATGCGCAGAGCCTATTGGGAAAATAGGAGCTACACTACATCTTCAGCTGTAAGAGTCGCAGACGCGCCGGGATCGCGACCTCTTTAGGAGAGGATGTCGCAGCCTGCCAGTCTTCATCATCCAACTCCAGCCCATCGTTAGTCCAAGCACTCCGAAGCTGAACAAGCAGGTCCGAACGATCATTGATGAGTTTTTTATAGATAAGGGAGATAGTGCTGTCCGGAACATGCCCGTCCAGCACCCTGTCCTCCAGGGGAGAACACTCCGGGATAGTAGATCCGGCTGGAAAAACCGATTCAATGGCATGTCGAACCTGGAAGTAGCGAAAATACTCTGTGTCATTCAAATTATATTCCTGCTTCAATTCAGCAAAGGTCTTAACTCTATTTTTAGCCCAGAGATCGCCCACTTTACTAATGCCAATGAGGTCCCATCTATCAAAACCCTTCGACGTCCATAGCTCCCCCAGTCTCTCAGCGGCAAACAATGGGGCCGCTCTGGTCAATTTATCCGCCCACCCCGTAGCCGTGGTCGCACTACCCCACACTCGCACTGCCACTCCAGTGGGACCCGTCAGGTTCCTCCTGGCGCCTCGAGAATAGAGCGCCCTATAATAATCACCCCCGGGCAACTGCCACCGATCCATCTCAAATGCAGGATTCAGAGCTGGACCGTACATGGCATGGTTCACAGCGCTCAGCTGAGATGCCCAGTATTATCTTTTAATATCAGGCAATGCTATACCACCATCGTACCAGGGCAACGTCAACTTCGCCAACGCAATGCGGGGCCGTCCAGCCCACACTAGTCTCCTCTGGAGGCCCTCGATTTCACGAAAGTAACTGGCTGGCACCAGATCAAGCGTGTTTTGGACGGCATACAGAAAACGGGGAAGAGACATCATCTTAAACAGGGCAGCTCTTCCCAATGGGGACAAGGGTAAACTACACCATGCCGCAACGTCCGACCGAAGCCGGACAAGCGGAGGTAACAAATTCCGCTCGTAGCGCACCATGGGGTTCAGTGAAATATAGATCCCCAAATACTTAAAGCCCCCTCTAGAAACAGGTATCGGGCAAGTGCGGGGCAGAGAGGGCGAGTCTCCAGTCAGTGGGAAAATACAAGACTTGGCCCAATTGATAACCAAACCGGAGTTTCGTCCGAAGGAATTCAAAACGTCGAAGAGGACTCCTAGTGACTTATGGGGGGAGGTCAGGTACAGTAATATGTCGTCGGCATATAGTGATATGCGATCTTCGAAGTCAGGGGACCATCGAATACCCTTGAGTGAGGGCTCCCAGCGGAGCCACGCGGCAAGGGGCTCAAGCGCGAGCGCAAATAGAAGCGGCGACAGAGGACATCCCTGCCGCATGCCTCGTCCGAGAACAAAGGGCTCCGAGGCTCTGCCGTTAACCACAGCCTGAGCCAACGGCTGCTCATACAGAAGCTTGACCCACGCGATGAACTTCGGGCCGAAACCAAATTTAGCAAGAGCAGCCCACAAATACGGCCACTCGACCGTGTCAAAGGCCATCGAGGCATCAAGGGAAACCAAGATGGCCGGTTCATTGAGAGACACCGTGAAGACGGCGGAGATTGAGCGCAGTATTCCAACGAGGAGTAAAACCAGACTGGTCCGGGTGTATCAAATCGCTAATCACCGTGACCAATCGATTTGCCAAAAGCTTCGCCAATATCTTGGGTTCTGCATTCAAAAGTGATATCGGTCGATGCGATGAGCAGCGCTCGCGGGGCTTGCCATCTTTATGGATAACCACAATGGACGCCAGACTCTGGTCCCTAGAAAGGGACCCAAGGTCTCGCGATGCCGCAAACATCCGACTAAGATACGGCGCCATTTTGTCCGGGCATAGCTTGTATAATTCAAATGGTATACCGTTCGGACCCGAGGCCTTCCCCGAGCGAAGGGAGCGTATAGCAAGTGCAACCTCATCAGTGGAAAAGTCCGCCTCCATAAGCACCCTGTCCGACTCCGAGAGACTAGGCAGAACGAGATCACGAAGCAACAAGTGCGAGTCCTCTTCTGGCATATTCGAGACCGGCACGTATACAACCCGAAAGTGCCGGGCAAACACCTCGACTATCTCAATCGGGTCCACCGCTCGCGTACCGTCAACTTTCTCAACCACAGGCACCACTCGATTCAGTCTGTCTCGTTTGTCCAGCCAAGCAATCAGCTTTCCCGCTTTATCACCCACATCATACAAACGCCCCTGTTGCACACGGTTCATCGCCTCAGCCGCGTCAGTCACCAAAGCCCTGTATTCAGATTGCTTAAGAGCTAAAAAGTGCAATCGCTCGGGTGTAACCCCAGACTCCAACTGTTCCTCCAACCCAGCAATTTCAGTTTCCAAGCTCACCACCTCCTCATTTTTGCGCCTCCTCTCGCCAGCGATCAAAGACAGAGTCTGACCACGGTTCACAGTTTTATAGGCCTCCCACAGGGAGACCGGGGAGGACACCGATCCCTCATTTTCAGCAAAGTAGAAGTCCATACACTTGACCACCTCCGATCTGATTTTGGGATTCCGAAAATGCCATGGATTGATCGGGGCAATCCGACCCCCAGCCCCCAGCTGTACATCGATTTGAAGCCAAAGCGGGGAGTGGTCGGAAATCCCCCTAGCCAAATGCTTGATTTCACGTACCGAGACCAACTGCACCACCGGCACGAGTATATAATCGAGTCTCGAGAGACTCCCATGAGCTCCCTAGTGGAAGGTGTACTGGAACTGTCCAGGGTGCAGCTGTCTCCAACAATCCGCCAGCCCAAAAGCATCCAAAAATTTCCCCAGCCATAACTGCGATGCAGGAAGAAGCCTGGGGGGGCTACGGTCACTCTCTCCATTAACCACAGAATTAAAATCGCCACCCAATACCAACAAACCATCAGGCAGCCCCAGAATCACCCCACCCAAATCGGTGAATGTAGTAGACTGCAGACCAGGCGGAACATAGACAGACAATATGGAGATCAACTTCCCCTCCCACCTCCCCGTAATAGCCGCGTAGCGGCCTTTGTCGTCCAACACCGTGCCATCTATCTCCAGGGGGAGGGAGTTCCTAACCAGGATACCTGCCCCCCTCGATCCAGTGGTAAAGCCGGAATGGGCCACCAAATGGTAACCTCGCCTATTCAATGCCCGACACGTATTACCCACCAAGTGCGTCTCCTGGAACAAAACCACATCTGGGGAGGATCGCTTCAAATACTGCAGTACTATCCCCCGCTTTATCCTGTCAGCAAGACCGTTAACGTTCCAGCTCAACACCCTCAGCCCCCTACCCCCCATCCCAGAAGTAAACAGTCTGCCCCCCCCCACCATGAAACAAGCACATAGCAGCAAATATGGAACAAAGCGCAGCCTCGATACAAACAAGAAAGAAAGAACCCCCCACCACCCCCAGTGAACCCACAAAACACAAACCCCCCTCCCTGCACCCCTGCGGTAGACCGAAAAGCCACCCCAACTTGCAGTGTGCCTGTCGCCCCATTAAACTAACCTACAAAAAGAGAGAAAAAGTCCCCAGAGGAGGAAGATTCCCCATTCCCCCCCACCCCCGGGTATCCATGTTATAAAAACACAGTCTCTGAGCCACTGCCGTGAAGTCAGGTTCGCCGATGCAGACTCACTACTCCTGTTCCGCCAAACCGCCTTCAGCACCCCTCGGGCTCTCCGGGCCATCATGGCGCGTCGGCAAAGTGTCTAACCAGTCACTGGCCACCTCAGGGCGATCGAAGAAAAACGCACGATCCTCATGCTCGATCCCGAAAAGCATAGCATATTTCAGTCCCATATCTCTAAGGTGCCTTTTCACTCCCATGAAGCCCATTCGTTGTTTCTGCACCGCCTGAGTAAAGTCCGGGTAAAAACTGATCGATACATTCTCAAATTTGGTGGGTCCATTCGTGCGGGAGGCTTGCAGGATAGCGTCTCTGTCCCGGAAATCAAAAATCCTGGCTATTATGGGCCGCGGAGCGGCTCCCAACTTCGGCTTCCCACCAGGGACTCGATGAGCCCGCTCCACAGCGAAAAGTTTACTGAGGCCCTTCGGTGCCAGGTGTTTCAACATGAGGTCCCCCACCAGGACGTCTACGGGCAGGTCCGCGGAGGTCTCCGGAACCCCCACGATGCGAACGTTGTTGCGTCTGGCCCGGCCCTCGAAATCCTCCAGCCGACGGGCAAACAGATCATTAGTCGTCCGGAGATTGCGAACTGTGGTCTGAAGATCCGAGACATCTGTGGTCAGACTCGCAGTCTTGATATCAAGGGACTTGACCCGGTCATTAGTTTTCCCCAAGTCCGCCCTGATGAGGGTGACCTCGATCGCCACCGTGTCTATCTTAGCTGCCAAGGTTTCATATTGCTGGTCCATGGTGGTCCGGACACTTACAATGGCGCCCATAACGTCCTTCAAAGTTGGCTCCTCAATTTCAGGAGCACCGTCACCAGTTTCCTCGAGGGCCCCACTCGACCCACCCGGGGATCCCTTAGGGCGAGTAAAGCGATCGATAGTCTGGGATTGGGCAACCCCTCCCCGGGACGGGCCTCTGGTGGTGCGCTTCTCAACAACCGCCCTGCCCGCCATGATGGGCAACAAACTCCGACGGGACCTTTAGGATCTGGTCAAAGTGATTACCGTCGTGGCAAGTTCGTAAAGGCGAGAGGGCAGGGATCCAACGCTGACTGAAGGTTGGCCACAATAACAGAGCCGGTGCGCCGATCGGCTGCAAGGCGCTGACCACAACGACCGAAAACGAAACCGAAAGTAACCCAGGGGTAGAGGGCGTGGCGTATCAGCCGTTGTTGTTCGATTACCACCTGGGTACCTCGGGGACTCGAGCCCCCGGTTGGCATCGATGTGGGCCTCAAAGTTCAAAGTGCAGTAAGTCCGGTGTCCGGCGGCCAAATCGATTTTCGAAAAGAATGTGGGCATCAGCAGGGCATCAATAACAAGTACCCGTCGTCCAAATCAGGATTAATCACAGGATAGTTGTGGGAGGCGGAAAGGGTCTTGGGAGCCCTTAGCTCACACGTCCATCTTGGAAACGCGCGAAGCTCCTCCCCCCTTGATCACTTTGTTGATCGTTTTTCTGAGATCTTTGCTCCTGGTAAAGAAATTGCAGTGGATGAGTCTTTGCTATTGTTCAAGGGCCGCTTGGTTTTTAGGCAATACATTCCTAGTAAGAGGGCACGCTATGGAATCAAACTGTATATGCTGTGTGACAGCGAGACTGGATATGTCTACAATTTCAGGGTGTACACTGGTAAGAAGTCCAGCATTAACCCTCCCGGTTGTCCTTTCACTTTTGGAGTGACTGAGAAAATTGTGTGGGAACTAGGTAGAGGATTATTTAACAAAGGCCACCGTTTATATGTAGATAACTTCTACACTGGTGTGCGGTTGTTCAAGGAGTTGGCCAAAGTGGGCACTGTTGCTTGTGGCACAATGCGCAGTAACCGTAAAGGTTTCCCAAAGGAACTTGTTTGCAAAAGGCTTGTGCGGGGACAGTCTAGTGCATTGCGATGTGGGGAGCTTCTAGTTGTGAAGTTTTCAGACAAGAATGATGTGTACATGCTGACTACTATCCATGATGATAGTACTGAACCTGTGCCTGTTTGGGGTCAGGGTGCTGAAGTGCGCAAACCTGTGTGCATTTTAGCTTACAATAAGTACATGGGTGGTGTTGACAGAGTGGATCAGAGGTTGGAACCTTATGCTGCTCTTCGAAAGGCTTACATTTGGTACAAGAAGTTGGCTATCCATCTTTTCCATTTGGCATCCTTTAATGCTTTTGTTGTGTTCCAGAAGTCTTGTCCTGAGTCGAAGATGCCTTTTGTTAAGTTTCAGGAGTCTATAATAGGCAGCCTTGTACTAGTGGAGCAGGCAAGTGTTCCTAGATTTGGAGTGGAGGAGGATGTGGCTAGATTGAAAGATCGCCACTTTGCTGAATACATTCCTCCTACTACCGCAAGAGACTTTCCGACTAGAAGATGCAGAGTAAGCATGGGCGGATCTAGCGGATCTCGCGTACGCGAAATTGCGGATTTACGGATTTGCAATCCGCGAAGATACGCGAACTCTAGCGGATTTGCGGATTTTCCCGTTTTTTGTGTTGGCGCGCGTTCGCGCCGATTTTGGGACAAGTTCGCAATTGCGAACTTACTTTTCGGCTCGCAACGGCCGCGACTATGTTGTTTCTACGTCTGGTTTATCATCACAGGTTCACAGCACCCTCTGTTTCACCACTGCCACCCTCTGGGACACCCATGCCACCCTCTGGTACATCCTCACTGCCACCCATTAGGTTTATTTATCACTGTAGATTATGGTGGTTGAAAAAAGCAAGCACACCTGCCCTTCTTCAACTGCCATCAATTAATTTGTGGGTCATTAATGTGTCAGTAATTTTGAAACTTCCAGTCGGGCTGGCACCTGCTTCCTTCCTTATCTGTAATTTGCTTTTTGTTGCAGTGAAATTTTTTTTCACAGGACCTTTATGGTCTACTTGTATCTATTCTATGAGCCTGCTGTTTGGGTCATAGCAGGGTCATAGAATAGTTGCAAACTCTGGAGGGGCCCCTCAGGAAGCACTACCTTGAATGTTACTAATGTTAAGTTTGAACTTTTGCACCTGCTCATTGCTTTCAGTTTAGCTAAAATCGCTTTTTCTGCAATTTCGCGCGTTTTTTGGGGCTCGAATCCGTGCGAGATCGATTTCGGAAGCCGCGAATACAAAATTGTTTTTTGTGCGACGTGTATGTTCGCGTGATCTTGCGCATGTTCGCGAGGCGCTTCTAGCTATACGTTTGCCAAGTTACCCTATCGGTCGTACACGGGCGCGGCCATCTTGTTTGCGTGACGTAATTCCGTTTCCGGCCGCTATGTGTAATCTCGCAAAGTGTGCTGCTCGCTAGTACAATTTCGCGCGTGCTCGCAAGGAAAATCTCGCGCGAACTTACCCACGCGGTCGTGAACGGGCGCGGCCATCTTGTTTCTCATTCATTGCTATGGTTCTGGGCATGCTTCTCTATCCTCTCTCAATCTCTGCCTTCCTTTGCTTGTTTGAAGTTTATTTGATCTAATTTTACTTATTATCTATCCCTCTATTTTTCTAGCTCTATATTTTTGTGTTTTCTGCTGCTTTTAGTTACTTTTAAACTACTTTTTTAAACTCTTTTCTTTTCTTCTTCACTATTCTATTTCTTGTTTATCATTTAACTGTATTTCTGCCCAGACCATGGTAAAGGGAGCCGGGAAGCACCCTGAGAAGGGGAAGGGTCCCGCACCCCGTGCTCGGCTCCCGTGCGGGCGTTTGAGGGGGGAGCAAGTGGTCCCGCGGGAGATCTTCAGCGCGGAGGAAGTGGCGGCACTCATCTTCCACGTCCAGCGCCGCCTCCCCAAGACGATCCTCGGAGGCGGCAAGATCGCGACTGGCTATGGCATCCGGGAGCGCCGCCAGCGGTGGGAGAAGGTGTGCCGGGCCATGTATAAGCTCTCTGGGGTCCGGCGCACATATAACCAGGCCACCCACCGCTGGACCGAGGTCATGGACCGGGAGCGGGACTTGCTGGACGCGCTCGGCGTAGAGGTCCCCGGGCTTGGTGAGTAGTAGTAGCTATTCATTTACTACTCTGTTTTATCCGGCTCTGTTATTTGCAAATCTTTGTTCTTTACCAAGAGCAATAATGCTGCCGATTACATTGAGGTAAATTATATTTCAAAATCTTCTATGCATTTCAGGTGCACTGCTCTCCTTCTCAGTAGCCTTGCTTGCTACTATGCTTCTTTGTTTTGTATGTTGTGTTCAGAAGCATTTCATTGGCCTGAGAAATTATGTATGAGTGTAGTGTAAAGATAAGAACTGCGTAATGCTAGACACTAAGGGTCATATTTTCAATTACCGGCGCATCCCTGCAAAGTAGCAGGGATGCGGCAGTAATTGTGTGCCATGCCACCACCACCCATTGTCCCAAAACGTCACAGAAGCCTTACGCATCTGTGCCGTAAAGGCAGCGCATTGCTGGAGTTGCGTGCCAACGATGGCGCAGCTCCAGCAATGCTCTGGGGTACCCTATCTCCCCAATGCTGCATCAAGCCGTACGTCGGCTTCAAGCGCGCAGGGTTTGAGTCATGCATCATTGTCCTAAAAGTGACTGATTGACATCTTGTAGATTTCCCTCAGCCACTTTTAGGATTCGTTCCTGCGCAGGTACGCCCTCCCTTGCGCCGGAACGCCCCCTGATGGCGCAGGGCTTTACAACGTGATGCATCGCCCATATGTCCATATGTGTTTTTTTTTTAATATATACGCCGCACCAACACCATGGCGAGTCTTTTGTTCTGCCGCTGCGTCACAAAAGGCACGCAACAATGAAGGAAAATGAGCCGCAAGGGACTTCTAAATCAGCCCCAACAGACTGAAGTCCAGTCCTTCCTTTAAACACATGGCTATAAGAAGAAATAGTGGCGGTGGTGGGTGGATTGATAGTTTGAGTATTCACTGATCTGCAAGCAGGATGGACTTTGTCTGTCATGTCACTTCGCGTGCTGCGGACTGCTGCCTGCAGTGCCAGGCCTAGGCAAACCTCTTTAGTAGTCTGTTTATTGAGTTACATAGGAACTTTCTAAGTCAACGTTCCGCAAATCAGGCAATACGAATAACGTAGTATACCACATGAGATAGATCCCGTGGAATAGTTGTCTATCTATTTGCTATTTCTCCAAAATATTTTGTTATTGTTCTTTTGAAATGTTTGATTTGGTTGAAAAATCTCATCCATGTTTTCTGGTTTTTCTTTCTTTCATGTTGTACATCAGCTCCCCCCAAGGGCAAGAGGACACAGGAGGAGGGTGCTGAGGATGCAGGCCAGGATCGGGCAGGCGAGGGCTCCTTTGCTGGCCCCAGTAAGTTTACATTTTAATAAAGAGTACCTATTTTTTCCTAGCGTTCCTCATTCGATTTTTTCTAAATCGTCTTTGATCTTCTTGTAGACTGGATATAAATTCTTATCCTGCCTCGAATATGACTCCCTGTGGTATTACTAGACTATTCTTATTAGTCTGTCTGTGTAGCTAACTAAGATTGGACATTTGGCAATTCCATTGGACTCCCATTCTATTCAGCAATAGCTCTATGCACTGTCTCCTTACTGACTAGATAGTGTGGCAGAGTCATTCAGCTCCCGAAGTCACCGATTATTGATCCCCAATGATCTCTAGATTATCGTACGCAGGACAAGAGAGTACGGAGTCACAGCACAGTCAAGAAGTGTCAGAGGCACTCATGCTTGCAAAAATTCCAAAACCTTTAGCTCATCCACTCTAGTCTGGAGGAACAAAAACCACAGAGTCTATTTAAGTTTAAAAGCTTTATTAAAACTAAACACATTTATTAAAATTTACTTTGTCATAAAACTATTTAACTGAAAACGGAAAAGTGGTTAGTGCTGACGATTAATTGGACACATTTCTTGTGGTCGAGCCGAGCTCTCACCTGGTTTGAACTTGATCCTGGTCGTGTTCTTAGGAGTCAAGCTTCTGTCTGTTAGGAGAAAAAGTGGTGCGTGTTAAAAATCAAAAGCAAGCATTCATCAGTTGTGCATAAAAGTGCAGCAAGACAACAGCCTTCCCTGGAAAATGGGACATTTTTACTTTGGAGTAGACAGTCACAAATTATTACATTGTATTCAGTTTTTTTAACATTTCTCCTAGACCAAATATTATATAGTAGTGAGTGGTGTATTCTAACATTCTTAAATGTACTTTGTAGGTGTAACATCTGGTGACGGGGCCAGCGCGGAGGTGGCTGTGTTGGGCGAGGACTCGGCGGACTCTGGGGAGGAGGCGGTGCAAGAGCCGGCGGACGGTCCTGTGGGGGTTCAAACGGTGGTGGCGGAAACAGGTAAGCCATATATTCCTTACTTATTGAGATTGAAGACTGCATAGTGTGCTTTCTGCACGGGTGTATTACAAATCAACCAGGTAGTAGCCTCCTCGAAATGTACTTCGACTTAGCTGTGAAGTTTTTGGTGAGAAGAATCCCAATAAGTTCTTAGACGAACGTGATGGATGGGATGAACGAAAAGCGAAAGAAGGGTGTAAGTAAGTGGGACGCGAACTTGTATGATGGCTGGCAAAGAAGAAAGATATGTGTTTGCTTGGCCCCCGAGGTGGCTGGGAAGGAAAGAATATGGTATGGTGCATGGCTGGGTCAATGATGAAGCAAGGATGGGTGGAAGGACAGCAGCCTGGGTGGGTGAAACAGAAACTGTATGTGTGCGTATACTTTGACTGAATGGATGCCTGGAGCATGGTATTCTCTGACTCTTAGATAGCACATGTGTATCTAGAGAGAGTAGATGGTCGCCAGATGAAGTAAGTGTTACCTTGAAGAGCATGTACCACCGCACCCGCACGTCCGTTCCAGTGCAGGGAAGGCAAGGAAAAGAAATTGTAAATGTGTCCAATACTACCATGAATAGTAGCAGTACTTTGTATTGCGTCTGCAATCACAGCATATATCTGGTTATTACGGTGGACACTCCGTACCTCTCTTAATAACTTTAGTTTACTTGTAGTACGTCATTCATGTGTGGGTGTATCACTGTTCACTCAATATTAAGCAAAGCACCTAAAGTCATCCCATATGTCATCAAATACGTCCCATGTGAAGTGATAGATAATCAAATTAGTTAGCTTCTTCATTTTCCTTTTCTAGTACTCATTTGCACTGTAGGGTGAAAGGTAAATTAATTAAGCAGTAGCCCTTGTAACAGAGTATTCTCAGTGCCACTCGTAATAGAAAAGTAATAGCTTCACCACCTGCATGTACTGGACCGGTACAGTAACGCAAGTCTGTCTCACTCATCATGGTGTGCAACTTTTTTTCTCGGGTGCAAGTTGACTGTGCTGTCCATGTCATTCTGCCGGCTTGCATAAGATAACGTACCAATTTCCCTAAACAAGAGAGAAGAATAAGAATAAGACTGGTGTACTGTCATAGTCGACTGTAATGGAAGTCCATAGTGGTCGTAGAATTTGTTCATTAAACTACCACTAATGTTAGAGCAAGGATGCAGAAGTGGGAGGTTACATAGATACTGTCCTCAATAGTTATGTACTGTGCTTTCAATTTGCTACTTGTACTGTGACCCAACTTTCGGCTCAATCACTTTGTGTTATTAATGCTAAGGAGCATTGGTTACAGACTATGTCTTTCTTTCTTCATATAGTTGCTCCTTCCAAATCAACAACACGGAGGGAGCAGGCTAGACTGGCCCGGCAACGGAGGCTGGAGGCCACTGTCGCCGAATATCGGCGGCTGGTGGCCCTGGAGGAGGAGGAGGACACGCAGTCGAGCGGGGCAACAACAACATCCTCGACTGTGACCACTGCATCCTCCTCCGTGACTAAGCCAGCGGGACCGAGCCGGGCTAAGAAAGACAACCGCCACCGCCAAGCAACAGAAATACCAGCTGCCCCCCACAGGAGCTGCAAGGAACGCCAACGCCGCCTACGAGTCCGAATGTCCAACCTGGAGCAGGAGGTCCTGAAGTATAAGAACTTGGTTAAGGGCCTCCGCTCCGAGCTTGCCACCCTCCGCAAGGAGTATGATGCCCATGCCGCAAAATGCACCAGCACCATCACCCTCCAGTAGTGGAGTGTCCCTTGCCCTTTTTTTATAGACTTTTGGGGGGTGGGATTTGGGAGTTGGGATCGTTTTGGGACGTTTCAAAGACAATCGTTGGGGTTAGGGTGGGTGAGGGAGATTATTTTGTTAGGGCTACATAAATATATTTTTAAACTTTATCTGACCATACCTGTTTTTTACTGCTTTTCAGTCTGGTGGGTGGGGGGCGGGGGTGTAACAGTAACTTTGTTTTCCTGAACAGTCGTAGGACTTTAGTAGTACAACCGTCAATCTCTTGTCTACTCCGAAATAATACTCCATTATACTACCTCCCACCAAACGCTTATCTTACCTGTAATTTGTGTTAGAAATTAGGGCTAGGCCCAGGGCTGGCTCCACGTGAAATGGGGATTAACGTTGTCAATCCTGGGCGGGTGACATTTCCTCATTGCGGTGGTACTAGTGGTGTGACACAGTGGCAGTTGCATGCCTATGGAAAAAAAGAAAACAAAACCTTGTTTGTCCTTACTGTAGCATTACAACGGTTACGGTACGATCGAGAATATAGCAGGTGACAGACAGAACAGTGCCATAATGTAGCCTAACAAATGGTAAAGTATTTGCTTGCAAGTATAACTAGTACTTGCGTTGAATTTATTTGACATTGGCTACTACTACTAGAAGATATAGTACTGAAGCTGAGTAAGTCTAGAAGATATCCTCGTATTCCTTCACCAGCCTGTTGCTATGACCTTATCCTCCCCAGCAAGTGTGTGGAATTATTGATGTCATTTTAGTCAGACATCAAGCAAAACAACACAGCCCGGGGGAAGAGGGTTAGGGTTTGTAAAATGGATGGGAATGGGGGTTTCTTTTTGGGTAGGTTTTGTTGAGAGAAGAAAAAAAAAGCAGAGCATGGACAAACAATAATTGAAGATAAAGACAATCTTTGGTTACAAAATAAAGCTAAGCACATGCAGTCACACTCATAGAATAATACAATGGATACTGTATCTGTATTGCGTATGTTTTTGGTGTTGTCCTTGAATTTGGTAAGTAAGTTGCATGCAGCAAACAATTCCTCTTATTGGCGGCACTCCTCCATTCCAGCTGACGCTTCGTCCATCAATGTTGGTGACCACTGACAGAAGACACCCTGTCCACTGCCTGCCTGGCGGATGTTGACTGAAACCCGGCCTGTAATTATTGAACGGAAAACAGGAAGTGCTATTACAATACCACTGATAAATAAATAAAAGGTATGTACGCTGTGTGGTTCAAAATGTGACTCTTTGATTTCCCTAATAGACAGTACAATATTTTTGAAATTGCGTGCTCTGTCGGACTCACCTTTTTAAAGATAAATAAGTATGGCCAAAATATTATAGCGGATCTTTCCCCTCAATTAAGGTGTACTATAAACTGTGTTTTAGAACAAAATTTGACCTTCCCAGCAATGCTCCCACCAAGACCCTTACTAAAGCCAGTTGCAAAAATGTAGAAGAACCCCAATCAGATCTCCAAAAACGATGCCTAGCAGAAAAATGGTTACAAAACGTACTTTGAAAGTAACAGTAGGCCCAAATACAGACCGTGGATTGTATTCCAACCACTTGCAAGCAAGCAAAAGTATCCATAGCCAGCATCGCTCCAACAGTGCTCTACAACACCAGAACTGCGTTGCAATAGAACCCCCCGAAACACATGCAATCGTGCTGGTAGGGCTAACCCTAACGAACCCTAACTTACAAAAAGTGCCAAAACTGGTGTTTCCTTCAGGATTTTGTCCAAAACACTTCTATCCGGTATTAGACCTTCCCAGGAATGCCCCCGGCAAGACCCGCCAACCCACCCGGAAAAAACCACCCGACAACACCCCCAAACAGCGAAAAAGCTAAATCTCATACTTACAATATCTCTCGGCCTTCGGTCCAAACGCGGCGCTGTGCAGCTCGGTCATCATCATCATCAATCATCATAACTCCTGTTTTCCACCACGGATTTCCTGAAAAGCAAATGCAATCAAGATTAGATTGTCGCAGCAGTGCTTCGACAGAGACCCCGGCCGCAACCCACCCACGAACAGCAGGAAGCCCCCCAAAACGCTACATTGAGCAAGATGACAGAAGAAATAGCAAAAAAAAGGCTGTTCCTTCAGGATTTTGTCCAAAACACTTCTATCCGGTATTAGACCTTCCCAGGAATGCCCCAGGCAAGACCCGCCAACCCACCCGGAAAAAACCACCCGACAACACCCCCAAACAGCGAAAAAGCTAAATCTCATACTTACAATATCTCTCGGCCTTCGGTCCAAACGCGGCGCTGTGCAGCTAGGTAATCACATCATCAATCATCATAACTCCTGTTTTCCACCACGGATTTCCTGAAAAGCAAATGCAATCAAGATTAGATTGTCGCAGCAGTGCTTCGACAGAGACCCCGGCCGCAACCCACCCACGAACAGCAGGAAGCCCCCCAAAACGCTACATTGAGCAAGATGACAGAAGAAATAGCAAAAAAAAGGCTGTTCCTTCAGGATTTTGTCCAAAACACTTCTATCCGGTATTAGACCTTCCCAGGAATGCCCCAGGCAAGACCCGCCAACCCACCCAGAAAAAAACACCCGACAACACCCCCAAACAGCGAAAAAGCTAAATCTCATACTTACAATATCTCTCGGCCTTCGGTCCAAACGCGGCGCTGTGCAGCTAGGTCATCATCATCATCAATCATCATAACTCCTGTTTTCCACCACGGATTTCCTGAAAAGCAAATGCAATCAAGATTAGACTGTCGCAACAGTGCTCCCAGACACCAAAAATTACCCACAAACACCCGGAACCCCGCCAAAGAGCACCTCAAAGGCAAGCAAGTCAGCAAAAACGGCAAGAAATTTCCACCTCATATTTGGTCCAAAACACTTTTGTCCATTATTAGAGCTTCACAGCAATGGGCCCAAATCCGTCAACTCACCCGCAAAGAAGTACAACACCCCCACAAGTGCTGAGTCTTTCTTCATTGGGCGTAATCCAGCACTCTGCTTTGAGGGAAATCGCAGTCTGGAGGAGGAGGATAGAGGAGCATGTTCTTCAGAACTTGTGAACCTGAGGAATGTAGACTGCGGCACCTTCAAATCAATAAGCAAACAAGTGAACACAGTTCTGATGATGGTCTTGTTTTTGGGATTAGGTGATTAAAGTTTGAATTAAATTAACTGTGCAAAACAAAGAAAGAGAGACACAAAGCACACAGGAATAAAAGTGAATAAGGACGAAAAATAAAGTTCTTGATTGATTGTCTCATTTTCAGGGCTCGGTGTCAGGGAATAAGAACAAGATTTCGTCATCATACTCTGCGAATTCAGGCTGGATGAGGTCAGTGCCACCGAACAGAGAACAAATCCCCTCATCTACGTTGCCGTCCTCCTCGTCTTCATGCGGCGTGCTTTCTCGTACTTTGTAATCTGGTGGTATGAGGTGCTGATTCATCTTGATCATTGTCAGCCGCTCCACATTTTTGGGGCGAGAGGCGGCTCCGTTTGGGAGTTACAATGCCACCAGCAGCACTGAAAACACGTTCAGAAGACACACTTGCGAGTGGGCAAGACAAATAGTTTATAGCCAGGTTGAAGAGCTGTGGCCACAATTGTTTTTTGCCATGCCAATACTGCAATGGCTCATCATTAAGAAAGACCTCTGTTGAGTCATTCAGATAGTCCTGCACCATCGACTCAAGGTCATCAACGGTTCCTCCACTTTGCTTACTTTTTGCTGTGGCTGTGACATTTTTTCGAGAACCATACCCAAGCAAACTTAGCCAATCCTCTACAACAGCCACTGTTTTTGTTGTGTGTGGTGCAGATGATCCAGTTGCCGGTGTCTTTAACGGCTGAGAGGTCACTTGTGCCCCAGCCACAGGTGCAGAAGTGGATTCTTGTGACTGGGGATGGGCTGCTGATGCTGATGCTGATGTACTGGCTTCTCCTTCAATAACCTGCCGTTCTTTTTCAAACCTCTTGGCTGACCAGGCTAACCAATGTTTGTACTTTTGAACATCTGCATCAGCAAAAGGAAAGAATGCTTCGCCTGCCAGCACCTTTTTGTAGCGTGGATTCAGAATAGTAGCACAAATGTAATGCTGATCTGACTTGATCTTTTGAAGACGTTCATCACCACGTAGGCGCTCTAATAATTTCTCAGACAAAATAAAATGGTCCTTTTTTTGTACATCTTTTTCAAACTCAGAAGACACCGCCATCAGTTGGTGCTCCAGCATGCACAACAATGGGATAGCTTTTCCCAAATTACAGTCCTCCTGGCTGACTGCACGCGTGAAGAACTCAAAAGGACGAAGCATGTCTGTCAGGCTTTTAACTATGTCCCATTGCGCCGCACTCATCCGCAGGTCCTCCTTCTGAGATGTACCCTCTGTGAAGAAATAGTGATCGAGTACCGTATACTGCTCATACAGACGCTCAAGCATGTAGAAGGTTGAGTTCCAACGTGTTGCCACCTCCTGGATGAGTGCTTTCACTGGCATTCCACGTTGAAGTAGCAGTCTCCGCAGATGCTTCCGGGCCTTAAAAGAATGGCTGAAATGGTTGCACATTTTGCGGCAGGTGGCCATTACCTCGAACGCTGGACTCTGTTTATCAATCAAGAATTTTTGAACTACCAGGTTGATACAGTGCGCCAAACACGGCACTCTAACATGGTCACCCATCAACATGGCCTTAACTACATTGGCGCCATTATCCGTGGAAACATAACCAATCTTGAGTTTTAGGGGGGATAGCATTTTCAAGACCTTTTTGTTAAACTCTTCCAAAAGGTTTTCTGCTGTGTGACTTTTCTCCAAGCCAAACATGGCTAGTGTTGCATGTTTCCGAGCAGCTTTGAAAACTTTGTCCGGGTCAACACCTGCGTTTAGCTTTGCTTCAACACCTGAAAAAGAGACCCAGTGTGTAGTGATGCACATGTAATCAGCGCCTGCGCCACTGGTCCACATGTCTGTTGTCAGATGTATTGTGTGAACAGCACTCTTCTGCAAAGCTGCCCCAATCGCCTCCAGCACATCTTCATGTAGTGCTGGAACCGCAACTCTGGCAAAATAGAACCGGCTCGGAACCTTCCATTTAGGGCAGAGCGTTGCCACTAATTCAAGAAAACCTACCGCTTCTACAAAAGAAAAAGGTAGAAGGTCCACAGCTAGCATTTTAGCCAGCTTAGTGTTATACAGACGCGTCAGTGGGTGGTTGCGTTCATATGGCACGTCTGAAGTAAGCATTGTTCTAATGTTGCCCTGGACCAAGCATTTACGGGCTGATAATGACTTCGTTGACCCAATTTTGCTCGCTGGTGAACTTTTGTGCGTTGGTGTCTCACTCGCTCCAACACTCTTAGTGTGCCTCACATTGGGTGTGCTGCTGACAGGGGTACTGGGTGTAAGGGAAGTGTTTGACACGTCTTCTTCCTGCTCGTCATCATCAGATGAAACATCAACGTTTCCTTGAATTTGGCCTTTCTTGATCGCATCTAGGTGCGCAAACCATTTGACAGTGTGCTGTCTCCTAAGATGACCTCTCTGGCCTCCGGTACCATAGTTGGTACCTGGCTTACCACGACTAACTGCTTGCTTACAAATGGTACAAATGGCAAACTTTGGATTTTTTGGACAAACAGTAAAGAAGTCCCAAACTGGGGACTTGAAGTGTCTGTGGGACATGGAGGAGGCGGCGATACTGGTGGTGGTGGTCATGAAGCTAATGCCAGATGAAGTGGAGGATCTGGATTGCCCAACTTTTGTACGTTTTGCACTTTCACCGCCACTAATTAAGGTCGAGGTTGACGGAGGTCTCTTCTTGCCAGAAAGAAATATGGAAGCGGGACGAGTTGGTGTACTACTTAACTCCAATGATTGTGGTGTTTCCACTGCCTCCTCATCGACAACATCATCATCATCATCACACTCAGCAGCTCTTCGGGCTAGGGTCAAAATGTCTGTTTGCTGCATGCCCGCTGGGGCTGCAGTGACCTTTATGATGACTGGGTCGTCGTTGGCAGAGTCTTCATCAGCAGCAGTATCCGCCACTTCTTGTTGAGACTCATCACACTCCATAACTCTGAGACTTTGGACGAGCTTCCTTTTACGCTTAACTACCTTTGTCGGATCATGGTGTGCCTCACTCTCAGACGGCTGTGGTGCTGGTTCCCAAGTTTGATCCGTATCATCAGAAGGAGGTGTGCTTGAAGAAGATGTAGACACCACCCTTGATCTCTTCCTTGCTAGGGGTGTGGAAGACAATGAAGGATCATCAGGAGGAGTGGCTTCCTCAAATGATACCTCGCCTTGATTGTCGATTTCCTGATGTGCCCCTACTTCGGGAGGAACAACTATTGTGGGCACTTGTGACCCTCCATGCACCTCTGCTTGCGCATCTCCTTGCGCTGCCTCTCCTTCCACATGTACTTGGGCTTGTACTTGCACATGTGATTGTTGTTGCGGCTGTGGTTGTTCAACACTCGTCAGATGAGCTACAACAACCTGTGTTGATTGAGGGACATTGCTGCTGCTTTCTTGCGATGAGCCAACATCACTGGTCGATGGTGATTGAACAACTATACTGGCTGCCTCTGCAGCACTCAAGGGCTTGGACTTAAGTTGGCGTGGTGGTGGTGGTGGCACTGAGCCCAATGGAGCGGGGGTGCTGCTGCCAGCTTGGTCCCCAGCAGATCCCGCTGCTGCTGCTGCAGGCATACTTTTTTTTTTACTCCCAAAAAAAGGGGCGGGCAGCACACCAGTGTCCTTGGTAACTTGCTTCTTCTGCTCCTTACTGGCACCTTTCTTGCTAGAGGAGCTACGGGTTACTTTTTTTGGGGCCATCTTCTTCAGAACAGGTCAGCACGGCAGCAGTTGCACGAGTTGCAGAGGGTTCTGTGTCCAGACGTGACGTCGCGTGACGTTATGCTGCACACACACACCGCTGCAGGACTTCTTCCTGGCACTGGTGGTTCTCTTGAGTCTTTTTGTGCACCTAAAAGCAATGGAAGACAGAGGAACATCAGTTCAGTTATACACCCCAAAAAATCGACAAAGCACAGAAAAATGAGCACAATCCCATGCCATCCATGATGTTTACATTGAAGACACCCCACAGAAAGACTAGGGAGTGGGACATGCAAGTATGCAACACTCAGTCACTACCCCTGGGCATAATGGATGAAAAGTAGGCAAAATAAGTGCATGCCTCAGACACTGCCTCTCCTCAAAATGGCCCCTTACACCCCAAGCACATGTTGCCTGTACCAGCCAGCACTCAAGATGGCCACCACCACAACCCACATGGCCAGTCCACATCAACAGTACACCCCCAAAAAACAGAAAAACAGCCAGAAATCACCACAATCCAATGCCATCCATGATGTTTACATTAAAGAGAGTGAGACCACACCACAGGCACACTCAGTCCATGCACCACCACCCCTGGGCAAAAGGCCACACCAGCAGCCCCCCAAAAACGACAAAAAACAATAAAATCAGCACAATCCCAGCCCATCCATGGCCTCAATGGTGTTTAAATTCAAGAAGACACCCCTCAGAAACACTAGGCCCATGCAACACTCACTACCCCTGGGCATAATGGATGAAAAGTAGGCAAAATAAGTGCAGGCCTCAGACACTGCCTCTCCTCAAAATGGCCCCTTACACCCCAAGCACATGTTGCCTGTACCAGCCAGCACTCAAGATGGCCACCACCACCACCCACATGGCCAGTCCACATCAACAGTACACCCCCAAAAAACAGAAAAACAGCCAGAAATCCCCACAATCCAATGCCATCCATGATGTTTACATTAAAGAGAGTGAGACCACACCACAGGCACACTCAATCCATGCACCACCACCCCTGGGCAAAAGGCCACACCAGCAGCCCCCCAAAA
Organism: Lissotriton helveticus; assembly: GCF_964261635.1. Classification (NCBI taxonomy): domain Eukaryota; kingdom Metazoa; phylum Chordata; class Amphibia; order Caudata; family Salamandridae; genus Lissotriton; species Lissotriton helveticus. The sequence continues at coordinate 723,917,541 of NC_136067.1, forward strand.
ACGACAAAAAACAATAAAATCAGCACAATCCCAGCCCATCCATGGCCTCAATGGTGTTTAAATTCAAGAAGACACCCCTCAGAAACACTAGGCCCATGCAACACTCACTACCCCTGGGCATAATGGATGAAAAGTAGGCAAAATAAGTGCAGGCCTCAGACACTGCCTCTCCTCAAAATGGCCCCTTACACCCCAAGCACATGTTGCCTGTACCAGCCAGCACTCAAGATGGCCACCACCACCACCCACATGGCCAGTCCACATCAACAGTACACCCCCAAAAAACAGAAAAACAGCCAGAAATCACCACAATCCAATGCCATCCATGATGTTTACATTAAAGAGAGTGAGACCACACCAAAGGCACACTCAGTCTATGCACCACCACCCCTGGGCAAAAGGCCACACCAGCAGCCCCCCAAAAACGACAAAAAACAATAAAATCAGCACAATCCCAGCCCATCCATGGCCTCAATGGTGTTTAAATTCAAGAAGACACCCCTCAGAAACACTAGGCCCATGCAACACTCACTACCCCTGGGCATAATGGATGAAAAGTAGGCAAAATAAGTGCAGGCCTCAGACACTGCCTCTCCTCAAAATGGCCCCGTACACCCCAAGCACATGTTGCCTGTACCAGCCAGCACTCAAGATGGCCACCACCACCACCCACATGGCCAGTCCACATCAACAGTACACCCCCAAAAAACAGAAAAACAGCCAGAAATCACCACAATCCAATGCCATCCATGATGTTTACATTAAAGAGAGTGAGACCACACCAAAGGCACACTCAGTCCATGCACCACCACCCCTGGGCAAAAGGCCACACCAGCAGCCCCCCAAAAACGACAAAAAACAATAAAATCAGCACAATCCCAGCCCATCCATGGCCTCAATGGTGTTTAAATTCAAGAAGACACCCCTCAGAAACACTAGGCCCATGCAACACTCACTACCCCTGGGCATAATGGATGAAAAGTAGGCAAAATAAGTGCAGGCCTCAGACACTGCCTCTCCTCAAAATGGCCCCTTACACCCCAAGCACATGTTGCCTGTACCAGCCAGCACTCAAGATGGCCACCACCACCACCCACATGGCCAGTCCACATCAACAGTACACCCCCAAAAAACAGAAAAACTGCCAGAAATCACCACAATCCAATGCCATCCATGATGTTTACATTAAAGAGAGTGAGACCACACCACAGGCACACTCAGTCCATGCACCACCACCCCTGGGCAAAAGGCCACACCAGCAGCCCCCCAAAAACGACAAAAAACAATAAAATCAGCACAATCCCAGCCCATCCATGGCCTCAATGGTGTTTAAATTCAAGAAGACACCCCTCAGAAACACTAGGCCCATGCAACACTCACTACCCCTGGGCATAATGGATGAAAAGTAGGCAAAATAAGTGCAGGCCTCAGACACTGCCTCTCCTCAAAATGGCCCCTTACACCCCAAGCACATGTTGCCTGTACCAGCCAGCACTCAAGATGGCCACCACCACCACCCACATGGCCAGTCCACATCAACAGTACACCCCCAAAAAACAGAAAAACAGCTAGAAATCACCACAATCCAATGCCATCCATGATGTTTACATTAAAGAGAGTGAGACCACACCAAAGGCACACTCAGTCCATGCACCACCACCCCTGGGCAAAAGGCCACACCAGCAGCCCCCCAAAAACGACAAAAACCAATAAAATCAGCACAATCCCAGCCCATCCATGGCCTCAATGGTGTTTAAATTCAAGAAGACACCCCTCAGAAACACTAGGCCCATGCAACACTCACTACCCCTGGGCATAATGGATGAAAAGTAGGCAAAATAAGTGCAGGCCTCAGACACTGCCTCTCCTCAAAATGGCCCCTTACACCCCAAGCACATGTTGCCTGTACCAGCCAGCACTCAAGATGGCCACCACCACCACCCACATGGCCAGTCCACATCAACAGTACACCCCCAAAAAACAGAAAAACAGCCAGAAATCACCACAATCCAATGCCATCCATGATGTTTACATTAAAGAGAGTGAGACCACACCAAAGGCACACTCAGTCCATGCACCACCACCCCTGGGCAAAAGGCCACACCAGCAGCCCCCCAAAAACGACAAAAAACAATAGAATCAGCACAATCCCAGCCCATCCATGGCCTCAATGGTGTTTAAATTCAAGAAGACACCCCTCAGAAACACTAGGCCCATGCAACACTCACTACCCCTGGGCATAATGGATGAAAAGTAGGCAAAATAAGTGCAGGCCTCAGACACTGCCTCTCCTCAAAATGGCCCCTTACACCCCAAGCACATGTTGCCTGTACCAGCCAGCACTCAAGATGGCCACCACCACCACCCACATGGCCAGTCCACATCAACAGTACACCCCCAAAAAACAGAAAAACAGCCAGAAATCACCACAATCCAATGCCATCCATGATGTTTACATTAAAGAGAGTGAGACCACACCACAGGCACACTCAGTCCATGCACCACCACCCCTGGGCAAAAGGCCACACCAGCACCCCCCCAAAAACGACAAAAAACAATAAAATAAGCACAATCCCAGCCCATCCATGGCCTCAATTATGTTTAAATTCAAGAAGACACCCCACAGAAAGACTAGGCCCATGCAACACTCACCACCCCTGGGCAAAGGGCCACACCAGCAGGCCCAAAAAAAGGACAAAAATCAGCACAATCCCAGCCCATCCATGGCCTCAATGGTGTTTAAATTCAACAAAACAGTTGTATCATGCACCCCTAACCAACCCTGGTCCTACTGGATACTGTGGCTACCCACAATATAATTTATTTAATGTTCTGAAAAAGTTCCAAAATTTTACTTGCAGCAACTGTAATGCCCCAAACAAACTTACTTGTGAAAGTTCATTTCTAATCCAAAAGTGATCCAAAGACAGTCAAAAAGGCCTCAAATCCAAATATCCAGCAGCACCCACAAAAAGTAATCCTTCCAGCTCCAGATCCAAATGAAAGTGACCAGGAGATGGACAAAGCACTGGGAGGAGCCTGCTGGACAGGAACAGGAAGTTGGAGACTGTGGGGCACTTCCTTCCTCCCCCCCCCCAAAATGGACTCCTTGCAAAAAAAAAAGGCCATGCAAATGTCAACCTGAGGAGTGATTCTGATAAAAATCATAATTTTCTGAAGGTTTATCCTGTTTGCTGGTAATTTTCTTGTGCGAAATTGCAAAATCTCTATTTCGCAAGTGCGAGATTGTTCCTTTCCGCCGCAACTACGTGTTCGCAATTGCGAACTCTCGCGAGGTGTGCTGTGCAAGGTGGCAAGCCGCGAGTACGTATTCGCGGGCGCCAAACTCCCGTGGGAACACGCAGCAAGATCTAAAATGGCGCGTCACTCGCAAAGAAAAACAACTCGGCAAACGCTAAATGACGGAAAGTGAACGCCGTGCACCACGCCGCGCGCCGCAACCAAGCAAAAAATCCGCCGCGAGCGGATTCACGGATTTTTGACAAATTCGCGAGTGTTCGCGGATTGCGAATTTGCCGAAAATCCGAAAAATCCGCGAGCGGAGCGGATTTTACGCCCATGCTTAATGCAGAGTCTGTTGGTGCAGAGGTGTGCGGAAGGAGTCTCGTATGTACTGCCCTGACTGTCCTTCTAAGCCTGGATTGTGTGTGTCAGCTTGTTTTAACTCATACCACACGCAAAAGAAGTTTTGGGAGTTTTAATGAGCTGTAAAGTGAATTGCCTGGTCTGTATTCTGTAAAAAATGTTAGTTTGTTTCAAGGATTGGCATTAGTGCAATGTGTTTAGTTTTAGAATTTGTGTTAGCTGATTTGTAGGTATTTCCATTTATTTAGTGTTATTTTGAAAAAAAGAATTCTAAATGTGATTTTGGTGTGTGCAGGCTGGTGCTTGGATGGCGGTGTGCGTGGACTGGCGCTTGGCTGGAGGTGTGCGTGGACTGGTGCCTGGCTGGCAGAGTGCATGGTTTGGTGTTTTGCGGGTGGTGTGTGTGGATTTTTGTCTGGCTGGCAGAGTGCATGGTTAGGTGCTTGGCTGGGGGTGTGAGTGGATGGTGTTTGGCTGGTGGAGTGCAAGGATTGGTGCTTGGCTGGTGGTGTGCGTGCTTTGGTGGTTGGCTGGCAGGCTGCGTGGACTGGCGCTTGGCTGGTGGTGTGTGTGGTGTGGTGCTTGGCTGGTGGTAATGTAATGTAATGTAAAAATTATTTGTAGAGCGCTCGGACACCACTGGTTTCATGGCGCTATAGAACAAATGAGCATGGGTGGAGACAAGGAGCAGGTGTTAGGCATCGTATGCTTGTCGAAATAGGTGGGTTTTTAGTAGTTTCCGGGAGGATAAGTAGTAGGAGGTTAACCGGAGTTCATAGGGGAGAGAGTTCCAGGTCTTGGGTGCAAGAAAGGAAAACCCAAGGCCGCCGTGTTTCTTCCGCTTAAAGGGAGGGAACAGAAAGAAAATTGTGATGCAAGGAGCGCAGGTTGCGGGAGGGGACATAGCGATGGATCCTAGATGTTACAAAGGCGGGACCATTGCCAGTCAGTGATTTGAAAACAGTGCAACCAAGTTTAAAAATGCCACGTTTCGACACTGGCAGCCAGTGGAGCTTTTTTCAGTAGGGGGGAGACATGTTGATATCTAGGTTGGTGAAAGACAAGTCTCGCCGCTTGATTCTGCACCAGTTGTTATTGGCGAAGTTGATAGGCTGGAATGCCAACATAGAGGACGTTGGCATAGTCAAGTACAATGGCCTCAGCAGTCAGAAACCTGGAAATGTTTTGAATTCGCCGTAGGTGGAAGAAACATGACGAAGTAACTGCCTTGATCTGGGGTGTGAGGGAAAGATCTTTGCTAATAATGACCCCTAAACTCTTTACAGAATCAGAGGGGGAGGGATCAGAGCCCCAGGACGATGGCCAAAAGTTGGAGTTCCAGGGGTTAAGAGGACCTCCTGGTAAGACCAACTCCGTTTTATTGGGAGGTGGTGTGTGTGGAGTGGTGCTTGGCTGGTGGTGTGTGTGGAGTGGCGCTTGGCTGGTGGTGTGTGTGGAGTGGCGCTTGGCTGGATGGTGTGTGTGGAGTGGTACTTGGCTGTCTGTGCACGGAGTGGTGCTTGGCTGGCGGTGTGTGTGGAGTGTTGCTTGGCTGGTGGTGTGCGTGGAGTGGTCATTGGCTGTCTGTGCACGGAGTGGTGCTTGGCTGGCAGTGAGTGTGGAGTGGTGCTTGGCTGGTGGTGTGCATGGAGTGGTACTTGGCTGTCTGTGCACGGAGTGGTGCTTGGCTGGCGGTGTGTGTGGAGTGGCGCTTGGCTGGATGGTGTGTGTGGAGTGGTACTTTGCTGTCTGTGCACGGAGTGGTGCTTGGCTGGCGGTGTGTGTGGAGTGGCGCTTGGCTGGTGGTGTGCGTGGAGTGGTACTTGGCTGTCTGTGCACGGAGTGGTGCTTGGCTGGCGGTGTGTGTAGATTGACGCTTTGCTGGTGGTGTGCGTGGAGTGGTACTTGGTTGTCTGTGCACGGAGTTGTGCTTGGCTGTCGGTGTGCGCTGAGTGGTGTTTGGCTGGCGGTGTGCATGGTCTGGTGCTTGGATGGTGGTGTGGGTGGACTGGCGCTCAGCTGGCGGTGTGCGTGTAGTTACTTTCTGTTGGTCACTACACACACTGCTAGTTGAGTGACACTCCACGCAGTCCATCATTTTGTGTAGTTGCAGTGTCAGAAATGTGGGCGTGTGAAAGTGATGGGCCCTTGAATGGCGCTGTTTGCTGGTGTGAGTGTTGAAATGTGATGGGTCCGCGGCTGGCGGTGTGAATGTTTTGTATGTGTCACACGTACAAAAGGTGTATGAATGGCCTGTAAAGAGGTTGGTGCCTTGACGTGGCTTTACAGCTCACGAGCTGTGAGTCAGTGGTTCAGTTAATCAGACTTTCAATTATACACAGTGTATTTCACTTTTGTGAAATTACTTGCGAATACAATTGTATGTACTGAATCATCACTCACCCTCGTGCCAAATCCAACCAGTATGTGTGTGTGCTTGCAGATTAGATGGCTGTGCAGTAATATTTGTCTTTTTCCTCTTTCTGCAGTAGGGTGTACCTTGTCCCTTATTGTGATTGTTTTAATGTGTTGCTTTTCCTTCCGGATGGTGTCAATGGTCTGGTTTGTATCAGGTATGAAAGGTGCGTGAATGGCCTGTAAAACGGTTGGTGCCTTGTCGTGGCTTTACAGCTCACGAGTTGCGAGTCACTGGTTCGGTTTTTATGCATTTATTTATTGACAGAGCATTTCATTTTTTTTAAATATCTTGTTAATAAAATTTTATGTACTGAACCATCACTCGCCCTCGTGCCAAATCCAACCTGTATGTGTGTGTCTTTGAGGAATAGATAGCCGTGCTTGAATGTTTGACTTTTGAGTAACTCTGTTAAGGTGCACATTATAGCTATAAATAACTTACTAAATTCAGATATTATTGTTAAACCATGGTAGTATATGGTCATGTCTTTCTGGTGAATTCTATTGTTGTTTTTTATCCACAATCTCCTGCAAACTTGAAATTTTCTGTCACAATTTCCATGCGATATTGTCCCGAGAATCGCACGCTCTCAAATTGAAAATGTAATTCATTCAAATCAATTTGGTTTTGCAAGGGGGTTCCCATGAGTTTTTGGCCCGGGGCTCGGCGGCCATCTTTGAAACTACCAAACCCAAACAGTTCTGAAAACTAGACACCCGGGGGAGTCCAAAGAGGTATGGCATGCGTGGGTCCCCCAATGTTTTCCGACCCAGAATTCCTTGCAAACCTTAAAATTAGGTGAAAAAAATCACTTTTCCAAACTTTTTTGCGTGGGATCTTCTTGCCTACCACCCAGCGTTCCCCTTGTTATGCCGAGTAAAATGATACCTCACTTGTGTGGGTGCCCCAAAGCAGAACAGGCTAAAAATGAATTTTAAAAAAAATTTGTATTTAGGTTTGACAAATTAAGCACCCCACCTTAGTCACAGGCCTTTGGCCCACCCACACAAGTGAGGTATCATTTTACTCGGGAGATCAAGGAGAATGCTGGGTGGTAGGACATTTGTGCCGGCAGGGAGATCCCACCCAAAAATGTATGGAAACATGGTTTTTATAACCTAAATTTAAGGTTTGCAGGGATTTCTGGGTAGGAAAACATTGGGGGACCCACGCATGCCATACCTCCCTGGACTCCCCCGGATGTCTAGTTTTCAGAACTGTTTGGGTTTGGTAGTTTCCAAAGTTGGCCACTGAGCCCCGGGCCAAAAACTCAGGTCCCTCCCCAAAAATCAAGGTAGTTTTGCTATAGAGTATTTTAAATTCACTACCGTACGATTTGGACCTTTTCCTGTTGCAGCCACTATGCCTACCCATGCAAGTGAGGTACCATTTCTTTCGGGAGACCTGGGGGAACGCTGTGTGGGTGGAAATTTGTTGATCCACACAGATTCCAGAACTTTACACCACAGAAATGTGAGGAAAATACATTCTTTTCTCAATTTCTTAGATTTGCAAAGGATTCTGGGTAAGAGAACCTGGGGGTAGGCAGTTGAGTCACCCCATCCTGAATTTCCCTGGGTGTCTAGTTTTCAAAAATGTATAGGTTTGCTAGGTTTCCCTATGTGCCGGCAGAGCTAGGGTTCAAAAACAAAAGGTAGTCTCTTTGTCCAAAAAGGGCACGATTTCACTGGGAAATTGAGGTGCGACCACGTTGCGTTTTGCGCTGTTTCCTGACGCAGGCACTAGGCAGACCCAGGCAAGTGAGGTAGCATTTTTATTGGGAGACCTGGGGGAACGCTGGGTGGGTGGAAATTTGTTGATCCACGCATATTCCAGAACTTTCCACCACAGAAATGTGAGGAAAATGCGTTTTTTTTGTCAATTTCTTAGATTTGCAAGGGATTCTGGGTAACAAAACCTGGTGGTGGCAGTCAAGTCACCCCATCCTGAATTCCCCTGGGGTTCTAGGTTTTAAAAATGTATAGGTTTGCTAGGTTTCCCTAGGTGCCGGCAGAGCTAGGGCTCAAAAACAAAAGGTAGTCTCTTTGTCCAAAAAGGGCACGATTTCACTGGGAAATTGAGGTGTGACCATGTTCCGTTTTGCGCTGTTTCCTGTCGCAGGCACTAGGCAGACCCAGGCAAGTGAGGTAGCATTTTTATCGGGAGACCCGGGGGAACGCTGGGTGGGTGGAAATTTGTTGATCCACGCAGATTCCAGAACTTTCCACCACAGAAATGTGAGGAAAATGTGTTTTTTTGTCAAATTCTTAGCTTTGCAAGGGATTCTGGGTAACAAAACCTGGTGGTAGGCAGTCAAGTCACCCTATCCTGAATTTCCCTGGGTGTCTAGTTTTCAAAAATGTATAGGTTTGCTAGGTTTCCCTAGGTGCCGGCAGAGCTAGGGTTCAAAAACAAAAGGTAGTCTCTTTGTCCAAAAAGGGGCACGATTTCACTGGGAAATTGAGGTGCGACCACGTTGCGTTTTGCGTTGTTTCCTGTCGCAGGCACTAGGCAGACCCAGGCAAGTGAGGTAGCATTTTTATTGGGAGACCCCGGGGAACGCTGGGTGCATGGAAATTTGTTGATCCACACAGATTCCAGTACTTTCCACCACAGAAATGTGAGGAAAATGTGTTTTTTTTGTCAAATTCTTAGCTTTGCAAGGGATTCTGGGTAACAAAACCTGGTGGTAGGCAGTCGAGTCACCCCGTCCTGAATTCCCCTGGGTGTCTAGTTTGCAATAATGTATAGGTTTGCTATGTTTCCCTAGGTGCCGGCAGAGCTAGGGCTCAAAAACTACAGGTAGTCTCTTTCCCCAAAAAGGGCACGATTTCACTGGGAAATTGAGGTGCGACCACATTGCGTTTTGCGCTGTTTCCTGTCGCAGGCACTAGGCAGACCCAGGCAAGTGAGGTAGCATTTTTATCGGGAGACCCGGGGGAACGCTGGGTGTGTGGAAATTTGTTGATCCACGCAGATTCCAGAACTTTCCACCACAGAAATGTGAGGAAAATGCGTTTTTTTTGTCAATTTCTTAGCTTTGCAAGAGATTCTGGGTAACAAACCTGGTGGTAGGCATTCGAGTCACCACATCCTAAAATCCCCTGGGTGTCTAGTTTTCAAAAATGTATAGGTTTGCTAGGTTTCCCTAGGTGCCGGCAGAGCTAGGGTGCAAATACTACAGGTAGTCTCTTTGCCCAAAAAGGGCACGATTTCACTGCGAAATTGAGGTGCGACCATGTTGCGTTTTGCGCTGTTTCCTGTCGCACGCACTAGGCAGACCCAGGCAAGTGAGGTACCATTTTTTTCAGAGACCCGGGGGAACGCTGGGTGGGTGGAAATCTGTTGATCCACGCAGATTCCAGAACTTTCCACCACAGAAATGTGAGGAAAATGCGTTTTTTTTGTCAATTTCTTAGCTTTGCAAGGGATTCTGGGTAACAGAACCTGGTGGTAAGCAGTCGAGTCACCCCATCCTGAATTCCCCAGGGTGTCTAGTTTTCAAAATTGTATAGGTTTGCTAGGTTTCCCTAGGTGCCGGCAGAGCTAGGGTGCAAAAACTACAGGTAGTCTCTTTCTCCAAAAAGGGCACGATTTCACTGCAAAATTGAGGAGCGACCACGTTGCGTTTTGCGCTGTTTCCTGTCGCAGGCACTAGGCAGACCCAGGAAAGTGAGGTAGCATTTTATTTCGGGATACCAGGGGGAACGCTGGGTGGGTGGAAATTTGTTGATCCACGCAGATTCCAGAACTTTCCACCACAGAAATGTGAGGAAAATGCGTTTTTTTTGTGCCAATTTCTTAGATTTGCAAGGGATTCAGGGTAACAGAACCTGGTGGTAGGCAGTCGAGTCACCCCATCCTGAATTCCCCTGGGTGTCTAGTTTTCAAAAATGTATAGGTTTGCTAGGTTTCCCTAGGTGCCGGCAGAGCTAGGGTGCAAAAACTACAGGTAGGCACTTTGCCATAAAAGGGTCAATTTTTAACTGCAAAATTGAGGTGTGACCACGTTGCATTTTGCGCCGTTTCTTGTCGCAGGCACAAGGCCGACCCACACAAGTGAGGTACTGTTTTTATCGAAAGACTTAGGGTAATTCAGATTTGTAAATCAACTGTTATTAGCAATTGAGTTTTCATGCATTTCTCCCTTCCCAATGAAAGACATTGTGTAAAAAAAAAATCTTTTTAAAAAATGACCAATAATTCTCATGCTAGTATGAGTATTCCCAATTTTGAAAATGTGCAATTATATACTGTTTCTAAACTTTATAATTTGTACCCAATTCAGAAATAGATAGGTGTCTTTCATACCGATTTTTCCACATATACATTTTCCAAGAATAAGTGCTCTATGCCCAGTAAATAAAAAAATACCATTGCAAGTTGCTGCTCAGTTTTTGGATCTGGGTTCCTCGGGTTCTTGGTAAACTACAAGTCCTATATATCCCCATAACCAGGAAGGTCTACCAAATGTAACGGTACATTGCTTTCCAAGAGCTGTCAAAATTACAAGAAGTTATAGGTGAAAACGTTGAGACAAAAGGCTGTTTTTTTCAACAAATTTTCAATTATTCCAATATTTAACTGTTAGTTTCTATAAACAAACCTTCATGGATTTAGACAAATGACCCCTTTCTGAATTCAGAATTTTGTCTACTTTTCGTAAATGTACAGCTTTCCAGGATCCATTATTGCTTTCAAACTCATTTCTACCATTAACTGGAAGAAGGTTGAAAGCTCTAAAAATAGTAAAAATAGGCTATGTCCCAGAAAAATGCCAAAACTGTGTGAAAAATGTTGGTTCTCTGACAAAAGACTGTCATTCCCTAAAATCTGAGAAAATGGAGATTTCAGCCCCACAAGCCCTTTTTTGATAACATTTGCAGGGAAAAACCCAGAGGCTTTCATTTGCAGCCAGTTTTTCCCATTTTTCTGAAAAAAACAAAAATATCACTGTATTTTGCTTAATTTCTGGGACCCCTCCAAGGGAATCCACAAACCCTGGGCACCTTTAGAATTCCCATGATGTTGGAAGAAAAGGACGCAAATTTGGCATGGATACCTTATGTGGTCAAAATGTTACAGGGGCCTAAGCGCGCACTACCCCAAATCGCCAAAAAAAGGCTTAGCACAGGAGGGGAAAAGGCCTAGCAGCGAAGGGGTTAAAGATATTAACAAAGCCAATACCTCTGGCTAAACACTAATAAGGTCCTAAAGGTGAGACCTACTGGCTAGGCCAATGCTTGTTCTTCTAATTCAGGTACTTTATCAATGTCAACATGATCCATTGCATAGCACCCACAGTAAATATTTTGCTTAGAAAGCATACAAGGTACATAACGAGGCCAGTAAAAAGTCACCCAGCCTCATATTTAATTTATTACCTCATGTATGCGTCTTCAAGAAAGAAGCCCAAAAATTTAACTTGTCTTCAAACAACCCATAAAAGTAAACCTATTTTAAACAGTGTATTTCCGAAACTGCTTCAGTCACGTTTTAATTGAAGTCTAGAGACTCCTTTCCAATTTTTTTAACATACTACTTTTGTTGATTGTGATATTCTCCAGATCAGTGCCAACACCTCTGTCATAGCTGCCTGCACCTGTTTCATTGAAATCTCCAGCATTTACTGACCAACTGGTCGGTTTCAAAGCTGTCTCCGAATAACTTTTTCTCCCAAAAATATGAACTTTCACACACTCACCACACGGGTGTCACTTTGCCAGTAGCTCGTTGACAATTCCAATAATAATTGGCATACGTGCTTCCGAATGTAAAATATTTTTCAGGAGTCCAGTTCAGAGGTTGTTACTTTTTGTGCTTCACTGGAACCAGATTAATTTCAAAGGAAAGATTTTTGTTTTTATTAATCATCTTTCTGCATTATTTCCATATGCAAAACTTCCCTTGTATCAATCAATTATTACATAGAATTATTTCCATCTTCTGCTAAAGTACACACCGACTACATATTGCAAACACAAATAAATGAACCCATTACAGCATATTATTTGAAAAAGGGTGTTATCCTGATCAAAATATAAAGTGATTCTCCTAATAATATTTCAGTTTTTCATCTCATTAAATATTCAATCAGCACGTACTAAATCATAAAAAGAATCCATCTACTATAACCAAACGTGCTAAACTTTCCAAATCCCTTCATGGGTCTGTCATTATCCAACACTTATTTTTATTTTTGTAAAATAGAATATACGTATAGCGTACTTATCGGAACAATTAATATATATTGTACACTACTGTCAGAGGCGTTAGGCCAGCCCTCTTCACTCCCTGGTCTATTGTTGTGCCATTCACATTTTTATTCCACCCACCAGAGTATATAACATAGTGCACGATCAGCTAGTTCAGCTATTGTTCACCTTCTGTGTGATGGATGTCATTCTGAAAAGCAAAATGTTGTCACCGACACAGAAAATAGTCCCCTTTAGTAACAAGTGCGTGTGGGCCAATGCGTAATTTTCACATTTTTATTTGTTTAACTTTATTTATTTACTTTGAGAGGGTTCAACAGCTACCCAGATACTGCTATCAGGCACTCCTTCTCCTAGCACGTGGGGCGCTGCTAAGGTGTCCATCTTTTAATGGATTCTAATCCCAATCAAAGACCTTTTTCATACACACACAAACATAGACGTCTATTTTCAAAGTGTTTTTATTTTGTAAAAACATTTAAAATGCATGCACATTCCAAGATGCCTGTTTTTTTAATATTTTTGTAAAAGTTTATTACAAAAAACATTTCAGCATGGCCACCCATTGTTGCATGTGCATGCTTGGGTTCAAACAGATGGACATTTGTTCAGTGTTTTTTATCGAAAGCTTTTATGAAGACAATTAATTAGGAAAGCAAGGTCTGGCAAAGCCAAAAGAGTGGCCGCCTATGTCAGCCCTACTGGCTTTGACAATTCCTGTTTATCCTTATTTCCTAAAAGAAACACTTATGCTGCACTTTCAGGAATGGAATATTCGATAAGTTATGTCTTCTAGGAATAAGGCAATATGTTTGAAAAGCTGAAATACATTTTTTCAGTTGCTTTGGACTTTAGTACACATAGAGACATTTTGAGATCTCTTCCATTATATTTGGAAGATACAGATGACTGGGGCATTGAGTCAGTTAATGTGTCTTCAAACAGTACCTCCCTAAGGGCCAGATGTATCAAGAAAGCATTTTGCAATTCCCAAATTGCGATTTTCACCGAATCGCTATATGGGAATTGCAAAATGCTATGTAGGTAGGAATCAGTAAAATTTTTGCGATTCCTTAAAATTACATAATAGCGAATCGCTATCAGGTAATATGACTCCATTCATTCCTACCCATAGGTGCGAATGGTTTTGCTTTAGCTAATTTGTGATTACCCAATTGGTAATCGCAATTAGTGAATGCAAAGTCAAGCGTGCCCGTGGGCCTGAGGCCCCCTTGAAGCACCCCAAAAAAGAAAGTGTGCAAAAAGAAAGTCTCGCAAGAAATGCTCATGCGCGGGCGCGCGCATGGCCAGTTTTCTCAAGGATTATCCAGATGGGGAGGAAGAGGAGGAGGGCAGCCTGGGGAGCTGCAGTGCAGGTAAGTGGTTTTAATTTACTTTAAGTAATGTAGAATTACTTGTTAATATAGGGGGGTGGAGGCGGGGCTGGCCAACTCCGCTCCTCTGTGGAGTGTGCGGAGATCTGACTTCTCCGCGTTCTCCACAGAACATGGAGGAGGCAAATCTTTGCACACTTCATGGGCAGAGCGGAGGTCTCCGCCCGGGCTTAGCTGCAAGTGCATGCAAAATCACAAGAAACATGTGATACGTATAAACATGCATGACATATGTAGGAACATGCCTTATGCACCATGTAGCCCATTGCTGAAGTGTTGTGACCTGTGCACAGTTCAGTCAATGGGGATTCATGCCACCTGTGGGCTTACCTACATTCAGGTGCCCAAAGGGTCGTAGTCTTCACGATTCAGCTGCAGCGGTGTAGGGGGGACCTGAAGAAAGAGATCCATGGCAGAGACTGTCTTGGAGAAGCTGATTTGGGTGAGTATGCCCCCCAAATCCATCGTCTCCGACAACTGGAGGCAGGAGGTCGGACCTCCATGGTCAGGTTTTGGAAACACACATCGTAAGATCGGAGATACCTGTACTGCCCTATGGATGCTGCTTTTCTGCAATCGCCATCTCGGCAGTCAGAAAAAAGCTGTAGGTGTGTGCGGTCTTTCAGCGGTTGGTCGGAGTACAAGAGGCATGCATGGTAACTTGGCGGTCAGACTGAATGCTTCTGATAAGACCACGGTGGTCGGACAGCCTCCAACAGGACCACAGTAGCAAGTCCGACTGGCATCATAATCAGGCCCATAATTATCACAAACCAGCAAAAAATATAAGAAAGTATATATACAGAAATTGATTAAAAAAACTATAAACTCAACCAAGTAACAAGCAAAACGACCTCAAACTCTACACACTAACAACAAATTAACATTTAAAATGAAAGTTATAATTTTTTCATCCACATTAGAACACCCCCAATGTAAAAGCTGAAACACCATGTGAAACATCTAAACAGAACATACATGTAAGTATACAAAATAGAAGCAGTTGCATATTTTTACATTTAGAACTTTAAAATAATATATATATGTATATTATTTCACTACTTTCAGATATGATAGAGGCTGCAAAATATGTCACTTCAGAGAAAGGAAAAAATACTAAGGGCATGATTACGAGTTCAGCGGTCCATTGAACTGCAGAACCCATGGTGGCAGTCCTGCCACTGCCACACTACTGCCCGTGCTCTGCATTAGGAGCGTGGCAGTCGGACCACCACAGGTATGCTGCAACTGCTGGGGATCTATGATCCCGCTGCAGTGGTGAAGCAGTCAGACAGTGTACTATGCTGGTGGTGCAGCTGTGGCACTGCCAAGCATATTATGAGTGGCCTTTTCCTCAGATTCCCCATGGCGGTGAGCCTGCCATGCAAAGGGTAGCAGAGAGGCAACTGGCCCCCCTGCTGCCTCTTGGCCTGGTGCGCATGCAGGGGTGTACATGGTATGCCCCCCTTGTATTACACCCCCAAACTCCTGCACGGAAGAAATGCACAACATGGTGCATTCCTTCCTGTGCAGGGACGTGCTGAGGTGCATTTCTAAGGCTTCCTTTGAGCCTTAACAGGCACCCATGTGAGACAGCTGCAGCACTGCCCACCTGACCTGGCTTCCAGTCGGAATCCAGTGGGCGATCTCACTATGGGTTTGGCAGTCAAACTCATAATGAGGCGTCCTAAATTCCAGGAGTCACACCTATAGCCAAGAAAGTGCAGCATCAGAAAATATAAAATGAAAATTAACTAAATATTATTCTAATGCATGCTATGGTAGGGCAACTACATAAGATGATGCTGTAATTGGTGTAAGAGAACACAACCATCCCCCAAATGTGACAGAAATAGAAGTAAGAGAAAAATTGCATGATATAAGAGAGGCAAGCACTAGCTCCTAGGTACCCACAACTAAAATCTTCAAAGATCTATTACCTAAAGTCCCCAGGCACATAACATGCCATCTAACACCTATAACCACTTTAAAATGTTTACTTGCATAAACTAAAGTTACCAGCAGCACTCCACCTTGCTCTAGAAGATACCAAGACATACACATACATGAACATTTAACAATTACATATAATGAGGAACTTTCCCTTTTACATGACAACCTAAATAATGAGAAACACATCCTAACATTCTCTACAAAAGATAACTTAATAACACGTAGCCAATGTCAAACATGGATGATGGATGGAACCTCCAAAATGTGTCCCAACCCATTCCCTCAGATAGACACCATACAAGGTGAATATGAAAACACAGATAAGCCTTTTATATATATATGCTAATACCAAATAAACAAAGCAGCACTTGCCATGACATCTTAAGCCACATAAAACATCAAATAAATAACTACTACCCACAAACAATAATCATAGACTTTGAGCATTCCATGATTTCAACCATTTAATTTTGAAAATATACCCCCACACAGCCATACAAGGCTGTTATTATCAATTCAACGAAAGTATAAGGAGCCACCTCCACAAATCTGCACTAAGGGGCATATTTATGAGAATTATCACACAGTGCAGTGCAGCAAGTCACCTTGCTGTGTTGCACTGCATGACAGGGAAAGGACAGGAATGTGCCATATTTAAAGGAATACTGTGCATTCCTGCCTTTTCCCTTGCATTGGTGCTGGTTTGACTGCCTAGCACCAGTGAAGACACCCATGTACCATGGCTCAAGGGTGCTTATTTTGCATGCAGGAATATTTTTGTGCAGGAAGGGGCACCTTTCCTTCAAAAAAACAATCCTGTTGCAGACTGCAGCATATATAGAAAGAGGAAGTAAAGAGAAGACATAAAGAAATTTCTCCTTGTTACCTCCTGTCGTCTAGTTCCTACTAACCCGCAGGATCTGCACACTGTTTGAACAACATAAACCAAGGGCTTGGTGCCTAGACTGGTTCCGGACACCCTCACAGGATATGTTGGCCTATAGACCAGCTAGCTTACAGTGCCACTGTAAGCCCCCCCCCCTAACCTACCAGGGAGCGATAATTTTCTGGGAACCACTGAACATGACAACCATGATCACTCAAGGATCATGGAAACAGTACAGAATCTTTCACCCAGTCCCTGGTGCTCACTTTTTTTCAGAGAAATATACAGAGAATACACAGTAGGACGTTTTCAAGAATATTTATTGAACCAAAGTTATTCTTGCATAAAATACGTGTGCTGCAATGATTAGGAGAGAGAAGCAAATAAAAGAGATTACAAGCACCAACAGAGTGAACAGTAGATACATTTCTACCATGATGCTGAAGCAATTAATATATGCAGGCATATATGCAAAATGGTAATCTAATGTACTCCTACAATGCAGACTCTACTCTGAGAGTACCTAGAATGTGTATGGGTGTAGCGCCAAGAATCCCCTCAAGGGACGATCCAACCCTATTACGTGATTGGATATAGTGAAAGACCCTGACTTGGTCTCAAGTTGGACACCCCTTTTGGAATGTCAGACCGGTGTGTGGTGATTTCTCAGCATGCAGGGACCTTCGGTTTCAGCAGAAGTGCCTTCTCTACCAAACTATATGGATGCCTAATATTTAATATTTAAAGCAGCCTTTGCGATGTGTGTGCTAGATTGGTGATGTAATAGATATGTGGATAGCGCTGTCACCTCGTGGATGAAGATAGGACGACTTTTGTACCTAGTGCGTAAAGAGTACTATTACATGATGTTCAAGGCATCGTGATAATGTCGTGCAAAGCTGGATGTGTAAAAAAGTAGTTTCAGAGAAACAAATCAAACCATGTCATGCAAACAAAAATGTACAAAAGTTAACAGCTGAAATGTTATTTTCTAGGATAATGTAAGGAATAAGCAGCCTTGCTACATGGGCCTAATCTGGGAATATAACAGCCACTTGTGGGAAGGTGTATATATTTAGCACATTCCCTGGAGTACCGATTCTGGTAAATCTGGGATTGTATCAAAAGCCATGTGAGTTACGTGGGAACACCCAAGCAATCAATCAATCAATCATGCAGTACTTATATAGCACTAGCAAAATACAAGTGATGCCAAAGGTATTCAAATTTAAACAAAATTATTCGAGGTGACAGATACCATCAATTATCTATCGCCAACATATACATTGATACTGACTAAATCAACTGTCCTATTTTTATGTTCATCTTATGGCTAATTTTCTAAAGAAAACACAGAACACATAAATGATATATAGTCTTCATGTATTAATCATTCAAGAATCTCTTAAAGATCTTCAGTATTTTGGTCATACACAAAGAATCACACAATACATATTCTTATGTCGAGTAATTTTCAACTGGACATACAAGCAAAATAACACAAAAAGTGAAACAGTCGTTGACCCTTAATCCATGGGTAATGTCTGAAGCCCAATCTTTTGCAAAATAAGGAAAAATTGGTAATGTCTCTGGTAACCTTAATTCCTTTTTCGAACACCAGGAAATATAAATATGTAGGAGTCAGTGAAGCACAACTCAATGTTTTTGTGGCTCCTCAAGTCAATCCAACTCCTAGGGAATATATCCCATTTTGCTTCCAAATCAAACCAAGGGTGTCGAAATCAATAGTAAACTGTCGACGCGTTTCGGCCTGTCAAACAGTTTCAGGCCTCATCAGGACAATGGGCAAACAAAACACACAGTATTTAACCTAAGACAAAAATCAAAAATTACAATAAATATTCATCTAAAATAGTCACATTAACAAGACAGTTAAATTCACGGACACTGGTACCCTAGAGTGCCACTACCATTCTAGAGGGAGAGATTCCTTGAGGTTGGGGTCTCTTAATCATTATCACCCCAAATTGAAAAGTGAATGTAGTAAAAACACCACCACCAAGTGAAGATATTCATAGCTTCGAATAAGCCAAATTTCCGGTCTCGCTCTTCCTTAGACCCTAAAGACAAAATATTGCCAAGCATCCAATCAATATTCCAATGTTCACCACCAAACACCCTATGTGCAACTTAGTACGTTACCTACCGCATTCAAAACTGGTGGAAATCCCAGCCTTGTATCAGATTCGTTTACACAATTATCTGTCATACCTATATAGCACAGCTTATCACCTATGAGGATATCCAGGTGCTGGACTGTTAGTTTCAGTCGAAGAGCCAGGTCTTGAGTCCCTTCCTGAAGTCTGTCATTGAGGGTGAAGTTTGGAGGTGGAGGGTGTTCCTGCACTTGGTGGTGAGGTGGGAGAAGGAGTATTCCCTGGTGCTACAGCGGCGGATGCGCAGTATCTGTGCGAGGGCAAGGGGATCAGAGCGGAGATTTCTGGATGGTTGGTGGAAGTTCAGGTTGTGGTTCATGCATGCAGGTCCTTGATCATGGAGGGCTTTGCAAGTGCGGGTCAGCAGTTTGAATTGGCATCTTTCCTGGATGGGAAGCCAGTAGAGGCCTCTTAAGCGCTGGGTGATGCGGGACCTTTTGGGCAGGTTGAAGATCAGTCTGGCTACTGCATTCTGGATTGTCTGGAGTTTTCTCATGAATTTGTTAGTGGTGCCTGCATAGAGTGCATTGCCGTAGTCCAGCCACTGGTGATGAGGGCCTGCATCACTGTTTTTCTGGTGCTGATGAGGTGCAGAGAATGTGTGAGATGCTACACCTTAAAGTCAAACTCTTCATTAATAACAAAGGAATAGCTTGTTTAGAAATCATAGCCAAAAGCACATTATAGAATAAATAGTAAGCGACCAAAGACCTCAAACATTTTGACTATTTCTTAACCAGTATACCAAATATTTTTTATCTAAAATAATAAATGAAATATTTTATTACATCAGTCAAAAAATGTATTCAAATTTCAATGTTACTGAAGACTGATATAATAAATGTATATATAAATAATAAACAATTTATTTTTGGGTAAACATCACCAACCAAGAAAGTTAAAAGCAAACTCAATCCATCACATAAAATAATTTCAACACTTAAATAAAACAATTCCACATAACAATCACATAATGATTACACAAAC
The DNA here is from genome assembly GCF_964261635.1 of Lissotriton helveticus. Classification (NCBI taxonomy): domain Eukaryota; kingdom Metazoa; phylum Chordata; class Amphibia; order Caudata; family Salamandridae; genus Lissotriton; species Lissotriton helveticus. The sequence goes on from NC_136067.1 coordinate 723,937,178, forward strand.
AATATAATATTGCATTCCCACCCAAAAGAAAATAAATAAATAAAACTCAGGGCCTTATTTAGATATTGGTGGATGGGTTACTCCTTCACAATGGGGACATATATGCTCTCTGCTGAAATATAAATCCCATAGGTTATTATAATTTGGTAGACAGGATACCTGTCCCTGCTGTGTTAGAGTAACCCATCCACCCATATCTAAATGAGGCCCTCAGTGTTTTGTAGCTGCAGCTCTTTCTCTGTATCCACGTAATAAAAATTAGAAATCCACCAACATATTGTCAAAAAATTCCCCCAAAATGCTAAAACACAACAAATTCAATAGACATCTGTTGTGTCCTAGTAGGAAGACACCTGGAGCCAGGATGTATATTCAGGACTTTTTTATTCAGTCTTCAGTTAAGGTCACAACATCTCTGTACTCCAGCCAGCCTAGTGTGGTACCAGCCCCACCAGGAGCAGCCTGCCTAGCTGCTCAGCCCATCTCCAACTGCCACATTCACCCCACTCAGTCGCCCAGGCATTCTGCGCATCACAGGCACACCAACATTCTAATGCAAAGACAAACTTTGGCTGAGCAGCTAGAGGCATCAGGGGTACAGTACATGTTATACATTTAAGTAGGAAATAATATTATCCCTTCTTTCTTAAACAAAAGCATAAAGGAAACAATAAAACTAATCACTGGTAAAATAATAGAACGAATCTCAATAGAACGAATCTCAAAGATGCTGCAAATGGACAAAGCACATTGCAAATGGACAAAGCTAATAGATAATGATACAAATCTATAGGATGCAGCAATAACCATTAGGTGAAGAAAAGATGGTTAAGATAAAAACATAAATAGCAATATCCACCATCCCCCCTTAAAAAGAGAATATTTTTAAACATATTTGAACGCATAGCATTTTGTATAATATACAGTGTAACGTAAAACACTATGACCTCGAAGGTTAAAAGAACAACAACACCTATGCAGAGAAGCATAACTAAGAATAGTGCTAAAAATAGACTAACCTGCGACTCAATCCCAAAGAAAAGGGAAACAAATACAAATGGGTCGTCACCCATAAAACCAACACAAAGGAATGTTCTACAGTACTGTGCACAAATGTAACAGGGATTAAATCCCACAAACTACATACCGCCATAAAGGGGTAACAAAACCTAGCAGTGAAGCAAGACCGTACTTCACGCCCATACTATGGGTACAGGACCAACTGTGAAGACCTCCCTAAAACTAATACACGTCCCATCCTGAGAAAAGCGTAAACCCGTGGCCTCACACAAATGCTGAAAAGAAAACATCTTGCAAGTGACATTCCGGTGAGCGACCTCTCACCCGTGTTGAGATAAAAAAACATTTCTCTGCACACGAAAAAGAAAACACCTCAACACAAACCAAATATCTAGACATGTTTCCACCACACCTGTGGGCTAATTCTCAAACGAGATTCCCACAACCAATAAGCAATCAACGGGCATAATGAAAGAAATGCCACACCCACATAGAAGTGCTGTAAAGTCCACACAGGTACATTACAATGTTCGCCCTGGATACAATGCTCTAGACAACACAGTCTCATAAGAAATAACAAAATGCCCCAGAGGAATCCCCAAGCGTGCGACCTGTAAGTTGAAATAAATGACAGGAGAAGTGACAATATAATAAACAAAGTAGGCAATTACAAAAATAAGAACTATGAGAAGATTTTAGAACTCCCAAAACAATTTCACAGGAATATACTCAAATTTTGTATTGTAAAAACCTTTCTAATAGACCTGGCAAAAGACATAGCCCATGTGAATTAGCCCATGTTACCCAATGCGTTTACAGTTGACAGGCTCCATACATTTTGAAAGATGAGCACAACAGGAATAATATCTAATGAAGAACTTCCAATTAGACATACTTGAGACGGAAAGTCTACACTCCCATAAGCTGTGCTGCAAAAGGACACTTGTGGCCCTCACAAATCACATGTTATCTAACATACTTGACACGGAGAGGCAGATTCTGAATGTCCCACGACGACAAGTCCTCAAAGTATTCCAAAATAAACGCAGAGAGAAAATAGTTTGCTACAATGTAGATCAAAACAAGCGTGTGGCAAACGTGATTTGCAACTCTGCAAATAACGACGAAGATCCTGCGATCCGCCGACCACAAGATGGCGGCACGTTGCAGGCGTCCCGCCGGATGGCTCCAGGCACGCCTGTGCATCCATCTTCCGTGACGGCAGAGCACAGTGCCCAAGATGCAACATCACAGACAATCCGGAGAAGACAGAGTGCAGGTAAGAATACGTTCGAGCAAGGCTGGCGCGCGCAATCATTTTTAAATCACAGTTAGACGATTGGCTAATGATCTCAAATCAAGTCTCGGCTGTGCCTTTAATTTTGTTGAAACTAACAACGAAAATGACACTCCGATAATGACACTCCCAAACACTGTATATCGAGTCTTCCTCATTTTCTTTCTTGTAGACAACTATGCACAGACGCCCATCGCTGCGTATATAAACAACACCAAAATTCCTCACAAAGCTCCGCAATGGTCCCAGCACAGAGACCGAGTTTTAAAGTGTCAAACAATGTTGGATGATGAGCAACCGCAGTACTATAGAAGTCTCTGAGGTTTAAGTTCTAAAAAAAATGTCATATAAGCACATGCCTTGAAGATGTAACACCTCAGAACAGATGGAGGATCAAGTATCAACATGGAGCAAATTTCAGATAAAAATCAGACATTTTCCATCTGTGTAGAAACTACACACTGTTTCTTAAAATGTTAACACGCTGCAAATGTCAGATAAAAAGGAGTCCAAAGTATCTCAGTACCATACAAAAGCAGATAAAGTGTTTTAAAGGGAGAAATGCTCCAGGAAGCCAGAAAAAAATGAAATCAAAATAAAAAGCATTAGTGTCAGGAACCCCCGTCACACCATCCACAGAGTCCCCTGTATTGTTTGTCAACATCCATATGGTGGGAATATGAATCATATTGCAGTGTTCCTACAATAAGAACTTTGACCATTGTTTGTTTTTTCTTTAATGTATTTGCTTTTGCCAATGTTTATTCTTTTTGTATGGACCTTGCCAATGTTTGTTAGATATCTGAGGATCAGGGGGCGCAGGTGCAGCTGCTTGCAGTGGGTTTAACACGTGAGCTGTAACTGTACTGAGCACATGGATTGAACATGCCCGGCAACGCCCAGAATCTTGGCTATTAATAGCCTCGATCTGCAGACACCTGTTGCTTGGCTTTCTGTTTCCTGCCACCGGCATTCCCTGGAGCCTCACCTCAGAGGAGAAGGATTTCACCTTGTGACCTCTGCCAGCAGAAATTCTCCCTGTCTTTGAGCCAGCTCAGGACTAAGATAAGAACATTTCTGGACTCATTTTAGAAGCTCTTCAGAGCAAAGTTTTCAATTGAAACTCTACATTTTTTGTTGATATTGTAAATGATCATTTGTGTTATTTAAGTGAAGAACTTGACTTTTAAATTAATGGTATTGCTTTTGAATGCAATTTGGAAAACTGCCTGATATTGTTGCACGTGTTTGATTGTAAAATGGGCAATATTTCTTCCTAGTGTTTTTGCAGCTTTCTGATGCTTGATGCACACGTTTTATGGTTGTGTTTGGACAACAACTCTCCTTGTATTTTGAAATTGACTGATTTTGGTTGTGCACTTCTTTGGCAGTAGTAAGGGGACATTTGATAACATTGTAAAGCACCAAGGACTATATGTAAGTGCGCCTTTTCTGATATTGTTGTGCGCAATTGCGTTAAGTTGCTGGATATTTTGGGCAGCATTTTAAGGCACAGTTGCTTAGTTTGTTTTAAAACAGGCTTGGATTGAACTCTGGAAATATATTTGGAAATGTCTTTGGAAAAGTCTTATGCACAATCAGGTGAGATCATAAAGTAATACAAAAGAACAAATATACTACGTGAATTCATAACAGAATACACAGTCTAATACAAATTCCTGTTTAATGATCATGGAAACATGTAAATACATTTCTTAAATGCTTATTGAGAGTCAAACTGTTTGAAGCGCCATCACACCTAAAACGTAATCAGAAGTAGTAGAAGACGTAATGTTGGTGTTGCTAGTAGTCTAAAGAGTTTTAGGGCATTCTCTGCTTATCTACCTCTGTATATTTTAGGAAAAGTTATGAGTGGTTCGCCGTGTCAAATTCCAGAACCTGGCTGGCCCAGAGGGCACACACCCTCTTCTTGGCAAAGCGTGAGGAGTAGCAGTCTCTCTTTCTTGTCTTTCATCCCAAATCCCCTTCCCTCTTTGGGCACCTGCCAGGGCATCTGTTTTTGGTCAGCAGCACTGAGAGGTGTTCAGGGGGGTTGAGGAACTGTCATCGTCCCCGCAGACGGACCTGATTTTCAGGAGAGTGACTTGACTCACATATAACAATTAGTTTATTATAAACCAAAAATGATTTCCTTTAATAAAAAAAAAGTAAACTACCAATGTCCATGGGCCACGCTCATGGGCAAAAACATGTAAAGTAAATACCCACCCACAAAACACATTGCATTACCAAAAATACATATACATAACAGTTAATAACAGTTAATCATTCAAAATATAACTAAGATAACACAATTTAACATAATATAGTACTACCTTACTAAAATAGTGTACAAAAAGCTAAAACTACATAGCAGTAAAAAAAAGTAATACTAACTCATTGGAATGTACAGAAAACCCACAAACAAGAGTATAACTAACTTGTAAACCTCCCCCTAAAAGCTCTCATCCTCAAAAAAATTGCTTAAAAGGAACAGAAGCACATAACTGCAACATGGTTCATATAAATGTTTCTTTTTTACTTGAAGTATGTATATGAATAAAAAATTTAAAAATATACAATAAATATAGAAAATGTGTGACATGTCTTTATTATATAAAAAAATGTAATGAACAATATTATTGGTTAAAAGCATACAGCAATGTGTCTTTATTATATTTCCAATCACCAACAACACTAATAAAATAACACAAAGCATTTCTATTACATACTTATAAAAGTAAAATAAAAGTTTTCAGAATAAAATTCTAAAATTGAATAATTACACTCCAACATAAATTATTCAAAACATTTTTAGACACTAAGGGCTCAATTACGAATTTCGGCAGTGCGGGCAGGGAGGTACTCTACCCCTGTGCTCCCACACTGCCAAGACAAGCCACCACCCACCTGCTAGATAACTAGTTTGTTGTAGTCTGGCGGGCAAGCGCCATGGCGTTCCCAGGGCGGTGTCTCTTTTAAAGGCCATGGGGCTTTGAAAAAGGCATTGCAATGGGAACACCTCACAAAGTTCCTGCATGACATGAACTCGAAAGTCCATGCCTTGCAGGAACCTTTGTCCCTGCTCACAAGGGCGCACATGTGATGCCCCCTTGTGTGCATGCACAAGCAGAGGAGGCCTTTGTTTCCTCTCTTCCAAGGTATACAAGAAGGAGGAACCGCCATGTAAACCCTGGGGGAGAGGAAACTTTCAATATGCTTTGCTGGACCATGGCAGTCCCGTAAAGCATATTGCAGCCTCTGACAGCCACACCACGTCCAGGGAACGGTGGTTTCTGATGGCATCAGCGGCTTCAGGGTGGTCTGACTACCCATGTTGTAATGGGGCATTCAGACAGCCGGTGTGGCAGTGGCTGGACTGCCACTGCCATGCCAACACAGGTCTGGCAGTCCTTGGAACACCAGATTTGCAATTTGTGATTTGTGCAGGAAACTTGTGAGGTGATCCCATTGCTCTGCCTTTTTCAAAGGCACACAGCCTTTAAACTCTGGGAATGCCATGCCACCTGCCAGCCAGACTGCAAATAACTTGCAATCTGGCAGGCAGGCAGTGGTGAGTCTCGGCAGTGAGGGAGCACCATGGTGGAGTACTGCCCACACTTGTACCGCCAAAACTCGTAATTGGCCCCTAAAGGGATGACATTCAATACTGGGGGATGGAGTTGGATAGTAAAGGGTTGACATTAACTATTCCCACTCCAATCTAAACCAATTTAGGGAAGGTGTAGGACACTAAAGGGTTGGCATTTACTAGTCCCACTCCAATCTCAACCAATTTGGGGAAGGTGTTGTACACTAAAGTGTTTGCATTTACTATTCCTCTCCAATCATTACCAATTTGGGGAAGGTGTTGGATACTAAATGGGTGACATTTACTAGTTCCACTCCATTCTCAAATAATTTGAGGTAGATTTTGGGGGAAGGTGTTGAACATGAAAGGGGTGATATTTACTATTCCCACTCCAATCTAAACCAATTTGGGAAAGGTGCTGGACACTAAAAGGGTGATATTTACTAATCACCCCTACAAATTAAACAAATTTGAGAAATATTTTGGGTTCTACAGGTGTGACATTTACGATTCCCAATCCTATCTAAAACAATTTGGGGAAGGTGCTGGACACTAACGTGGTGACATTTACTATTCCCACTGCAATCTAAACCATATTGAGGGAAGGTGTTGGACACTAGAGGGGTAACATTTACAATTCCCACTCCAATCTAGGGCTATTTGAGGAAGGTGTTGAACGCTAAAGAGGTAAAATCTACTGTATCCACTTCAAAGAATAACAGTTTACACAATGTAATTTGAATGAAAAATGTTTAATACACAATCAAAACTCCATACTCATGCACAATTTAATTTATTATACTATTACATTTAAATGTATCTAAAAACACTAACCAAAACTACAAAACTATACATACATATTTAAATACTACAATCTATTTAAAAATATCACTATTAATAAATACATATATTTTTCGAAATATATACTACCATTCCTAAGCTATAAACAATAAAATTACAAATGAAAATCATAAATCAAAATTAAGAATCATACAATGAAAAATATAAAAATATATTTCATAATTTAAAAAAATTATAAAATATGTTTAAAATAGAATTATTATTTAAAAGTATATACCTTCCTTGTTTTCCCCTGTCTCCATATGCAGAAGTCGCCCCCCATTCCTACTGAACTCTCCAGACTTCAGGTGCTCCTGCCGTTTCGCAGCTCTACTCCGTCCTTTCTTCTCAGCACCCACCTCTTCCACATGCTGCAGGCAAGCTCTTCTTGTTCTGACTCTGACTCTAATTCCAGCCCACCAGATCTGCTGGAGGCTTTCCGCTGCCTCACTCCAGGGTGTCCGAGGGGACCCACGCTCCGGTCTCCAGCTCCTTCCTAGCGAGGAAACACACTCGTGGACCATCACCAATCTCCCTGGGGCTCCAAAGGTAAAGGTATAGGCTTTCCTTTTTCCGCTTTCCCCACCTATGCCGATTTTCGTCGCGGATCTACCACTCTCCCTGCAATATCTCCCCCCTAATGGCGCCCGCGCCATGAAGTAAATAGAGATAGGCAGAATAGCCCAGGTAGCTTAGGCGGGGGATTGTCCGAAGCAAGTAAAGAGGCAGAAATCTCGCTGGCAGGCATAGTATTGGATTTGAAGAATGATATTAAGAAGCGCTTTGAGGTATCTGGGCCAATCAATTGGGGACACAAGCTTCTTGTTCTGAGCTAACGCAGAAGCTGGGTGAAGTCACCTTACGTACCAAGAAGTTGGAGGAAGAAGTTGGCGCAGTGAAAAAGGTTGTCGAGAAAAATGTAACTGAGATTTCCAAACTTGGAAGACAAAATCAAATCTTAAGAGAAGATTTAGAGAGAGTTGAGAACCATTCCTAAATATTCCTGAAACTGAGGAAGGGTCAAACATGAATGGCTTCATAATTTTGCTCCTACGTAAAACAATCCTGAAAGATAAGGAAGAGATAAATCATGGAATCCAGAAGGCACATGGAGAGCCGTTTCGGCATAGTTTACAAAGAACCAAACCCAGGAAGATCTTGGTAAATTTTCTCTCCTACACTATTTAGGCGGAGATACTCAGTAGTGCTTGAACAATTGACCCTATGTGATAAATGGTTATTCCCTGCTTGTTAGATCTGATGTGTACAAGGCAACAGAATAGAGGTAGTGGGAGTTAGGCGGAAAGATGGAGGTGCTCCGCAAGTTGGGAGCAAAAGTCCAGTTAAAATTCCCTGCAATGCTTCGTATGATGTGGAATAATCAAAAGTACAATTTTCGTTAGGTGGAAGATGTAAAAATATTAATTGATAGAATTAACAAGGGAAATATTTCTAAATGACCGACAGGGCATAGGATAGATCGCTCTCTTAAAATCAGAAATGTATTAGCGGAACTCACCTGATGGTATGCCCATAGGTATTATTATGCTTAACAAGATAGGGAGGGTTCCCCAGGGTGGGTATAGGAGTGGGAGGGTGGTGGGAGAGCAAGGGTGGGGAGCAGTGGGAAAAAAACAAAAAAAGTCCTCAGAACCCCTTATGCAGAAATATTCCAACAATCTAGGTATGAAGCAAGATACCAAATATCTCGGGAAGCAGTATGGTTATGGTTAACATTCCGAGCATCAACTTTCTCACAGGAAATGTGAATAGTCTTAGGTCCAAATCCAGACAGAGGAAAGTAATGGAATATTTAAAAAATAGTCAAGCGCAAATTATAATTTTACAGGAAACGCATCTAGTAGCAAATGAAAGTAAGGGGCTGTTTGGAAGGTATGGTTGGGTCCAAAATGTTATTGTTTCGGATCAACCGCAATGTTGTAAGGGAGTTGCAATTCTAGTTAGGAGTGGTTCCGGAATAGAAACTAAGAAGTCGAGTACGGACAGCTCGGGCAGATGGGCTTTAGCTCACTTAAAGTGGGCAGACAGGGATTTCTTATGTGAGGGATTTTACGGGCCCAATGAGGATAACCCTCAACATATTGGAGATTTAGAACTGAGGCTGGTGGGAACTTCAGCTCCTGCAATTGTGGGCGGGGATTTTAATGTGTTGATGGATCCTGTGCTAGACCGCTCGACAAGAAGGGAGAGTGCATATGTTCCTAAAATGAGAAATGCCCTGAAAAGTATGATATGAGACCTTGATTTAGTGGATATCTGGAGACATTTGAAGGGTAAGACGAGGGGGTATACGTATCACAGTAAAAAGCATCACCATTTCTCCAGACAAGATTATTTTTTAGCTGATAGATCTTTTGTAACAAATATTAGAACGATCAAACATCTCCCTGCTCATATCTCAGATCACTCACCGGTAATGGTAACCTTGTAAATGGATACTTGTATAGTGCACTACTCACCCGCAAGGGTCTCAAGGCGCTTGTACGAATACCGCTGTGGAACCCATCCTGGCTTTCCCTGTGAGGTGTCCACTCCTGGGCACCCCAAGGTGGAGGCCAGTCATCCTTAGCGTTGTGGGGGCCGTTGTGGAGATTAAGCAAGCTATTGCCCAGAGTTGCAGAGTGGGACTCCATGATTGGAATAGGCACCGAGGCGAGAATTATCAGGTCCATGGAATTTTTTAGCTCAAGACCCGCCGAGTCGGGGAATTGAACCCTGGTCCCGGGCTAGACCTCTGCATCAGGGTCTGCCGCTCTAACCATTGAGCCACACTTCTCTAACCTTAGGAGCATCAGGACCATAGCCACCTAAGAGATGGACCCTAAAGCGAGCCTTGCTTTTGGAAGAGGGGGTGGAAATAGCTCTGCAGGAAGCAGTAATCAAGTATTTTGTCAATAACAAAGATTCTACCTCCCCTGAAATTGTATGGGATGCCTTTAAGGCATATAGACGTGGGATCTTAAAAAGCCTCACCTTTGTAAAAAATCGATAAGAACGGACAGAACTAGAGAATTTGGAAAAGGAGATTGGATTTTTAGAGGAGGCTCTGTACTCTATAAGCAAGGGCGAGGAAAAGCAGAAGATCGACAGGAGGTCAGAAGAGGTACAATTAGAATTTAAAATTAGGATAGAATGAAAGTGTAAGGCAAGATGGCACGCAGCGAATATGAAGGAATTTGAATATGGAGAGAAAGCAGGAGCTTTGCTTGCTTGGAAAGCTAGAGTGGAGAGATCAGAGAAACGATACAGAGGAGCTAAAAAGTGATGTCGGAGAAAAGCTGGATAGCTGAAAAACTATGCAGAAACATATAGTGGCATTATTTTCCCAGCTTTATATGGAAAATATCACCCCTGACTCTGAAAAGTTAAGAAGCTGGCTAAGCTTGCTTGGCCTTCCCGTAATGAATGAAGAAGGAAAAGAAATGATGGAAGCCCAAATTACACAAGAAGAGATAAAGGAAGCACTTAAAAGATCTAAAAATGGGAAGCCTGCAGGGCTCGACGCTGTCCCATCAGACATATATAAAATGGTAACAGAAGAAATACTACCAGCTGGGAAAGTCTGTTTAACATGATCTATAGAGGGGATGCGCAGGTCCCAGAATCTTGGAGGGAGGCTTCCATAGTTCTGATAATAAAACCTGCTAAGGACCCGGTTAAAGCGGAATCGTATCGGCCGATATCCCTGCTAAATGCTTATTATAGGATCTTTGTCAGTATTTTAGCAGGAAGGCTATCTAGAGTAATATCTCAGCTGATACATGAAGATCAAAAGGGGGTTTATTCCTGGGAGACAAATGTGCGAGCTGACCCAGCAATTAATAGGGAGTATTGATATAGCTACAGAGAGATCTGCTCCTTTGGCGGTGGCCACATTGGACGCCACCAAGGCTTTTGACCGAGTTTGCTGGGAGTATCTATGGGTAGTTCTCGAGAATATGGGGTTTGGGCCCTCTTTTTTAACTACATTAAAGGCACTATATTATAGTTCCATGGCAAGGATTTTTCTAAATGGAGCTCTCACTGAGTTTTATGATAACTAGAGGGTCGAGACATGGCTGCCTCATTTCACAGTTGTTGTTCAATATATATATTGAGCCATTGCCCCGGCGCCCTACCAAGATGACCAGGTTAAGGCTATTCGTGTGGGAGCATTTGAAAAACATATCACCTTATATGCAGACGACCTAATTATCTACACAGAAGATCCTGCCACCACAATCCCAAGAGTAGAACATTTGGCAGAAGAATATGGGGCCTTGTCAGGATACCTAGTAAATAGGGAGAAAACCGGGAGTATGTGCTGGAATATCCCAGATTGGAGCGGAAGTGTTCAGAGAGAGATCAGATATTTGGGAATCAATATTCTTAATTCATTGCAGGACATATCACAACATAATCTTGAGAGAATTACTAGGGTTATTGAGAAAGCATTAATTAGGTGGAAAAATCTCCCATGAACTGTATATGGAAGGGTTATTCTGATAAAAATGGTGCTATTGCCGAAGCTTACATTTCTTTTTAATTGTATTCCTCTCACCTTCCCGAGCCGCCTAATAGATAAAATACAGGGCAAACTGGGCAGTTTCAGCTGGGCAGATAGGGGAGCATGTATGTCCTGGAAGAAACTGCGGTGCAAACTAGCTGATGGAGGGCTTGCATGACCAGATTTACAGTTATACTGCATGGCATATCAGTTTAAGAATTGTAGAGTCCTATTATGTACACCGGGGCACAGGGTGTGGGGTGGTTTGCTTGAGGAGATGATTGAAGAGTGCGGCGGGAAAGGGTTTTTGTCTAAATGTGGGGCCAATGTTTTTTTTAAAAACTTAAATTAAAGACTTTGAAGGCAGCACTAATTTTGTGGGCCAGAATCAGGAATATACTAGGAATAAGATAGGACTCAGGAGGGGCACCAATTTGGGATTCACCTGGCACGGCAGAATGCTTGCAAGACCAATTGAGTATCCCAATTAGGAGGGCAGGAATAGAGTTTTGGGGGGAGCTTATGGTGATGAATGAGGTGGTGCCATGGGAAATACTTTGGATTAAGACAGGGGGATCCCTTTCAAGGTTTAAGTATTTTCAGCTGTTGTCCTGGGGCGAGGCGAATAGGCACAAGACTGAAGGTTTTTGGGAGTTCGAAAAAAAACTACAGACCAAAACTACAATGAAGAAGGAAATAAGTGGATGGTATCAGACATTACTGACTTCCGAGGAGGAAAAAATCAGAGCACCTTATGAGCTATGGGATGATGAGATGCAGAACTCTCAGCCACAAAAACTGTGGCATATTTTTTTTAAGCTGCTTTATAAAGTAGTTAAACCATCAAACTTAAAAACAAATCACTTCTTTAAGGCTAACAGGTTCTATTGGACACCACGTAAATTAGCAAAGTTTGTAACAGATACCCGCCAAAATGTCGCAGATGTGGTGAACTGAGTGCAGACAACAAGCTATGTTTTACGAATGCCCTTCGTTAGAGTAGTACTGGTCTACAGTGGAAAAGACTATAAATGAAATTTTATCTACTAACATAAAAATAAGCTTACTATTGATAATGTTGGGGGTGGAAGATGAGCTGAGCCAGCCCCTTACTAGTGACAAGCAAGCCCTGCTCTTTTATCTAGTTCTCCTCGCTAGGCGAGAAATTTGTTAAAAAATGGATTGAAGCTGCCCCACGCCTTGGGACAGACTGGCTAAAGGCAGTAAAAAGTATATGTAAAATGGATACTGATTTGAAGAATAATACACATTCTAAGATTCGGAAGGCTTTCCACAACTGGAGTGTACTATAATAACCTAAAATCTAACTCTGTCAGTCCTATGATTATACCTGCGTCGTTCGTGTAACCAGGGCACTGGATGGGCACACGTGCAGGGCTATTGAACTATCGCAAAAGCCTGGGGAGGAGCAGAATGGCTGGCTGGCTGTTATTTGCATGCAATGGTGGTATGAGGACAAAAAAACAATTTAAAGTATATATATATATATATATATATATATATATATATATATATATATATATATATATATATATATATATATATATATATATATATATGAAATAGTTCTACAATTTTAAATAAGGTTTTACAAAATTTATAAAAATGTTAACTTATTTCTAAATATTTTACTTTATTAAACATTTTGTTACATCATTTTACATTATACCATTGAATTGTTTTAACTTAAAAAATATAGTTAAAACCATTAATATATCTTCAATATTATGAAATTAAAATATATTACAAAGATTAATATAATGAGATACATTTAAAAATTATAAATTATCAAATATCATATCTTCAAAATTATTAACTTAGAATTTGTTAACATTCAGTTTAAAATATAATGTTCCCACTCCATCCCCTAAAAACCCAATATCTTGCTTCAAAAAAATGAATACATTATTATGTATGCACACTAATACAACAAATAATACTAGTTTCAACAAATGCATAACTAAAGAATTATATTACTAAAAACACAAATAAAAAATAAAAAACATATAGAATCAAATATCTACAATAAATTGCAAACTACTTAATACTTACAAAGAATACTACTGCAATAATAGTTTCTACATCTATATTTTCTACAACATTACTAAAAACAGCACTAAAACATGTTTTAAGTCAATTGTATACTGTACAGGTGTTTTTTTATGTAGAATGTAGTGTGGATATTTGTTATAAAAACCCTGTTTTTCTTTCTAAAACTGAAAACAATTTTTTACCTTCGATATTACTGTCAAGAATATTTTTCATATCCTGATATCCTTGACACAATATTTTCTTATAACAATATTGTTTTTTGATATTTTCTCCAAATATTGGTGGGTCTTAAGTAAAACATGGATGAAGTACTGCCTGATGGTTGATGGACTTCAAATCATTATCATTATCAGATCTCAGTTAAAACAAAACTGGAATAAGGCATTATAACTAATAAAGCAAACATGTTATCCATAGGATCAAGCTTTGAGATGTTTGAGCCCTCAAAGGCCACCACGCCATATAAATTAACTGATAATACTTTGGGTTAATTGGCCTTGAGTAGCACTGAGAAAAACATCCCCCACACCTACTGCAAGTTGAGCCAGCACAGAACTATTTTTGGCCAATGAATGTCTGTTCCTCTCTGTAAATTAAGGTCCCCATGGTACTTTTTACTAATGTGGGTGCTCATATAGCCATAATGATCGATTTTGTCTGTGGGGGTTGGAGGAGAATATGCAAGATATGTGGACATATGTATTGGCCTGAGGGAAAAAGCTGAAGCTTCAGCAGTCAATTTGGACATGGGAGCAGTCACATCAAAATATTGAAAAAGCCCTTAGGGTGATCACTGAAAATGAGGAAGTGGAAGTCTGGAGACTTGACTTCTCCAATGGAATCTCACATGCCGCAGCAGACCTTTTGTGAGCAGCATTCATCAGGCTGAAAATGGTAGTTAGGATGGATGAAACTAGGTCTGAACATTATGACCTTGCTGAAAATATGAAGAGGATAGAACTGGAGGCCCAGAGTAGTTCTACATTCAGATTTCCTTGTGGTAGCAAGAGAGAAAGAGAAGTGGCATTTCAGGTTTATCAGAATGCTGAGGACAGATTCCAGAAGAGGTGGTGGTGAGTTGTACCCTTGGTGGTGACACTGGTAAGTGGTTTCAGATCTTAGAGTTTCTTAGTTCCATCCTGTTAGACCTATCATCCTTCGGGTGGTCTTCTCCAAAATGTTTTGTTGGATTTAGGACCTTGATAACCAGTGACAAAGTGCTTGAGATCACTCCTCTACACATTGTAAAATTGGCCTACACCTAATTGGCACATTTAGTTTACTTATAAATCCCTAGAAAAGTGGTACTACATGTATCAAGGGTCTCTAAATTAGATGCTACTAGTGGGCCTGCAGCACGTATTGTGCTATCTTCTTAAGTATCCATTTAAAACATGTCTCAGGTCTGCCATTTCAGCCTGTGTACAGTTTTAAATTGGCAATTTGACCTGCCCAAATCAATATATGTCACTTATAGGCATTTTCTTGTCATAAAATTTGGTGCTTGCACCCTGTGTCCTCTGTTACATGACTGTCATTACCATGGCAGTTGTTCTTTGTGTATTCCTTCCATACACAGGCACAAAAGGGAACTCATTTTTGGCAGCAAGAGGGGAGGACCGGAGCGGTGCACAGCCCACCATACATTTACATGGAGTTGCCTCAGCACACCTACAAAGGAATTCACACCAGCTTTTTGTCACCCCAGACACCCTGGGCATGGAAGAAAGAAATGCCAGAACTATCTGTGGGAGGAAAACTCCAGAGATTTCTTCCACTTCAAAGCTGACACTAAGTATGAAAATAGGGCCCTCATACCCACTTTTGAGTACACGTCTGGACCTGCGGATGACACTTAGAAGGCCTTCCCTGCCCTTAAGTGAACTACCCTGCTGATTGAAGCCTTTTTGTACTCCAGAGGACTGCATTGCTACAGGAAGCCTGCCTTGGACCCTGCTGCTTGAGGACTGGCTTGCTGCTTGAATTCAGGACTACCAGAGTGACTCCAATGGCTAGATGGCTGGCCTCCTGTTCTAAGTTTCAGTGACACAACAAGATCCAACAATGTGCACCTGGACCATGCCTGAAGTGAGTTCCGCCCTCCAAGTGGCGTTTGACCAGGTCAGTGTCCTTTGAAGTGGTGCTAAATGTCCCCAAACAGCATAAAGTCGAATTTTCAGCGACTGATTGCAGACTGATAGACACCGCCAGACATGTTAGAGCTTTTCAGCCGGGGTCGGAAGGCGACTGCGGCGGAAAAGCAGCGGACGGTCTTCCTGACCCCCCGCCATCCTAATCTGGCGGGGGGTCTTTGAAGGCTCCGCAGCAGTTTTTCCTCATCCTCCGGGCCGGCGGACACTTCCGCCGGCCCGGAGTATGCGGAAAACACGCAACCTAATCGGTCCCAAAGTGTGGGTTTTTTCTTGTGTCATGTTTTCAATTTATTACTGTTTAAGTGCTGCATACATTCTTTACACATTGCCTCTAAGTTAAGTCTGACTGCCTTCGTGCCAATCTACCAGAGGGTTAAGCACAGGTTAATTTGGTAACTTTTTTGTGGTTCACCCTGACACGCATTGTGGTTGTTCCTCACACCCCCGTGAAGTAAGAACCCAGTTTTCTAACACATGCATCATTTGCTGGCTAGGTATATTGAAGGGAAAGTACCCTTTGAGGGAACACAGTCACTTAGAACCTGAATACTAAAGACATTACAGGCAGTAGAAAAAAGGGTGGCTGCAGATTGGCTGGCACAATTATACTGACCGATAGACATTCAGAAGAATAGAGTGAATGCAGTGTAAGAAATATGATTGCATGAAAACGTCTATGGTTTTAAATAACTGACATATATTTTACCAATTTCTTGTCTGATTCAGAGGTGGTAGACAAACAAAATTGAAACTCTCACTTTAACATTTACATTGAATATTTCATGGGGTATTAAAATGTCAGGCATGCTGAGGAATCGGAAAATCAGATCTATATCAAGTAAAATTTCAAATAAACATTATTTTACAGCCCAGTTGTCATCATATCCAAAATGAAGGGTTTGACTCCATTGTTGCTTTTCACTATTTCCTTCCATGTTGCACTTGTTATGAGATTTGTGTGCTTCTTAATATTGTTAAACCCCCTTGAGCTCTTAAAATCTATAAACTCTACATTCCGATATGATGGCTGATAAACAATAAGACATGGATACTCTCTTGATATGATACTATTGAACTACATCTGTGTATTTTCAAATAACAGGCTTTTGAAAGACAAGTAATATTTGATCTTCCGATGAATGGCAATATCCCCCAAAATGTAACTGCATGTACAATATCAAAAATATATTTTGAAGGAAATAAACATACATTTTCTTTTAAACTATTGAAGATTTATTCTGGTTTATGAAGCCAAACATATTTCAGTTAATCTGTCCCATAAGCAGTCACAGACGGTGCAGGTAAGTGCAGTAGCGAGGTGGTGTGGGGCGGGATGAGAATGAGGGAATCGGAGAAGTCGACAGACAACGGAATAGGGATAATTAAATAAATAAATCCCCACATCCCCCCTTGCGCTTACCTGCACTGGCTGTGACTGCTCATAAGTGTGCAGCCCCAGCACCATGTGTGATTTGTAGATTTGTTACAGGCATAGATTTGACATACTCCTGATGCTGGTGTGAGTACTCTTGAATTTCTTAAGATGCACTTAGGATAAATTATTAACCAAAATTATACTTAGATGTAATGAATTGGTGTCTGAAAGCTGAGTCTCTTCAGTGACTTGCTCTAGGCTGTCTCTTTCCCTGCAATACCTATTTATTACTTAGGACCACTCTGTTCTTTATTTTTCCCTTTTTTAAACCTTCAATTTAACATGACCAGCGAATTCAGGCACAGCCTTTTGGCAGGCCTTGACCCACAGTCAACATCATAATCCTTGAGTTCAGGGGGAAAAATAAAGTCCATCAGGATATAGACCTCTTAGTAACCCCAAACTCATTTTTCCATGCAATGCATTTATCAATTGTATTCAGAAAAAAAGCTTCAGATATTTTTTCCTATATCTCCATTTTTTAAGTGTTTTATCTTTTCTTGCAATCACAATTTCAAGTGCATAGTGAATTTCAGTTAACCATAACCCAAGTTTCATTGGACTAGATCAAGTGGATGCAGGACAGCTGTTGAGACATCAGTATATGTTGGAATCTAATGACCAATCAACAAGAAATGTTTCTGCATTTTCCTAATATTTTGTAAAGTTGGTTGACAAAGAGATTTGCAAAATCTTACTATCAGTTCGCAAGAAATTGGACAGTACAATGAGCACAAACATGTCTGGGTTTTTACCAGTTTACAAATTAGGATCACATTGGGTTCATGTCAAGATTCGGGTACCTTGACCTCCTTAAATACAACTTCTACCAGTTGTAGAAATAATCTGATGTTTTGTGTTTTATTTAGTTTCCACAATTCAATTTGAAGGCTATCAGGTCCAAAAGCTTTGCATTGTTTATTTGAGTCTAATTTAAGATGTAATTCCAAACAGAAATTATTCCTGGTCAGACTCAGAAAAAGGAAACAACAAAACATGTAAGCCAACTTGGTTCCAAAGATCTGAATTTAGCTTACCTGGGTTTCAATACAACTATGAGAAGTAATCTACCATTTGTACCATGTCTTCCTCCTCATGATAGAGTCCACCATTCACTTTAATATGATTGATAATGTTTATATCCTATTTTTACACTAAATTTAATTATTTCTGTTGAACAACTAATTCTTCCATGAATTTGTTTTCCATTAATTCATTATAATAAAGTTGCTTTAACCCCAGATTCTTAAAACTGCCTTGTTGTTCCTAATAACTTATAGTTTGTCCCCCGATTGTGCCTCTTCCCTACACATCTCTTGTAAGTTTCCTTCTCCAAACCTTTTTTATATATTACAAAACATATTATAATGCCCTTGATTAGGCATTGTAAGGTTTTGTATGAATCACAGACAAAATGAATTGCTGAGCCCAGAAAGTTATTTCAAAAACTGGGTAGTATGTTTTTTTTTTAATTGAATACAATTACTATTAGTTAATAATGACTCATACAGGGTCCATTGTGGTTGGTGATTTTTCCTCTCTGAATGTCTATTAAAACAGAGAAGGGCGCACATGGCATAATCTGATATGCACCTTGGAAATAATTTCTACTGTAGCTCATCCCATGCAAAAGACTTTGAGATAAGAAAATAATTTAATCTTGACAAACATTTAAGGTGAGATAAAACATAGGCCTATCCTGGGACTTGGGAACTTTCTTCACCACACATCTTATCATACAAAATCATGACATAAAGTGTGACCAGTCTCCAGCAATCTGAAGTTCAATGAACTAACAAAGGTATTTGAGTCATCTTTACTTGATAATGCTCTATATTCCAGGGCCGTGCCAATATAAATGGGAGCGGTAGACTGATCATTTCTAAACTCAATTTTGTATAACAGTTTCAGTCCTCTGTATTGGGCCCGTGTACACTTGCTACTGAAAATTACATATATTGCATTTCAATGTTATATGTTTACATCTCTTGGAAGGACTTTCACTGCTTTTAACAATATGAATTCTAAATATTTTCCAATTAAGATTGCAATTCCTTGAATTGTTGAATCTTTTTTAGATTAAACAACTACAGTCAGCTAATATGTTTAAGATACTCTTTACTAATTGGGATATGTGTCTTGCGCAAGAGAGCTAGATTGGCTTTTGATTCTTGTAATATATAAAAAAAAATCTTGCTTTCTGCTCTATATAGTATGGCATTAACATTCAAGGTAGTGAGTCTCAACTTTTTTTATATTTTCCAATTTTCGTCTTTCTTTTTGATTTAACTAATACTTCTTTCTCCTACTTTTGTCTTATGCTCTTAATAGTGAAATAACTAAATATTGTACATTTAAGTACTGATAAATATTAGTTTTTTTTTTCTGATACCACCGCCTCTCCATTAATGCTTTTTACTCCCCAAAGGTTTCTTAACTCTCTTGATAGAACTGCTACCATTCCTTTAACCTTGCACATTTGGCTCCTTTGTGGGGACATATGAGGGGATTCAAAAGACCACCATTGAAATTATGTTATTGCACATTGAATATTATTTGTAATCCCCCCTATTTAGATGAGTTCATCAATAATTTATGTTTCATTGTTTGAAAATATGAATTTCAGTGGTCACTTTAACATGACCTTTAACTTGGGTTGGAATTTCAAATAGGCACCCACTCCTAAGTGTTTAGACTTGCTAATAGTTTGCTCCAACTCCCATCTTCTCTGATGGTTATGTTTGACTACAGTACGGTGAATCAGTATGTCATTTGTTTTTCAGGATATCTCTTTTCTAATGGATTGTGTCATCACCTGTACTTATATATAGGTTGGAAAGTTGACCAAGATTATCTGTGGGTTAGAGGCATCCTTTTTTCCCATGGTATGAGTTTTGAGATGTATTCACTGAATCTCAATTACTAAATTGCAGCCTTTCAAATCCAGAACCACGCCGACAAGATTTTAATAACAACTTATATAAGATCACTCTTCTGACCATATAGTTCTGGGTGAACAATGATGCAGGTATTGCTCATTCTTGAATAGTTTCCCAACCCTTTAAGGGAATATTCCAAAACCTCCTTTCTTTTCCGCAGTTTTCAATTTCTTTCATACAGGTAAGGCTTTTTTCTTTTACACATACATGTATATCATTTTTGTCTGTAAAACCACAGCATCTATCTAATTTCATCTGCATGACTGTTAAATTCAACTTGGCTCACTTCTACTTAACAAGGGCCCCTGGCTGTCTAGATTGCCACCATCACCTCCAACATCTAGTTCATCTTGTGTGTAAGTGGCCCATTGTAAAATATTTCAAGCTTCTCCATCTAAATTGATTGGAATATTGAGAGGATTCTGGCTTTAACTCATCATGTTTGCTTTGAATACTTTGGACACACTGAGGTATTTTTTAAAAAGAGATCATAGGTTATGTGTTTGTCAGATCAGTTTTAGAGGATGGAGTTGTAGCAATATGTATATTGACTGGATTCATCAGTCTAGAGTTTGACTCAGATCCAGCAGAGTGTTATTAGTATCTTGGCAGTAACTTCTGGGGTAATGGTGTTGCTAAATTGGTCACAGAAATATTGATCAAGCCACATTGTACGGCCCTAAAAGAAGAATAAGAACTTTATTGCATGATTAATTAAAACCATTGCAATCAATCTGATTAATATAAAACAAACAACTTGATGCCTGACTTAAATGAAGAAGCAGAGTCATAATAAAATCCTGTAACATATCTGTGTGCCAATTTATAAAACTACATGAACAATAAATATTCAAATAAGAAGATCATTATCAATCAATCAATCAGCCGACTTTATTTGGCACCTCAAAAAAATGCATAAAATACACATAAAAAGTAATTTCATTACTTATGAAGGCCATACATTGAAGTAAATACAGTACAAACGCAGAATCTTTTTTACCATTTCAAGATAGCCCAGCATTAATGGGATGAAATTTAGTTGAAATCTAATCAAAATAAAACAATGCTGCTTATTCTATACCCAAGATAGGAGTGAGAATCTAGAGATATCTGCGGTAAACATTCATTATTCTTCACAGATTGTTTCCCTCTATGTCTGTCCCACCTGCATGAATAGCTTTCTTTAAGAAAATGTCTTTCAATCTTGATTTAGGAAAATGTTCACTGAGGGTTGGGGGATCATATAGGTGTACAAGCCCCAGCGATTTAAACGTTTGTCTAACATAAAATAGCTAGGGGATTTTATGAGCTTGATCCAGGTTCAAAATATCTTTCAAAATCTTGTTCAAATCCACAGTGCCCCTTTTCCATATTGACAACCAAAGGGAGAGTGGAGCTAATATAATGGTGGCAGTTATAAAAGGCAAACTAACTTTTTTGTGTGCAACAAGATTATTACCTGCTAGTGGGACTGACAACAGTCTTTTAAAAAATGTATCTTCTATGACTTGAAGTACTGTCACATAAGTTGTCCCCCCATATTGCTGCGGTTGATAATGCTTTGGCCAGATACACTTTAGACATTTCCAGAATTGGCTTACAGTCCAATTTTTTGGAGAATCTAAATATAGCAGCAATACCTTGGGACATTAAATTTGCTTGACTCTGTAACATCTCCTTCCAATTTTATTTGTGATTAAAAATGACCCCTAAATAATTGAAGTATTGTACTTGCTCAATTTTTTCCCCGGCTAAGTGATATCTCATCGGCTTCTTTTTATCGCTATCCATGACCATATTATATGTTTTTTTTTTTATGTGTTAAGACATAAAAGCTGTATAAAAGGAGTCCTCGCCAATAAACTGCATCATCTACGTAGAGCAGGATAGTAAGGCGAGATGTTGATACTTGTGGAGTGTTTTTTGAGGTGTTCATCAAGGCATTATTTAGATTATCAGTATAAAGGGTACCAAGAAAGGGGCCAAGACACACCCTTGTCTGATGCCCCTTTCAATTTTAAATAAGTTTGGGCATTTGCCATGCCAACCATAGTGTACCATGGTGGTGGCATCCATATAAAGCTCCCTTAAAGAATGTATGATGGCGTCATCCACTTCCATATCCTTCACGATATGCCAGAGTTTGCTATGTACCACGCATTCAACGGCCTTAGACAGGTCCATAAAAGCCAAGTACATTTGGCCCTTTTTTACCATGGTGTACTTTCCTAGTATCAATGTCAGATTAGGGCACTGGTCTGTGGTGCCCCTACCCTGTCTAAACCCATACTGAACTTTGGTGAGGATTTTCTTGGTTTGCCACAATAGGCTTCGTAAAAAATGCTGTTTTATCAACCTTATCCCATTTTAAAATAAAACCAATATTTCTTGCTCGGGTTGGTTTAGGGACTATGATGCCAATATGGATTTTCGAATCCTGCCATGATAAAGCACAAGAGAGCACGCTGTGATCACTAAATTCTGTAAATTGAATCTGTAACTTAGTTATGCTTGATCTAAGAATGACAGAGGAGATAATATAATCGATCCTGGACAGATATTCAGCTTTCTGAAAAGTGGGGGAAAATTGCCCCGTAACTGAATCTATTTTGTTATGGAGCTCGAATTGTAATTTCATTAAAATGCTGTTCATAACATTCCCCTGAGGATCATGGTGGAAATGGGAGATAGATGCTTCCTTATGGTCTTCGATCCCTCATAAGTAAATAGAATTTTGTGAGCATAACTTTATATTAAAATTTCCCAGCCAAAAAACTTGTATAGGTTTGGGATGAGACTCTGCTAGGCCCTCTAGTAAGTGCTGGGGTGCTGGGGTACCACCTCAGAGTTTAGAAAGGTGTTATTATAGTAATTCACTAAGAGTAAATCCCAATTGTTGTTGCCATTAATTACTAAAATATGAAAGTAAGGCGATATGTTTATAAAACTTAGAACATTAAATACAACCACGTTAGATATCAATGTAAGTACACTCCCCGAGGCCTAGACCCTGCGGAGGGCAAAGCCAATGTTTGAGACAATCAATACCCGTTAATAAAAATTGGTGCCATCTCCCAAGTTTTTTGCAAGCAGATAATACGGAAATCAGATAGGGCAATAGGCCACTCCTCGTTATTCCACTTGCTGTTATAGCCTGCTATATTCCAGAACAAGAGAATATAGACTAAGATATGTGCACCCAGAATAGGTTCCTTGACAGCCTTGTGGGATGGATCTAAGGGGTGGGAACCAATGCAACACCATTGTTCTGTTTCCCCCTGAGAAGACCGTATTTGCCTCATCCCCATCTCTCTCTATTTGGGATAGCGTCTGGGATTTCTGGTTGTTAACCACTTGTCAATCGCAAGAGTTCATGTCTGATAATGGAGCGAACCTGTTAAGTGTACAAAGGTTTTTATAATCAGTGGTCTGCAGCACAGGGGTGCAGGAAAGATTTTGGTATCTGTCTTAGAGGCTAATGGTGGTTGGAAAAGTAAATCTCTTACGAGTTGTGGACAATCAAAATTTAAAACAATACAATCACCCTCATAAGCCTTTAGGGATGGACCTACCCATGGGGTTCTCCTCGCCATTATAAGATGTTTCTGGATTATATGCTCTGACCTGGTATAATCGGATAGCCAATAACCAGATTTGTCCATAAGCTGAATGGTAGATTCTTTTTGTGATGGTCTGAGCACTGGAACATTTACCAAAACTAGGAGAAGGGGACAGGCCGCGGGTGGAAGATTAAGAGTTTGGTGTTTAAACTCCCTCGGATTTTGTGTAGATTCACTGTGGGTAAGGTTAGTATGGGTGTGGTTAAACTCACCGAGACCCTCCAGTGGTCTATTAATAACTAATCTATCCTCACATTCAGTCAGAGTTAGAAGGCCTGAAGATGTTTCGTTAAAGGGCCTTGCCGTTAGGGTAGGGTCTCCCCCGTCTGGTTGCATCCTATAATTATGCTGTTTTGCAGGTGGCTGTGCAAGATACCTGTCCCATGGCAAACCCCATTTTGCCAGCAACTGAGGCCCTACCAGTCTGGGAATATGAAGAACTAGCAATGGGAGGATTATTAGTAGCATGTATAGGGAATTGGATGTGGTTGTCTGTATGGAGACTCTGCTAGAATTTAATAACTCTTAAAGTTTCAATCCAATATTGTCCATACGTAACAAAATAGGGTGTAACATAGAGGATAACTTGGTGCAAATGTCCTTAAGAAGGGCCAAGTACCACAGCAGATCAAAATTGCCCGTTCCAGGCTCTGAACTAATCTGTAAAGGTGTTTATTTCCTTGGTTTCTTTGGTTTTGAGGAGGGAGGTTCTTTATAAGGTCCTTTCTTCCTCTTGACACTTATGGTCGGTATACAAATAGACTTCACTGCAATGGGAAGGTTGGGAGAAATGGGAATATCTTTGTGGGTCTCCAGTGCGATTAATGGCAAACATTTGCACCCTGGGACACCCTAGGTTACAGCGTTAACATTAAGCTCAGTAGTTGTGGCGGTCAGCATACCTTCAGTCCCATCATGAGCCCCATCCCCTAGAGAGAATCTTCGCTCTGCCAAGTCAATCTCTATTGAGACTGCATTAGTCTCTTTAGTTAAAAACTAGTCAAGAGTAGATATATTTAACCCTGGGGTAGATTTATTTTTATTTATTTATTTATTTATTATTTTGACATTTGTAAAGCGTACTGTTACCGTACGGTGTCCTGGCACTAGATGTAGCGATAATCTTCTTCTTACCCATCACAATCATGATATCAAGAACAGGACAGACCGAATGCCAGGGGTTAGAGAGGCGGCCTGGACCAGTCTCTTCCGGGCTCCGATGGGCATGGACAGGCCCACCCTCGGCCCAGACATCACCTGGGTGCATCCCTGCGTGCGTCCCGCACCATGGGACCGCATTGGGCTTTTATGCATGAGTCCCAGAAACAGAGGCAGGAGGTGATGGGAGTTGTAGTCCTCTCCCCAGCGATGCTTGGTGGTGCACGACTCTCCCCCCAGTTGAAACTCGCAAGCAGGTACCTCAATTTTAAAAAATAGCCATGGTGTCATATAGTTTACAAAGTGCTGCTTTGTCTGCATAGCTAGGGTTGGGAACAAGCATGATCTAATATTCAAGTAGCCAGATAAAACCGATAGCAAATATACAGTGATTTTTAGGAACAAATAAAATGTCTTCTTTCAAATAGCGAGGTCGGAGTCATAAATTGCATTTGCCTCAGTCGCCATTTTCTTGTTGCTTTAGCATATGCCAAACGGCTGACATAAATTTAACAAACCTGACATTTAAAACTGTATTTAGTGGGTTCAGGGGTGTTATGATGACTGGCCTGCAAGACCGTACATTCAGGAGGTTAAACTGTTGGGGCAGCAAACATTTGCGAGGTTCGAACAATGTTGGACACAGACATAAATCATGTAAAAAGGATTCTTGCTTCTCACTACAGAGCCTGTATTTCTCCTTGGGTGGTCGGGTTTCCCACTTTAATAGATGGTCCAGTGTTGGCAAAAAATCAAAATGGAATGCCAGGAATCTAATTTTCATGTACCTTTTGAAGTTCGCAGTAAGTGCGCCAGGTATGCCCAGACGTGGGTCCTGGGCTCACTGTGCAACTGGAATCAAGCTATGCTGGCTGAAGAGGGGTGAAACCCGAAACCAGTCCTAGGATGCTTGTTTCTGGTCCAGGGAGGACCTGGCTTGGCATTTCAGGCTGGACTGTTCCCATGAGGCACAGGGTCAAGACTGATTTGCATATGGCCCGGTCTAAACTGGAGTGGCATGGTGAGCAAAAGAATTATGGATTTAACCCAGATCTCTTGAATGGGGGTGAATGTTTTGATTTGTTCTTCATTCCATCCATCAATTGTGTGTCTTTTGCTTTCTCGCCCTAAGTGCGCCAGGTATGCCCAGACGTGGGTCCTGGGCTCACTGTGCCACTGGAATCAAGCTATGCTGGCTGAAGAGGGGTGAAACCCGAAACCAGTCCTAGGATGCTTGTTTCTGGTCCAGGGAGGACCTGGCTTGACAGTTCAGGCTTGACTGTTCCCATGAGGCCCAGGGTCAAGAATGATTTGCAAATGGCCAGGTCTAAACTGGGGTGGCATGGTGAGAAAAAGAATGATGGATTTAACCCATTTCTCTTGACTGGGGGTGAATGTTTTGATTTGTTCTGCATTTCGTCCATCAATGGTGTGTCTTTTGCATTTACAATGCGGCGTGCCATGGGGCAAGGATAGGCAGATATGTGTCGTATCTGCCGGAGTAAGGTTGGCGCAGAGCTGGAGTTGTGTCGCGGGTGCGACGCAACTCCAGCACTGTTCCAAACTGGCCTATCTTTAACATTCTGGGTCACGCCTTACGCCTGCTTCGAGCAGGCGCAAGGTTTTGATGCAACAGCGCCGGAAAAGTGACTGAGTGAAATCTTATAGATTTCACTCAGGCACTTTTCTGAGGCTTTCCTGCAAAGGAACACCCCCGCTGCGACAGTACGGCAACATTATACCTGATGCAGGTATAATGTGGGGTAGGGGTTTACGGTGTGGCGCATCTACCTAAATGCGTCACGATGTAAATCCGTTACAGAGTGGCTCTTGCTTTACACCACTGCTGTTTCACATAAGTGACTCAGCGGCGGCACAAATGTGTCGCACGGGGCTCGTAAATATGCCCCCTAGTTCTTAACTTTCCCCAGAGGTGTTTTCTTGAAATGTTATCACATGCTGCCTTGAAATCAATGAAACATGCATACATAGGTGAGTGTGTCAGGCTGAATTGGTCATTAGCAATGAGATGTCCAACAGATGTGATACTTTGTCCTAATTCTAATGGAATCCTGATTAATTCAGGGGAATAATCCTTTGTTTATTTGCCAAGGTTTTGAGGGTATTTAGCAACAGGTTTGCGAAATATTTAACTTCAGCATCAATCAGTGCAATCAGATGATAATTATCAATTTTGTTCATATTCACGCCCTTATATATTAGCTGGATTATTGAGCCCCTCCAAGTTTCAGAGATTTCTTATGTCTGCAAAATATGACTGTAAAGCACATTGAGTTTGTCAGCTCAAAACGTAGGATCTTTTTTAAATAGTGCTTGGGGTAGCACATTTGTGCCTGGTGCTCAATCAGCATGTGATTTTGGGATCATTTTCTGAATATCTTTGCTCAAGAAGCTTAACGGGTCATTGCCCACTTCACTACATTACTACATTCCAACCAGCCATCCATACTGGGAGAGGTGTGGCGCCGCGGCCAGGGCGACTGACGCTGGAATCTGGGGATCAGGGTTCGATCCCCGGCTCCGGCGGCAGGTTAGCCCAGCACCATGTGACTCTGGGCAATAGCTCGCTTAATCTTCCCGACGGCCCCCCAGCGCCTAGAGACCCTTACGGGTGATTGTGCGCTTTACAAATGTGGACTTTACTTTACTTTATACTGCCTTTAGGCATAGCTAGAATTTGTATTTGGAATCCACATCTGCAGTCCGAAGAGATCTGGATTCGACCTTCCTCCTCCTCCCCTCAGCTGGTCACAATGGGTGTCCCGCAGGGTTCTTCCCTTAGTCCCCTTTTATTTAATATCTATATGACTCCCCAGATATATTTAGCTGAGAAGCTGGGGGCTAAGGTGATGGCTTATGCGGATGACATCCAGGTGCTCTTTACCTGGGCCATAGGTGCGGACTCTGTACGTCAGGCCTAACACTGCCTTTCATCAATCTTTAAATGGCTGGCGGAGGCACAGCTCAAGTGCAATGAAGGGAAATCGGAGATTCTGCTTTTTGGCACATTTCCTTCGAATTTCAGAGAACAGCTCCGGCCGCCCGAGTACCCCCGTACAACCTCTAATAGGAAACCAGCAAAAAATCTTGGGGTTTGGTTTGACGAAGAAATTTCCTTTGCAGTACACATCAAGAAGCTGGCCGGCGGCTGCGTGCTAGGAGACTATCACTAGGAAGTCTGCCACTAAGGACCCTCAGCTCTACCGACATACAATAATGTTTTTTCCCAAGTTTGTCAGAGCTTTTATCAGAGCTGAAATTTTCCCTCAAGCTCTTAGTTCCCGGAGGTCTGCTTTGTTTTCCTGAGTATGAAATAGATTCAGAATAAAGTCTTCTGTTATGATTATATCTGCATAAGGATAAGCGTCCTTCAATTCCATTATAACTCAACACAGCTTTTCAACCCCAGTTCTTTTTGACATTTTTATGAAGTTTAAATAGTTTTTTAAATGAGGCTGGACTTCCCTTAACCCTTCCACCCTTCTAAAAAGGACATCAAGGAAGCCATATTCCAATGACCCAAGAACAGTGGTTTTTATCTTCCAATGACCCAAGAACAGTGGTTTTTATCTTCCAATGACCCAAGAACAGTGGTTTTTATGTACACAGAGAGACCTCCTTTAGGGCGGCCATAATGTTTTGCCTTAACAGCTGGGCTGATATATTCCATTCAGTCTACTAAGGCTACCACTGATTGAGACCATGTTTCTTGAAGACGAATGATATGAAATTACTGCAGATATGTGTGGTATATAAAAGATGTTCTTGAGTCAGGAATATATTCATGTAGTTTTATTCAAGATGGTTACAGGTTCAGTTCTTATGATAATAATTAAGAGACCCCACCAGGAGTGACCTCCATGTCCCTCAGCCTGCCTCCAACTGTCAGTAGGCTTAAGCAATAACTACAACATTCTATGATGTCACTTGGTAAACATACAGTGACATCAAGGGAGCATCAAGGAAATACAAACCTGGGGAAAAGAGACAAAGTCTATGTACAACATATCTCCTTTCTTTAGGGAAAAGAACAAAATGATATATACTTATAACGTTGTTAAATTTACAAAGGAACTATGGCGCCAAATAATAGTATATGAAAAATGTAAAAAGCTATAAGACAGGAAGAGGAGTGAAAGAACAAGGAATATACAAACGCACACCACTATCCTCTTCATAATAGTGGTCAAAAGCAAAAAACATACAAGAAATAAATGAAACACACAAGGGAAAGAATACCAGACGTCTCCGGTATCTTTCGTATAGTGAAAAAGAATCTGCCCAAACGTAAGTGAACCAGCACGAAGAGTAAAGGCAGGAGACTAATCACTAAATTACAGAAAATAATAAATTCCAAGAAGTAATAGAAAATATGAATGAAGGGATACACTCACCCAACAATCACTTAACCCGGAAACAATCAGTGGAATACATTTAGTCATACTTAACCCCTTCAGCGCTAATGACAAGGGTAACTCGTCATGGACTTTCCATTGATTTCAATGGAAAGTCAATGGAGCTCATCGAACACCCTTAGCAGCCAAGTGGTTAATAACAGTAAAATGGTATAAATTCACTTAATAATTACTCAACTCTAAATGCTAATAACGTAACACGTAAACGACCTGCAGGAATTACACGTGTAGAATTAATATGAAAAGGATGATTTATCCTATATAAATATCATATTGGGGATGCTCTCATCCTTAAAGTATAACTAGGGAAACATTTGCCCTTTATGAATATCACATCAAGGGATACACTCACCCTCATCGAATTTCTAAATAATAATGGGATATACCCAATTTTAAAATAAGTTGCAAAAATATACTTACTCAGAGATGCAACTATAACTTAACTGGTTTTTACAAGAAAACCTTAACCTGTGAATTCCAATAATATCAAGGGATACACTTTAACTCGTGAATTTCAATATTATTAATGGATATTCTCACTCAAAATTAAAACAAGTTGCAGGGATACTCTCACCCAGGATTGCAATTTGAATGTAACGGGGATTATAAGGAAACCCAAACCCGTGAAAATTGAATATATCATAACTATAAGTGTTATCATTATAAATTTAGGTGCACAATATACAGGAAAAGGCTTGGATAGAAATCTGTGTAACATGTTAACAATTCATGTGCACTTACTTAAAATGTATGAATATGAACATTATAAATAATATGCATGTGAAAAATGTAAAGCAATTTCGAATCACGCCAAAAGATGACTTTATACTTACGATAATATGTAAACTTTGCTAATAGTTAATGACCCCACGTTGAACTAATCATTTCTTAAAAGCTAAACATAGTGATAGTATAAAAGATCAAAATTAATAAATTAAAATAAAAGAACGTAGTCACCGTAGTCTGGGCTAATGGAGGACAGTGGCAATAATATTCTTTTGAAAAAAATAGTAGTATAGCTTCGACGAATAACTTCCTGCTTGTCAAGTCCACGATGATACTATAAGTGGATGGGAAACCATTTAGAATGAAAATTCTCACCTTATAGTAATCAACATATATTCCAGAATGATTCTATACTCGTGCATCAGCAAAATGTTAAAGTAGTAAGTAATCGTCCAACTCTGTGTGAGAAAAAAAGTGAGGTGAGGCAGTGAATGATTGGCAACGCAGGCTTCGGTGATACCAAAATGGCGGTGCGTACACTGACGGTGTGCCGGATGACTTGCGGTGTAAACGTGCTCCAAAGCGTCCACAGTAAGCTGAATAGGAAGACGTCACGAAGGAACAATGGCAGGCACGAGCTAAGACACAGGTGAGGCAGTGCGAGCTGGGCTTTACTTTTACAATTTTGAAAGTTGACAGTTGGCAGCATATTATGAAGACATTGTAACGTACTCATAAAATTAAGTCAAAATTAGCTTAAAATTTGCTTTACTCCTTTGGAATTTGTCTGCAACTTAACGAAGAGAGACATTATTTGAAACTAAGCACCGATGCCGATAGTTGAGGGAAAACTTGAAAGGCACTGTAGGTAAATTTCATGCAGGCAAAGTTTAAAGTACATAAAAGTGCTTAAAAATTGAACGGAAATATAAGCTTTTCCTGCACAGGGTCTCTACTCAGAGGTAGACAAACTTTTGACAGTAGAAAAACTCGGATGATATTTCCACAAGTGTCTTTCATGTTGGCTTCGCAGCAAAAATAACGTGCGCCGCTATAAATACATGCTATTAATTAAAGTGGAAAAACGTGTGCTGGCAATTTCTTTTACACGCAGTAGCTCAAGTCTTTCATACTATAATGTTATTTGTACTTCAGTAACAGTCTTATGTCTTTAGACGCTTGGCTGTTTATTCCACTTAAGTGACATTTACTTGTAATAATTTCTTTAAACCGAATTTCGAGTTGGGAAATGTCACACGCCTTCAGTAAATCAGTTATTTTAAAACGCTAGCTCATACAACAATCTGCCTTTCCTCTTTCACAAGTATGATTAGACGCCTTAGGGAACAGGCTGTCCGGATAATAACGGACACTGGTGGGGTCATGTAAGGCATTACTTGTAGAAAAATAAAGTAATAGTCAATGAGAGGCTTACTTGGAAGTTGAGGTTCAGTTCTTATGATGGTAATTAAGAGACCCCACCAGGAGTGACCTCCATGTCCCTCAGCCTGCCTCCAACTGTCAGTAGGCTTAAGCAATAACTACAACATTCTATGATGTCACTTGGTAAACATACAGTGACATCAAGGGAGCATCAAGGAAATACAAACCTGGGGAAAAGAGACAAAGTCTATGTACAACAATATGTTACAAGATTGGTATGTTCATTTTTATTAATTAAGCCCCCGATATTCCATGAGCTGATCTTTAGCGCCTTTATAGTTTGTAACTGGCTAGTTGCTGGTCTCATTCACTTGCTACTATGTTTTTAGACAGGACAATTGAGAGCCAGGCCCAGCCTTGCTTCTGGAAGTTTACATGTCTTCAGGGCCGCCTTTAGGGCTGTGCGACTGGTGCGGCCGCACTGGGCGCTGACCTGTGGAGGGGGCACCAAACTCATGGGGGGCACTGTGTTTACCACTAACTTATGATTGGAGAGATGAAATGAATGAAAATTAAATTTGTATAGCGCATAGTCTACCCTCAGGCCTCGCAGCGAGATGAGGGGAACTTATGCCAGGTGGAAGTGAGAGATTTAGAGGAGGCGGTCATTTGTTGTGGGGGCACCAAAAATGATTCTCGCACCAGGCGACACCAGTGCTAAAGCCGGCCCTGCTTGTCTTTCTCTATGTTACTTTTCTCTATCACATGATCTCACCGGATAAGGCATTTTGTCAACTAATTCTCCGGGCTGTATGGCTGATATGGATCCCACCGTGCCTTTCAGAATTGAGGTTGCATTTTGTTTACCCCATCGAGAATGATCCTGATTTGCTAATGGCAGAAGGGTATACACTTCCCACGACTGGCTGATCTTGATTCCCCAGTTTCTAACAGTGGTTTTATGCATATACACTTGTGTGGAATGCTGACATGGCAGGAAAGTAACAATGGTAGGCTTGGTTTGCTGAATTCCACACGGTGCTATGAATTCTATGTAGGCTATATCACAAGAATTAATGTCTGTCAGCCCCAAGATGTCCTTTAAGGGCCCTAAAATGTTGGCACAATTTAACATGTACTGGTTAACCCTTGTTTTGCATTCTGAATAGCATAATATTTCATTTTTCTTAGTTAATATGGATGCCCAACTTCTGCATGCCAATTCGTTTTACGTACTTTGGAGCTTTAGTGTCCTTAGTGGTATATATTGTGGGGGTCATCAACGACCTTGTTAGATTTTGATCATTAAGTCCTGTACAGATTGGAGCTATGGGCCTATGTTCATGTGCACATGTATCTACAATTGCTAGACGGACCTCCTGAGCAGGCCATTCTGTTTGACTTTCTGTGGTTGCTAGTGTAGCAGTCAGCTCTGAATGAATGTCTTTTGTTGCCGGTATGGTGGTCAAATTATGTTGAACTTCTTTCTGACAGGCTGTTCTATTTACTTGAGAAATTGACTTCTGATGATCGTACAACATCCAATTACAGTCCATTTCCTCTGCCTTCAATGTTAAACTAGGCCACTGACTCTGCGCTTTCATAGGAATCGTGCCATTGAGGTTTTCGTTACTGAAAAGAAAATACTATTTTCTCAAATTATATTCAGTGGTTGATTTTGACAGTCTTTTCCTACTATTGTGCTACTTCTTTCTCTCCCACTTACTCAGTCATAGCGGACTTCTTCAGTAGACGTACTTGTGGCATTTGGACGTGTTCTCTGATTGGTTCCATGAGTGGATTCCCAGTTTATAATTTAATCATTCATTGTGCTTTCCGTAACATCTCAAGTTCTTCCTTAATATATATGGTCATGTCCTGTTTACTTCTTATTGGACTTTTAGGAGTAACCCCACTCTCTATGGGGATCTATTTGCTTTTACTGAAACATTTGCTTGACACAGCATTAGAAGTTTTTGCTCTTCTTGGGTCCTTGCTCCATGAACTTCTAGACTTCTGCCATGATCTTCTGTGCCATGGTTGTGAGTCTGCACATGCAGGATTTTCACTTGTGTTTACAACTTGATAATCTTCTCCTTGCATCAATTGCCGCTCCGAGAGGCTTAGACCTCCTTGATTTTATTTCCTCCTGGATGCCATTTATGACCATTGGTAAATTTAATTTATCCAAGATGGGCACACAAGAGCACAGGGCTCCTTGAGTTTAAAAGGGCCTTAGCCTGAGCTCTTATGATAAGTGAATTAAGTTTACCTAATCTTTCATGTATCCCTCTAATATAAAGGGCCAAATTGTTGAGTAGATTTACTTGGATGCCCAGTTTATCTAAGTGGCAATTCATTGCTTCCACTGTGGCCTGCATAGTAACGATGAGAGCTTGTCAGCTAAATCTCATACATGGCTGAGTAGTATGTGTGAGGGTCTTCTCCACTTCTTGATAAATGCACGACTCAGGGCGCTATTACCAATTTGGCGGTCCCTTGGTGGCGGCCACACTGTGGGCCGGCCGCAGTATTATGAGTGTGGCTGTCGAACCGCCACAGGACCACTGTGACTGCTGGGGATCAAGGACCGCCCACCAGACCAGGATTTAACTCCTAATCTAGCGGGTGCTCGCACTACGGCTTT
The DNA here is from genome assembly GCF_964261635.1 of Lissotriton helveticus. Lineage (NCBI taxonomy): Eukaryota > Metazoa > Chordata > Amphibia > Caudata > Salamandridae > Lissotriton > Lissotriton helveticus. The sequence goes on from NC_136067.1 coordinate 723,971,004, forward strand.
GGCGGTCCTACAGCAGATGGCGCATTGCACTCTCTGATGTAGGAACGCCAAAGTAGTAATGAGACCCTCAAAGTCATGTGTTTATCCAGAAGTGGAGAAGATCCATGAAAATCCTTGGCATGCTCGAAGATGAAGCAGAAGACATTCCCAATGGACATGTCATTAGATTACATTCCTTTACATATACACTATGCAGGCAGAGCAAACTTTTCACGCTAGCCAAGGTGCGCATCGATCTTCTATGCTTATTACCTCCTGTCAGTGTTGATCAAACTCATACAGATCACATTTCTCAAAGCTCAGGAGGCCTTAACTGTACTGGTTTTATGCTGGTTTATGGCTTGTTTATTAATTACTTAATAATTTTTAAGTGCTTCAATCAGAATGGTTCCTGGTTACTCCTTTTCGGCGATTTTTAGAGTTTATGCACTATGTCCATATACGTAGTTTCAGGGCAATCCTAGAGGAGGAGTACGTCAACATCACTCCTCAGAACTCTCAGTATACACTTCAGTATTGTGAAGTAGGCAGCCTGAGGTAACCACTCTGAGCCTCCTTCTCAATCCTTCTTTAGGTAGTAATGTGAGCACAGAATAGAAGTGCAAAGATGACAAGCAAGGTACAGTCCAGAGGATAAACGGACCATGCATGAGGAGTGGGTGGTGACAAAGAACACATGCCTCACTGGTACCTATCCTGACCACCTCTGTTTCCCTGGAGTCCACCCTGGCCTGCAGCACCTAACACCACAAGGCACTATCCATCTCCAACACGTTGCTCTTAAGGCCACAGGAGCATACTGGAGATGATGTATGAGCATGAGGGCAAGGGGGAGAGCGGAGCGGGGAGCGATGCGACTCACAATCCCAAAGCCTTCGGTGAAAAATATTCAGACAAAATATTGAGTTAAAAATATCGAGTTGCAGAAATATTGAAATTGTAATATCAGGACACAAAAATATCATGTGGAAAAATACCTTTAACAAAAAAAGGGATTTTTTATGTTAGGAAATATTGGTTTTTAAGTTTCTTTATGTGTTTAAATAATATTTTAATTGTAGATGTTTTATATTGTTTGTGTAATTGTTTTTAATGTTTTTAAATATAGTTTGTATTTTTAAGATATTTATATTTTTATATTTAATAGTAAAATAGTAATTTATAGAGATGTAGTTGGATGTGAGGTTTGTAGGGGTACGGGTTGAGAAGTTAATGAAGTATAACTTATTTATAATTTAAAGAAAATAATATTAATTATTTATTTGAATATTATGTATATAATATTTTTTTACGTTATATTTTAGGTGCCGGCTGATGGGTTTGTAGGGGTTTAGGGTGGGAAGGTAATTAAATAATAGTTGTTTGTTTATTATTTATTAATACATTATTAATTAATTAATTGTTAATACATTGTGTAATTATTATAACTTTTTCATTTACATTTTAGGTGTGCGTTGATGGGGTTTTAGGGGTATAGTGTTGGAAGTTAATGAAATAATAATTGATTATTTATAAATTACTTCTTTATTATTAGTTAATTACTTGTTAATTAATTATGGAAAATGCTTAATTATTATAATACTTTAATTTAGAGAAATGTTGCTAGGTATGTGGGACTATAGTGTGGGAATCCAATGTAATAATTATTGAATAAAAATGTTTCTTATAATATTTATTTTTAAAAAGTAAATTTATTTTAATTGTTTAAATGTTTTTTATGCATATATGTAATTTTAAGTTAATAGTTCTATAATTGTATGAAATGAATACTTGTGCTAAAATAAGACACATGTTTGAAGTGAAGTACTTTCACTACTGTAGTACACACTGGAGTGGGAATAGTAAATGTGACCCCTTTTCAGTCCATCGCTTTCCCTACTGTTACACAGAATGGAGTGGGAATTGTACAGTTTACCCCTCCAGATTCCACGGCTTTCATTACTGTTGAACAGACTGGATTGGGAATAGTACATGTTACCTCTCCTAAGTCCAACGGTTTACCTACTGCTGCACTGACTGGAATGGGAATAGTTAATTTTACCCTTCTTGGGTCAAACGCTTTCCCTACTGCTACACAGACTGGAGTGGGCATAGTAAATTTAGCCTCTCCTGAGTCCAACGCTTTCCCTATTGTTGCACAGACTGGAGTGGGAATGGTTTATTGTACCTCTCCTGAGTCTAACACTTTCCCTACTGTTGTAGCAATTGAAGTGGGAGTAGTAAAGTGTACCCCTCCTGAGTCCAATGTTTTCCTTACTCTTGCACAAACGGCAGTGGAAAGAGTACATTCTACCTCTCCTGAATACATTGTTTTCCCTACTGTTGCACTTACTGGAGGAGGAATATTACAGTTTACCTCTCCTGACTTCCACACTTTCCCTTCTGTTTCACCAACTGCAGTGGGAATAGCAAATTGTACACCTCCTCAGCCCAACACTTTCCATACTGTTGCACAGACTAGAGTGGGAATAGTAAATATTTGTTTTAACACAACGAATCCACCCAAGATCTAATTTATTTCTGTTGACCAGCCAATGCTCCAACTTCTAACAGCCTTTCTGGATATAGACAAAAATGTGCCGGGATATCCTCACACACCATCAGGTGTCATGCTTGATAGGCCCTCAGTGCTTCTTCCTGATTCAGTAGTTACAAATGAAATAGGATACACTACCTTCGATGGATGCCTTGAAAACACAATCGATTTTTGCATGTTATCCAAGCTAGGAGATATCAGTTTATTGATCCCTTGATAACCTTAGTTTCTGCTTCATTTACCTGCCTACAAAACGCATGTAACACTTTTATCTTTGCCAGCCAATTCAATATAAGGCTTACTTCCAGAGCACTGCCTTGTGTAATAAAGATGAATGCCCGTCTGGTCTAATGGAAGACATGTTTTACAAAGTCTGTTTCTAGCAGGTGGGGGTAAGGGTGTATATGTTGGGAGGCAATCACTTGGAGCCTGGGCATTATGCAGTGGAGTACTCATTCTATAGGATAGGATAGGATATATTTTTGTATAGCGCTCGAATGCCACGGCGTCTTGGCACTGGTGTGTATGGAAGTGGTGCAGCCTATGTTACTGGTAGCTAGATCGGAATTACCGGCTTCCTCAATCTTATAACAGCTGATTTTGCAAAGACCCACAAGGTAACAATGGAGACATAAAAACATTGTCTTGTAAATTCAGCATTCTGTTCCCCTGGCGCCTCACTAATAGACCTCTGACTTGACTTCACCCACAAATGCCTCTCACAAGTCCTACTTCCTGCTTCCCACAGTGGACACCTTGTCATGTCCTGTTTTTTCAACAGCACGTTCAAGCAGTCATGGAGTGCTGAAAGAAAAGACTGGGCACAGAGATAAATCTATTGATAGGTGAATATGATATCCTAAGGGTGCTTTACCTGACCCCCTTACCAACCTTAAGAAAACATGATGTTTTGTTTCTAAACTCTGGGTTGGATAGGGAAATATGCCTTCCAACTGCCCCCCCCCCAAAGACTAGTGCCAAATTCCCAGGCATTTTGCTCGACCAGAATCACTCTGTTCTGAATTTACACGTGATGTTTTAACAAGCGTTGTGTCTTGATTAAGGACACCTGAAGCAGCACCAGTGTGGCGGAAGGTTTTCCACAAATGTTTGCCCAGGCTTTTAATTTTTGGTGCTTTGAGTGTGCTTGCTATGACCATGGTTATAGAGCTAAGGGGGTAATGCCTTTAAGTGTCTCACGTGGATAGTTTAAATCTACAATTCAACAGACATGTGACATTTACCTTTGTTTGCCAAAGTTGGACTTTGTGGTCCATAATACTGTGGCTTTACTTAAAAGGTTGAATATGGCAATTATAGTTAACCAATCATTCCCCATATTTTTGGTTCAGAACACATGCACTGGGAACTATTTGGCAATCCAGTTCTGTAGAAGCAAATATTTGTGGTGAGCACTAAAATCTATTCACAGATCCATTAGACAGTCCTATTGGAAGTTGGAATAAATCTTTGTTAAGGACCTGCTATTGGATTTTCGTCTGTAGCTGCAAAGTTTTACAAATAATGCCCATTGTTGCATAGCTCCCTTCTTTGACCTCTTGTGACTGCGGGAAAGTATGCTTCTCCTAGTTGCTTTTTGCCATTCACATGCAAATTATCTGACGTGTTTCTAAAGCTAGGTATTTTATTTTTAAATATGTACGTCTTGCAAAATGTCAACTTCTGAAGTTACTGCCTTAAATCACGTTCAATAAGGTGTTAGTAGCACTGTGTATTTTTTTCTTTTTACAAGATTTCTGAAAGTAATTCTTCACTCGTTTTTTTTGCTGTATTGACATTCAGCCTTAATTAGTCATGTACACACTTGCTCGCCACAAAACTCAAGTCCCTTTGAAGCTAGATGGTGTCCAACAAGACTTTCAGTTCTATACGGATTAGTAGACTAGCTGAGTCTATATTTGTCCGCAAATACTTTGCCCTTAAAGACCCATGCTGGTCTATTCTGACTGATTTTTCTTCAAACGTGTATGGGTATCCCATTGTGATGCCTAGTATCCTGCTATAGACAAATTCTTTTCACCGAGTAGCAAGGCGGCAGCCATCATATGTACTATGTGAGCATCAGTGAAAGCACCTCGCTTTGATAGCATGATCCTGGATTTGAGTGCGTTGGAAGTATCATGTGAATGCTAAATTCCACCAGGCCCATAGATGTATAAAAGTGAAAGCTCTTGCCACTGAGCCACTAATCTAGAAAGTATGGTAAATGAAAGGAGCACAAACAAACGTCCTCATGGTCATCCGCAACTAGAACTATTTACTGTTTGTTTTTTAATTAAGAAGCAATACAAGTAATTTATCTGTAACTCTGGGGGGAACAAATGTTGAAATGATACTGGACAATAAACTTTATGTGAATGAATAAATATCTGAAGCCTGTTAGAACAACACGGTTCCCTAATAATATATCGAGCTAAAAAATATTGCAAAGATATTTCCAGCATTAAAAAACATGCACAAATAATTATCAATTAAATATTACTAACAATTAATTTTAAAAAAAACTTATAATTTCAATACATTCCCCCCTGTTCTCCTACAGAACCAACAATCCACTACTAAAATTTACTTAACTGACATTTAAATTCCTGTAAAATGTAAAAACCCATTAATACAGTAACAAAATAAAGCTACTTGCTTTATTTATTAAGCAGATAAAAAACAAAATACATCAGATTTTTCATAGTTATTTCAGCTTTAATGAAGAGCTTTCCTAGATATTTTTTTTATTTAACATAAGTCAGTTGGATTTACAAAGAAGTAAAAGAAAGTATTCCATTTATTGATCAGTCCTTAATTAAACATAATATCTTAATAACACCAACATGACGGTTAAAAGATGTATTCAAATGTGCTTAATTTGCAAAAATAAATACAATTATTTTCATCATTATATTTCCAACAGTGCATCTAATCCTAAATATATCTAGAAAATGCAGATGTGCATCAGTGCAAATATTGGATATGTAATAGATAAAGTGCAAAGATTGGGAATTTAGCAGCTAACATATAGTTCTATATCTCTGTCATAAGTTGCCAAGAAGTAGTAAATCTTTTAAGACCTCCGATCGTACTGGAGTATGCTTTCTCAAACTTTTGAGTTAGGAACATTTTATTGTACCATTCCTGATAAGTTGGCACGCTATAAGTCCTCCAATACTGAAGGATCAAGGAACGAGCTTCTGAAGACGCAATAGTTAAAAATGCATCAGTGCCTTTACTCATAAGTTGGTATTGCCTTCTGGTGCTTAACACAAAGAGTGCCAGACCTGCATCAGGTTCTATCTGTATATTTAGCCCCCTTTGTAAGGCCTCGAATACTTGTTCACAAAACAACATTATCCCAGGGCAGGTAAAAAAGATATGGAGCCAATCTCCGCTCCTAAAATGTTTACATCGAAAACAACGATCTTCTACCTCTGCATACATCTTTCAAAGGACTCTAGGGGTATAGTATGCCATTCACAGAGCTAAAAAAGACATTATTTTGTAATATGCACCTCTTAAGGCTAAATTCCCTAATTTTGAGATCACCTGCCATTCTGCTTCTGAAAAAGTACACTGAGTTGTCAAAGAAATCTTCTCTAAAAACGTATTTATCAAGGGACATTCCATTTGGCTCCTTAGTAGCCTATACCAATTTCCAATCCCCTTCAGTCTTGTCTTAAAGAGAGCCGTCGTTGTTGGTAAAGAGATGGAGCTCGTTGCTACAAACAGTTTCTTTATAAAGTGCACAGTCTACGGATATCCAAGATAAAATAGCTTGCAACGATCGCCACATCTTCCTTGGATATTCAGCAAGGAGATAATACTGCTTCATATCATAAAATGTCCTAATTCTTTAAATCCGTTCATATACCAAAATCTTATATGGCTTTTAGGGATTTGCACCCCTAAGACCTGGCATTCGTCCAACTGCAGATACCTATACCCACAAATTGTCCCTTTACTACATAAAATATTTGCAGTCGTGGAGTATTCCTGAAGAATCTTATATCGTGTTTTTTTTGGGAGCCTCGCAGTCTTTAAAAAAGCTGGTAACTGAGACCCCTCCTCCTTCACCATCTTTTAAAGAAAACTATTTTCCTGTGTTCTTACAGCATCCATGATCTGCATTGTTCTATCTAAAAGTGCTGCTTCATAATAAGAATACATGTTGGGTAAAGCCAATCCTCCCTGACTTATATCCAGCTGGAGTATTGAGAACTGGACTCTAGGAGCCTTTTTATTCCATATAAAGTGCCTAAAAAGGGTGTTCAAATCCTTAAAATATGCCCTATTGATTTCATCAGGATATTTGGTAAAAGAAAAATCAACAAAGGTAAAATAGACATCTTAATTAACCCTACGCGTCCTAGAAATGTAAGGGACAGAATTGTCCATCTATCCAATAATTCCTTCATTTTTTTTAACATTGGTACATAATTCAGTCTATACAGTTCTTCCTATTGGTTAGTTACTCTAACTCCTAGATAACGCATTGCCGCCACAGAATAGCATTCCCCAAAGCCTATCCTTATATGGCTGGCGGTGTCTGATAGACACCGCCACCATATTGGACCTTTTCCGCCACGGTCGCAAGGTGGCCGCCGCAGAAAAGCGGCGGACGGTGTTCCCGGTGGACCCCCCAGTCATCCTAATGTGACGGGGGGTCATTTCAGGGAGGATGGCGGCCGGATTGCCCCCGCCGGGCCGGCGGTGGCTACCACCAGCCTGGCGGGGGCAATCCGCCCGCCATCGTAATCGGCCCCTATGTTTCAACAATAAATACCAATTATACTAGCAATACTAACAAAATTTTAGCACTATAAATTAATCCAAAAACTATATTTTTACAACTATTTTTAAGTGAACCATATTAAATACAACAATAGTATTTTAAATGTTAGTATACACCCACAAATAATATTCTTGACAACTACATGATATTTCTGTCCCAACGATATTTTTGACACAACATGTTTGTATTACGCTATTAAAAACTCAATACTTTGCTCAAACACCAACAATACTCAGTATCCTTCAGGGTATTGAGAATAACACAGAAAAGGGTATAGTTTGTCAGGAACATCACTACAGTCATGGAGTTGGAATAACAGATATAATTGATCTGCAATTTTATATTGGGTTTAGGGTTCCCTGTGTTCCCTCTCCTCATTCCTGCACTTTCTACAATAGCTCCTGTCACAGCTTTCATAGGGGTCGACAGCGGGTGAATACGGCAGATTTATGATAGTTATGATATAACAAGAGCATAAAACTATCTGCCTCTCTTGCCTCTCCCCTCACCACCTTTGCTCAGCGGTATTGCCCCGAGTAACTCAATAGACTTCAAGCCTAGAAAAAGGAAAGGCCACATGGACAGGCAGTGATGTAAAGAGGGAGAAATGCTTTATCCTTTGCTGTGACATCAGGTGTAAATTGAAATGTAAAAACTCTATTAAATTCACTACCTAAAGGAGGATGGGCAATATGCACAAATGTGGTCTGATTATGGTATTGTTCCGTGGATGGAGTATCGCACCAGGGGGCATATTATCAACAACTAGCGATATTTATCGCTAAATAAGCTTAGCGACATTTTTTTCATTGCCGCGCATCGCCAGATTTTATCGCAGAGATAACGTGCTATTAGCAATGTTTATCTCCAAAGCGATAACATATCCAGTGTAGCGGCGAAATGCGTGAATATCGCTGGAAATCCAGCGATATTCAGGCATTATCGCTAATGGGGACTTAGCCTGAATATCCACCTCCCATTGGATATACAGGCTAAGAACTGGTCTGAGCAGGCGTTAGTTTTCAGCGATATTTGCGCTTAGCGCAATTTTTTTTGACGCTACGCCGGCGTTGATAATAGGCGATAGTGATGTTAGTGACTTCTTTCAGTCGCTAACAGGTTGGGTACTCCCACTTTGCATGTCATTAGCGATAAATATCGCTGACATGCAAAGCTGGCCCCAAACCGCTCGCTATCACCTAAAAGCTGTCGCTAACTTATGTTAGTGACAGCTTGCTAATAGGGCGATGAAATTATCGCCGCTTTGCGGCCGAAAACGGCCGCAAAAGCGGCGATAATTTCATTTTGCCTGCCTTGGTAATATGCCCCCAAGTTTCCAAGTCCTTAGGTAGACCTTACCTACATGGAGCATGGAGCACCTTCATACCCACAAAATCTGTCCTTTGAATCCTTGGCAGTGATAACAGAAACTTTAAAATAATATTTAAGATGCAGCCAACAGTTGGCTAGTTTTCGCTTGCATGAATATTGAGGGAGGCATGTTTGGGTTTTCATGACATTCTTGCTGATTGTGGAAATGTCCTAAGGGAAACTGATTGAGCCCACAAAGGTGAGCTAGAGGGACCTTCTTAGGTGGAGATACAAAACCACCTCACCTCCACCTAGCTGCAGGCATTTCTTCTACCGCACCACACTTCATCCTCAGACAAAAAAATAACATTCATTAAAATGAGTTGCTTTCTTCATATTATTAAATGTTACTCGTTTAGTAGAGGAATGTGTGTCTTTTCTCAAAATTCCAGGTCAAATAATTTTATGAAATAAATGTTGCAATGAAATGTACATGGCACCCATATAATATCATTAAATCATAACTAGTTTAAATCAGCAGGCGTAAGATTCTTGGTTCCTACCTCAGGCCTGTCATATTTTTTTCTGTGTTGTTAGTTAATTACAGAGTAACATAAATTAACTTTCCGCCATGGCACAAATGGGAACTTTATTTATGAATTTCTTGGATTTCTTTACCCCAAGCTAAACAACTAAATTGCTACTTAGCATAAATTATTTATTGGCCTTGGCTGAATACCATCTAACACCAGCCCCTTGGGGTAAGTGAGATATAAAATATTTAAAGCGTCTGTGCGACAGTGTTGGTACAGCCACAAAGCTATGTTTCTTTTCAGGAGGGTACTCTTTACCATACTGGAGATAATGAGAACATGATTTTACAAAGGGCAGCCAGGTTTGCTTGCAGCAGGACTTTGGCGTTTTACATGCATTAATGTTCTGCACATTAATGAATGTCAAGGATAATATGTAGCGATGTATTTACATTACTCATGTAATTATTATTTTACAAACGCATGTTTTTTTCCCTCAATTTTGAAGACATGCAAAATCCAGTAGGATACCTCAGTGGTCTAAAGTATTGTAAATATTTGACTCTAACCTGATGGTCACAGGTGTGAATCGCAATGAGCCCGTTCAGCCGTTCATCCTTTTCAGGTTGATAACATTAGTACTATAGAGTTGGGTAATAACCTTACTTCTATTTCAGTTGCGGTTTAGGCCAGGAACTCAGCTTTGTAAAGTAAACGAATGTTATGTTTGGTGTCTCTCTGTATTTTGTTAGGCAGCACTCTTTGCATGTTTTTTAATGTTAGGAAGAGTAAGTGTTATGTATGGCAGTATTCTACTATAAGGTCTGACAGAAAACCGCCCGATCTTAAACATAACATAACATGACCAGTGCTTAATTTGTGCCAGTGCTTTCCGGTGCTAAGCACCGGCACTTATTTCTCAGGGCTGGGTCCTCATGAGATGTTGCATTATTGAATTCATTCGGGGCGCCCTGATGAGCAGCTGATAATTGCATGTAACTGTCACTGTGTGCTCAAATATTTCAAATTGGACACCGTTTCAATGTCCCAGTTCTTTATTTTTGTAGAACACGGAAATTGAAAAGCACAGCCCAGACTGTGAAATGCAGCGAACAGCATACAGTCTGTTTTTAAACCACGGCTGCTGGCCCCGGCCAAGTGATTGCCCAGGTCTACTGAGACGAGAGTGGTTTTCTGGAACTTTCTTTCCGCTCAAATGTGGCTCGGGATAGGTGTTGGGTCCACGCCACGCAAGGGCGGGCATTAAGAGTGTGCAGGAAATCCGGTGCGTAGCTGGTGGAGCTTAAGGTTGTCCTGCGCAGTGCGTGCTCCGGAAAGATGATAGTGTGGCCACTGCCTATCCGGCCGTATGGTGGGGCACTAACGCCAATGATCCCTAAGGGGGCCACCTGGCAATAAGGCCGGGACAGCAGCACTACGGGCGTTGCTGTGAAGGCAGCTTGTAGACCGTGCCTAGACCTGGCTCCACCATTGCTGCACTGAGGAGACATGCCCTATCACAGGGCACCACCACTGTGTGTGGATTGCATGAATCAGGCGGAAAATCACCCCTCAGACGCAGGCCAGTCTGTCCCCACTTTGTTTTCACCCGTGGCCCTACCCACCCTCCATTCTGTGCAGCCGCAGCTTTATCTGCCACAGAAGATGCAAGCAGCAGCACGTCACACAGCAGGCCAGCCATGGAGTAATTCCAACTAAAAGGCAGTAAGTAATGATTGTGTAACTTGCTGGAAGTAAGTAGAGAGATAAGTTATTGTCAAGCAAGTAATTCAAGGTCAAATGTACAATGCTACAAAATGTGCAGCCTGTGATAATGGTAACGTGACTCGCACTAGTTCAGTCTGCAAATATAAGGGAGCCCGGTCCCTGCTGATGAAAGTGTGACCTTCCTCTGGTAATCAACCGTGTGCATTTGTGGTGCATAGGTGTTAGAGAACAAAAGCGAATCTTAATGTGGCAAAGTCTTAAAAAGATAAAACTATCTGGGCCTGTAGATATACTTTGTGAGCGAGTTTTGTGAATACTAGTCACTGATAAGCTAGGCTCTTGACTCTTGGTTTTAAGGGTTTTATGTTCACTGTTAATTTGAGATGGGTGAGCCTGGTTTCTACTTCCCTCTTTCTCCCCCTTTTGGAAAATACGTCTTGTACAGCGCTCAGCTGTGGGAGTTTCTCTCATTTGAGATTTTAAAAATTTCATAGTAGGTACTCACAATTTAACACATACTTCTACAAACTATAGACAAACATTGTTACAGAATGGCTGAGGTTACAGGCCTCACCTTTACAGAGGAAGAAGTGGACAGGATAATAGCATCCATGCTTCCTTTAGTAGGGACAACTAACCGAGATACTAGTGAGGCTAGCCAATGCTGGGATGAGCTTACGTAGCTCAAACGGAACCAGATAAAAACAATAGTCCATGGAATTATGATGAGCGAATATTTATGAGCAAATGCGACACCACGTGGGTTAATAGTCAGAGATGAACCCTTTATCTTCCAAAATGACCTAGCCTTCAAGAAAGATTGGTCCCTCATCAGCTGGCACTGTACTAGAGACTGGCTGGTGCTAATTGTGAAAACTGCAGCACGCCTTTCGGAAGAGATTAAAGTAGGCATACACGATCTGGAAATTAAACCCAAAACATACCAGACTCCTGCAGAACTCAAAAAAAATAGAGGAACTGAATAAAACAATGAGTGATTTTGAAATCACTTTAAAAGACACTAAATACGTGAAATTCCATAAAGATAAAAAATCTTTCTCTCACAAAAAAGTGTACCCCTACATAAAAGACGACTACACCCCCACAGGGAAAAACCCTGGTTACAATACAGATAGTGAGGCATCTGATACCGGATCCGACACTTCAGATTCCAGCTACAATCGCAACCAGACGAGAAACAGAAGACCAAGAGGGGGCCGAATGAGGAACAGAGGAGGTTTTCGATGGCCCACGTACCAAGGAGTACCTCCTTTTGGCCCGCTCCCACAATACTTTTACGGACCACCACCTTTTCACCAACCTTATCAACAACAACCCTAACCAATTTGGGATAACACACAATCCCTGGAACAACAACAGCAGCCTTTTTTAGGGAGAGGCAAAATGCCCCAAAGAGGAAGAACAAGACAAGGGCAACAGGTGCAATGGGCACAACCATTGGAAACCAACAGGAGCCAAACGCGCAGCATGGGCCCCCGAATGTACCAGCAACCACTGAGTCTCGTGGTTAACCTATCTGACACCAGACTGACACCAGACCAAACCACGGTACTAGAGAAGGGTTTGGTTTTCGTATCTACAGCTACTTTGGACAAATTTAAATTGTGTTGCAAATAGAAGGAGTTCATTCGCAGAATCAAATTGGAAATATTCTTTAAAGACAAGGTACATTTGAATACTAATAACAGCGACACAGGACTGAGAAAAAAATCAAGGTTTACCCCACCTGCCATCAGCATGCCAGTGGAACTTCTGGCTTTTGAAAATGCCATCCTTAACGAAGCAACTGAAATAGATCCGAAAATGACAAAGATCTTCTGTAACACCAGCAAAAGAGAGATGGAAGCAATCCAGCAACTGTCAAAGGAAACATCTACAACTATAAAACCAGCTGATAAGGGTGGTGCCATTGTGGTGCAAAACACAACAGACTACAATACGGAGTGCCTCTGCCTCCTAGCGGACAAACAAAACTATTAAAACCTTGACACCAATCCAACGGAATGTTTACATGTCAAGATTGCCAGTTTGGTTGAGGAATCACTGACCAATGACTGGATGTCCAAAAAGGAGGCGGATTTTCTTGAAAACAAAGACCCTACTATTCCCTACTTCTATACGATCTCTAAAATCCACAAAACCATGGAAAAAACCCCAGGGAGACCAATAGTCTCAGGGATTGGTTCCATCCTAAAGCCCCTGTCAAAATTCGCAGATGCTTTTTTAAGACCATTAATACAACAGACAGACACATACCTTCAAGACACAAAAGCTGTCCTCTGTCTCATTAAAGATCTGCAATTTGACCCCACGACCCACATACTGGTGGGCCACGACATAGAGAGCCTATACACCAGTCTACCGCATAAAGAGACCCTTGAAATCTTAGAAGAAGTCTTGTTCCAGGAAGTATGGCAATACCACACCCCCAGACATGTGGTACTAGAATGTTGTCGCCTTGCATTGACAGAATTCTTTTTCCAATTCCCAAGCAATTTGTACCGCCAGAAGCATGGCACGAGCATGGGGAGTACTTTCGTGCCGAGCCTGGCGGGATTGTACATCCACCACCTAGAGAAACAGAACATCTTACACCCTAACAACCCCCATCTGAGCCACGTCCAACTATGGAAACGATACATAGATGACATGCTAATGATTTGGGAAGGTAATGAAAGTGGAGTCACCCTTTTTCTGCAATGGCTTAATTTACAAGACCCTTTTCTTAAATTCACAACATCAATGAGCAGATCCAACCTTGTATTTCTGGATCTTAATGTACAAGCGCAGGAAGGCAAACTCACCACAACCACACACTTTAAACCCACGGCCCGAAACTGTCTTCTCAGATTCGACAGTTTCCACCCGAGAAAACTGAGGGAAAATATACCCTTCGGGCAATTCTCACGTCTCAGACGTAACTGTTCAGAAACTTTGTGGTCCACACACGACCAAGAAAAATACATGGCTCAGTGGGCGCAGCACGCCTCCTTCACCCCCTCCCTGCAGGCCATTACCCGTGTACAAACTGCAGCGTCTGCCACCTGACCATGGCAACTAAACAAATCCACTGCAATAATGGGTTAACATGGGACCTAAGGTCCTTTTCCAACTGTAACACGACAGGGGTGGTCTATATGATCACTTGTACATGTAACTTACACTACGTGGGAATGACCACTAGGAGGGTCAGCACACGCATTGTAGAGCACCGGAGTAGCATTAGGTGCAAACGAACCAACAGCAAAATGACCACACATTTCCTTGAAAAGCAACACACTCCGAATGACATGAGATGGGTGGTCCTGGAAACTGTACCGAATCAAACACACATGGATAAACAACTGTTTGAGAAGGAACAATGCTGTGTCTTTAAATTGCGTTCTGATACCCATGGCCTTAATGATGATATACCATGGGGGCAACTCACACAATGATCGTTTTTGCCATACTGTCCAGGAGTGGAATTTACCTTGTAAAATATCGATTGCAATGATAATACGTCTTTCTAAGTACATTTAGACGTACATAGTTTTTATGTGCAGACAGTACAGATTGACCTCTAAAGATGGCCACTACCCTCTCCCTACCCTCATCCCACCACCATAAAATCCTAAATGATTCTTTTCATGGATGGGAAGAACATCTACTTCCTTACTCATTTGGTATATAGCGCACTTGGAACACAATGCTCCAACTACACTGAGTATCTCACATTTACCTCCGGAAACTGGGCAAATTAAGCGGATCACCTATGAACATGTGTAGATAGCAAGCACTCTACGCATTTTTAGAGACATTCGATTAAAACAATAACACCCTAAAAATGCCCGCCACGTTTTTTCACTAGTTCAAATGACCTAATTATGGTCTATGCCCTTATACGCCTGAAAGTCTCTTTTTTACCTCAAAATAGTGCAAATTACTTTTTTGGGACCATATCATTAGGCGCATCACTAGTAAATAAAAATCTGTGAAAAACGAGCCTTATACATGTTATTATTGTCTTCTAAAGTTGGGAAAACATTCCCCCAAGATGGCCGTTAATTTTGCCACGACAACAAAGACTAGCTACACACGGTCTATGCAGACCGCAGTGACAATGCGGAAATAACAGCATTTAAACAACCGCCGGACGCACACTCTTCAATATGCGGTCCGGAGGTTGCAGCGTAGGTGATTCAGCCTTGTTATCCCGAACTCCAAGTAAGTGCTTTTCAATCCCCACAGGCCCCACAGGCACAGGCCCCGACCAACAGCGGACTGCAGCGGTCCCCTTTTGTTTTTTGGCAGCGCTACCAGCCACCAACAACTTCTGCATCATAACATTGCTGAATACTAAAACGGCAACCTTTTTCCCTCATTCTTTCCCCAGATTGGAAGGGATACGAGCAACACTGCGCATTCCATGGGGCAAAATTAGGTCCCTATACATGTATGTAATGGGCTGTCTTTTTCCATGTAGTATGTGTGCGTTTAATCACTGAGTGCTAATGAAAGTATTTAATGACACGCGGTTTTTAATCACACGCCATTGGGCTTTTCTCGTTTTTGAGTATGGACAAAAGGCACTTTCTTTCCTACGGTCGGTGTCTGGTGTAGGTATAAAAGATGTGAATACCATGAGGGGCCATGCACCTCCTTAACCATATAGTGTTTTCTTCTTTTTTCGTACAGATACTACGTGACCATTATTTTACGCATGTACTAATGCATGCTTTATTATTGCAGCATTTAATTCAATATGTTTTTTAAAATAATCTTACTTGAGCACGTTTAGGAGTGGCAAACACAGGGCTGGTCCCTGTGTAGTCCTGAAGAAGAGCTTAGGGAAGCTCGAAACATGTTGACAGAAACTGCTAGGTACACCTAACTCATTGCTAGTAGGATCCCTAGCATTCCACCCCGTTTTTAATATACCCCCCAGGAGCAAGAATAAATCATTTGCAGCTCACTAGGTAGGTAGTTTTAACTCACTTAAGTAAATACCACTCCACTTCACAACACCTTTGCACCACACATTGTCCATCACTTAAAGTGCTCCTACGTAGTTCGCAAGTCGCAGCACGCCTCAGTCCGTAGAGGGCTGGGATGGCCCCAATGATGAAGCATGTCACCGTGGGGAAACCCTGGTGAGTGAGGGGACACAAGAAAGAAAAATCCTTTTCTTTCTTCTCAAAACATAGTGATTCCAACTCCAGCGAGTGTTGTGAATACTAGTCACTGATAAGCTAGGCTCTTGACTCTTGGTTCCAAGGGTTTTATGTTCACTGTTAATTTGAGGAGGGTGAGCCTGGTTTCTACTTTCCTCTTTCTCACCCCTTTTGAAAAATACTTTGTGAGCTGTTAGTCTTGCAGGGGCAGACAAGTCTACTCTGTGCGGCGTGTGCAGGTGATGAGAAAACAATGGCTGCTCTTGCCAGGGGGAAAAACGTAATATTTAGATGATACACCTAATGGAGACGTGAAGAAGCTACATGTTCTCTCTGTAGCATCACTGGGCTAGAGCCGCTAAACCATTTGTCAATTTTGGTAATAAAAAAAGACATAAATTCAAAGGGCAAACATTACAACGACTTGCTTCACATTACCATAAAAGAGGTACTTGCGCTCTTCATTCTTAAAAACGCCTATATTCGGCAAAACTTGAGAACACTTGCACGGAAAACAATCTCTCCTGACACATTGGACTTTTACCTTAAGGATGTTAGGTAGAGCTGCTCTTCACCCCATGTGTGAATCTTGACAGTATTTGAATTGCCAAACCAATAAAGAATCGGGGCTGTGGCACAAAGTGAGGTGGTGCGATTTTTATCGCCTCCTTGCACTTTGAGTTTTTCACTAACACTGTGCTTTGTTTCAAAGGCAGGACCCGCCATCCTTTGTTATGCATTGCTTAAATGTAGTGCTTTAGGTGGGAGAGGTGGATGCAATGAGTGCTAGACTCAGCTTCACCAGTGTGAGCTTTAAAAATTGTGGCTTTCGCATTTCTCCGCCTCCCCTCATTAAGTGCTTTTCACTTTCTCATATTTCCATTCCACTCTCCTTTTATGCGCTCTCCTTTGTCTGCTCTTATCCCCTTGCCTTTCTCCTATTTCTACTTTTCATTCTCATAGTCTTCCTTTCCAATCTTACACTCCTAATCTCTGCTTTTCCCATTTCTCTTCACATTCTATATCTACCTTTGCATCTATCGATGCCTTCTGACCAGTCCTCCTTCCTAACTCTCCCTTTAATGTTTTTCTTTCTTACACATATCTCTTCATATCCACTCCAGCAATCTGGGTTTGATCTCGGAGTCATATATTTAAATCTTGGTGTGGCCATTCAGTCTTTCATTTTTCTGAGGTCCATAAAATTAGTGCCTTTGAGTTGAATAACCTTTTCAATTTGATGTCAAGGCCCCCTCAGGTGTATATGTGCTGCACAAGCATACTTGGTGTGATAAGGACATAGAAATGCATTTTAATATTTTGTTTTTAAATTCCATTGCATTATTACACTATGTCCCTTCCTTGACACAGTACCTTTCATATTTGTATCCATTCTCCTGACCTCCTTATTTTCCTTCATCCAATCTTTTTCCTTTCCATTTTCTCTTCATCAGCTTCTCCAGCTATGCCTCCTTTCTTCTTTCTATTCTTGCTTCCTTACATCCTCATTCATTCCCCAGCCTGCTCCTTCTTTCATCCCTTCTTTAATTTCTTCCTGACTTATCCTCAACCCTTCCTTCTGCTTTTCTTCCTTTTTTCCTTTCTTCTTTTCAATCTATCACACATTGTTCACTTAATTTCTCCTGTTATCTCTTAATTTCTTCTGTTCACATTGTTTTCTTATTTCCTTCTTCACTGATCCATTACTTATCTATTTGCTCACTCTAGTACTCCCCTTCCTGCTTACATTTGTTGCTGCCTTCTTTCATGTATTCTTTCCTTCATCCCGTCCCTTTTTAAACAGCACAGTACAAGCACATTCTTTTTAGTTTACAAAGCTGCATCAAGTGACCTTTACTAAAGCTGCATTTTGAGATGTACACACATTCTCTGATTTGAGTTCACTTTTGAGTTGTTTTCATAGACTTTCCATAGGTTACATGATGTTGTGTTGATTTGTAGAGCATACTAATCACCCAAGAGGGTATCCAGGAGCTTGGGCAGGTGTGTAGGTTTGAGGTTCCTGAGGTGCTTGTATGAAGAGCCATGTCTTCAGCTTCTTGCGGAACTCAAGGAGTGAGGAGGTGGCTCTGATGTGTTAAAGATTGTGGAAGTGAGTGGAGCCAATTAAGGAAGTGGGTGGGGCAGTAGAAGTGGGTGGAGCAGGGGAAGAGGGTGTGGCCTTGTAAGAAATGTGAGCACCTGCACTTAATATTTTACAAATTAAGCACTGAACATAACATGTCTATTAGTAACGTACATTTACTCAAAAGGGCATGTTGGCGCTGAATAACAGATGTTTATTGTTACCCAACTCAATGGTACTCATTTTATCGACCTCAAATGTCGCAAAATAGGTGCCTTTACCTTCACACCATAAATGAATATGTAAACTCTATGCACTTACACCTAGCACTAGTCCCTAGTGCATAAATACTCATTGTGCCTCGAGTTGTGGATTGCTGCTGGTATAATCCTGGAGAGCACATGCTTCCCATGAGTGTGAACCTGCCAGCTGCTGCACGCTAGATCCCGCCCTAAAAGGAAATGACCAAGTGGGCTGCTCTTGAGGCGACAGGGCACCCGCTCCGGCCATTCTGGCAGCCAAGAAGATAAAAGCAGGGATGTGTTGGCCCTCTATGAACACTCGTGAAGCCTCTATGACAACACCCTCTTTTTTTAAGTTAGTCCATTGCTGGCCTTTGAAAGTGTGACGTACACCTCCAAGCCACGTAACCTAATAGATTCTTTGCATGAAAGATTTTCAGCGATGCTTTGCTGTCATTTCAACCTTTAGGAACATTCACAAAACTCTCTAGGACTGCAGATCCAAATCAGTGCAAATTATAGTTTGCCTTACATTCACTTCCTCTACTGTTTATACTCCTGATAATTGTCTAAAGGACATATAATTTGTACAATTGAAGGCAGCAGATTTGTAAAGTTTACTTTTCTTCTGGACAACTCCTTATAACTAGACTTATAAGTAAACTTGGGGCGTTCCCTTCCTTCCCCCATGCAGTAAGTTATTTTCTCACATGTAGTTTTACATATGCATTTGGGGTGGCAATTGTCACAAAGTGACTGACGTGCTCACTGCATTAGGTGTGTTTATCTTCTGACTCATACCTTCACATAGGTGCCAAGTTATAGTGGCCAATGCTGGCTTGGCCCCATCTATAGTTTATGTCAGGGGTTCGTTAATCCTAGCATCCTAGGGGAGGATACTGACCCGACATGAAACGAGTGATAAACACACAGAGAAAGCAATTCTTCTCGGGCCTCATTCAGTATTGGATGGAGTCACCTGCTCTCAGAAGAAGTTTTAAAGATGGTACGTTCATTAGCATAGATAATGGCTGATGGCAAGACACTTACTTACCTGCAACTGAAAGTCCTCTCTCTTATCTAAACAGTAGCACCAAAGCATTATCACTTAAAACAAATAAATACAAATTAATATTTGTGTTACTTATTGAAAAACATTGTCCTAAAAGGTTCCAAAAAGGCGTTCGTCCATCACCCTATGTCCCAAAATATTGTCACTTTGAGTCATTTGTTAACACAAGTACACGTTGCACTGTGAAAAAGATGCAGACTGGCGGTGTGTAAAAATGCTTTTAAATGTGATTTTCACATTGGTCTTTGTTATAGTTTCTAGTTTATTTCTTGTGTTTGTATATTGCTCAGGGACGGAAGGCAAGGCCACTTCAAATCACTGATAGAAATAGAACATGATCACAAAACTCATAGATTTCCCACTGGAAAGCTGCACTTATGATCCATTTTCCATCTTATTTTGTGTATCTCATATGCATGCATTTGGCATGAGACATCATCAGTTCCATATTTAAAGAATACCCACTAACAATATTGTTACTTCGGCGGCTCAGTGTGAAGAGATAGCCTCCTTTTTTGTGGAGAAGATCCGGGACATCTATCAAGCCTTAACTCCTGTGACTCAGTCTTACTGTAGCTTAGAAACGAGACGCAGTTCTGTCTCTAGGTTATCGGCTATACCCAAATCTCTGAGGAAAAGTTCAGTCAGCTAACTAAGCTTATTAAATCTGGCTCCCGGCGGACCCCCTTAAGCCTGCCCAATTCAGAGACTCTTCTCTGTACTGTCTTGCCCCAGTGCATAGCCTTATTAACGCCTCCTTTTCAGCTGCCATTGTGCCAGTTAAGTGGAAGCAGGCATGGGTCTCTCCTATACTAAAAAAGTCCACCTTAGACCCCCTGAAGCCCGAAAATTTCAGACCAATATCGTTGCTTCCTTGGGCTGCTAAGATTGCTGAGGCCCATGTAAATTCTATTCTCACCAACGTTTTAAGCGCCAATGACACTCTGGATGAAACTCAACATGAGTTTCGCGCCGGTCATAGCACGGAGACGGCGCTCCTGGCTATGACGGAGCATCTTCGGGCCACTCTTGATCATGGCCAAACGGCGGAACTGATCCTATTGGATCTCAGTGCCGCGTTCAACACTATCTCCCACCAGATCCTGCTCCGTCGGCTTGAAGAGGCAGGGATCACGGATATGGCGCTTGCCTGGTTTAGGTCCTTCCTGGCCGACAGATCATTTCGCGTTTCCATTCCTCCCTTCCTTTCTAGGGCGTACTCTATTGGGCAGGGTGTTCCTCAGGGCTCGGCTATGAGCCCCACCCTGTTCAATCTTTACGTTCAGCCACTGGCTGCTGTTGCCAAAGCGTGGGACCTTAACATCGTGTCGTACGCTGATGACACGCAGGTAGTGGTCGCCCTATTGGAAGGTATCACTATGGACCATCTCAAGTTTAATGCAGGCCTGGCTGCGGTAGCAGAGTGGATGACAACTAACTGCTTACAACTTAACGCTGCTAAAACAGAGGTGCTATTGGTGGACAGAAATACGGAGTTATGGGGAGACTATTGGTGGCCTTCTAATCTGGGGAAAGCTCCTACACCTAAGTCAGAAGTAAAGAACTTGGGAGTCTGGTTAGATTCAGCATTAAACTTCAGCACCCAGACAAAAAAAGTTTCCGCTACCTGTTTTGGCATACTACGCAGTTTGAAAGCCGTCTTGAATTTTTTTTACCCTACTACTAGGCAACTAATTGTTCAATCTACGGTGTTGTCCAGATTGGACTACGCCTCTTCACTGCTCCTGGGTGCTAATAAAGTGGAAATTGCCCGTCTGCAACGCATTCAAAATGCGGCTGCTAGAGCCCTAGTAGGTCTGCCTCATTTCAGTTCTGCTTCCAGTACTATTTGGAAACTCCACTGGCTTCCTGTAGCTCAGCGGATACAGTTTAAGACCTTAGGTATCTCATTTAAAATCCTAAAACAGTCGACCCCTAAAATGCTGGGGCCATTGCTAAATATGTATGTGCCTACGCGGGCCCTACGTTCAGCTGGCCAGATTCTGGTTGAGGTACCCCGGTTCAAGCGATGCAGAGCTGGTGGACGTTCTTTCCGTTTCTTAGCAGCAAAACTATGGAATACTCTACCAGTCCATATTCGGGAAATGAAGGAGCTGTATCAATTCAGGAAAGCCATCAAAACTCACGTATTTCCTTGAAAATATCTTCGTTTCCTTTCTGCTCTCAGTTTTGTTTTTACTCAGGATTAGCGCCGGGACGCCCCTTTGCTGGGGCAGCTGAGCGCTTTATAAATCACATAACATAACATAACATAACACATAGTATAAGTGCATATGTTGTTAACGCAATCTTTGCTCTTCTCAAATTATGTTTTATTGCATAAAAGCTGTGATTTAATGTATATAAAAGCATGGATTTTTTTTTTATGTAGTTGTACTGACAAAAGCAATTACCATTGTTCTGTAGTGTCAGACACAATATCCGTGAATATGTGGGCTGTATATAATACACAGAAAGTGTCTTATACACATATTTACATGCATACAGTATTTATATTCATTGGTGAGTGGGAGGAGGGGACATAACTCACAAGAGATGAGTCGCTGAGTAGACCGCAAGCCCCTGCCTATCCCTCATCAATGGTAGTAAATAGCATATTGATCTGTGCGCATCTGCCAGCTTGCTTTTTAATATGCTGGTAATGTAAACAAACAAAAGTAAAAAGAACACGGATACATGGGATTAAAGTGCATGCACTGAAATAAAATCACAATGATTATCAGAAAGTGTATCTAAGCCATAGAAAATGCCGATCACGTACACCTTATATGTTGTTGTCCATTCAAGTGTTTGTGGGACCGGTAATATATTAAGCAGTTCTAGAAGTACGCTTATATCAAATACAAAGGTGCCCTAAAAAGATTTGCTCTCCCATGTAGGCTATAACTCCTTTATTGAAGAATGCAGTGACTACAGCATGAGCAGGAAATCGATTCCAAGGCGCCTGATGCGCTTCGGGCTACCACGCCTTTCCTATGGAATTTAACATGGAGAAGAACTGTTTCGGGACCCCCCTTTTTCTCTGCCCCCGCTTGACAAATCACCCCGAAACTTTCACCACAGCAGCATAAGTGAATGGCATTTTAGTTTTGAAATAATTCACGAACATTCGTCAAAAGACACCAAAGGTATCGGCAAATGAAAAAGCGCTTTTGCTATAGAAAGTAGGGGGCTTATTATAATGGCGGGGAGACTACCACTGACAGGCTGTCGGTGTCCCACCCATTTTAATCAAGTTTACCGCCTGCCGCATTCTGATGGCAGGCGGCTGTGTGGTGGTCGGAAAGACCAACCGCCACGGATCCAATGGGCTCAAGGAGCCCGTTGGTCTATCAGAGGAGCTTGTTATCCCTACAATGCTGGTGGTGCCAAGCAGGCACCGCCATAGGAAATAAGATGTCCCTTAGCCACCAGCCTTGCATTTCAAACATGTGTCACGCCCACAATGCTTCTTCTTGCAAAGTGGCAAGCATCAGGGTGCTTTGGGTGCTGCATATGTATTACCCTAGTGGGTTTTCATGTCGCTCTCAAAATAACAATTTTTACCCCAGTGGGTTGACTTCAACTGTCTCACATCTGAGTCTGCTGCCAATAGCACATCATTCAAAAAGCCTCACCCGTCCGAATGTGACCCTCGTTCCCAGTCGCTTCAAATCCGCTCTTCTGCTGTGGTGCAAATCCAGGGCTGGACTGGCTGTACACATCAAATACAAAGGGTTCCCTCAAAGGATTTGCTCTCCCATGTAGATTATAACTCCTTTATTGAAGAATGCAACGACTACAGCATGAGCAGGAAATCGATTCCAAGGCGGCCTGCCGCGTTTTGGGCTGCCACACCCTTGTTCACAGACCTGGCAAGAGTCAAACAACAAAAGATGCAGTAACCTGATGCATTTCAAACATGTGTCCCGCCCACAATGCTTCTTCTTGCAAACTGCAAAGCATCAGGGTGCTTGTGGTGCTGCATATGTATTACCCCAGTGGGTTTTCATGATGTTCTCAAAATAAGCACTTTTTACCCCAGTGGGTTGACTTCAACTGTCACACATCTGAGTCCGCTGCCAATACCACATCATTCAAAGAGGCCTCACCGATCCAAATGTCACCCTCATTCCCAGTCACTTCAGATCCGCTCTTCTGCGGCCATGCAAATCCACAGCTGGACTGGCCGTACACATCAAACACAAAGGTTGCCCTCAAAGGATTCGCTCTACCAGGTAGGTTATAGCTACTTTATTGAAGAATGCAGTGACTACAGCATGAGCAGGAAATCGATACCAAGGTTGTCTGATGCAATACAGGCTACCACGCCATTGTTCACAGACCTAGCAAGAGTCAAACAACAAAAAGGTGCAGTCACCTGCTGCATTTCAAACATGTGTCCCGCCCACAATGCTTCTTCTTGCAAAGAGTAAAGCTGTAGGGTGCTTGTGGTGCTGCATATATATTGCCCTAGTGGGTTTTCATCATGTCACTCTCAAACAAAGTTTCCAAGGACGTTATAGTTAGGAATTTACATATTAAAAAAGCTTAGAAATTCACTGTAAAATGCCAAAGGTTTCAGGAACCTTACAGTTAGACTGACAATTCACTCGTACAAAACCAGATAAATTCAGCCGTTATAGTTACTTGAGTTAACTATAACTCGCACCCCTGCAATGCACTGCTTATGACCTCACATATTACATCACTCTTGACATGGTCAGTGACATTACTAAATTTCTAAGGTTTTTTAATTCTATGTGCTAACTATAATGTCCCTGTAACCTCTGTTGTTTTTTTTTATTTGGAAGATTTTTTAACTAGCAGTCATGTTTGCAGAGTGGTGGAGAAAGGGGGCCAGGCCTCCAACCGGCTCTCAGGAATTTTGCTGTGTAGGACTTACAGGAGGTACCAGGAGGGCTTCTTAGCCCCCAAGGTCCTTCTGGAGCCAAAGGGACTTTATCTCCCAACTAGTAGTGTGCCCAGAGGCACATTTGCAGAGTGGTGGAGAAAGAGGGCGTGACCTCTGACAAGTTCTCAGCAATCCTGCTATGTGGAACTTACTGGAGGTAACAGGAGGGGTAGTTGGTCCCCTAGGACTTCCTTTTGGGCCAACTACCCATCCTATTACCTCCAGTAAGTCCCATACAGCAGGATTGCTAAGTTCTGATAGCAGCCACGCCCCCTTTCTCCACCATTCTGCAAACTTGCCTCCGGGCGCGCTCTTGGTTGGGGATAAAGTCCTCTTTGCTGCTGAGGGGCCAACTAGCCCACCTGTTAACTCCAGTAAGCCCCATACAGTGGGATTGATGAGAGGTGGTCACAGGCCACGCCCCTTTCTTATCACGTTTCGTCTTGTGACTCGGTTCAACTGAGTCACAAGATGGCTGCCAGCACTTCCTGGTTTGAACTGCTGGCGGCCAATCAGATCTCAGGCACACAGTTGTATATCCGATAAATCTTTACATTTCTCAATAACTATAGAATGGATTTACACCATTTAAAGTGCTTTCTGGACCAATAACTACCTTTTGCCAAATTTGGTGTAATTCCATTCTGCAGTTCGGGCTGTAGCCGAGTCTAAACTTTCCTATGGAATTTACCATGGAGAAAAAAGTGTTTTGGGACCCCCCTTTTCCTCTGCTCCCGCTTGACGAATCAGCCTGGAACTTTCAACACAGCAGCTTAAGTGAATGACGTATTAGTTTTGAAATAATTCACAGATATGTCAAAAGACACCTGTTAGACCTGACATCCGTGGCGTGGGTTCCCCTGACTTTTTCCCTCTGCCTCCTGTATTTTTGACGCTGTGCTTGATTTAGTTTTTGCTGATTTAGATGCTTTGGGCACTTTGCCACTGCTGATCTGTGCCAAAGTGCAAGTGCTCCTTGGGTAAATTGCTATTATGATTGGTTATCCATGATTGAGAGATTTGTTTAATCACTAGGTCCCTAGTAAGTGCACTAAGTGTGCCAGGGCTGGTGATCCAAATGCTACTAGTGGGCCTGCAGCACTGATTGTGCCACCCACATGAGTAGCCCTAAAATGGTGTCTCAGGCCTGCCACCACTTTGCCTGTGTGCAGTTGCTAACTGCCATGCTGACGTGACCAGTGTCCCCGCTGGCCAAGCCTAACCCTTTACTTTCTGTACACATTGGACACCCCTATGGAAGACCCAAGGTACCCCCTTGGGCAGGGTGCAGTGTATAGTGTGGGTGACAAGCTCTGATAGTGAAATACTGCCAATCTCGTTTTTCACTATTGAAAGGCGATCATGCCCATAGGCTAGAATGGGGAATCCTGTGTATAATGTTTACCTGCATATCTTCACATAGGAGCAACATAGAAAATTGAAGTCTGGTATCCCATCTTTTAGGAAGGATGGTTTTAAAATCCTGTGTTTGAAAACAGCACTTTTAGAAAGTGGCTCTTTTCTTTTCTGATCTTTCTGTGTGCCTTTGCCTGTTTGCGATTTGACTGTCCGGTTTGTGAGTGACAGGGACTGGGGTGGCTCCAGGAGGCTGGGTGAGTCAGCACTAGGCTGATTAGCTTTATCTGCATCTTGAGTGGTGGGAGGGGATAGCACTTGGGCCTATATAGGGCTGTGCCGGCCTTCCACAATGTTTGCTCCACCTCCTGCTGGGCGGCTGACGACCCTGCCCCTTTCAGGAGTAATGGAAACAGAGTGCTCCAGGACCGACCAGAATCGGTTTGGACTAGGCAAAGGCCTCTCTGCCTTCAGAGAACAAAGGAATATTGGTATAAAATGGGGTACCCAGACCCCAAGACTTTAGATCATACTGGAATCAAGAAGGAACCTCTGCCAAGGAGAAAAGCTGGAAGACTGAAGAGGAAGGACTGCCCTGATCTGTGTTTCTAGGCTAATCTGCAGTTGCTATTCTGCCAAGGAGAGGGGGTGGACTTTGCTGTTGCTGTCTCCCTTGCTTGAAGAGGTCTCCAAGGGCCTGAGAAGAGCTGGCCTCCTGTTAGGAAGTCCCAGGAACAAAAGGATTTCACCCCCAGCTTCCCCCCTGAACTCTGCTGTGTGGGTTCTGACCTGCCTAGAGTGCTTGATCCATGTGTGGGGCCCCTGGAGTTGTTTCCTGCTGTTTGGGGAGCTGGTAACGAAAAAAGGAAGATCTACCATTTTGCATGCAACGCTCGCTTGTGGAGTGCATTGTCGACAGTGTGAGAGAATTCCCGTCGCCACGAACATTGTCGCAGCGCCTGTTGCCGCTGCAAGAACTGACACATTGTTCGCTTGCGGAGCGCATCGCCCCGGTGCGAGAAGATTCTTGTCTCTGCGAATATTGTCTGTGAGACGCATCGCATCGCTTGCCTGCGGACGGCATCCCGTCCCTGCAAACATCTTCACAGAGTCCAGCGCCATGCATCGAGGGGCCGCGACAGAAGAGGATCAACACTGCGCTGCGCATCGCCACTCCACCAAAGATCATCGTATCCCGAAGATAATTGCATCATGCCTGTGCGAGACGCTTTCTACAAGAGAACCTGCAAACTGGAATCCATACAAGGTATATCGTTGCTCCCCATACAGACCGGATTCGACGCAACCCGCCCACTGCGTGCACCGGGGTTGTCGCATCGCCTCCCCATGGTCTCAGGAGTGACGCATTGCTTGCTTTCTGACGCTGCAGCTCCCGCTTGGAACCTTTGTCGCATCTACAGGTACTTTGGGCTAAAAGTGACGCAACTGTGGATTATTTTGGTCCAAACCCTTAAAACCTTTTTAAAGTCTTATTTTGGAACAGTGTATGTTGGATTTTTGTTGTCTTGGTCTTGTCTAGTTTAAATAAAGATACTTTATTTGTCTAATTGGTGTGGAGTTCATTTGTGGTGTTTTCACTGTGTTACTGTGAGCGTTGGTACAAATACTTTACACATTGCTTTTGATAAGCCTGTCTGCTTGTGCCAAGCTACCAAGGGGGTGAGCAGGTGTTATCCAAAGAGTGTCCCCCACTTAGCCTGACTAGAAGCAAGGGTCCCTATTGGTGCCTACCTCTGCCAACTAGAGACCCCCAGATCTAACATCGGTGGCAGCAGTAGGATGCGGTCCACAGGCAAGCGATGAGACGGGTCTCTGAGCGACGACAGGCTCTGCGATGATATTCGCAGCGACAGGAATCTTCCCGCACCGGGGCGATGCGCTCAGCAAGCGAACGATGCCTCGGTTCTTGCTGCGGCAACAGGCGCTGCGACGATCTTTGCGGAGACGGGAATTCTCTTGCACTGTCGATGATACGCTCCACAAGCGTGTGATTCATGCATCCTTCACTAGACTGAGAGGCCCTCTCACAGGGTGGCCGTACAGGAGTTCAAAGGAACTGAACCCTAAGGACACCTGGCGCAGGACAAGACCTTTCAAATGCTTGTCACCCACTTTTACTGGCCCCAGATGAAGAAGCATGTTTGTACATTTTGTAGGACTTGCCAGACTTGTCAGGCAAGTGGCAAGAGTAGCGGGAAGTGTAAGGCACCCCTCCAACCCTTTTCTGTGGTGAGCACCCCTTTCAAGTGGGTGGGCATCAACATTGTGGGTCCTCTGGACCCCAAGACAGCCTTACGCAACAGGTTCATCCTGGTCTTGGTGGACCACGCCACCCGGTACCCAAAAGCTGTCCCTCTCCGGACAATCAGTGGCCCCATGGTGGGCGGTGCATTAATGTGGATCTTTTCCCGTGTGGGGTTCCCCAGAGAGGTGGTCTCCGACCAGGGTACCAACTTCATCTCTAGGTACATGAAGTCTTTGTGGTAGGAGTGTGGGGTAACTTATAAGTTTACCACTCCTTACCATCCTCAAGGAAACATGTGGGTTGAGAGATTCAACCGAACTCGGAAAGGTATGATAATGGGCCTTGCGGAGCCCATGAGATGGAAGTAGGACGTCTTTTTACCATGCCTGTTGTTCACCTACAAGGAGGTGCCCCAGAAGTCCTAAGGGTTCAGTCCCTTTGAACTCCTGTACGGCAGTGCTTAATTTGTAATAATGTAAGTGCTGGGGCTTTAAATTTGCTCTGAAACTGCTGTCGCCAGCGCTGCAGAAAGTTGTGGTGCCGAATACCAGGGCGGGGTAGGTTTGTGCACCCTTCATGCATCTTTAACACACCACCAGACACTCCCTGCCCCTCTATTTCACTCCTGTATGTTCTTTGTCATCTTTGATTCTAATAGCATCACACCAGGAGTTACCTACCGTTTTCCTAACTCAAAACAACAACACTAGAGTATTGATTTTTTAAAGAGCTTTGGCAGAGAACAAGAAGCACAACAAGAACAAATTTGTCACCAGGCAGGCTGTGCAAAAAACACAAAAAAGAATTGCATTTCAACTTCCATTAAACTCAAGCATGATAGAATAGGTAACGCAACGTCATTTTTGGGAAACAGATCATTCATATCCGGTAATCAGTCAGCGATGCATAGTTATCAGTTTCTACAAATGCACAAATGTTTGCAGTTGCTAAAATATTACAAAATGTTTTAATATTGTTGTTTTGTCAGTTTACACCTTCACTTACTCTTTTAGGATTTTAGCGTTAAGCCTTATTATACAAATCTCTGTGATTTCTCCCATTCCGTAATCTTAATATTTTAAATTGTTTCTTTCCCATGAGTCTGACGTGGGGACAAAGTAGTTGTGATGCACTGCAAATAAGTTCTCTCAAAATAACAGTGAATTATAGATTAATAACTGTGAATAGCTGGGATGTTTTTCAGAAGGGGCTCTGAATGACATGCTGGAGTTGTCACGATGCTATGATGTAATTCAGAACCCAAAGGCTAACAACATCTCATTCATTCACAGTTATCCATCTCCATTTCATCTCTCACTGCTCTCATCTGCTGTTCAGGAGCATAGGAGACATAGGAAGGCTTATACACAACATGGCCACACGTGTGCCCTCTCCTGCACAATAGTAAATATGGTGTCTGTCACCCATCACTCTCTGACGATTTCTCCCCTACACCCTCCACATTTTAAAAACAGTATTTCTCTTCCTGCCACCCTCACACACAACCTTGGACATTACTCACCACTGTTCAGTTCCTCTCCACCAAAATGTTAAAATAAAATTATCCCTGGTTTTCTGCCACGCCCCCAATCACCCTCTCCTGTTATCTTGCCTCCTCTCCTAAATTGGAAAAAAAAACCTAGTGTCCTCGACCTGCCCATACTACCTCTTTTCAATCCACTCCTTCCACTGCTCAAACATGTAAAAATAAACCCAGCTCGCACCCTGTTTGATTCGCTTTCCCGTGCCCCACTCGAAGATGTGTTCTCTACTATCAATGGAGCAGAGCCAGCCCAACACTGAAAGGCTGTCTCAGAGCCCAGTCAGTGCAGCCTGGAATTCG
Organism: Lissotriton helveticus; assembly: GCF_964261635.1. NCBI lineage: Eukaryota > Metazoa > Chordata > Amphibia > Caudata > Salamandridae > Lissotriton > Lissotriton helveticus. Next base: position 724,000,867 of record NC_136067.1, read on the forward strand.
TTTACAACATCACAGTATGTGTGAGTCTTAACCCCGGCAGTCGCACAGTTGTCAGGACTAGTATGGCATGGTGAGAGGGAGAATAGATGCTAGGGTGAAATAATGAATGTAAGAGTGAAAGAATCAGTGGGTGGAAGGTTTAATAAATGGGAGGGTGGAAGAATGGGCAGATGGGAGAAAGGATGGAGGAAGGGAGTGTGAAAGGATGATTAGGTGAAAGAATAGGTGGATGATGAATAGGTGAAGGCATGGACAGATGGGTGTAGGAATAGATGGATGTATGACTAGATAAAGGCTGAGAGGATGGAAGTATGGATTGCTGGAAGGAGCGCTTTAATGAAGGTTGGGGTTGCTCTCTTCCTGTGTTCGTGTGATTAAGGTGTGCTTCATTTGGGGGATATTTTATTTGATGGCTACTCCCTTACCTGACAGTTTAAATCTCTGTCAATACTTCATGAGTACGCCCAGAACATACCTGCAGTGAGGTGCCTTGGCTGAGCCCTCTGTCAGCCGCCATGAATCCAGAAGTGAACGCACAATAAACCTCCACTGAGGTACCTCAGCCATGCCCTCTGTCAGCCCTCTTTAATCCGGAAGTGAAAGCAGAATCAACCTCCGCCAGGGACAGGTACCTCCGCCGTGCCCTGTAGGGGCCCTCATTAATCCAGAAGTGAGCCTAGCACATACCTCCACCGAGGTACCTCAGCCGTACCCCGCAGCATCCCTTGATATGCCAGCAGGTAAGCTTTGCTGTCTAATTCCCCCATCCCTCCAGAGCGCCCCCAACCCAACCCTGCCATGCCACACTCTCTACTGTTACTGCAATGAATCCAGAGGCAGCACTTCCAATCCACAGCAATACGCCTTTCCAGCATTCCAAATATTCTAAGTAAGCCCTGCATTTAGTTCTTCCAGTGCGCCTCAGTCTGCATTCCAAAGCGCCTCAATGATGTCTTGTATCCATTACAGCGCCAAGCATTTTCAAGGCACACAGCTCTCCAAATGCAGCTCCGGCCTGTGGCACCCCCCTGCACTTAGAGAAGCCCCGCATACAGCTCTACCAATGCACGTCACCCACATCCTAGAAGTGACGGGTTTTTCTTTTTTGCACTTTTTAAACGGCTCGAATTAGAACTGAAGGTATTGGGGCGCTTTGCACCAGCACAGTTTCATTACACGTATGCTCACCCTGAACTACAGCGCTATAATGCATGCATGGGAGGGACACACACAGTAGTGTGAGTTAAATTGAAAAATTTGACGTGCGCCTGGTGCGTGCAGTGTAGCAGATGGGTGTAGAGTGTAGACCCGGCCCTGTCATATAAGTGCCGGTGCTAAGCACCGGAAAGCACCGGCACAAATTAAGCCCTGCTGTACGGTCACCCTGTGAGAGGGTCTCTCAATCTACTGAAGGAGGGTTGGGAGAAATCCCCTGGTAAGACCCCTCAGGATGTGTTCAGCTACATGTTGGCCTTCCGCAACCAGACACAACGCTTCAGGAAAATCACTCAGGCAAACCTGGAAGCTAGCCAGGAAGAAATGAAAAGATGGTACGGCTAGAATGCCACTCTGGGCGAATTTCAACCTGGGCAGAAGGTGTGGGTGAGGGAGCCAGTGAAACCTTGTGCACTCCAAGACAAGTGGCCTGGGCCATACGAGGTGGTGGAGTGCAAGAGCAATGTAACTTATCTGGTTAACTTGCAGACTCCCAGGAACCCTTTGAGGGTCCTACATGTGAATCGCCTCAAACCCCATTTTGAGAGGTCTGATGTGACAATGCTCCTTACTACAGATGCTGGGATGGAAGAGGATAGTGACCCTCTTCCTAACCTCCTGTCAGCCAAGGAGCAAGACGGGTCAGTGGATAGAGTAGTCCTCTCACCCACCCTGACCCAAGAACAGCAGAGGGACTGTCACCAGATGTTGGGTAAGTTTGCCTCCCTGTTCTCCCTGACTCCAGGAGTCACCAATTGGTGCGTCCATGACGGGGACACTGGAGATAGTCTACCTGTGAAGCAGAAATTCTACAGGGTAGCTGACAAGGTCAGGGCCAGCATCAAGGTAGAGGTTTCCAAGATGTTGGCGCTAGTGGTAATTGAGCCCTCCAGCAGCCCATGGGCGAGTCCAGTGGTCTTAGTACCATAAGCTGCTGTGGCCATTGCCACTCCATAACTCCGGTTTTGTGTGGACTACCGTGGGCTCAGTACGGTCACCAAACTGACGCACACCCCATCCCCAGAGCTGATGAGCTCGGGGATCGGTTGGACGCTGCCCATTACCTCAGTACGTTTGACTTAACATCTGGGTACTGGCAGATTGCCTTAACTGAGGGGGCAAAGAAGAGGTCTGCGTTTTCAATGTCAGAGGGGCTCTTCCAGTTCCGTGTCATGCCCTTTGGGTGGAAGAACGCCCTTGCCACGTTCCAGAGACTGGTCAACCAGATACTGTCTGGAATTCAGCACCGCTTACCTGGATGATATTGCTGTGTTCAGCTCCACTTGGGAGGAACACCTGCAACACGTCTGTGAAGTGTTGAAGGCTCAGCAAAGGGAAGGCCTCACTATCCAGTCCAGTAAGTGCCAGATAGGGCAGGGATCTGTGGTGTACTTGGGACACCAGGTAGGTTGTGGCCAGGTGGGGCCCCTACAGGGGGGGTTGGCAGCCTGGGACATGTGGCGTTCAAGACCTGACCTGAGGCTAGGCCTTATACCAAATCTCACTGTGCAAGGACTTCAGACCCACCGGCACCCCACACCCACCTCACCTGGTCATTGGCTTCATAGGTGTCCCAACTGGCCTGGCCAAACCCTGCTGTGAACAGCCCGTTTTCCTCTATCCATCCCTTTACCTTTGCTCCCCGTCAGACCTTTTGAAAATGCTGATCCCTGCTCTGGGCTTAATTTTCCTTCAATCATTCAAATACATTCTTCCAAAAGAACAGTATTGGCCCCAAGTGGTCGAACTGGTGGTAGTCATTCAAAAATAACAAGTAGGCACTCAACCTCATGGTTCTACAGATCAGGAACCATAACGCATCGACTAAAGATAAAAAACATAAGGGAACACAAACAAATGTCCAAGGGGTTTACTGAAAGTTCATCAAATATTCAAAAAGGTCCACCAAACGAATGAATTCCTCATTGAGTCCATTACGAAGCAGGAGACATAATGTGATATCCAAAAATAATTAATCCTAATACAATTATTTTTGGATATCACATTATGTCTCCTGCTTCAAATCAAGCCCAACCAACATGTTTTGTACAGAAACGGACTTCATCAGGGCGGTAAGTAAACATATATACATACTCATAAAAATACACTTATTGACAAATCCATAACAGGTATACACTAATAACAAAAAATACAACATGGTTCCCCACACCAATACCCAACACATAGTATAGAAGAACCCATATCAGCATTTCTCAATTTCCATAGTGTAATAATGTGTCAAAAACGGCATCATCATACAAGAAAATTAACATAATTATAAAAACAACACAAATAAGAAAGGTAGTCCCCACAAATATAGTCTACTCCTTTGACCTCTTATCTACGATTGAATTAAATAAGATTATGCTCACTGTGATCATTATCTTCCTACTGGACAATATTATACCAGAAGAGTTAACCGGTTCAACAGTGTTTCAATCTCAAATGGGTCCTAAAAATCCAAAAGAGGTCATGTGACCAGTGTGGCAATGCACATTTATTGGTTAGACCAACACAATTTCACTCAAATCAAAAATTACACATCCATTCATATATTTAGTATTCAAATTGTACCTATATAAACATCATCTCACTTCTACATTATACAAAATCCATAATACTCAAAATACACCCACCGATTCATACTTCACTCAAACCAATTAAAATATATATTTTATTTAATTTCGTATCGCTATCGCCTAGCCACAACACCATTCGAACCATCATATATTCACCACTCTCCTATCCATATATGCTACCATCAAAAGAATATATAAAAAACATTATCCACAAATATCCACACAGTACCATAATTCCAAGCTCTACTACTTAGAATCCATAAATTTGAGCAGTACACCACATCTCAGTGCCAATATTAAAACCTCCTCATAATTGTACCCTTCAAACAACTTCCAAACTCAAATTCTAAATCTTTCATCCAATAGGTCAGTTAACCATACAATCACATCTCCAAAGACTGACCTGCAAAATTCAACAATAAAGAATGCCACAGCACCAAAGCGAAACTCCCTCATATTCAAACCCACCAATTAAAAAATCCTGTACTTGGTATACCCCACACCAATCAGAATGAGCCACAAATCAAACCATCTAATCCACTCACACTGTCATAGGTTTAACCCATTTCTCATTACAGAATCAACATCGTGTTTACACGTATTCAACAAACAATCAGAATACCCACCAAGTACAGCCATCATAAACCTCTATTACTTTAGATTCCTTCCAATAGGCTATGATGTTACTGAAACATCCCACTTCCCAGTAATGATTATTATCATAAACATGATTAGATTGACCCAAGCCAACAATGTACATGTGAATGAAGTCCAGTTCAATTGTTACCTTATGCTCTTAGTTACTCTATATGCCAAAACAAATACTAGAGTGTATGTGATTGGACTATAGTCCTCCAATCATGGACAGACATTTTTAAGTTAATGAAAATCACCGGAATAGGAAAAAGTTGGAGTTTTGACCCTCACACAAATATTATGATGATCTGATGCTTTCAAACCATATCTGGCCAAAGTCAAGAGTAGGAGCACAAATCATATACTCATAATTGTAAACACAAAATATCAGCACAATCGTGCAGAATCTACCCCCACAAAACTAGTTTGGAAGCAGCGCACATGGACAGGGTCAGAATCTCATTGTCAAGTCCCCATTGTACTTTAGTAAAGAAACAATCTGATTCGACTACCCCCAACTCAATGAAGCACTACAGAAAGTTGTGAAAAGTCAATCCTTCCATAAAGCTATTGTGTTTCCTCAAAATACTTCTACTCCAGCATGAGTACTACCACAAATGTGGTTGAATTATAGCACATATATTATAAAATACATATATAGAAATACGGGTGCAATTGCACTGTGACCACCCTCATACAGCTATTTTCCCGACATATAAATAGACAGAGGGGCCGGTTACGATGTCGAGCAGAAAGCCTCCGCCCGACACTGACTCATATTTGGGACCGACCAACTTGTGGTAGGCGGTTCCGACCACCTAATTATGATGCTACCGAACACTGTTTGGTCGGAGTCCCATTGTTCCCTTTGGGAGCTTGTGTTCCGCCTGACAACCGGCTGTAACACAGACTCCTATGGGGAATTGGGGTCTTTGCGGAAAACCTTGCACCCTGTCACAGGTGCCACACAATGCCTCCCACATAGGGCAGGGTTTTACAGGGGGGGTCCCTTAGGTACCCCCTCAACCATTAACTGTATGCCGCAGGGCCTATGGGGCCCTGCCAGGGGCCCCAAAGTCACTTTCCAACAGCCATTCGGTGTCAGACAGGCCGATATGGAAAGGTTGTTGGAAATTGACACTGTAATCCAGAGGGTGGAAATTCTGCCCATAGGGGTGTACTATGCGGATCTGACCAACACAACTACTCCGCGAGTCGCTCGGAACTGATTCGGAATGACCATGCGGTTTATATTCCGACTGCGAACCTTGTAATCGGGCGGTCGGAATGTCGGCCTCTGAGTGTTTTACCATTTACCTTTCAACATGATTATTATCATAAACATAATTGGATTAATCCAAATCAACAGTTGTATAAAATCCTGTCCAATCATTACCTCACATTCTTCGTTACTCTATATCCTGAAACAGATACTAAAGTATAAGTGATTGGACTAGAGTCCACCAATCACACACATACGTCAATTAAAAACACCCAAATAGGTAAAGTTTAGAGTATATACCCCTCACACATATCAAGTTATAATTATCTGATGCTAACAAACCATAGGTGGCCAAAGTCAAGAGTAGGAGCATGAAACATATGCTCAGCCTTCAAAACCGCTGTCACCGCACGTCACCACCTCATCAGAACAACACATAAAGAGGCCCTACAAGAAAGGACCAACCTCAATGTGACAATAGCAAGGAACTTTTCACTGTGGTCAAAGATTTCGCCAAACCCAGCACAGGGACAGCAGACACCCCACCCTCACAAGACCTCTGCAAAAACCTAAGTACTTTCTTCCACCGCAAGGTTAAGGAGATCTATGAGAGCTTCAACAACTTTGATACTCAAGACCCTCTCACCCCACTAGCAACGACCGCACCCAACGACACCTGACCCCAGTACAGCCTGATCAGTTGGACTTCCCTGATGACACCCTCAAGATCATGAAGAGCATCCACATTTCGATCACCCTTGGACCCTGCCGCGGTCCATGCAGGTAAGAGAGGTGGGGCCCAATGGGGGGAGTTTGACATACGACCACGAGGGAAAATTAATTATTTATTTAATTTTCCCTCGCTGTCACATGTTGAAATCGCCCCCACCCGGCCCCACTGCCCCACCACTCTTACCTGCATGGGCCACGGTTGCTCGGACCTCTGCCCGCACCACATCTTCAACAGAGCCGTCACCTCAAACTCTGCCATACCGTCACCTGCTCCATCAACTCTGCCACATTCCCGGAAGACTGGAAACACACAGAGATCAACCCCTTGCTGAAGAAATCCTCTGCCAACCTGAAGGACCTCAAGAACTTCAGACCCATCTCTCTGCTCTACTTTCCAGTCAAGGTCATCAAGAAGGTAATCGATCCCCAACATTCCTTGTTCATTGAGGTAAACCACATCCTGGACCGCCCGCAATCCGGCATCTGAAGCAATCACAGTGCTGAGACTACCCTCCTCACCACCACAGACGACGTCTGCACCCTCCTCAACCAAGGCCAAATTGTAACCCTCATCCTCCTGGACCTCTCAGCCCCCTTTGACACCGTCTCCCACCACACCCTATGCACAAGACTCCACAATGCCAGCATCTGCAAAAATGCCCAGGAATGGATCTGATCCTTCCAAACCAGCTGAACACAGAGAGTCAGGCTACCACCATTCCACTCGGAACCCACAGAAAACAGCTGTGGAATGCCTCAGGGCTCCTCCCAGAGCCCCACTCTCTTCAACATCTACATGGCCCCACACACAGCCATCATTTGAAGCACAGACTCAACATCGTCTCCTATGCCAATGACACCAAGCTGATCCTCTCCCTCACCAATGAACATACAGTCGCCAAGAGCAACTTCCACGAAAGGACGAAGGCTGTCACCACCTAGATGAATGACAGCTACCTCGAGCTAATCTCAGAGAAGACAGAAGTCCTTATCTCGGCCTCCACCCCCTCTGCTTGGGTTGACTCCTAGTGGGCTGCAGATCTTGGACCTCCTCCCACACCCACAGACAATGAAAGAAATACCGGCGTCATCATAGACTTCTCGCTCACAATTAACCGCCAGACCAATGCCGTCTCATCATCCTGCTTCCACATGCTACACCTGCTCCGAAAGATCTTCAAGTGGATCTCTATCAAGTCCAGAAAGACAGTCACCCACACACCAATCAGCAGCAGACTCGACAACGGAAACACATTCTTCGCCGGCATCACCCATAAACTCCTCAACAAACTGCATAGCATGCAGAACACATCCGCCAGATTAATTATCAACATTCCCCTGCCGCAGCCACATCAACAGCCACTTGAGAGACCTCTACTGGCTCTCAGTCAACAAAAAGATCACCTTTAAGCTCCTCATACAAAGCCCTAAATGACACGAGACCTGCATACCTCAACCATTGCCTCTCATTCCACGCACCCACCCAATACCTCAGCTTCGCCCAACTGGCATAGCCGCCATCCATATATCCGCAAGACCACAGTGGGGGGAAGAACCTTCTACCAGCAGCAATGACCTGGAACACCCTGTCTCTCCTCCTTAGGTAATCATTGTCACTGCTCCTGTTCAGGAAGGCCCTCAAGACCTGGCTCTATGACTGAATCACAGTGCCTTGCAACAAATCTGCAGACAACCCACAGTGCCTTGAGACCCTTGCAGGTGAGTAGTAGCGCTTTACACAACATCACTACCACTGAGACTCAATTGCTTAATAGGTTGTACAAAAGAAAAACTTAAATTCCTCTGTACACAATTATTGGATATTGGGCATCAAAGTCACAGTTTTTAACTATGCCCTACGTTGCTTAATTAGACAATTCAATATAAAACCTATAGAAAACACGTCATACTCTATTACAGCAATATAAAATCATCTCTTGAATCAATGCATTAAATGTTTAAAACGAGTTTTTCTGAAGTCAGAAATTGGATACAACTGTGACTCTGCGTCTCAACATACAATCATTCGGTATAGAAGAGTGTATTTTTGTTTAGTAGTCAGTAGGCATTCAATTTCATTTTTTCCCCTCCCTATTTGTTTTAGATTATTCTACGATTTGCCTAAACATGCTGAGTGTCTTCTAAATGTTGTACAAATCCAAGAACAAGCACCAAAGACATAGGCAAATCAAAGATTGTTTTAACCTAACATATAAGACACATGATTCCTCATTCCGTTGTTGTTCTCTGCTCAGGCTACCTGGAACTCCCACCATTCGTACACGAATTAGCATAGATGTAATATATCAATACATCTTTCTAAATAGATAAATTAAAGGCGAATCGAAAAATCTATTAAAGTAAATCGCATACGAAATGTTCAAAGTCAAAAGTTTAACATGAAACAGAAATGGTTTTGCCATTGAAAAGAAACATGATGCAGGTATAAAACACTTAAAATCAACATGTCTTTGACTCGCGATCCACCCATTTACCTATGTATATCTTGAAAAGTATAAACTTTCAAATGTTTGTCAACTGGAAATAGTTTATACTTGCACATTTTCAATTTAGAAACATTACTATGGATGTTGGATCATTTCACCAGGGGGTATGCCTAGTGTAAAAACACTTTGATGAACTAGAGATTTTCACACAGAAATACAAAACAAATCAAATAGCACATTTAGATTTCATTATTCACAGACCCATCACAAATAGTGCCATAACAATTTTTCTACAACAGATTAAATTGCGTTTCACTGTTCAGAAACCGTTCTGCATGTTCCCTTAACAGAACATATTTCGAACCTGCAGGGCTTGGTTTTAAAGTAAAAAGGCAATTTACATGATTCTCACAGACAGTAGATTGCTGAACAATGTTCCTTCACAAATACTTTGCTGCATGTGAAATCTTTAGCATAGGTGTTTGGCTTATTAAACTTCTGTCTCGCCCCCCACTCAGCTCTACCTCAGCATGATAATTCTATTTTCCATCCTCTCTCCCTGATCACATGCCACTGTGCCTTTCTCTTGGCGCTTTCTGTTCTTTACATACCATTTTTTTTAAATTTCTCTTTTTTATTTCATAATCTCTTTCCAGTAATAATTGTATTGTGTGTTTAAATGTGTTGCACGTTCTCGTGTTTTGAACCGACAGAATGAATCTTTGGTCTCAACTGTGCCAAAATTACAAATAGTGAACTTATGTCGGTAGAACGAAGGCATACAATGCTGATATTTGTGTTAAAATCTAAAAAAAAAATGTGAACGACGAAGCACAGAGATAAAAATCTAACCTCAGTTAACATTGCCATGGCAAGGCCAATCACAGATATATACTCTTGTAGCACATTGACAAAGGTTTCCTTAGATTACATTTAAAATGCTTCGAAACACATTTACTTAATGTATAGTTAACTTCGATGAGGTTCACAAATCCAATAATGATTATTGTTCTGCAATGTCCTGTGTGCTGGGCTGAACAAAAGTCTCAGAATCACGTATGTTGGCTAAACTATACCTTCATGTGAATTCCCTTGCTGCCATATTTGTTCTTCTACTAACGGGAGAGCTGGTCTCATCCATGCCGTCCGTGCTGTATCCTGGAATGCCCTTCCCCCTCCCAAGCATCCTGTCCAGTCCATCGGACAGAAAGTGGGGTCCATTATCCTGACTGTGGTGGACCTGGGAGGAGTCTGGACTGCAGGGTCTTACTGCCCTCACATCATGACAACTCATGTGTGGATGTGTCATCTATGTGTACACAAATTACCCAAGAGGGCGTATGCTACATACTCATAAATCTCCTGTGGATATTTGAATGTGGGCTGGAAAGTAGTTAGTGAAATGCAATCAATGAAGTGAAAATCCACACAGTTGTACCTTTGTTAGCATTTACCAAGATTTGGCAAATCCCTTCCAACACATATGGCCACAATTAACTTACACCTGAAAGATTGAGGCATCATTTTCAAAAAGGTCTGTCAAAGATCATAGGTATATAGGAAAGCATTGAATTGTAAGGTAAAATATTTTTCATGAGGAAAAAGTGTCATCAACTGAAAACAAACGATCATTGACTATGACAATGGATCTGGCAATAATGTGTTGCACTTTGCACTTACAAAGGCACACTGTTTACCCTGCACCCATAGAGGCCCACTGCTCATTCACTACTCATACAAGCCCATCACTCACCCTACAGTCACAAGGGCACATCTCTCACACTGCACACCCTTTTACAAGAACACAATTTGAGTAAACAAAACCACGTCTTACACACTCTTGCTCAACTGAAAATGTAAAATAGCGGGCAAAGAAGAATAAAAACGTTCGCTTCGGGACTAACCAGCTGAATTGTGTGCCTAAAAAAAGTGTTTATGAATCGTACACTGGTGTAGTGTGCGATCCCACAATGACCTTGTCACATAATGGCTCAGGTACTATTGGAACTTTAAAGGCAAAAAACATCATTAAACATGACATATAGTAGGTCACTGAGAGATATGATTTTTGTGGGAAGCAAAGTGAACGAATCACTTCTTTACCCTCTGGCTGAATTGTGTTATCCTGGTTAAACCTCTATTTCACTCTGCCGGAGCATCCTGAGGGGTGCAATCTGAAACGAATATCAGTGTTAATTGTTATACAACTGAATTGGGGAAATATGCCAACTTGGCAACAGTTCCAGAGAGGGCACCAATTAACACCAAAAAACTGAAGGCATTTAACCCCTTCGACGCTCATGACGAGCTGGGCTCGTCATGGCGTAGCCTCCTCGCACGCTCATGACGAGCCCAGCTCGTCACGTAAAGTGCGCTTTCGCAAAACCCAGCGTACGGGCGGAATTCCGCCCGCACGCATGCGGTTAAGGTATTTTGGCGTAGGGCAGCACAGCAAGCCACCTTGCTGGCTGCCCAATGCCAAACTGAAAGGGCAGGAATGCACCTCATTTAAGCAATATGGCGCATTCCTGTCCTTTCTGACTGTGCTGGTCCCGTTTTGTCAGCCTATCGCCAACGTAGGTACCCTTGCACCATGGCGCAGGTGTGCTTCCATTGCAGGCTGGATTAAAAACAATACTGTGAGATGTTTTCCTCACATGGAAAGAGGAAAAATAGTTTTGGATGTGATCTAAAGTGTCCCTCAAAAGATTAAAGCAACTCCCTCTGGAGACCAATTCTGCCAATATATTCAACAATTCTGACTCATATATCTGAGGTATACCACAGTGACACTGGTGGATGTATTGTTGAGACTGGTGTCCGTTCCAAAATGATCATTGTCTTCCTACAGTAACGTTTGAGACGGTAAACATCGTTTACAACGCGGTATTTACACCGCAGTGCCTTTACAACGATGCCATTACAACGCAAGTCGTTACTACGACTTGCGCTGGATGGCGCTATTGGACAAGGAATGTTGTAATTTTATATTCCAACACCTTCCCTACTGTTACGTGGACTGGTGTTGGAATATAAAATTATAATATTCCACAATACGCGCCCTCCAACGCAAGTCGTTGTAACGACTTGCGTTGTAATGGCCGCGTTGTCATGTACCGCAATCTAAAAGTTCGCGTTCTATTGACATACATCCGTTAAGACAAGTCCAGAGTGGAAGATAAAAGTATTATTTTCTCCATCTTCACCACCTCAGGTTCAATGGGTGAGAATCATGTAAACAAACAGAGAGGAAAGGGGGTGCTGTAGGGCAGTCACTTTCTATTTTCAGTCAATAGTGGTGTCCTACAGTGATTCTCCATGTTCTTCCGGCAAAAGTCACTCAGTCCCCAAATGCAGGAAACACTACCATGTCCTCTGATTGTGTTGTCCACTGAGTGCAGCGAGACGTGGGAGGCCTCACTCAACCCCACACATGCCAGGCCACCAGTCAGTGTGGTGGACAGTGCACAGCCATCAGGGCGTGGAAGTAATAACAGCACTTCAACACCAGTCCAGGGTGATGCCGGTGGGTGTCATGTCCTTGGTACTTACTCAAGTATCTCACAAATCCACAGCCAATTCTCTCTGTGGCTCCCTTGTCAGCAGTTCTGGCAAGCTTCTGTGTCTCATTGGGTGGGGTTTGAGGTTGAAGTGGCATATGCATGCCACAGGGAGAGCAACGCCGGCAGGATCAGCCACAGACAGTGCTCTAGCTGGCACCTCTTTTGGGGGAGTGAGATTTGCAGCCCGGGAGGGCACATCATAAAAGTTTAAATGTATTCAAGTTAAGTATTTTCTTCAATCAACATTTTACCTAATATTAATAAAGTCTAATGTTTGACAGCACTGGTACATGGATTGCTATTTTCGCCACTTATTTTGAATGGGCTCATTCATAGCTCAATTATAGTGGAGTGTCAAAACACTTTTTCAGTAAATATGCTGTAATAAAGAGGTTGAAAATCCAAGATAATTCCAAGTAAAACCCAAGGTTTATTGAACTGCAGCACAGTACATCCACTCTCCAAGTTACCAGTCCTTTTTCTCCACCCCAATCCATTTCAGACCATAACAATTCTAAATGGAATCCATAACACAATGTGCATGAGCAGCTATGAAGAGACATTCTATTTAAAAGGGAAATATGTACAACATTGGAATTTGTATTAAAAGGGAAATATCTGTAAACAAGAATACTACACATTTTCCCCCTAAAGAAAATTAAGTGACTACGTAAACATTAAAAAAAAAAATCCTTACACATAAAAGAAACTACTGGTTATAATAGAAAATTTAAGACACATTTGGATACTCTTCTAACATTCCATCTTTTGCCATCTTGTGTGACAACGCTATTGTGATAAACTTTCACAACCTTCATAGGTTTGCCAAACTTTGTCTCACCTTTGGTAATATAACCAGGTTTACGAATCCTAACCACATCACCTACCATAAAAGCAGGTTGTTTGACTTTCATCCTAGTATCATAATCACTTTTGTATTTGCACTGTTTGAGTTCCACTTTCTCAGCTACATCCTTGACATTCACATCAACCATGCGATAACCAGTACTTTTCTTAAACCACCAAGGACATAGGTTAGATACAGGATCTCTACCCTTTAGTAGGCGGAAAGGAGAAACTTCTGTAGTGGCATGAGGCGTTATACGGTACAGCCATAACTTTTCTCTCAATTTCTCCTTCCACATTCCCCCAAACTTCCGAGCCCATAGGATATCTTGTTTGAGAACCCTGTTATATCTCTCCACTAGCCCATTTCCTTGTGGTTCATACAGAGCAGTGGTGCAATGCTTTATACCATAAGTACTCAAAAACTCCAACATCTCTGAAGATTTGAACTGTACCCCATTATCTGATACAATGCTTTCTGGGAATCCTTCTCTTGAAAATATCTCTCTCAAAAATAAAATAACACTTTCAGTGTTAGGATGAGGTACCAGTTTGACCTCAGGCCATTTGGAGTGATAATCCACAGCAACTATAGCGAATCTACACTCCTGTGGTAAAAAATTGAATGGACCAGCAATATCGATCCCTAATTTCTGCCATGGATGATCTGGCCACTTCACAGGAGTCAAAGGTGCCGGATCACATTTGCACGTCTTATCACTTTCAATGCACTCAGGACACTCTCTAACAAATTTATCTACAAACCTATCCACTCCTGGCCACCAGAAATTTGACCTAATTAATCTTTTCATGGACGACATGCTCATGTGACATTCATGACTCATTTGCAAAATAACATCTCTTACCGCAAAAGGTGGAATACATTTTCCAGCTCTAAATAGTAGATTTCCCTCTATGGCTAACTCATCAGCAACATTGTAAAATGGTATAACTTCAGCTGGAATTAATTCCCTAGGAGGTCAACCCACACTCACATAATCTCTCACTTTGCACAAGACATCATCCTCACTCATGCTTTTCATCCATAAATCTTCTGAAATGATACTGAATTTCTCAGACAATAATTCTGAAATGCTAGTTACGACTTCAGTATCTTCATCATCACTGACACTGGGATATGGTAATCTTGACAAACAATCTGCAGTCACATTGAGTTTCCCAGGCACATATTCTATGTCAAAACTATATTCTTGTAACCGTGACATCAATGTAGCAATACGAGCAGTCACACTTAAACCTCCACCGGGTGAAAGAATACCCACCAAAGGCTTATGATCAGTACGTATCAAAAATCTTGCACCCCAAATATAATTCCGGAAATGTTCAACAGCCCAGACACATCCTAATAATTCCTTTTCGATTACAGCATATCGTTTTTCAGTGTTATTTAGAGATCTAGACGCGAATGCAACATTCCAGTCCTCCTTACCCGAACGTTGTGAAAGCACGCAACCCAGGCCATAAAGGCTAGCATCCACTGTCAAAACACAAAGTTTGTTCAAACAAAACGGTCTAAGTGTAGGACCTGACACCATGTCAAATTTAATACTGTCAAAAGCGTTTTGTTGTTTAGTTCCCCACAAAAATTCAACATCTTTCTTGGTTAGTTCTCTTAACGGCTCCACTTTAGTTGCGAAACCAACTATAAACTTACTGTAATATTCACAGAGTCCTAAAAATGATAACAATTTATCTTTGCAATCGGGTGCAGGAGCTTTCAGAATTGCATCAACTAACGATTTCTTAGGAGCAACACCATTCCCAGAAATAGTATGCCCTAAATATTCTATCTTCTTTTGAAATAACTTGCACTTTTTACTCTTAATGGTAAGACCAAACTTACACACATTACTCAGGTGTTCCATATGTACTTCATCACTCTTAGAAAATATTAAAATGTCATCCTGAAAACACTTCACATAGTCACTCATGTCTTTAAAAATATGATACATCGATCTCTGAAAAACTGAGGCTGCCGATGCCAAACCAAATGGCATCCGTTTGAATTGATATAATCCCTGAGGTGTAATAAATGCTGTGAGATGACGTGATTCTTCTGCTAACACTACCTGATGATACGCAGATCTCAAATCTAAGGTAGAAAAAACTACAGCCTCACCAATCATGCTCACTACTTCATTGATATTCGGCAGAGGATGACAATCTACTACTATATTAGCATTAAGTGCTCTCAAATCTATGCAAAGTCTCAGAGATTTATCAGGTTTGCGTGCCAAAACTACTGGCGAAACCCATTCTGACGATTCTATCTCCTCTATGACATCATTTTTTAACATATCTTTAAGAGTATCACTTAACTCTTCTCTAACATTGAGTGGTACAGGTCTAAGCTTTTGCACAACTGGTTCAGCTCGTTGTTTGAGCTTGATGACATGAGTGAACCCGCTTAGCTTACCTAACTTGTTTGAAAAAACTTCAGGAAACTCACACGAAAGTAACTTCCAAGCATTACTCTCTTCTACAAACATAACTCTCTTATTTAACTCATCTCTATCCTTTAACACCATGACTGGATCTTTGCTGCGTGGATTCAACGTAATGTTAAGTTTGAATTGATCGCGCCAACCCAGAACATTCACACCCTTTACTACAACATATAATTTGATGTACTCAGATTGATCCTTAAAATATATGGTGGAAGCAATATAACCAATGAAATCAATGTATGAACCATTGAAACCTTTTGCCATTACATCAGGAGGGCACAAATCACTCTTAGCAATCTTAGATTCATACATTTCATGAAAGTATTCTTCCGTTATGATGGTCCAAGGAGACCCAGAATCAGCCATTAGCTCTAGTTCAACACCCATAAATTTAACTACACACTTAGGAGAGTCCAACACATCCTCTTCAAGCAACCCTAAACTCACTAATGATACAATCATTCCTCTTTCTTTAAGGGATTCATTAGACACAACATGCTCACATCTTGACAAATTTGATTCCAAATCAGTGTCATCTCTCACACAAGAGACTTCCCCTTTTTAAAATAATTACTTTTTTCCCCAATTTTCTTTTTTTCTTCCCTACAGGACTTGGAAAAATGACCAACTCTACCACATTTGTTGCACTCTTTTCCCAAGGCAGGACAAAACTTGAAGGAAGCTACATGATTGTAACTCCCACATCTAAAACATACAATGTGGTTATGTGATATATTCCTATAGTTTTGAAAACATACAATGCGGTTATGTGATATATTCCTATAGTTTTGAAAACCTTTTGTAACATTGTTCATAGCACATACTTCTTCACTTAGTTTATCATTCTTGCTACCCCTAGTGCTCGTTTCTTCAATAGTTTTCATCCATTTGCTAGATTGTTCAAAAGCCTTGGCAGTGGAAATGCTTTCTAATAAAGTGGGATTACCTAATATCCACAATTGTTCCTGTGTTTTCTTACATTTAACATTGACAATTATCTGATCTCTGATCATTTCGTCTGTCATTGCACCAAAATTACATGAAACCACCAAAGCTCTCAAACCCGTTAAAAAATCATCAAAAGATTCATTTTCTATCTGTGCCCTCGTATAAAACTTGTAACGATTCAGAGCAATACTAGTTGTGTGTTTGAAACGTGTTTCTACACGAAGCATTGCTTCATCAAATACACCAGAGTCACCAGGAACAGGTGGTAAATTTCTAAAAATAGCTTGCCCTTCGGATCCTAAACAATGAAAAAAAATATTCTTTTTTCTTTCATTTCCCATCCTTTCCCCATCAATAGCCTTTAAATAAGTTAAAAACTCCTCCTTCCATCTGTTCCAGGGGATGGGAGGATCACCCTTACATTGTAAAAATGTCGAAGGAGGGTCAAACTGCATGGTGAAAATGATAATAGTACAAATTAAATAGTGAACAAAATGAAGCAATATGATATTATTACCGTTGAAATAAAATAAAATGCAAAGTAAATAAACACAAATTCAATCCTTGAGTACACCAGCTGTGTACATCAGCGCTGTAATGTCCTACACAGCAGTTGTAGATTATAGTGCAAAAGTCTAGCACTAGCTCGAAATTTCCAGCAATAATGCACGCGATGTGAAAATGTTGTCAAACAGATAGTTGTGAAGTTCGTCGTGCGGCGTGGCTTATTTGATCAATATATTCCAAAATGTGAAACAGTACCTTTATTTCACGAGCACACCCGAGTCACTACTTGGAAACCATGGTAACTGCACGCTCCAACACGGCGCATGGAGGTTTGTTGCACGGGAAGACTCAGTCCTTCGCGTGTTGCCCGTTGAAACCACATTCAAAGGTAAACATTTGCTTATTTCGTTTAAAATTGTGAAACTTTCGCGCAAACACCCATACATTTCGTAGTTTACGGTAAACACAGCGTCCTCAACCGTGCAGTCTCCAAGATGAAAAGCGTTACCAATAGAATATTGTACACCAGTGAGAGCAGGTGTAAATAGTATTCCAAGTAAAATAAAGTTTTAAATCCTTCAGTCCTTAAGTAGGATAGTCGATAGCAACGTCTTCTATGTAGGAATGAACCAAGCTCCAATCTTCAAAAGTTTATAAAATCCAAACTAGGTTAAGATCAGGTAAAAATCCAAAATCCTTTCAAAATCAGCTGTACCACACCTGTGCTGCTGTAGTAGTAGGTACTAAACACCCTCGTCGCCAATTTTGTAATAAAGAGGTTGAAAATCCAAGATAATTCCAAGTAAAATCCAAGGTTTATTGAACTGCAGCACAGTACATCCACTCTCCAAGTTACCAGTCCTTTTTCTCCACCCCAATCCATTTCAGACCATAACAATTCTAAATGAAATCCATAACACAATGTGCATGAGCAACTATGAAGAGACATTCAATTTAAAAGGGAAATATGTACAACATTGGAATTTGTATTAAAAGGGAAATATCTGTAAACAAGAATACTACATATGCCTAAGCCTCTCTAGTGTACATCATGGCATCATAACCTTCATTGACAATTATGTCAATCTCAGGTGCCATCTTGCAGCCTGAGCAAATACCTCTAATACAGTAATATAATTCGAAGAAATCCATGATGAACATGCAGTATTAAAACAGTTGTGAGCTGATGTTGTTGCTGCAACATGGTTTAATCACTAACTAATGACACCATTTTATCCTGCTTAATTTCACCTTTACTTCGACACTGGTTGTCATTTGGGTGATCATTTTGCTATTTTGTTAAACAAAGTTTGTTAAGGAGATAGATGACAGAACTACTCAGGGTTTAAAAAGGGCAGTGGCGATATGTATTTGGTCTATTTAGAAACAATGTCATTGTACTTCCCATTACCAACACTAGCACAATAATATGAAGTAGAGGTTACTTGCAAATCAAAGCATCATATGTTGTATGGAAAGTTTAGAGCCTGCCATGCTTTCTGGTTTAGCTAAATTGTCCACCCACATGGACCACTACAGGGTAGATATAGACTACAATTAAAATGTATGCACAGGAATGTTCATCTACCCTTTCCAATGGTGCATCCAGCATTGCTCTTGGACATGACCCTCAATGCAGGGTCACCAACAATAGTTTTGCCTTTTACCCTCCACATTTTGCTGCGTTCGTTTTTGGTTGCCTTAGGACTCTGTGCACTTTACCATGGCTAACCAGTGCTAAAGTGCTCTCTTCTTAAAACCTGGTGAAATTGGTTTATACCAAATTGGCATAAAAATACTGCAGCGAATTTTGTCGGAGACCAGAACGGAATGGCTACTGAATTGTGGCCCTATGGATAAAACAAATCACAGCGCTCTTATTCATCAATATAAACTAGCTAATGACTATGCTAAGTTCACTTACAACAACACACATAAAAATAGAATGGCAAGTAACTCCTCTAAAGAACTCTTTAGAATCATTAAAGAATTGTCTCAGCTATCCGCTCCTGGCCTTACTCATCCTTTGCAAGATTTTTGCGATGGAGTTGCCACTTACTTCAGAGACAAAATTCTTACGAATTCCCTCCATCTGTTGAATCCAATTTTTTGAAGGAATCATTGGCCTTCTCCACTGAACCCACCAAGCTCCCTGCCTTCCCCCCTATTTCTGAGAAGACAACCAATGAGACTGTGACTTTCCATCAACCTTGGAAGAGGGATACTCTGATTCCTCTTCAATAAAAGCCTAACCTTGATCCTAAGAACTATTGTTTTATCTCACTTCTGCCTACACCTGCCAAAATCCTGAAGAAAAACCTTAATGAGGAATTAGTGAAGCTCATTGAGACATGTGACATGCTGGACCTTCCACATAATTGCTTCAGAAGTGGTCAAAGCACAGAAACTGCACTGGTGACATCTAAGGAGAGTATTAGGCACCAGGTCGATCAGGGTTGGGAGTCTGTCTTGGTGCTGCTAGATTTGTCAGCAGCCTTTGACACCATCTCACCCGTGCACCTGGTCCAACACATTCATCAGGCAGGTGTAAGAGGGAAAGCCCACAATCTCTGTCATTCCTTTCTCACCAACATGGTGCAAGCTGTCAGTTGCAGTGGTTTTAAAGCTAGAGCCTTTAGCCTTCCCTGCGAGATCATGATTGAGCCCCACTCTTTTTAATCTGCACGTTGCTCCTCTCACTGAACTAATACATTCAGGAGGTTTTCAAGCACTCTCATATGCCAATGACACACAGATTATTGTATCCATCTCTGACAACTTGCCCTCAGTAGCAAACAAGTTTAATCTCTGCATGACCAAGATTAAAATGTGGATGAAAGAAAATGTTCTTAACCCCTTCCATGCTGGTGACGAACCCCAGCCGTCACGCTCCACGGTGCTCGTGTGCTGATGACGGCTGGGGTTCGTCACGGCCCCGCCCTGTTCGTGCGGTTGCCGCACACGGGGGAATCGCGGCCGCACGGAAGGGGTTAAACTGAACACGGAAAAAACAGAGGTGCTAGTGTTTGGTACCCAAGAATCCATCTGGGCCTGCTGTTAGAGGCCTGAGGAATGTAGCCCTTTACCCATGCTTGTTAAAGTGGCAAAAATCTTGGAGTAATTTTCAGCGCTTCCCTGAACTTTGACTCACAGGTCAATCGTATAATTCTTTCACATAATCAGGACCCTTAGGAAGGTAGGAAGGTAGTTTCTTTATTCCAGTTGAATTGTGTCACTCAGTGGCCATTGCTTTAATCTCCTTCGGAGTCGATTTCTACAATGCGCTCTACCTGAATTTTAATGCCTCCTAACATAACAAGCTACAAATGGTGAAAAATGCAGTTGCGCAACTCATTTGTCACGCTCCCAAAAGAGTGTCTGTCAGAGATGGCATTAGAGCGCTGCATTGGCTTCCTGTGAGTATGCACATTGTTTTAAGGCTATTTGCCTAGTCTTCCTCGCTCTCCATCATAAAGGGCCCAAACATCTCTCCTCCCTCTTCAGCTGGTACACACCAGGCAGGTCACTCAGATCCTCTTCAGCTAGGAAAGTCTCCATGCCCAGGTTCCAGAAAGTAAGATGGAACGGTCAGTCTATCTCTGGGGCTGCTTCCAAGTAATGGAATTCCCTGCCCACTCAGATCACTAGAATTGACTCCTTTGCCTTGTTCATGATATCATTAAAAACATGGCTTTTCTTAACATCTCCTCTCTGGATTTTCTATGCTTAGGGAATCTGTTTTTCGGGCATGGTGCATAGGTACCCTCAGATTTAAAAAACTTTATATATTCATTTTTCATTTCATTTCACTTTTAAGTCCCTAGTAAAGGCCTGTAAAGTTAATGCTACAAGCAGGCCTGCAGCACCGATTGTGCTACCCACTTAAGTTGCCCTTTAAACATGTCTTAGCCTACCATTGCAGAGCCTGTGTGTGCAATTTTAAACTGCTATGTCGACATGGCAAAATAAACCCTTTGCAGGCTAAAACCTTCCTTTTTAATACATATAAGCCACCCGTATATGAATTAAGGCCCTGGACAGCTCAGTGGACAGATGGCAATGTATTTGAAAAGTTGGATGTGTACTTTTAAGTTTTGCAAGTCCTAGTTTTGAAAAACTGTTACTTTTTCACTACAACAGGGCCAATCTCATCCTTAGGCTAACTTTTGAGTTGCTTCATTTCATTTTATAAGTGTAATTTCCAAATAGAAAAAGATAGCCAGTTCATGTGTAGTGTCTCTGGAATCACAATTTAAAATTCTAACTGATGGCGCAGCCAGATATTAAATTCCCATTCTTAAAATGACCCTTTTAGAAAGTTTACATTTTCTTTCCTGAGCCATTTGGTGCCTGCAGCCTGTCTTGGGTCACATGACTGGGTGTAACTGACAGACTTTGTGAATTCTTCCCAGATTGTCACACAATAGTGGTATTAGGTATGTCTGAATTGGCCTCCTGCTGGAAGGATGGGGGCGGAGCTTAGCTAGCCCCACTTGCAAATGAATAGCCTGTGCTCTGACTTCACACAAAGGGCCTAACAACCCTGAGTTGTTACTGCAGCCAGCTTGGAGCTGGGGCAGGAAAGAGAGGGAATTCCATGAACCTCAAAGATGCTGTCTAGAAGCTTACCCCACTGTCTAGAACCAGGGCACTAAGGTATGAATAGGAGACTTCAGACACTCATTCTTCAGTACACTTCTGGACACTTAGATACTCTTACGAGAAGAATGACTGCTATGCTGCTACTAGGACTGCCACTGTGCTGGACGTATTCTCTAAAGGAACTGCTGCCCTACTGATCTGCTGCCCTCTTGTCTAGGGAATAAGAACTGGACCTGCAACTTCATCTTGATCACATGACCCCGGAGTCACTCAAATGGGCTAGTCTGCTGGCCACCTGGTCTGAGCCTCAGGGACATAAATGGCTCTCCAACCAGATCCTGGACCAAGATGCAGCAAGTTCCTGACCCCCAAATGGTGCCTCTTATGTCCTGGACCCTTGGTGTGGCTCATGGGCTCTTGAAATCAAGCTTTTGGGCTCCTCACAACTACAAGCAGGCCAGTTCACACTGGAACCATGCAGTTTACTGTGAAATACAGAATGAGCCACTGCCAGTCCATCTCTTTACACAGTAAGTATGTATTACCCACGGAGGACTGTCACCATGAAGCTCCAGCTGGCCCGTCTGTGACGTCGGCCTACTCTTTGTGCCACGCCGACCACCATCCATGACGCTTTCCTTGTTCCCTGTAATATTCTCTAATGCAAACAGACTTTTTGACACAAAACTTGAGAAGGTAAACCTTCAGCATGACTAATCTGTGGTGGTATTCCACCCACACTCCATTGCGGTGGGCCTGAATTTTTTACTTTGACCCAGTCCAGCACAACCAGATAGCTGTGGTTGGAGCTTTGTGCTTTTAAATGCTATTTTACAGTTTATTCTTTAAAAAAAACTCATAACTCTGGTTCCACTGATCGGATTTCTGCCATTTTGGTTGTTTTATTTATTACACGTTGCTCTATTTTTCTAGCATAGTGTGGGATCTTTTTGTGTGGCATTTTTGCAGTTTTATTGTTTGAAGTGCTGCACAAATACTTTACACATTGCCTCTAAGTTAAGCATGACTGCTCTGTACGAAGCTACCAGGGGTTGGAGCACAGGTTAATTTGGGGTTTGCTTGTGCTTCACTCTGACTAGGATTGTGGTTGCTGCTTGACCAGGGCTCACACCCCAGTCAACCAGTAATCCCCAAGTGGGGCAAGAGGTAACTCATCGAAATGTCCTCCTGCAGCCGTACATGAGTGGTTTGGGTGCCTGAGGGGCATAGTCAGGAGGAATTCTACTAAATGTAGTGACAAATTGCATATGTGAAAGCAGGACATATTGGTCAAAACATGCTATAATATAATGGTTAAATTTGAGAGGTATGTCCATTTTTAATGACATTGGACTAGTAGGATAAATTACCATTTGATTTAGGAACTGAATGCTCCTAAATCATCATATTGGAATATGCCACATAAGGAAGCAAACGGAATGACAATGTATGGTTCTCTTGAAAGAAGTAGAGATCTCTGTCCGGTTGTTATAACTTGTCCCTTGTGTAATCTTTCAGATGAATAATTAGTTTAACAAATGCATGCATAAAAACAGTAATGTCATGGCACAGTAAACAGCAGGATTCTGTAGTTTAGTTTCAACTTCATTAATTGGTGTGGATTTAGTTCTTCAGTCTGCAGGGACCATCTAATTCATGCCTGGCATATCTAAATCCTATGTTTTTATTTTTGGTTTGTTAACGGTCAGTTACAATATTTAGTGCACATTTAATAAAGTCCCGCAAACTTGATTATTATGAGAAATACTTTTGCCTTGCTGCAGAGTTTGTAGAGCCTCTTCATTGATACTTTCAGCTATTGTTTCCCAACCAAATAAGTCTTTGATTGGATTAACAATATATACATTGACATCCCTTTTGTTTAATTTAATTTCCATTATGTTTGATGCATTTGTGTGCCATTAAGCGGTCTCTGTATTGAAAGTTTATTTTTAATTCCAGACAAAATTATACAGCAAACAGAATAAAAAGACCAGTGAGGAGTTTACAAAGTGCTATTAAAATAACAAACCTGGCATATAAAAAACAAGTAATAATGAATACATTTAAGGTATTTAAATGCATTACTTTACATATACATTTATCTGAAAATAAAATAATGAAAAAACTTATGTTCATTTACCATCCCCACCACAGCACCAAAACGCTACCAGTTAAGAAATCTTTTCTAAAACGTTACCTTTCTGGCAATAGCTGAAAAGCTTCAGTGTGGAAAAAACAATCTACAATCTATTCCAGAACAAACTGAGAGGAAGTAGATTAGGGATAGGGATATTTCAATAAACTGACAAGTATTAGTAGCAACGTCGTGCTGGACACCTACTACTTAAAATGACCTTGTCACCAGATTCCAAAGAGCATTCTGTATTATTTCAATCAGTTATTAGGGAGAAAAGGAGGAAAAGAGATCCATATTTTGAGACCACATACACAGAAAAAGTGAAGTTACTTAAAAATGGGGAATTGTCATATGAAGTCTTCAGTCTTCCACAGGCAACTTTAACCCCTTCGATGCTGATGACGGAGCGGTTCCGTCATCAGCATCGGTTGGGCTGTGCTGATGACGGAACCGCTCCGTCATCGGCACAGCCCTCGGGGGGAGCGCTGGCGCTCCCCCCTGGGGCATCGATCGTGGTGTTTTAAGCAGGGATGGCAGCGGAAGAGTTTCGGCTGCCACCCTCGGGCCCCCCACACACTTTCTGGTGACATCAGCACGCACAGCGCGTGCCATCGTCATCAGGAAGCGCTGGACGCGCTGGAAGCCATTTGTTTCCAGCGCGTCCAGAGACACCAGGTAGGTTTTGGCTCTCCGGTGGGGCGGAGGGGCCGTTTCTCTGTGCCTTGAGGCATCGGGGGGGAGGAAACAGTGTTTCCTCTCTCCTGATGTCCCAATGCAGGGCATTCCTGGTGCAGGATCGCGCACAGCGTCGCGATCCTGCCCCAGGAATGCCCCCACTAGACACCAGGGATGTGTTATTTGTTGAATAGGAAGCGACCCCTTGGGCAGGGGTCGCTTCCACAGTGGCATTATCATTTTCAGACTTTTCTGCCCCCCCCCCCCCCCCCCTGGGGGCAGATCGGACTTTTTTTTCCGATTCTGGACCCGGGGGGGGCGGGGGTTCGAGTAGAATATCCCCCTAGACACCAGGGATTGGTTTTTTTTGCAATGGAAGCGACCCCTTGGACAAGGGTCGCTTCCAGGGGGCAATTTAAATATTTTAGACTTTTCTGGATCGGCCATTTTTTGGGCTGATTCTGGACCCAGGGGGGGGGGGTAGAAAAGCCCACTAGACACCAGGGATTGTTCTTTCTTGTGTAAAGGAAGCGACCCCTTGGGCAAGGGTCGCTTCCTGCGGGCAAATCATTATTTCAGACTTTCTGACCCCCCCTGGGGGCAGATCGGGTGTTTCTTTCCTGATTCTGGACCTAGGGGGGGGGGGTAGAAAAGCCCACTAGACACCAGGGATTGTTTTTTCTTGTGTAAAGGAAGCAACCCCTTGGGCAAGGGTCGCTTCCTGGGGCCAAATAATTATTTCAGACTTTTCTGCCCCCCCCTGGGGACAGATCGGCTGCTTTTTTGGCCGATTGTGAACCCAGGGGGGTAGAGAAGCCCACTAGAGCCAGGGATTTTGTTGCTCTTTAAAATGGAAGTGACCCCTTGGCCAAGGGTCGCATCCTTGGGCCCATATTTGTTAAAAAATATATTCTGCCCCCTCTGGGGGCAGATCAGTGTCTTAATTTGGCCTTTCTACCCTCAGGAGGAGCAAAAAACCCCACTAGACACCAGGGAAATCTTTTTGTTTTTTTAAATGGAAGTGACCTCTTGGGCAAGGGTTGCTTCCAGGGGGCCCAAATTTAAAAAGATTTATATTCTGCCCCCCATGGGGACAGACACCCCATTTGTGACATACCCTGTGACATAGCCTGTTGTAATGTATATTGTTTTTTTTTCTTGTAAAGTGTAATGTTTTATTTTCTCTTTAGACTATTGCAGTGTGCGGTTTCGTTACTGGTGGTTCTGCTGTTTGTGTAGTTGCATGTGTTTGGTAAGAGACCTTTTTTGTACAATTTTAATGTAAATGTTTTTTGCAAAGTGTGTAACAATACGAGTATGTTTGGTTTCTGTTTTTTGTTATTGTAAAATATGTTTTGCATTTGTGCTTGATGTGTACTTTGCTTTCTGTAGATTTAAGTTTTTTTTTCTTCTTTCTAGTGGGATATCGTTGACTATTTTCTGTGTCTTTGCAGAGTAGGTGCTGGTGAGTGTAGCTGTCTCTTGTAAGTGAATTGTATATTTTTTCTTACTTTGCACAGTGTTGGTTGTTGAGTTGTTTGTGCTGTCTCATTTTTTAGTAAGGATAATGGTTAGCCGCCAGATTACTGCTCAGAAAGTTGTTGGAATGCTTTTTGATTCTTCCTCTGACCATGGTCCAGAGACTGACTCTGATTCTGAGGCAGAGGTGGGAGGTGAAGATTCAGGTAGTGAGTTTTCTCTCCACATGGCATCATCTGTGATGAAGATACTCTGAGTGCTGATGAAGCTACTTTTGGTGTGGATGAAGTGCCTGTGTTTGAGGAGGACATTGCTGTGCCGATAGTGCAGCAAGAGTCATCTGAGCTGCATCATGGGGCTGCTAGACTTCCCGTTGGTGTAGTGAGACAAGAGGCATCAGGGCTGCAGCCTGGGACTGCAAGACTTCCTGTTGGTATAGTGAGGCAAGAGGCAGCTGGGTGGCAGCAGGGGGCTGCAAGTCTTCCGGTTGAAAGTTCTGACCTCTGGGTTGCCCCAGGCATGGTGCAGCCGGGATTGCCAGACTTTACTGGTGTTCCAGGGTGTAGGGTGAACACTGAAAACGTTTTGTCGATTGATTTTTTTCAGTTGTTTATGGATGATGTGTTTTTGGCAGAGATTGTTGAGCAGACTAATTTGTATGCAAAACAGTTTTTGAGGGAGAACAGTGCCAGCCTTAAGCCCCACGCTAGAGCTACCCGGTGGACTCCCACAAATTTGGAAGCGATGAAAAAGTTTTTGGGTTTAACTTTTTTGATGGGCTTGCTTAGGAAACCATCAGTGTCTTCATAGTGGTCTACTAGTCCCTTGATGGTAACTGCTATATTTCCGGCAGTCATGAGTCGTGATAGGTATTTGCTTCTGCTTCGGATGATGCATTTTGTCGATAATGGTTTATCTTTGCCACGAGATCACCCTGATTGTGACCGTCTTTTCAAGATTCGGTTCAAGGGCCACTTGGTATTTAGGCAATACATTCCTAGTAAGAGGGCACGCTATGGAATTAAGCTGTATATGCTGTGTGACAGTTGGACTGGATATGTCTCTAATTTCAGGGTGTACACCGGTAAGGAATCCAGGATTAACCCCCCTGGTTTTCCGTCCACTTTTGGAGTGTCTGAGAAAATTGTGTGGGAACTTGGTAGAGGATTTTTTAACAAAGGCCATCATTTATATGTAGATAACTTCTACACTGGTGTGCGGTTGTTCAGGGAATTGGCCAAAGTGGACACTGTTGCTTGTGGCACAATCCGCTCTAACCGTAAAGGTTTCCCAAAAGAACTTGTTTGTCAAAAGCTTGCTCGGCTGTGAAGTTTTCAGACAGGAGAGATGTCTACATGTTGACTTCCATACATGATGAAAGCACTGAACCGGTGACTGTTTGGGGTCAGGTTGCAGAAGCGTGCAAACCTGTGTGCATTTTAGACTATAATAGGCACATGGGTGGTGTTGACAGAGTAGATCAGAGGTTGGAACCGTATGCTGCTCTTCGTAAGGTTTACATTTGGTACAAGAAGTTGGCTATCCATCTTTTCCACTTGGAAACCTTTAATGCTTTTGTTGTGTTCCAGCAATCTTGTCCTCAGTCAAAGATGACTTTTGTAAAGTTTCAGGAGTCTGTAATAGGCAGCCTTGTTTTAGTGAAACAGGCAAGTGTTCCTAGAGTTGGAGTGGTGGAGGATGTTGCCAGATTGAAAGATCGCCACTTTCCTGATCAAATTCCTCCTACATCCTCAAAAGACTTTCCCAGTCGGAGATGTAGAGTCTGTTGGCAAAGAGGTTTGCGGAAGGAAGTTCGTATGTACTGCCCCAACTGTCTTTCTAACCCTGGGCTGTGCGTACCTGCTTGTTTTAGAATGTACCACATGCAAAATAATTTTGGGGAGCATTTATGAGTGGTAAAGTGAACTGCCTGGCCTCTATTCTTTAATACTTATTGTTCAGTTTTAAAGTTGGCATTTATGTAGTGTATTTAGTTTTAGTGGTTGTGCTAGTAGATTTGTATCAATTTGCAATTTGTTTGTGTTTTTTTGTTTATATAAAGAAAACGAAAGTATGATGTTGGCTTGCGTGTAGTGTCGATTGTCTGACGGTGTGCATGGTCTGGCGCTTGGCTGGCGGTGTCTGTGGACTGGTGCGTGGCAGGCGGTGTGTGTGGACTGGTGCTTGGCTGGTGGTGTGCGTGGTCTGGTGCTTGGTTGGCGGTGTGCGTGGTCTTGCGCTTGCCTGGTGGTGTGTTTGGATTGTTGCTTGGCTGGTGGTGTGCCTGGGCTGGTGCTTGGCTTGCGGTGTGTGTGGAGTGGTGCTTGCCTGGCGGTGTGTGTGGACTGGTGCTTGGCTTGTGGTGTGTGTGGTCTGGTGCTTGGTTGGCGGTGTGCGTGGTCTTGTGCTTGCCTGGTGGTGTGTTTGGATTTGTGCTTGGCTGGTGGTGTGCCTGGACTAGTGCTTGGCTGGCAGTGTGTGTGGAGTGGCGCTTGCCTGGCGGTGTGTGTGGACTGGTGCTTGGCTGGCGGTGTGCGTGGTCTGGTGCTTGACCTGCAGTGTGTGTGGTCCGGTGCTTAGCTGGTGGTGTGCGTGGACTGGTGCTCGGCTGGCGGTGTGTGGGAAGTTACTTAATGCTGGTTACTACACACAGTGCTAGCTGAGCGCCACTCCATGCAATCCATGAGTTTGTGTAGTTGCTGTGTCAGGATTGTGGGCGTGTGAAAGTGATGGGCCCTTGAATGGTGCTGTCTGCTGGTGGAAGTGTAGTAATGTGATGGGTCCGCGGCTGGCGGTGTGAATGTTTTGTATATGTCACACGTATGAAAGGTGTATGAATGGCCTGTAAAAAGGTTGGTGCCTTATCGTGGCTTTACAGCTCATGAGCTGTGAGTCAATGGTTCAGTTTCTCGTCCTTTCAATTATTAACAGTGCATTTCATTTTTTGTGAAATCACTTGCTAATACAATTTTATATACTGAACCATCACTCACCCTCATGCCAAATCCAACCGGTATGTGTGGGTGTTTGAGGACTTGATGTCTGTGTAGTAATTAATATTTATTTTATGTTTGAAGCAGGGTGCACCTTGTCACTTTTTTGTAAATGTTGTGATGAGTTGCTTTTGTGCCTGGTGGTGTGAATGGTCTTCTGTGTGTCCGGTATGAAAGGTGTGTGAATGTCCTGTAAAGCGGTTGGTGCCTTGAAGTGGCTTTACAGCTCACGAGCTGCGAGTCATTGGTTCAGTTTTTTTGTCCATGTAATTGACAGTGCATTTAATTTCAACATCGTTAAAGAGCTCTCCAACCCCAACGCCGGAAACAACGACATCACCCCTTCGCAAGACCTCTGCAACTCCCTCGCCTCCTACTTCCACAACAAGATCGCGGACATACACAACAGCTTCAGCACTCAACTGACGCACGCCACAACGGAACCGCCGCCCCCCACCACCACCCTCCGCGCCTGGACCCCGATCAGCACCGGAGACACCATCCGGACAATGAACTCCATCCACTCTGGATCTCCAACCGACCCTTGCCCTCACCACGTCTTCAACAAGGCCGACGCCGCCATCGCACCCCACCTGCGGGACATCATCAACACCTCCTCCAACACCGCTACCTTCCCGGAGAGCTGGAAGCACGCCGAACTCAGCGCCCTTCTAAAGAAGCCTTCAGCCGACCCCACCGACCTCAACGACCTCAAGAACTACCGACCCATCTCGCTGCTCCCGTTCCCCGCAAAAGTCATCGAGAAGACCGTCAACAAGCAGCTGGCCGCCTTCCTCGAGACGAACGGATCCCTCGACCTCTCGCAATCTGGCTTCCGGGCCAACCATAGCACCAAGACAGCCCTGATCGCAGCAACCGAAGACATCCGAGCCCTGCTCGACAACGGAGAAACAGCGGCCCTCATCCTCCTAGACCTCTCCGCAGCCTTCGACACTGTCTGCCACCGTACCCTAGTACAGCGCCTCAGCAACGTCGGAATCCAGGAGAAGGCACTGGAGTGGATCACCTCCTTCCTCGCCGGAAGGACACAGAGAGTCCGCCTTCCCCCGTTCAGATCAGAAGCCACGAAGTCATCTGCGGCGTTCCTCAAGGCTCCTCGCTCAACCCAACCCTCTTCAACATTTACATGAGTCCCCTCGCAGCTATCGCACGCCAGCACAACCTCAACATCATCTCCTACGCCGACGACACCCAGCTGATCCTCTCCCTCACCAACGACCCCACCACCGCCAGAGCCAACCTACACGAAGGGATGAAAGAGGTAGCCAAATGGATGAAGAACAGCCACCTGAAACTGAACTCGGACAAGACGGAAGTCCTCATCCTGGGATCCTCACCCTCCGCCTGGGACGACTCCTGGTGGCCCCCCGCCCTAGGCAGCGCACCCAAACCAACAGACCACGCACGCAACCTGGGTTTCATCCTGGACTCCTCCCTCTCCATGACCAGACAAGTCAACGCCGTCTCCTCGTCGTGCTTCAACATCCTACGCATGCTACGCAAGATCTTCCGGTGGATCCCCACCGAGACCAGGAAGACGGTCACCCAGGCCCTCGTCACCAGCCAACTGGACTACGGCAACTCCCTCTACGCCGGAACCATCGCCAAACTCCAGAAGAGACTCCAGCGGATCCAGAACGCCTCAGCACGACTCATCCTGGACATCCCCCGTCGCAACCACATCTCCGGACACCTGAGAGACCTGCACTGGCTCCCGGTCAACAAGAGAATCACCTTCCGTCTCCTCACCCACGCACACAAAGCCCTGCACAACCAAGGCCCAGGATACCTCAACAGCCGCCTCAACTTCTACGCTCCCAAACGCCAGCTTCGATCGACCGGCCACGCCCTCGCTGCCATCCCCCGCATCCGAAGAGCCACCACAGGGGGAAGGTCCTTCTCCTACCTCACCGCCAAGACTTGGAACTCCCTCCCGACCCACCTCCGCCTGACCCAGGACCACCTCGCCTTCAGGAAGCAGCTCAAGACCTGGCTGTTCGAGCAGTAGCGGACCCCCCCTAAGCGCCTTGAGACCCTCCGGGTGAGTAGTGCGCTATACAAACGCTTTTATTGATTGATTGATTGTGAAATCTCTTGTTAATAAAATTATATATACTGAACCATCACTCGCCCTCGTGCCAAATCCAACCAGTATGTGTGTGTGTTTGAGGAATAGGTGGCTGTGCAGGGATCTTGGTCTATTTAGTCTCTCTGCCAAGGTGTACATTCCACCTACGAATAACCTATCAATTGTAGATATTGTGGAAAACCCATGGGAGTACATGGTGATGTCTCTCTGGTGAAATCTAACAATTAATTGTATCCACAATATCCTGCAAAACTCACAATGTCCGTCATATTTTCCTTGCAATATTGCGCCCAAGTTGTCACGCTGCAGAACTAAACAACTTATTTTGTTAAAACTAATTGGTTTAGCTAGGGGCGGTCAACACAACTTATGAGAAATTCCCCCGTGGTCACTATTTACATTAACAAGCGATTAATCTCATCAACTTATTTCATTAGCCTTCTGTTCCATATAGGTACAACACCATCCACAAGTGTCCTTTATAAACAGATAAAGGGCACCAGTATGGGAGCTTCTTGCGCCCCAAGCGTAGCAAACACCTACATGGGTGAGTGGGAACTAAAAAATTTATATAATGAGATGGCACCTTTTTTTGAGAATGTTCATTTATGGCGTCGTTTTATAGACGATATTTTTTTCGTTTGGCGTGGCACAGAAGCACTTTTGAAGGATTTTATTTTGTGGCTTAACTCTAGTGACCCTAATCTTAAGTTTACCTCAAACTATAACACAATTAAAGTAGAATTTCTGGACATAGAGATAAGAGTAAACAATGGAATCCTAGAAGTAAGTCTATTTAGAAAACCAACAGCAAAAAACACAATCCTTCAGTTTGGTAGCTTTCATCCGCACTGCCAAAAAGACTCTATTCCGTTCGGCGAATTTCTTCGAATACGCCGAAACTGTACAAATCTAACGGAATATCAACGCCATGGTGAAGCTTTAAAGATCAGACTTATTGCCAGAGGCTATCCTCGTCGATTGATTCGCCAAGCCTTTAAACGGGCAAAATATTATGACCGTGACTCTCTTTTGAGTGGTACCAAACGACAACCATCAGAGAAAATCACATGTGTCATAAATCATTCGTTCTTGAACTACAAGATTAAAAACATCATCCATAGGAATTGGAGTATCTTAGAAACAGAAGATAGTGAAACCTTCATCACCAAACCTTTGGTAGCTTATAGAAGAAATAAAAACCTAAAAGACTGCTTAGTCCATACCAGAAATAAACAGAAGGTAGGCTATACTCAGACATCTTTAGTAAGCGAAAAACCAGTTTTAGGTAACCATAGGTGTGGATCATGTCACGCTTGTGATGCAGCAATCCTAACAGACTCAGTAGACTATAATAACTTTAAAGTTGTTCTCAGATCCTTGACAAACTGCAGAAGTAGTAATGTGATTTATATCATTCTATGTCCATGTGGCCTCGCTTATGTAGGTGAGACCGGGAGGGAATTTCGGACAAGATTCAGTGAACACAAGTCTTCAGTCAGATTTAAAAAAAACATCGGCCCCTTTAGACCAACATTGCATAGATCGAAATCACAATGAAACAGAACTACGCTGGTGCATTCTTGAAAAAGTTCAATCTAAAATGGGTCAATCAATGGAATATACCCGCAAAAAACGAGAGAGTTTCTGGATTTTCCAATTTGACAGTGTACGTAGGGGCCTAAACGAAAATATAGCTTGGTTCGTTACTAAACAAACCTAAAATGATTATCCCTACTACATACAGACTACAAAGTGTATACCAATTGTTCTAAGTGTTTTAATGTAACGTTCCTCCATTTTCTTCTATCTTTAACTTAGACACTCATTACTTACATTTAGTACATAATATGAACATTAATCATGATCTACTATATACCTGAGTTCTATGTAGTATAAACTCACTGTTCTGTAACAGTTCAACTTAGATACAGATATTCTGTGGGTCATAAACCATATATACCCTTATAGGCGACTTGACAACCAACTTGATAAATTAGGTTAATATGCCATATGTACGAAAAATATGTTGTTTAATCGACCTTCTGGTTACATATATGGAGCAAAATTTGTTTAGTTGTTGCTTACCAAATATATAACTTTGTTTACCAATGTTAAAGTAACAATTTAAACCAAATCAAATATGGCACCTGCCTTGAACAACATTACTTGACCTAAAATTGATATTATAGGTCTGCCTTAGTTTAATGTGATATCGTTACCTTGAATTTCATATATTGCCAACTTCTAATTTTTTACATCACCATATAGGAACGAATTTGATGGGTTCCCATTAACTATATAAAATACTTCCAGGAATTAAAAACGGTCCTTAACCTAACTTTACCTACTCCAACATGGCGCCCATTCTCGATCGTAATTACACTTTTTGGTAATCTCTTCCTGGTCTCCGGATGCTAAACTTCGAACCTTACAATCTTACGGTCATTATTTGAATGATGATCTACCCTACATCGGTATTCTATGTATTATAAACTTTTTGTCGTCACGTTGACTTTTATATTTTGTCAATCCACATTTTTACATCCATGTGCAGGAATCAAAATGACGGGTTTCTACTGACTAATCGAAGCGTTTTTTATACCAATAACCTGTCCCAGTCTAACTTTACCCATTCCAACATGGCGCCCACTCCTGATTGAAATTACATTTTCTGATAATTACTTCCGGGTCTCTAGACGCTGAACCTCGAGGTTCACATACTTACGGCCACTATTTAAACCACTCGAGTGGAGGTACAAATCCCCTATCTATCGGAATATTGACACGTGGCAAGACGACCGTATGCCCCGATACCCTCGGAGAAAACAGGTATGAATAGATACTACCAGAGACCATTACTAAGTAGGGGTAGTGTTAGTAACTAGAACCTTGCTTTATGCCTCTATTTAAGACCAGTATCAGGGTGTGGACTAAAAGCTAGTTATTTCGTCAAACTCAGAGTATACCTGTTACAACATTGTGCATTATGTATCCTATGGAGTTAAATAATGCATCATTGCGTATGATAGAGAAGATAGCGACACGAACTATAATATATGCCTCAGAACATTTGTTTGGAGACAGGATTGTTGGAATTAATTATAACTTGGGTAACATCTGAGTCGGTTATAGTTACTGCAATTTTGGTCATCTTACTAAGAAGAATGAAATACCTACCGTTACCTGGAATCAAACTGTAGACTCTGAACATATAAAGATGAGTTGTTAATATAATATTCCATATTTTAGGTGGAACTATTGAAAGAGGGATACGCCTATCTGAAATAAAAATTGGGCTACATACTACAAAAAGAAGACTAAAATATTTGGAAACTGTTCCGTGAATATAAGGTTGGTCCATAGGATAAAACACTGTAATGCAAACTTTGATAATAAAATGATTTATTAAAATATAATTATACAATGATATATTTATCCTATTCAGGACCCACTACGACGCCTACAAGAAGACGTCTTGCCAAATAGATTGAATAAAATAATACTCTGCATTGAGGCTTTATAATAAATCCAAGGTAGGCCTTTGCCCTCTGTTCTAATATTACAGCAACAATAACATTGCTAAAAAGTTTTTAACGTCCATACTTCACCATCTCTCTTAGGATGCAACTATTTACTTATTCACGACAGTGGAAAGGTTCCCTATTGATTTGAGGATAAGCAGTTGCCCTCATCACCTAACAGAAACTAGGTGAGAATACATTGTAAAATTGCAGTTATAATCACCCCATATCAAAGGGACATTGGTCAAAGTGTACACGTTGATATCTCTGACTAATGCCTGATGGCCCTAATATCTAAGTTGTGTCCCCTGATGAATTAGAACTTATTGGTAATATCTTAGTTTCACGAAATCTGTACCTTACAGCCGGATTGACCATGATGCAATTTGGTGTTTCTCAGCAAATGTACGAGATGAATATGATGAAAAGAAATGTAGAATGCCATAAATGACCTTCTCTTCCAAATTAAGTCTTAGGTACATCACATTTTGTTTGTAATTTCAGGTACCCTGTATATACACAAGGAGGAAGAATTAAAACTCTTTACCCTGGTCCTGAGGAAGGTGGTCCTATCCCACCGAAACGCGCGTAGACCTGGCGTTTAACTACACATAAACAACTGTGTTTCCTCAATTATAGGATTCGATTATGAGTGGGAGAAGATTGAGAGTAGTATAAGTGTGAATTGGTATGATTGTGTTAGTATGACTAGTGATTGTTGTGTATATAGCAGGGTTTTGCTTTGTATTTTTTATTATGTGAATTTCTGACTTAGGTAGATACTATAAATGTTTTTTTGATAAGACACAATGTACTTGTTATAAATGGATTCAATCTGTATTACAAATCATGCTATCAATGTACATAGAAGGAATGAACTAAAATAGGAAAAAGAAAAAATATATATTTTTTATACACTACAGAAAATATAAAAATAAATAAAATGATAAAATGAAAATTGTGGATGGTGTTGTACCTATATGGAACAGAAGGCTAATGAAATAAGTTGATGAGATTAATCGCATGTTAAAGTAAATAGTGACCACGGGGGAATTTCTCATAAGTTGTGTTGTTTGTCCTCTCTTTTCCCTGGTCTTGAAATTATCTTTAGAGGGGGTCCCACTATTTATGTTGTTAGCTAGGGGCGGTCACATGGGTTTTTCACTCCTTGTTCGGTTGCCATCAAGGGAAACCTAGTAAACCCACACATTTCTGGAAAGTAGACACCCGGGGGCTTTCAAGGGGGTATGGCTTGCGTGGATCCTCCAACGTTCCTTTACCCCGAATCCCTAGTAAACGTCAAATTTAGCTGAAAAAAATTAGTTTTTTCACACATTTTTGTGTGTGAAAGCGTGATATCACTGGGCTCACACAAATTTCCTCCCACCCAGCGTTCCCCCAGGTCTCCCGATAAAAATGGTACCTCACTTGCGTGAGTGGCTCAAGGACCCGCAACAGGCAAGGGCCCAAAACCTAATGAGGCAACATCAAAATTACGTATCACAAACCTATCTGGTTTTGCAAGGGAGTTCCCATGAGTTTTTGGCCCGGGGTTCGGCGGCCATCTAGGGAGGCCTACGTAACCCACACATTTCTGGAAACTGGACACCCGGGGGAGTCCAGGGAGGTATGGCTTGCGTGGGTCCCTTATCATCCTCCTGCCCCCCAGAATTCACTGCAAACCTCAAATTTTGCAAACAAAATTGCTTTTTTCTCACATTTCTGTGTGGTAAAGTTGTGGAATCTGTGTGTATACTCAAATATCTTCCCACCCAGCGTTCCCCCAGGTCTCGCGATAAAAATGGTACCTCACTTGCGTGTGTAGGCATAGTGGCTGCAACTGGAAAAGGCCCAAATCGTACGGTGGAGACTTAAAGATTACCTATAGCAAAACTACCTTATTTTTGGGGGGGGTCACCTGAGTTTTTTGCCCCGGGCTCGGTGGCCATCTTGGGAAACCACCAAACCCAAACAGTTCTGAAAACTAGACACCCGGGGGACTTCAGCGAGGTATGTCATGCGTGGGTCACCCAACGTTTTCCTACCCAGAATTCTCTGCAATATTTTGAAAAATAACCAATAATTCTCATGCTAGTATGAGTATTCCCAATTTTGAAAATGTGGAAATATATACTGTTTCTAAACTCTATATTTTATACCCAATTCAGAAATACATAGGTGTCTTTCATACCGATTTTTCCATGTATACATTTTCCTAGAATAATTGCTCTATACCCGGTACATAATAAAATACCATTGCAAGTTGCTGCTCAGTTTATGCCTCTAGGTTCGTCGG
Source organism: Lissotriton helveticus (assembly GCF_964261635.1). NCBI lineage: Eukaryota > Metazoa > Chordata > Amphibia > Caudata > Salamandridae > Lissotriton > Lissotriton helveticus. The sequence continues at coordinate 724,037,849 of NC_136067.1, forward strand.
GTTCTTGGCGAAACTACAAGTCCTGTATATTCCCACAACCAGGAAGGTCTAACGGATGCAACAATATATCGCTTTCAAAGAGCTGCCAAAATTACAAGAAGTTACAGGTGAAAACGTTGAGACAAAAGGCTGTGTTTTTCAACTAATTTTCAATTTTTCCAATATTTAACTGTTAGTTTCTATATAGAAACCTTCATGGATTTAGACAAATGACCCCTTTCTTAATTCAGAATTTTGTCTACTTTTCCAAAATGTATAACTTTCCAGGATCCATTATTGCTTTCAAACTCATTTCTACCATTAACTGGAAGGAGGTTCTGAAACCCTTTTTTGATAACATTTGCAGGGAAAAACCCAGAGGCTTTCATTTACAACCCGTTTTCCCATTTGTCTGAAAAAACAAAAATTTTACTGTATTTTGCTTAATTTCTGGGACCCCTCTAAGTAAATCCACAAACCCTGGGCACCTTTAGAATCCACATGATGTTGGAAGAAAAGGACGCAAATTTGACGTGGATACCGTATGTGGTCAAATAGTTACAGGGGCCTAAGCGGGCACTACCCCAAATCGCCAATAAAAGGCTTAGCACAGGAGGGGAAAATGCCCAGCAGCGAAGGGGTTAACCTACTGAGATTCTGAGTTTTGTTTCCACCTGAGAGTGAAGAGTTACCATGTGTAGGATTGTGGGTGTAATGCGGGCAATTTTGTAAATGCATCAAGCTTCTATGGTAAGCCATTGCAGTGATAATTTAACTGGAACAGTATGACCAATGGTTCGAAGAGTACTTCTGGAATGCCTGAGAGAAGGAAGTTGCCAATTTCAAGCCTCAATAGGCCTATGTACTAAACTATGGCATTGTTGTGTTGAGCCTAGATGAAAAGGTTTATGCTTCTTAGTAGTGCCAGTTGAAATTGGCATCTCCTTGCTATTACAGTTACGTGCAATTAGATATTTATTTGTTTGTCAAGAGAGGAGCCAATATTCTTGATGGTAAATCCTAGGCAATTTGCTGCACTATTCTATAGACTTTGACTTTCTCAAGTCAAATGATATCATTTCTTTGCATTTGTCTAGCAGCAGAAAAGCCTATTTTGATGTGTTTAAGAGATTATGGCTATAGTTGTGAAAGTAGAGCAAAGTCCTTGCCCTGAGACACTCTAATATTAAATGTTAAAGTAATGTTCTGATAAAAAAAAATCATTTGTGGAAATTCCATGCAAATGTGCAAGTTTTTGTAGTGTCTCCTCTCTGTTTTCAGTTTTTTAGATTCCCCAAGTGCTCCCAAAAGATTTTGTTTCACAATTGGTTTTCCATTTTTTACCAATAACTGTTTTAAAAATTAACCAAAATGTGAACATTGAGAATACATAGCATAAACCAACCTTTGCACTTAAAAACCTGGCATCAATAAAAATGGAGAAACACGAGCAAGAGCTCAAAGCAAGCTCAAGGTGGTTAAACCGTGAAATGATATATGGCATTGGCGTAATTTTGAATGTTGAGAGTGTACCACACAATCCTAAACTGACTAACAAATTACAGTAAAAGTTGCCAAAACATTGCATGAATAAACATAAAAACACATATTTCGTCAGTCCCATTAAAAACTTAACAAACCAAACAAATAACATTTTCAGAATTTGCAAAGAAATGGACCAGCCTAAAGCCCTTGAAAAAAATCCTCACACCTTGGCATTACATTAGAAAGCTTTATAGCAATTTTTAGATTAAAAGGTAACAAATATTCAAAAGGATGCATTTACAAATAAACATCAATCATTTCAATATCTAACATTTTTCACAAATGTATTTAAAATTATCCATGACTTCTTTCAAAATAGTGAACCACATGCAAATAGCCAAGCTAGCAAACTCCACAAATAAGTGGAATAAAATCATATATTGCACAATTAGGGCCCGATTCACACAGAGCCTCCCAGACATGGCGGGATATCCACATTCATGGCGGGATTGTTGTATCGTTGGGGTCGTGAAGGCACACAACCTCGTCAGAGGAGGTAGGCTGCTGGTGGGGAGCTTATGGGGCCAATAAAAACTAGGAGCCAGGAATGTGCTTGTGTGGCTAGCACGGCCGTACGCCTAACTGGCCATACGTACCTGCGCCACCATTTATTTTAACTCGAGTCAAATGACTCCACGCAACATACCCGTTACGTCATGGTATGACACAAAATTCCTCTCCAACAAACATCAAACAACAATGAACGTCTGACTTCAGTGCTATGCCGTCCCTGGCAGTCCACGGCACTCACTGGCGCTCTCTAGAAAACATTGACTAATGTAAATATGAAAAGTCTTACGTGAAATAGTCCCGCAATCAGCGGGTTGGGTCAGGATTCTCTTGAAGTTGATACTGGGAACAGCTCCGCCTGCTGGGCCCTCTCTCCTCAGGTCCAGCCTGAGAGTTACCTCGATCTTCAGACAGTCCACCTGGTCTGTCACCAGACGTTTCTTTCTCAGACCTGGCCTCTGGAGTTGAGATGCTGTCGGAAACCTTGTCATGCAGCACCCAACTGGGCAGATCTGCTCCCAGGTCTCCATTTCTCTCTGGTTGACTCCGGAGCCCCGGAGAATTAGCCCTGGTGTGAGACCGATCCGATGACTGGGGGCGCCGGAATTTCTTAAAGTAGGACAAGTTTCGGGTCACTGTCTCTCGGCCTCTGGTAGAAATGATTCTGGTGCCCTTCACATTAATGACAGTCCATGGATCTTTCGCATAGGGAAGTCGGAAATTGCCACTGGTCATTCTGTTCTTGAGTAGCACAAGATCGCCTCTGGCTAGCCACACGGGTTGGGCCCGTCGCAGCTGACTGACTTGAGCATGGGCCTACAGGCGTTGAGCTTCTATGTGAGCATTATCTGTGGCGTCTCTAGACGCCACTGGGGATGATGGGGAATAGAGTCAGTGACTACTCGTCCCATGAGTAAATGGGCAGGGGCCACCCCCGTAGTGGTGTGGGTTGTCTGGCGGTAGCTCCGTAGGAAGGTAAAGATGGCCAACTCCACTGACTGACCTTTGTCATTGGCAATGCGTATTACCTTATTCAAAGTTCGCATAAATCTTTCTACTTCGCCATTAGCCTGCGGACACCGGGGTGTGATCCTCTGGTACCGAACACCCAGCGCAGTGAGGTAAGCTGCCAGCTCCTGTCCCTGGACGTGGGGTACGTTGTCTGTTCTCAGCTCCTGAATAAGACCGTAAGTCGCCATGATCTTTTCCAGCTTTGGAATTACTTTTGCGGCACTTGGTGACACTATGATCTCGACCTCCAGGTATTCGGAGTGATCATCAAATGCTACGAAAAGGTGTCAGCCGTCCGGCAAGCTGCCGAAGTCTAGACTGACGCACAACCAGGGTTTCTGCGGTCTGGGCTCAGCAATCATCGGGGCGGGCTAGGGGCCTCCCCTGTAGCCTGGCACAACTGACAGGAGCTTACGGTGGCTTCCACCAGCTCGTCCATGAGGGGGAACCATACTTTGGTCCGCAACCAAGACTTTGTCTTGACCATCCCTTGGTGAGCGATGTGGGCTGGCTGGACAACCCGGGCAGGTAACGCCAATGGGATCACTAGTCAATGTCCTCTCATTAGGCATCCCGTGGTGACTTCAGTGAGTTCATCCCGAATGTTGTACAGACTGTCCATAATGCGCTGAGCTTGCGCAGCTAATATTTTCCAATCCTCCTTGGCTCTGTGCCAGTTGCCATGTCTTAGGGCCAGTTTCGCCCGTTGTAAGAAATCATCCTTGTTTGTTTACTCTTGGAGATCTTCCATCGAGAGTTGAAGAGGGCATGACCGTGCCGTGACACTCTTGACATACTCCTCAGTATCAGTGGCATCCTCCTTTTCCTGTTCAGTGGCTGTTAGCTGGTAGCGTGACAGATAATCCGCTGGGTTACTGGATCTTGGCTGATATTCTGCCCGGCAATTGTAGTTTTGTAATTGCAGCATCCACTTTTCAATCCTAGGCGTTGGCTTGGTGGAAGTCCCAGAAAATAGAGCTACCAGGGGTTTGTGATCTGTTGCTATGACAAATGGTTTGCCGTATACGTAAAGGTGAAAATAACGGCACCCACGGTGTATTTCAATAGCCTCTTTCTCTATCTGGGAATACCGCTGTTCTGTGTCTGTGAGAGACTGGCTGGCGAAGGCCGCCGGAGCCCAGTCATGTTCTGTGTGTCGCCATTGCAGCAGTGCGGCTCCTAGCCCTGTCGGACCAGCATCTACAGAAATCGGGGTAATTTTCCAGGGAGCGAAAAATGCTAGAGTAGTCACCTCTGTCCTGAAATGCGTTGACTTGTTCCCTGTCCCATTTCCAGGGGGTGGAGTCTTTCGTGAGTTCCCTCAGTGTTTGTGTAAGCATTGTAAGGTCGCGGATAAACCGCCCGCAATAGTTTACCATGCCAAGGAAGCTGCGGACTTCAGTGACATTGGTAGGAACAGCCGCATCTTTAATGTCACAAACTTTGTTAGGATCAGGATTGACTCCCTCTGCCGAGAAGGTGTAGCCAAAAAATTATAGTTTCCTCTTGATGAACTCACATTTCTTCAGGTGGAGAGTGAGCCCAGCGTCTTGTATTTGGTGGAGCACTTGAGTCAGGCGTGAGTTATGTTCTGAGATGGTCTTGGCTTGAACCATGATGTCATCACTGACATTGATGACTCCAGGTATGTCTATGATCAGTTTGTGGATAACATTTTGAAAGACTTCAGCCGCACTTGACACTCCGAGTGTATCTTCGAAGCCCCACATGAGTTGAAAAGATAGTTATATTGCGGGAGGCCTCATCCAGTATGAGTTGATGCTACCTGGATCTCAAGTCTAGCTTTGAGAACCAGCAGGCTTCCGCCATCTCCCCGATCAGGTCATCTATGGTGGGAGTGATATGCCGTTCTCTCTTAATTGCGGCATTCAGGAGTCTCAAGTCCATGCAGTACCTGACGGCGCAGGGCTGCTTCGGCTTCCGGGTGACAATAATCGGGGAGGCCCACGGGGTGGGCCCAGTCACCTTTTCGATGATGCCCGCAGCCTCTAGCTTCCTTAGTTCTTCTTCCACAAGTGGACACAGGTGGAATGCCACTCACCAGTGGCGTAGGGCTACCGGTTGCACTGTGGGATCGATGTGAAGGTGCACTTCCTTGCCTTTGAACCTTTCAATTCCTTCAAACACATCTGCAAACACCACCAGGATGTGGTGAACCAACTCCTAATGCACCCCGAATGCGAAGATTACTACTCCCAAGTCTTCTGGAGACCGTCAGCCAAGCAGCATGCCTTGACCATCTTCTGTGCATATTCATTGGTGGTGATGGAGTGTGTGCCGTGTGAGATCAGGGTCCTGAACCGGCCTCTTATCTTAAGTGGTGTGTCCTGACCGTAGGCAATGCCGGTGGTGGTCGAGGGGTGGAGCATCAGTGCTGGATCCAGGGTCTCATACTGGGCCGCAGCCATAATGTTAATCGTGACGCCCGTGTCTACCACAGCCATGACATCCTGTGGGCCTACCTTGATGTGGCATTGGGGCAGTCCTCATGCCTTCCTAGTAGTGGTTCTGATCATGTGTAATTTGTCCACCACCCGTTCCTCTTCTGCATCATCGTCCATGTCGCTGTGCTCTTCCCCACCTTCCTGTATTAGGTTGACTACTTGTCGGGGCTTCCTCTACTTTTTGGACCTGCAAACTTTTTCGGAGTGATTAAACGCCCCACATCTGGAACATCGTTTTCCTTTCCCTAGGCACTCCGCTGCCCTGTGAGGCGATGCTCCGCAGTATCCCCAGGTTTTCGCCTGTCCAGGGGGCATGGTCCCAGTTTCTCTCTTGTTTCAACAAGGTGCCAGTTTTGTGGTCACTGCGTTCACCGGTTCTGTCTTCACTGGGGACTGAAGCGCCGCCTCCATGTGGGCCGCCCGGGCCTTGGACAACTCCTTGGTGCGGCCAAGTGTTAGTATGTCTGTTAGGGGCTTTCCTGACTCTTCTAGGATTCTTTCTTGCAGCTTTGCTTTTGGGGCCAGTGCAGATGGGGAGCCTATCACTATAATGGCTCTATGAGGGAATTGTAGACATGAAGGCTATATTCTGCAATTTTCTGCTATTCCTTGACGCGCCCTGCTGTGTGCTGCACACAATATCTTCTCCACTTGTGGCTAGTCAGCTCGCTTTTTTTTTGTGCTTCCCAGAATCTTCTCCCTCACCCTGCTTCTCTTGTCCTGCAGGGCTGTAATTGGAGGAGGGCGCGTGAAGGCAAAGCAGCCAATTGTGGCCGCGAAGGGCAAACACACGTGGTCCCTTCACGCACCACGGCCGATGTGGCCTAGCGCCAGTGGGGAGTCCTGCAGCAGGCAGGGGGTCATGTGGCAGAAAACTGAGTGCCAGCAGCTCACTGTTGTACTGGTGATGTTCGATCCGCTGCTCAGTACGATCTGCTGCTCTCCCAGACACACGCGCACCGTGGCACGAGCACTGCCAAGGCAAGGCAATCCTGGAGCGGCCGCCACACGGTTCGATGACAGGGCACGTCCACCCTCATTCACCAGTTGTATCGTTGGGGTCGTGGAGGCACACAACCTCGTTGGAGGAGGTAGGATGCTGATGGGGAGCTTATGGGGCCAATAAAAAATAGGAGCCTGGAATGCACTTGTGTGGCTAGCACGGCCGTACGCCTAACTGGCCTTTTGTACGCACTCCACCATTTATTTTAACTCGGGTCACATGACCCCACGCAACTTACCCATTACGTCACAGGTACGGCACAACAGGGATGTCCACATTGCAGTTTCTCATTGCGGAGAGCCCGCCAAAAGTGCAAAGCCTCCACTATGACTGCAGAGTCTCTTTGTGAATCGGGCCCTTAGTGTTCAGGCCTAATAGAGCAACAGAACCTGCCCCGGCTAATCTCATAGAAGAACTCCTCATCACTCAATAAGGGTCAGTAAGCTACCTTGATTCCCCTATGATACCCTTAAACACACTATTCTGTGGAACAGATTGAAAGAATGGTTAGAGATTGCCAGAAGTGCATTCATCTGTAGCTGATCTTTCTGCACTACTATTTAACTGTTTCATGCAGCACTTGTCACAACTAGTAGACCAGTCTAAGATTGCTCTTTGAATTTGAGAAGACAACACTCAAATATATCTCCACCTAATAGCATATTTCCTTTCCTGCGTGGTTGCTCTAATTTATTCACATTTTTGTGAATGATTTCAACTAGTACTATACATCTATACACTGTGATCCTGTCATTCAGTGATGCAGTGAGCATGCCTTTTTCCCTACAAACATAAAGCAAAATTAGATACACACAATTGGCTTAAGGCCAAGGTATGTTGGCACAGGAAATGCACAACTGAAGTGGAAGTTAAATGCCAACATGTTGGCTGTCCAGTATATATAAAATGTTTATTTTGTGAGGTCGAAATGGCAGTTTAAAACTGCACTACAGGCTGTAGTGGCAGGCCTGAGACACATTTTCAAGTCCGTGAGTGCTGCAGCCTAATGTACTTAAATCAACAAATCATTAAAAAAACAAAGACATTAGTTCGCAGTGTTTCATTATATCTGGAACAAGGAGCAACATGGTAGAGGGCATCTGGCACTTCGACCCATGGCTAAACCGCAAACTATATTTAATGCCATCCCCATGCAAAAAAGTTGTGAGAATCCCTGCTAAAATATATACATTTCTGTTTCAAAGAAAAGAAACAACTAGGCAAATGTCTGTTATGGTCTGGGATCAGTGTATCACTTCAGTTCCAAAATGCACTGCCAGCCCTTTCGGTGGGGAACCTGGAACATGCATTAAACTGCTTATGCCATGTGCATGTCCTGGACATACAGATGTGGCACATGAAAGCTACCAAATCCTGGGCTTGACTAGGCAACGGTTGCTCCACCACTTCAGTTTTCATTTCTCTGAAACACATTCAGATTCTCTATCTCCTACAGCTGCAAAGTGTGTATATATATATATATATATATATATATATATATATATATATATATATATATATATATTATATATATATAACACGAAGTATTGGGTCTGCAGATAATCCACAGTATTCCAGCACACAAACCCCATGCGGAGCTCTCAAGGTACAATGACCCATTGTTTTAAAGATATTTACAACAAGGGGTGGTGATGGACAGAGTCTCTGAATTAAGCAGAGTACTCTCACCCAGTCAAGAGATCAGGGCTAGATCCAACACCGTTTTTTAGCTTTTTGGCTTTTGTAGTCTGGTCTGCCCTGTTCCCATGATGCACTGGGCCAGGGACAGACTAATTTGCATACAGCCAGGTTCTGAAACTGGGATGGTGCAATGAGCTAAAAAACGGTGTTGGATCTAGCCCTGATCTCTTGACTGGGTGAGAGTATTCTGCTTAATTCAGAGACTCTGTCCCTCACCACCCCTTGTTGTAAATATTTTTGACCACCCTAAGCGTGGAAGGGTATACTCAGACATGAGTCCCTTGCTCATTGCACCATCAGGATTCAAGCAAGCCGGGCCGAAGACGGCTGTAATGCCAGAAACCGGTCCCCGGAAGCTTGTTTCCTTCCCAGTGTAAGAATTGGCTTTTGTAGTCTGGTCTGCCCTGTTCCCATGATGCACTGGGCCAGGGACAGACTAATTTGCATACAGCCAGGTTCTGAAACTGGGATGGTGCAATGAGCTAAAAAACGGTGTTGGATCTAGCCCTGATCTCTTGACTGGGTGAGAGTATTCTGCTTAATTCAGAGACTCTGTCCCTCACCACCCCTTGTTGTAAATATTTTTGTCCACCCTAAGCGTGGAAGGGTATACTCAGACATGAGTCCCTTGCTCATTGCACCATCAGGATTCAAGCAAGCCGGGCCGAAGACGGCTGTAATGCCAGAAACCGGTCCCCGGAAGCTTGTTTCCTTCCCAGTGTAAGAATTGGCTTTTGTAGTCTGGTCTGCCCTGTTCCCATGATGCACTGGGCCAGGGACAGACTAATTTGCATACAGCCAGGTTCTGAAACTGGGATGGTGCAATGAGCTAAAAAACGGTGTTGGATCTAGCCCTGATCTCTTGACTGGGTGAGAGTATTCTGCTTAATTCAGAGACTCTGTCCCTCACCACCCCTTGTTGTAAATATTTTTGTCCACCCTAAGCGTGGAAGGGTATACTCAGACATGAGTCCCTTGCTCATTGCACCATCAGGATTCAAGCAAGCCGGGCCGAAGACGGCTGTAATGCCAGAAACCAGTCCCCGGAAGCTTGTTTTCTTCCCAGTGTAAGAATTGGCTTTTGTAGTCTGGTCTGCCCTGTTCCCATGATGCACTGGGCCAGGGACAGACTAATTTGCATACAGCCAGGTTCTGAAACTGGGATGGTGCAATGAGCTAAAAAACGGTGTTGGATCTAGCCCTGATCTCTTGACTGGGTGAGAGTATTCTGCTTAATTTAGAGACTCTGTCCCTCACCACCCCTTGTTGTACATATTTGTGTCCACCCTAAGCGTGAAAGGGTATACTCAGACATGAGTCCCTTGCTCATTGCACCATCAGGATTCAAGCAAGCCGGGCCGAAGACGGCTGTAATGCCAGAAACCGGTCCCCGGAAGCTTGTTTCCTTCCCAGTGTAAGAATTGGCTTTTGTAGTCTGGTCTGCCCTGTTCCCATGATGCACTGGGCCAGGGACAGACTAATTTGCATACAGCCAGGTTCTGAAACTGGGATGGTGCAATGAGCTAAAAAACGGTGTTGGATCTAGCCCTGATCTCTTGACTGGGTGAGAGTATTCTGCTTAATTCAGAGACTCTGTCCCTCACCACCCCTTGTTGTAAATATTTGTGTCCACCCTAAGCGTGGAAGGGTATACTCAGACATGAGTCCCTTGCTCATTGCACCATCAGGATTCAAGCAAGCCGGGCCGAAGACGGCTGTAATGCCAGAAACCGGTCCCCGGAAGCTTGTTTCCTTCCCAGTGTAAGAATTGGCTTTTGTAGTCTGGTCTGCCCTGTTCCCATGATGCACTGGGCCAGGGACAGACTAATTTGCATACAGCCAGGTTCTGAAACTGGGATGGTGCAATGAGCTAAAAAACGGTGTTGGATCTAGCCCTGATCTCTTGACTGGGTGAGAGTATTCTGCTTAATTCAGAGACTCTGTCCCTCACCACCCCTTGTTGTAAATATTTTTGTCCACCCTATGCGTGGAAGGGTATACTCAGACATGAGTCCCTTGCTCATTGCACCATCAGGATTCAAGCAAGCCGGGCCGAAGATGGCTGTAATGCCAGAAACCGGTCCCCGGAAGCTTGTTTCCTTCCCAGTGTAAGAATTGGCTTTTGTAGTCTGGTCTGCCCTGTTCCCATGATGCACTGGGCCAGGGACAGACTAATTTGCATACAGCCAGGTTCTGAAACTGGGATGGTGCAATGAGCTAAAAAACGGTGTTGGATCTAGCCCTGATCTCTTGACTGGGTGAGAGTATTCTGCTTAATTCAGAGACTCTGTCCCTCACCACCCCTTGTTGTAAATCCCATTGTTTTAAAGAAGCATAAACGTTCACACATAATGTCTGAACGAATAGCATCTGTGCTAAAAATTTAGGGGCTTTTTTATGAGAGGGTTGTGTAATGTTTGTACCAGGCAACGTGGTACATGCATGACGCAAACCTCTGCGTCAGATTTTTGAAGTCACGCAAAGCCACTTTGTGGGATTCTGAGTGTCTTCAAAACTCTGAAGTAATGCAAATCACTGAATTCTGTTACTCTGCCCTGGATAGGCATTCCATGGGTGTTGCGTGTGTCTTACAACTCAACTCCCATGGATTTTGATGCAACACAGATTTACAAGCACTTGTAAACCTGGGGATGCGCCAAACACTTACACTTTACCAGGGGAGGCGTAAAGAGGAGAAATATCTCTGTTTCTCCTCGTTTCTTTCTCACTCTGTGTGTGCTGCAGAATGCAGCACATATAGAAAGAGGAAGAAACAAGGAGAAATAGAGATAATTTGCTTCGGTTCTTCCTCTTGCAGCACACATAGAAAGAGGAATATGCCTCCCAGGATTGGTTTAGTGCAGGAAGACACCCCGTCCTGCACAAAAACAATTCCGCATGCAACACAGGCACTCTTGCACTTGGTGCAAGGGTGCCTGCGTTGGCGCTAGCCTGACAAAAGAGTGCCAGCACCAGGAAGAGACAGGAATGTGCTGTATTGCCTTAAATACTGCACCTTCTGCCCTTTCCCCTGTCATGAAGGGCAGCGCAGCAAGGTGACTTGCTTTATCCACTAACCTTCCACAGAAGACTGATTAACCTTTGATTTGATTCAATACAAAAAGGGGAAAATCTTGTTTTCTATTTAAATATTTGCCAATTAATTGGTTATCTGTTATTTGTGCTATACCATCAGCCAGTCCTGGCCTATCATTCAATAGGTTTGCCATTCTGGGGTTGGTAGTTTTTGCTTTTACATTGCACAACTGCCAAAAAACCTGAACATGCAAAGCGAGATCAGCTAGGAAGGAAGTCAAGACTATCTATATGTGTCAGCCGCATGGCAGATGCATATTAACATTTTTAAAGTGGTCCAGTGTTCGTTAAAAACTAAGGGCCATATTATCAAGAAAGGGCGATAGTTTCCTGCCGATAAAAGCAGGCGATAATGGGCTTGATAATATGCCCTTATGAATTCCCTTTTCCTGCCGATAAAAGTGGCGATAATTTATCGCCCTTTCTTGATAATATGGCCCTGAATGCTTGCTTCACATGCAAAATCAAACAGCGAAATCTGGTCACATATTTTGAGAGAAAGCCCTCTTTTATGCACATAGTTCACAGAATACAGCTTGCGCAATGCTAGTTGTTCATTTTGGTTTTGTATAAGGAAAGGGTTTATACCAAGTTTCACTAACATGCAACACTGGCATAGTATGGGCAGCAGCAGGGCAGGTTTCCCCAAAACAAGTAATGGTTACATGACAATTGGCAAGCAGGTTGTAGTAGAAGAAGGAACGGCAAGCACAAGGTTCTGTCACGCATAAGGAACAGGCACAACTGGGAAAGCTTCACTCCTTCATAGAACAGATCTAAAGAGCAACGCAAACTTGCCTTCCTTATAAAACAGAAACAATGGAAACTTTATTCAGTGACTGGTCAGGTCAAAACTGTGCAGAAGCAAAATAAGCTGCCCTATTTCACAGAAGGCAGAACTGGTACAGGCTTCGACCGTTCACAGAACAACTTAGGCATTAGAGGCTTGCAGGTTGCCCTCACAGATCCCTACAGATGGTGAGTAAAGAACTGTGGTAACAGTGGTACATGGTGCAGGTCAACAAGGACACGTGGCATTAGATCCTGGAGAATGGCTTTGTACTGGGCTGTCAGTATAGGTCAAGGGCAGCCCATTTGACTGTCTTAATATTGAGAGCCTGATTTATCAAAAGCTTGCATTGCCCTTGTGACACGCAAGGTGACACAAGGGCAGCGCAAGTCCTTAATTGAGATCTACTATGCCACACAGAGCGACGTTGCAGGACTCTGTCTGGCATAGCAAATTTGGAGTAATAGAAGCCAGCACAAGTTGCTGCCTTGCATTACTATGCCCAGGGAAGGCATTTCATGGTTGGGGCATGGGAGTGTCCACGCGTCCAGGCACCCTTTCACCATGGTACAAGGTTGCTTTCATTGTTGCTTGGAAGCCACTAGTGCGCCAGTGCAACTGATGGAGCAAGGTGGCAAAACAAAATTTTGTGTACCACTTGTGAAGTCAATGTTCCATAACGTTAACATTTACTAATGGTGTGGTGTGGTGAAATTAATCAACAATAGTATAAGATGTACATACATGAACACTTGGGAATTCTAATTTTGCTTGCATGAAGCAATATAATTAACTAATTTGTATTTTTATTGTGATGTGAACTAATGCACGGCTTAAATATAAATAAACGCTATATAAATGTGCTTATTGTACACGTTATTGTGCTGAAAGGTCGTCGGATATGGAAGTATAAGACGCATTTATGTGGCTTACATGCTAGATAATAACTAATAGGGAAACATTAGTACGGTGGGAGGTAAACAGAAGGAATTTAGTTCTGTATTTAACATGAATTTGTGTCTGTTTCTATGATAGTTCCAAAAGTGGCCTCTGAGGCCTAACAAAAACATGGCTGCTCTGGTAAACTGCGAGCAAGTGCTGGACAGTAAATGCGCGCCAAAAGACTGCAAGCGAGAGTGAATTGCCTGTGCTCGGATGGGAAGTTCAAGGCTACCTTGCCCTGGAAGTCAGGATGGTTGCCAAAACATGGACGTTCGAGAGTTCTGAACGTGGGAAAGTAATGCGAAGTTTCAAGCCAAGGAAGTGACCAGGCCAAAGACTGTCCTAAACAAAACCCCTTCATTAATTTGCTGATTCACCGTGAATATGATGTTGTAATGATGAGGAGATGCTCACCCATCCTAAATTGTCCAATCAGAACCCGAATTGGTGATTTTAGATACTTTTTAGATAGATTAAGTTAGGAAATTAGTGTATAAAATCCCCTGATTTTTCCTAGAGGGCGTCGCTTTTTTGATTTCCTCTCGAAGTGCTGTTGGATTGCTGTTCGATTCCTGGATGTAAGATACTTTGACTTATTTCTTGTTTTCTTTGCAAGACTGAAGGATAAGATGAGGGCGTTAGTTAGGGATGTTAGGAGAGAATGAATTTGGAACTATCTATTCTTTACTAAACTTGTAACTGATTTCTAAATAAATGACTATTTTCTGAGCTCTGAATAAAATGATCATTCTGAAATAAAGTTTAAGTTTACTGAATAAAGAATTAATTAGAGTTTAGTAATTGCCGTGGCCAAATTTCTGAATTGGATGTGGGCAATTCGTATGAACACATTAAAATCATTGAATACCCCACCAGTTTAATCCTGTTTTAAACTTTGATTGTTTAAATATTATAAATGTATTGTAAATTTTGTTCTATTTTTAGTGTGTTTTAACCTCAATTTATAATATTTATGATTTTAACTAATGTGTATGGAACAATCAGTATATGGAATCAACTCAACAGAACTTATAAGAACATCCTTTTGATCTTGTAGTATATTAGTTGAAATGACTATTTATACATTCCATTAATGTATTATGGAATTGACGCTGTAATTTTATCATTATTCCTCGTATGCTGTCTTTTATGACATGTAGTCGAAATAAAGACTTATTTGAATTTGAATTTGAATTTGAATTAATTAAAGCCTAAATGTCAGACATATTAAAGTTTTGCTTTTAATAAAATTAGGAAAATGGAATATTAAAGCTGGTCTTGTAATTTTTCCTACGCCTGATTTTCTTTCTAGCAGATCCATTGCCACTATGGTGGTGGGTCTGAATAAAATTCATGTTTGTTAAACCATGGTAAATCATATAAAAGTATAGGTGTAAATATTAGCTGGTTAAATAGGTTTAGACACTCTGCCAAATGTTACAGCATTACTCCTTTGTGTTTCACCAATCCTTGAGATCAAGGTAAATGAACAGAGAAAGTGTTCAGTGTTATGGGCCCCACTGGAGAATAAATGTGTGTTCGGAGGATTCAGGGAAAGGTGATGTTGATTTAGAAATGATTTTTGGAGTTCCGCTGTAGCACAACAAGAGAGCAGAAATGAGATATATCATAGTAGGTAATGTGCATTCCTGCTTGCTCCATTTAATACAGCACAGCAAGTTGTCTTGCTGCATTTCACTGAGTCAAATGTCAGTAAATCTACCCCTAAATGTCTGCCTACTGGGACAACAGTGCATTTTAAAGTCAGAATATGTATGCAATATGAGAGTTCTTTGAATGACAATGTATGCTGTAACTGAAAATGAATGGCCATTGTAAGAGCTCTGTGGGATACAAGGGATTCTTGTGCCTACAGCTGTATTGAAAGGCCTTGATGGATGTTTTATTATTTGAAGACCACTGCACTTTAAAGGTAAGAATAGAGCTGCTTTATAAGAGGTATGTGTATAACTTAACACTGAGGTAGCGGAGGATGTACACGTTTTTACAGAGGTGCATTCTCAAAGTTTCTAAGATGTCCCGGTCCTAGTATAGAGGTTCTTGTCAAGCCAAGAGAATGTATTGTTATTGAAATTCTAGCGCATGGTGCATGTGTGAATTGCAGGTATCAGGAGACTCATAGGTCTGGCAGTTCTCATCTTTTCACAAAGATAAGGACAGTTGTGTCCTGCATAAACTTGTCTCAGTGGTATCAACACAAGAACATGCACGCATAAGAGACAGGAGCATGATCCGCTAAGGAGAAAACCTCAATGGTGTTACAACCTCCAAAAACACCAGGGAGTTGAGAAGAATTTAAGTCTTGATGTTTATGCAACAATTCGGAATTCAGCATGATTAGCTGGAACATGAGACGATTTCCAAAGTACTGATGTCTAGAACTGATACCCGTAAATAAGTCCTGCTTACTGGTAAACTGGGAGAAAAGAATATTAAGGATGGGAGCCATCTTGCAATGGGAAAAATATCAAATGTACTCATGATTAGGAACAAAACATATTCCTACGTTTTTAAAGTGTGTCCTCCTTTCTGAAGAATTAAGTCTTTATCACATGAAGCAATCGACTTGAAGTGTTTTCCTTTTTGGTTAAAGTGAGACATACCAGCCAGTACTTTTTGGCCACCTTATTTCTTCCCTTTCAGTCCCTTTTGAGTTCAGTAGATTGGTAAATCAATCTCTCGCTTCCCTCCTCCCATGTTCCCCAGAGTAATCATTTCTCTATTTTCTCTGACTCTTATCTCATCTGTCTCTTGTTTCACTGCCATCCCTTATTCTGAATCTTTTACCCTCTCCTCCCACTTTTGCACATGCCTGCCTAATACACTTGCCCCCTCTTAATGTTTCTCTGCTTCGCAGTGAGAGAGAGATTCTCACTACTCTCTCATTTTATCTCCCATTTCACTTCCTCCTCTATCCCTCACCTTTCATTTTTAGAAAATATTTTATTGTGGAGCATACATCACATAAATCCATCATATTAAATACAATAGTACACTGTCAGCAGCGGCTGAACAAAAATTTAAATTTTGGCTCATAATCTTAATACAATACATTTCTCAATAAATAGATACCTTTTTAGCACATCATCTTAAGTGCTATTTTTTCACCACCCCTATACATTCAGCTTTAACTGATCTGGGCCTTACGATGGCTAAAAAAATGTATAAAATGCACTACCATGATGATTGGATAAATCTCCAAACAAGATATTCAGTCTATTCTACGAGAGCCAGTCCCCAATCCCATATTTGTACTCTGCCCAGCCTGCTAATAGCACCTTCCTACCCTCAGGTTTTTTCTAAATAATACATATTGAACTGTCTAAAGATTCACTACTGAACTGCAGTGACTTGGGACTCAACCAAGTTGCTGCTATAATCAGTCGTGCTATTGCTGTGGCTATAAATAAAAAGTGGTGCATTACCTTACTACTATGGATGCATTGATCAATTCCAAATAACACCAGGGGTGGAGTAATCTCCACTTTCTCTTTGAGTACCACCTCTAAGAAAACCCCAATTTAGTCTCTTATCGAATGTAAACTTATGCACAATCAAAACATTTGTACCATATCTGCTGGCCCCTACCCACAGGGAAGACACTTGTCATTAGGTCTCTTAAATTATTTGAAAATCTTGGCCAGGGTATAGTACAGATTAAACACTATCTTATAATGTTGGCTCTTCGGACCAGCAGTTAGCAAAACTTCAGAGCTCAGCTCCAATGACTTCTGCAGATCTATATCTGTAACTCCCACTCTACTCCCATCTTTCTGTTTGGTACTGCAAATCATCTGATACTGTATTGATCAGAACTTTATATATAACACAAACCTGGCTACCGTGGTTCCCTTTAAAAGCCCCAGGAGCAAAATCTTGGCCACCGAAAGTTGATCATTGCCAAGCTTCAGTATGAAATCCCTGATCTGCAGATATATTTTTTTTAAATGCCAAGATAGACCAGATTTCAGCTGAAAGTTAGCGAATGAATAGAGTTCATTGTGGTTAAAAAGGTACCCCAGCCGTACAACCCCTGTCAGCTCCCAGGCCCCAGAGACAGCATTGTGAAATATAAATGGGGAAATTAGATGATCTCCATAGTAGGGTATATTTATTATATTTGGTAATCCCGATTTTAACTCTCATTGATTTCCAGATTTTAAAAGCTGCAATGATAAGTTTAAAATGTAACTTTCTTACAGTAACTGTACTCAATGTATCCGGCAAAACATCCCCTGGCCTCTCCCCCTAGGGTCAATTCATATATTGATGGTATCTCTGACCGAGCTTCAGGACATTCCCCTCTCTCTGTAATAAGGATCCTCATATACTGTCAGAGTGATGCCCTGTAATAATATTCAAAATTAGGCATTGCCCAGCCACCTATGTTTCTGGGGAGTACCAGATATCGTAGGAATCGCCACACTCTTTTATACCAACAGATAAAATTAGAGTAAGTTGCCTCCATTTTTTTAACCTTGTGAAGCTTTCAGACCTGGGATGGTCTGGTTGAGTATTTGTGCACTGTCCCCTCTAGCCAGAGCAAATTGTTATATTCCTACATAATTACATTATCATGATTATAGTGGTTTCTCCGTGACTTAATGCCAAAAAAAAATAATGAATTAAGAAAAATTGAAAACAGAGAAGATGGAAAAAGAAAAGCAGAACAAAGAGAGTAAACTAAGATTAGAAGAGAAGATGTAGTGCAACATAGGAACCCTTTTCCTCTCTTCCCCTGTTACATCCTACCACAACCCTAATCAACCTTTGAGGGCTATACGAGCAAAGATTTAGAGATAATTATAGCAGTCCAAATGAAGATGGCCTGCACATGTTTGTACTGTGTTTGAAGATTCAATCCTTTTGGGAGGCCGTGAGTAATTGTCTGTCTAATATCCTGAAAAGTGCAGATCAAGGTAAGTGCTGAACTGATAATATTTGGAAGATTTGATCTGCAATGTAATGTTCCTAAAGACGGTGCAAAGTTAGTATTTTTTGCTATACATTTGTAAATTATGTGTATCTCCTGTGCCACCAAAGGAAGGTGGCTGGTTCCAATCGATAAAATATATTGCTAAGTTGGAAACTTCGGATCAGATGAGAAAGAGACATGAATTCTGGACTCCCTTCCTGTCTTGGTGTGTTGATGGTAGGGGGATTTAAATAAAAAATACGGTCCAATTATTAAGCCTTCCCTCTGCTTCGTCTGGCTTTTAGTCCGTCCTGTGTACGCGGGAGGACCGGGGGGGTGGTAGGTGGGGGAGCGGAGGATGAGGTCGGCCCAAAAGGAGTACAAGGGTGCCTCTGTGGGAGGACTCACTTTGTGCTGACCCCCCTACCTGCCTCCCCCCCTCAGCATATATGAGGCATGAAACCCAGGGTTGGTTAATTTAGAAGAAGGGTGAAAAAAAGGTAAATGAGGAAACACACACAAAAAACATTATTGGTGGCTTCAATATATATAAGTCGAGGTCACCAAACACTACCAGAGAGGTTGTCCATGAAGCCAGCTCGTTGTCCATGAAGCCAGCTCTACATCCAGACTATCTATAACTGCAGTTTTGTCTACATTAGAGCCTTAAATAGAAAATATAGTAAGAATTGACCCCCCCCCATCATTTGACATTCCACTATTACCCATCTACCCAGCTTGTCAGCAAGGCTTGGTTTAACAACTGCTAAATCATTTCTGGCCAGGATTACCACCCCCTTGTGGAGGAATCCTGTGATGTACATGCCAAAAGATTGTAGCCTCTTATCCCTTACCATGTGTGCCTCTTACTCACACATAATACCTGCCTTAAAGGTTTTAAATACCTCAGCCACATTCTGTCTTTTAGTTCTATTGTTCATCCCACAAACGTTGGCAGTACAAATGCATATTTTTTTAGTTTGCATCATTGCACTTAATCATCGTGCCTAGAGTAGTAGCCCATATAACTTGTTGTGCCAAGGTAAAATATTTATTGTAAATAAGCTGGTAGTAAACATTTGACAATCCATTCAATTGTTAAACAATATTGGTCCTATGTTTAATAACCAGCATCACCCAGGCCCCTTCACCCATCTTCCCCCTACCAACCAAGACACCCCCACCGCCCTACCCGCCCTACAGTCACACACTACCCACCCTTGTGAAGCATTCAGACCTGGGATGGTCTGGTTGAGTATTTGTGCACTGTCCCCTCTAGCCAAAGCAAATTGTTATATTCCTACATAATTACATTATCATGATTATAGTGGTTTCTCCGTGACTTACAGTCCAAAAAAAATGAATTAAGAAAAATTTAAAACAGAGAAGATGGAAAAAGAAAAGCAGAACAAAGAGAGTAAACTAAGATTAGAAGAGAAGATGTAGTGCAACATAGGAACCCTTTTCCTCTCTTCCCCTGTTACACCCTAACATAACCCTAATCAACCTTTGAGGTCTATACGAGCAAAGATTTAGAGATAATTATAGCTCAACAATCGGAGTCAATATATCTAGAACCTCATAAAGGTGAACCAGATCAAAACATATCAGGCATTTATTTTGCAACAGCCTGTTAAATCATATTCCCCAAGTACTATTTGGCCTTGATATTCTACATATTCTACATAAGTGAGTTTTATCATTCCTAATGATTTTTAACCTGACTTGGTTAATCAGGTGAGCTTGCCCTCTCTTGTCCAGAAAAGGATTATTCAGCTGTCTAAGCCTCCAACGTCTCTCGACTGTCACATGGAAAAAAAGAGCAGCCATCCACACTGCACTTAGAGTCTGTATGACTGTTCTCAAACACAGCCTGCCTTAAAAGAAAGTTCCTAAAAAGACGATAATCGCTCTAGGTTTCTCTGTACCATGATTGAGTTGCTTTCTCATTAGTGGAAATCAATGCGCTCTCTGGACTTTATGATCCCAATTCCAGGGCACAAGTTCAGGGAAGGCCTTCTGGAACATATTGATTATAAACTTCCATGCATCACTCCCCTCCGGGCCTTCATCGGGCCCTACCATTCTCAGGTTGTTACAATGCTGCCAGTTCTCAAATTCTTCCAGCTTCCCTTTGGTGTCCCTAAACTGCGCCTCTTGGGTCTCTGCTTGTGCCTTGCCAGCTGCCACATCCATCTCTACTGTTGTCACCCTGTCTTCCAGAGTGGTCATCCTCTCTGATATATCAGAACAAGTTTTAGCAAATTTTTGAATTGCCCTCTGCAGCTTCCTAGTTACTGCCCAAGCCCTGCGACCATTAGCCTGTGTCTCATCTCAGTGTACCATGATACTCTGCGTTGGTGTCTCAGCTGACAGGCCCTGTGTGAGCGGTTCTTGGGGGTCTAAAACACTAACCCCTATGGTCTATGTGACTGAATAGACCCCATTCCAGGTCGCCTCTGAGGGCTTCCTTCCTTCCACATTTACCAACTGCCCTTCTAGATGTTGATTGGACACTGCTGACCAGGATTTCAGTTATATTGCTTACTGAGCTGTTGCTAAGATCATCGCCAGAGCAATCCCTGTCTTCGCCCAACCATTCTGACCTATCTGACAGGGAAAAGAAATGTTCTGCCGCATCAGCGTCTGACCTCATTTTCCTTGGACAAGGAGGTCACTTCTTGCAATTAACCCTCCCCCCTTTCGTTTTGCTCGATTAGCTGACCCATGAGCAATAGAGGCAGTCTTCTGGTGGGAAATCACCTCCATGCAGCTCTCCACTCCATTGTCAGAAGGAGAAGACAGCTTTAGCCCCTCCACAACCCCCTTGTTCAGTCCTGAAGATTTAGTGCTAACATTCTCACAAGTAGTCTCAGTGGTAGGAGGCTAACTATGAATTAGCTGTGAGGGACGACAACAAGCTCAGTACCTAGGGGTTGTGACATTGTATCTCCATGTACTGAGCCCTCTCCGCTTTGTAAATTTTGTATAATTGCAAGAGCAAGATTGTAGCCATATGAGGTGGCTGTGCACAGCCTTCCTCCTCGCCAGAGCCATGGCAGGAACATACAGCTGAGAGGTAGAGAGCGGAGCCCCCATCGATATGCATTGGATCAGTTCTGGAGCATGTACCCCGGAACCACATATCTACTTCTCTGCTCTTGGTGAAGATATGTGGATTCAGGCTTGCCAAGCCTGCTTGTGGCAGTAGCGAGGAAGCTGCAGTGAGCCCTGGTTGTTGGACACATAGAACTGAACGCAAAGGAAAAACGCCAATAAAAATTACCCTCCCACTAAATGGCCTCTGATACTGTGAGAGCACTGAAGCCTAAAACCACAGCAAACCTGGCAGATGCATGTGGGATCGGCCCCAGCAGTAGATGAGGGAGCCTTGCAGGAGGCTTCTGTCGGGGGGCTTCAGCAAACACAAAGATGGAAAAAGCAGACAAAGGGGGGAAGGCAGACACAGCATGTTCTCCTTCGCCAACAGCACCTGGAATAGCTATACTAGATTATCTCAGCAAACCAGCTGTGGGAGCATAGACAGACTGCACATGGCCAGGAAGAGCAGCCTCAGTCACCAGCACTGCTGGGGTATTGGAGAAAATGCAAGGGGCTTATTAGGGGACGGGTTAAGTGGTGCCTCCTGGTGAAATTTTATCTCTCACCTTCCTCCCCTCTTAATTCCTTCTATCTCTTCTGCCTAAGTCCAGTGGAAAGATATTACCAACCTTAGGTAATTTTAAAGTTCCCACGAAATGAAGACGGAACGTTGTGGATATTCCAGTAAGTTTATTTGATTGAAGGAGCTGCAACCAGAAGCTACAACTTCAAGCCTGAGCTCACCATCCTCTCTTGGAATCTGGACCACACACACTGTGTTCCAGATTCCAACAGGAACAACAGAACACCACACATCCCCCTTCGTTAACAACAATTACAAAAGTATTAATAAGCAATTTCAACCAAACAAATGTAACAATATTTATCAACAAATGAACAATTTTTGCTGAGTACACATGTACTTAAAAATTTACAGACCCATGTGGTAATTATTGCACCATGCCGGTCTTTGTCTCACTACCCTGTGCCTTTACACATTTCTTGCAGGAAGCTGTGACATACTGCACCAATTTCCTTTATCACATCCAAACTTGGAACCTTCACAGCAATTGTCCGGGCACAACCACTGAGGTATTTTCACAACCTTGGACAGGCTCCAGACATTTCCATCAGTGACCTCCACTACCTGTTTGCCAAACCTGACCACTTTCATGGGAGCTGAGAACTTAGACTCACCAGACCTCACCAATTTGACTTTCCTCACACACACCAAATCATTGACTTTCAAAGGAAAGAATGAAGACTTAGGCTTACTCCGATAATTACCAACATTGCATTTATCTCCCACATCAGGTTTGCTCTTCTCCTCTTCTCTAGCAGCTCAATCTCTCGTCCATGCTTGACTCATATTACACCCACTCTTCCTACCCCTCATTTTTTTTAAATGAAGACAAATCTCCATCACTCCTGGGAGTGTTTCTATAACTCCAAAGTAACTCCCTAATGGCTTGGTGACAATTCTTACCATTACTAATCGCTAGTTGTAAACCTTCTTTTAACATTCTAATCCACCTTTCCACAATACCATTGCTCTGGGGGTAATAGGCTGAAGAGCGTTTATGTGCAATGCCATGACATCCTAGGAAATCCTTCATTTCAACAGAAGCCACTGCACACCATTGTCGGTAAGTAATAATTCAGGAAAACCTTCCCTTTCTAAAACTTCATTTAAAAATTGAATAACAACCTTTGAAGTGATTTGAGCAACCGACTTCACATCAGGCCACTGTGAAAATTGATCAACAATAACAATAGCATACAAGGGATTATAGTCAAAACACATGGGACCAGCAATATCAAGAGACACACACTCCCAGACACGAGATTGCATTGAAACAGGCAGACGTTCATAAGAAATGTTTTTTTTGCGATTTGTCACTGACACAACACTCAACACAATCTCTGACCTTGCGCTCAATACACCTATCCATAGCAGGCCACCAGAATTCACTCCTGATTCTTCTCTTCATACCTGTCATGCCAGGGTGACCTTCATGAGCCATATCCAACACAGTTTGTACCAAATCAATCAGCACCACAAGTTGCAGACCCCTCATTAAAACACCTTCTTGGAGAGACAATTCGGGAGCCACTTGAAAGAATGGATGCAGATCCTGAGGAACATAAGTTTTTCTGGGCCGTAAAGACTTGACAAAATTCACAACTTCTTTGAGATTAATATACTTATCACATGCCAGCTCCATTGGTCCTCCTTGATGCACCCTTTGAATACTTCACAGATGGAAACAACTCTTTCCGGATCTACATCATCCTCAACCACATTATCATCACTCACAGGCAATCTTGATAAACAGTCAGCAAGAATGTTCTTTACACCCGGAATATAGTCAACCTTAAAGTGAAAATCCTGTAACTTGTATTGCCATCTGGCAATCTTGGGAGTTGCCTTACCACAACCTTGTGTTGTAAATAAATCCAATAGAGGACAATGATCTGTCCTTACCTTAAACACAGTTCCATAAATATATTTCCCAAAATATTCAATGCCCCACCAACATGCAAGTGTTTCTTTGTCCAAGGTGGAATATTTGTATTCGTCATCTCTTATCCCCTTGCATGCTGCGCACACTTGCATGCTGTGTGGGCAATTTGATTAGTGGGCAGGATTCGGATGCCCCCCGGCTGTCCTCCGCACACGCTCCCGCTTATGTCGGCCTATTTATGGGCTGGTTCGAGCGGGAGCATGCCTGGGGACGTCACGCGGCGAAATGGATGAACAACATAATATTCTGGGGTAGGTACATCGATGATGTGATTGTGATCTGGGATGGACCTACCCCAGACCTAATGGAATAATTCGAGTACCTGAACGCCAATCCCTTCAATGTCCGCTTCACAATGACACATAATCAACATACCATTGAGTTTCTAGATGTCAAGTTATTTGTGGAGGATAATAAGATCCACAGCTGCACACATCGCAAAGAGACTGCCTGTAACAGCATTTTACACTATGATAGAGCCCACCCCCGACATGTAATTGAGAACATCCCGTACGGCGAAATGATCCGCATGCGCCGCAATTGCAGCACAGAGGATACTTTCCTTCAAAACATCCAGGAAACAGAAAAACGCTTTGAGAATAGGGGATATCCTAAAAATACCATTAAAAAGGCCAATCAAAGAGTGATGAAAACAACAAGAGAAAGCACCGTAGTATGCAAAAATACGAATATAAACAGCAATAGGCCTATAGCCTTTAGCACACAGTTCTCGAATCAAAAGGACAACATTTATAGTACCTTGAGAAAACCTTGGCACCTTATTGCAGAAATACCGACTTTACAGGACTCACTAACAAAGACCCCAAAAATTTGCTATAGAAGAGGCAAAAATCTACGTAACATCTTGTGCCCGAGTTACATTGAGTCTTCCAAACAGACAAATTGGCTAAAGACCCCGATGAAAGGCTTCTACACATGCAGTGATTGTAACATGTGTGAACTGGGGAGAAACAGAACCAAAGAGTTCTGTTTTAACACCAGAAAGACTTACAGAATAGAACATCTGATAAACTGCAAAACTAAATACGTTGTTTATATCTTGGG
Organism: Lissotriton helveticus; assembly: GCF_964261635.1. Classification (NCBI taxonomy): domain Eukaryota; kingdom Metazoa; phylum Chordata; class Amphibia; order Caudata; family Salamandridae; genus Lissotriton; species Lissotriton helveticus. The sequence continues at coordinate 724,062,519 of NC_136067.1, forward strand.
GTGCGACTGCAACAAAATTTATGTAGGCAGCACAAAAAGATCCCTCAAGATCCGAATCCAGGAACATGTGCGCGCAAGACGCAATGGGGATTTGAAACATCCTATGACCCACCACATGCGTGAATCTCATAAAGATATGGACAACATGTGGTTTATGGGTATTGACCATGAGCCTGCGCACCCGAGGGGAGGAAATAGAGAACTCGCACTGAGAAAACGAGAGGCAGGCTGGATATGCAGATTGCGTTGCATTGAACTAGGTCACAACACAGAAGATGAACTACACTTTTTTCTTGAATAGGTTGTCTCTCCTCTTCCCCTCGGCCTGGGTTTGTCTAGAGAAGACTTTAGCACCCATTAACAAATAAGTCATTCGCACTATCTAGTACATCTTTGGGCAAACTGTTAGATATGTTGCTTCTGTCTTATTGTTCTGTTCCTGTGAATAAGATATAAGTGCAAATAACACTACTTGTCTGTAATGTTGATTTTATGTTTAGATATGTTGCTTCTGTCTTATTGTTCTGTTCCTGTGAGTAAGATATAAGTGCAAATAACACTACTTATCTGTAATGTTGATTTTAGGTAGAGATGTCACACTTGTGTACAGAGTAAAATGTAACACGTTTCTTCATGTTAAACTGAAAGAGGGTCATGTCCGGAGAAGACTTTAGTATTCAATAACAAACAGTTAACTGCACTATCAAGAACATCTTGGGGCATAAAGGTGCACCAATGCTTAGGAATGTTACTTCTGATTCATGGTTTTGTCTCTTTAAAGAAGATACAAGGATAAATAACACCACTTGTTAGTAATGTTGATTCAATGCTGTGATGTCATACTTATATATAGAGTCAAATTTAAGATATTACTGCCATGTGAAAATGGGTAATTATGGAGTCTATCTCCTTTTCCCTTATTAGATTTTACTTTCCGCTATTTCAACGGTTATTTTGGTCATTGTGCTCTCTCTTTTTTACTTTGGTTCACTCACGACTTCCACTTAACATGATCTCTAGTAACATTCTGTGTTTTCGGTGCTTTGCACACCATTGGGCGAAAAAAGAAAAGGAGATATAATTCATCTTCCTCATGAACAATACTCTTTTTCAAGTCCAACTTTGGGTTTATGCGGCTAAAAATTCTGTTTCAAAACTAAATATGATCATGACATGGAGCAGATTAGAGGCAGGCAGGTCATGACGCTTCTGCCCGGGGCTCGCACTTGCCATTTGCTGGAATAGGATAGGGTTCCTAAGCCTTTGGCAGATTGGGCGGCTGAGCAAAAGTCAGTTCTCCATACCGTAGAATCGACTTAGACATTTAAGAGGTTCTCGTTGCATACGGTCAACTTAGGATCAATTATGAATCGTGTCACTAATATCAATGGGCACTAACAAGGACTTTTTTCTTCTTCGGACCTAGGCTTATATTACCGTTTATCACACACTAGGACTTTTTAATTTCTTTTCCCCCAGTTTTTCTTTTGTGAGAACCTATAATACGTTAAGCTCGCATTTAACACGGCGCATTCACTATCAAATCTTAGCTATGGGACATACTCCAAAATGGCCGCCATATTCGCGAGCACTTACAAGGTTACACCGAGGCTCCTCTTTTCTAGATTTCGGGCGTCAATTTCAGGTGTCGGCAATTACACATCATTAGCTGTACTACTTAAACAGAACTGCCCCTCCATCATGCCTGGGCTGCGGGAACCTCGGATTCCGGAGAAGGTGAAAGGCGCTGTGGATGAGGACAGGGCGATTTATCATGATCGGTAAGCAATTGAATCACCCATAGTTAGATATTCCTGTTGTTTTTTGTAGCTAGAGGTGCATAGATAGTACCATGCTACTTTTATACTATTTAAAGGTCCCAGACTCTACAATTATGACCAGTATGTTTTTTCCACCTAATGTTTGGGTGGTGTGACTCATATGTGTCCAGGGTATTGGGGAAGGGAAAGAACCCTATAAAGATTAAAGTTAGTCAGCAATGACTATGGAAAAGGCAGCGTTATGCTGTACTTAGTGTGTTGATGGGTCCTTGAGACTGTAACCATAGCACTTAGGAAGAGGGACAACAAGCAATGGAAGGTGCTTTAATACCCGAGATGCATTTAGAAATTTGGATATGGGGCTTGATCACACCCTCATCTGTTCATTGCAGCTGAACGCTCGTTTGATCTAGATGCTTTGTATTCGTCCTAAAGCATTTCTTCCCAGCTTTGACTTGGTTTCCCCTCTGTCTTCCCTAGACTTGCTGGTACTCCAGTGCCCACACATAAGCCCTAGTGATTCATCCTTTGGAACTACAGGATAAAATATTGAGACCGACACAGGTAACAACTTTATCAGTCATTTAGAAACCTCCTATGTCCCTTTTGAACCTTGCTCCCTATTACTCACATAACCCTGGACCCTCCATCCTCCCTTATAGACATGATGATATATGCCTTATTGCTATTACTCCGCAGGTTTGTCCACTATACCCTAACCTGCTACAAAAGTGTAAGCATACTGCTTATACTAGCTCACTTATAGTTGTTATTCCTCTTATCAGATATCTCTTCATATTCTATTGACTCTTTACTTATGCCTCACAGATTGGTTTGTCTTATGGACTGAAAAATCTTCCTCACCACATGGTGGAGTAGAATAAAACAACATATGAAGGCCGCATCATCTATATCACCTTACTCCAATTCCTAATAGAGAAAGTAAGTTTATATGAATCATATATGGCGTCTAAACTGGGTACTGAAGGTCAAATCGGTAAAATACCTAAAAGCCCATAGAAAAGACCTTAAGGGCTCTACATGCATTACAGTGCCATAAGGAGAATCTCTGACTAAAGACTCCCACTGCTGGACAGCACTCTCATTTATATATTTTTCCCTCTCTTCTATTTGTCCTACCCGGAACCCTGTTGACTCACAAATGAAGATACAGCACAAGCCCTGCTAAATTATTACTTTTATGAAGATATATGAATGGGAAAGGCGCCACACAGATTCCCAACCTTGAGGATACAAACTGGAAGTATTACCATCAATTTAAAAGGTATCTATTGCTCGAAATACAAATACCTTTTCTAATCTGATTCCCTTTCTTTCCCCTAAGATATTGTGAACTTTCTTCTTAGTTTAATCTTTTTGATCTTTTTGACCTTTTTGATCTCGCTCGTATCTTTGTAAAGTGTTGATGACTTAGTTTCCAAAAGCATTGACCATCAACACACAGTCATCATTTCGGTGAAAAACTTGAAATCCTTAAATAGGACTCCCCGTATTTATATATATAAATTTCATCTTGGCTCGTCTCTCTCACTATTATATGTTTCTAATACTTTCCAAATTTGTTTCAGTTTATTTTTTCGTTTCCATATTTATTTCTTTTTATCCAACTACTCAGTTGAAATGTTTTTTAATGAAATTTAAATATGTTACAATTTGAAAAATTTGAACACACCGAATGAATGTATATTAGGTAAATCCAGAAACTTCCTTTATTTGAATATAGACTTTAGCTGTCTGTCCTACAAAGATTTTTAATCAAATGTTAATTTAGGCCTACAATTTTCTATGATCATCCAAAGTTGTGTCTTAGAAGTAAGCCTAAATCTTTTATAATGTCTTGTGTAGTCAACTTGTTGTGGTTAAGTATGTAGTAATAAGCGTAATGTGAGATCAGTGGGTCACTGATCCCATCCTTATGTGCACACTTTTAAGTTTTCCTATATTCAGGAATTCCAAACAATTTCATCAATGGTTCTTTTTATTTTTCATTTGTAATTTCATTTCAGTCAGTAATCATTTTCTACTGTTTACACTTTTTCGCTCTTATTTTCAGAGCATAACGATGTTCCTTGTTACAAATACATCAACATCCAATGCATTTCGGGGCTATTACGTGCCCCTTCATCAGGGATAGTGTCTTTGGAAGTTGCGGTTGTGAGTCTGTAATGGAAGTTCAAAGTTCTGCCTGAGTGCATTCCGTTCTTAGACGCTGGAACTAAGTATGTAGTAAGTCATGTAAAATGTTAAGTGTATATATTCCTTGTTTTTACTTTTATTTTGATTATAAATATGTTTGTATTAACAGCCCTGAAGAAGTCCCACAGGGACGAAACGCGTCGGCTGTATGGTGCTAACGTTAAATAACAAAGAATATTGAAAATTAAAGAAGGACATAATTTTTGCATAAATTCATTAACAGAATTGGTATTTGATGAAATTTGTGGTGCACCTTTGCGTTTGTTAACTTGAAATCAGTTCCTTAGGGAACAGGCACAGTAACGGTGGGTGCCATACAGCATGCACACAAACCTCGATTGTACCTTGAGGGTTAAACTTATTGAATTAGGGGGGATAGGACAGCAGGTGCTGATAGTAAGATAAGGGTCCATCGTTGTGATCTAGCTTTACACGCCCACCATGATGTTGGACGGCCGGTGGCCGTCCGAAGCATGCAAGGGGTTAACGGCCTCAATGCAAAAGCAATTTTGACTAAATGCCCCTTTTGGTTTTGTATCAGGACAGCACCAATACTAACGTTGCTGGCATCGGAAATGATTACCGAATTACAGGCGGTGTCAAATGTGGCTAATACAAGGGCAGATGATATTAAAAAAATGTAAATGTTTAAATTCATTATTGCAATTTTCATCCCACAAAAAGGATTGATTTTTCTTCATCAAATTCCTCATGTAAACAGTTTTGTCGGAAAATACAAGAATACATTTAGCGTAGTACTTCGCTAGACCTAAAAAAGATCTAAATTGGTCTTTGTTTTGAGGCTCAGGGGCATCCTCAATGGGCTTGATGACATTTTGTTTTGATGAAATACCATTTTTACTAATGGAGTGACCTAATTAGTCCACCAATGACATACCAAATTTGCATTTTTCTTTGGTTAAGTTCAAACCGTTATTTCGAAGAGTACACAGAACTTTGTGCACATTTTCAGAATACTCTTGAGAATTGGACCCAAAGACTAGGATATCATCCTGAAAGTACAATACATTCTTTACATCTTTAAGTAATTTGTGCATAACTCTCTGAAAGACAGAAGATGCAGAAATTAAACCAAAAGGCATACTTTTGTACCTGAAAGCACCTTCCGACGTAATGAAAGAAGTATATTATTTGCTATCTTCATGTAAAGCAATTTGATGATATGCATTTGACAGGTCTAAGGTCGAAAATATTGAACCCCCTTTAAGTTTGTCAAACATATCTCCGATATTTGGCAATGGATGTCTGTCCACCCACACATTATCATTTAGATCTCCAAAGTCAACACATATTCTAACCCTTCAATTGGGTTTATGTGCGACAACCACAGGCGACAACCATTCGGAGGATTCAATCTTCTCAATAACATCAAGCTGACAAAACCTCTCTAGTTCTTTTTTTACAGTATCCCTAGGAAGTAAAGGAACATTTCTGACTTTGTGTACCCTGGGTATGGCATTGCTTTTCAGGATAATCTTATGGACACATTTTTTTAGCCACCCCAATTGTGAAAAAAATATGTTGGGAAATAGATTCTCCCATTCAGATGCTGGATCATCACCTACTTTACAAATGAGATCTGAATAACCCAGTACTTGATGAGGATGGATGGGATCCAGAGTGATCATTAAGTCCCTTTGCTGAGGCCACCCCAAAAGACAAGAACCATCTTTGGCAAAATATATTTTTGCAAAAATGGGTTTGCCTTTAACACAAAAACTGGTGGTGAAGAAGTCTAAAACATCGATGGATTTCCTCTCATATCCCACAAGATTGATGTCAGGAGGAGATAAGTGTGTGTTTGGAAACTCTTTTAACCACTCATCACCAATTAGTGTGTGCCTGGTGCCGATATCTGCCATTACTTTAACTTATCACCAATCAAGATTGTACTAAAAGGAGCATTTTCCTATTGCCATTGACCTCAAATACTGTTAACATAAATTCTTACTCTTCAAAGTTATAATTAACTTCCTTAATCTGATCAGAGTTTTAGTTCTGGAATCATGAGCTTTCTTCCTAAATCTGTTTTTGTTCTTGCACATTCTAGCATAATGTCCCTTTGCTTTACAGTATCTGCACACTTCACCAATTGCAGGACATTTTTTGTCATAGGCTAGATGACCAGGAATGCCACACTTAAAACAAACATATTCTTTTCTTTCCTGATTTGAATAAAAAGTAGGTAATTTACTTTTAGGTTTGTTATTAATGGTTTCATCAGAGATAGACTTTTTAACTAAATAAACATCAGAAGTATTCTTGTCAGATAGTAAACGGAAAAAAACGGAAGTTCTTGTTTTAAACACAAGTATAGATTTTCTTCCGATTTATCTTCAGCACCAAGCAGAAAAAAGGGACCCGATTAGATACTTAGGTATTTATGTGACCAGTGATTATGACAAACTCTTTTCCTTGAATTATACTAAAATGAAGATTAAAATAAGGAATCTGCTGGATCGATGGTGTTTGCTCCCACTGTCATTGATTGGTAGAGTGTCACTAATCAAAATGATTGTATTGCCATTGCTCATATTCTTATTTAGCAATATTCCAATTAAAGTTAATACTGTTTTTTTTAATGAACTCAAAACTATGATGCGAGGTTTTATTTGGAATAAAAAAGCTTCAAGAGTCAAACTTTCAGTAGTTCAACTGGCGATTGATCAAGGTGGTTTGGCTCTCCCCCATTTTAAGACATATTATGATGCAGCCTTTTTCGATATTGTGGCAGGACTATTAAGGATTAGGCAGACAAGAGATAATTTTTTCCTGGAAAAAATTATACAGGAAGCAGGTTCTCAAATTCCTATCTTTTTAAAAACCGCTAAGCTCCCCAAGAAATCTAGATATAAGACACTAAAAGTGTATACAGCAAGATTACTGCTCCTTTTTAAAAAACATGGCTCTAACGGCTCCAATTATTTGAGTTTGTCTGAATGTGCCAAAATGGGTCTTAAGATATCTTTGAATCATCTGAAAGATTGGGAATTTTCCGGGTTTAGGGAATTAAGACATTTATCTGTACAAAATAAGGTAATTAGCTGGCAAGAGATCTTAAATAGAATGAAGAATTCCAGGCGACTTATGTTTTTAGAGTATTTACAAATGGTTTATTTTATTAGAAGAGAGATAGGTGGCCTGTTCATCTCTCCCTCTGCGTCGATAACAGCTTTGTACGGGGATAAAAATAAAGGCATAGGATTTTGGTATAAAAAGCTCTACTTTGCCAGCTCTTCTCCTATAATTGAGAGACATCTAGAGAAAATAAGCCTCTCGACACAATGTTTTCTTACAGATAAGGATTGGGAGCTATTGTGTCACCTGGGTAATAAAGCACTCCGGGCGGCCAATTACAAAAGAATGTCTTTTTTATCACGTTGGCTCGCGTATTACACCCCGGAGGCCCTGGAGAGAATGTTCCCAGAAGTTGTGAACAGGTGTTTTAGATGTAAAGCCATGGGACAGGGAGGATGGTGTCATATCTTCTTTTCCTGTCCGAAGTTGGACTCTTTTTGGAAGGAGATATTCGTAGATATGGAGCTGGCAACTGGGAAAGTACTACTGCCGGAGGCAGAGGTGGCCTTGTTTGGCATATGCAAAGAGAGGAGCAGATTTGATAAAACAGAAGAAGTATTCATTTTCATTTCTTGTGTAGTTGCACGGTCTTTAATCCTTCAGAACTGGAAATCCGGGGTGATTCCATCACATCTGCAATGGTTCAACAAAATGAGTAGAACATGTAATTTTGAAAGAGCTTATGCAGGTAGGGTAGGAGCCATTGCAAGATTTGAAAGAAATTGGAAATATTTTGAGAATTTGGAATTGCTGAAAGGAGGATGATAAGGAGGGAGAGGGGAATGTGATTTTTTTTTTATTTTTTTTTTTGTATTATTGCTGCTTTATAATAATAAGCTGTGGTTGCACTTTATTGCACTAACGCACTTTAAAAATTGCACTTTATTGGATTATATCTCCTTTGGGAGTAGCACTTTATTGCAGTTTTTGCACTTTGTAGCAGTGATATGGTTCACTAAAAATGTTTTTTGCAAGTTTTTATAATGGACCCTTTCTCTTTTAATCCTGTCTTTTTAATCTAGTTTTATCTCTTGTAAACTGTCTGGAAATTATCTGATTGTTGAGAAATCTTGATGTGAATAATGTCTTTGTTATTTAATTCTGTACCAATGATTTTATTTTATGAATTCCTACTGCCTTGTTCAATAAAAAAAAAAAAAAGATAGTTCTTTCATGCCGAATTTGATGTCCTCAAAACAATGAGCAATGTGAATTGCTTTGTTAAGTGTCAAATCCTCAGCGGATAACAAATTTCTTGTAACTTGACATCAGCCACCTTAGGTACCATTTGATCACGTACCATTTGATCATGAAATAAAGAATAATTACATTTGGCAGCAAGGATTCTCAAATCGTTGACAAAGACATCAATGGATTTGTTTACTAGCTGCCCTCTGCCTGAAAATGTGTGACGTACAACCACTTTGTTGAGTTTTTAGTTTACATAAAGTTTGTCTAATTGTTTGATGGCATTGTCAAGTACATTGATGTTATCATCATCGCTTGAATTATTGGTAGAAACAGATCGTAAGTGACTTAAAATGCATCTGCCTTCAGCTCCTAAGCGATGCTTCAAAATAGCCAATTTCCGCTTGTCAGTATAATTCACGCCGCCTATAGCCTCGATGTAAGCATCTAAGCCTTCCTTCCATTGTTTCCACTGTAATACAGGTTCTACTGGTATGGCTAGGAGTGGAGGCGGAGCACCTATACCCTCCATGTTAAATTTGGAATAAAAAAAAAATCAAAGAGACGCACCGTATTACAATATCAATAACAACATTGCATCAATAGTTATGTGTATTCACAGGAAGTAACACAAAAATAATTGTTATGTTAATCACTGAAATGGTTGCACTTTCAAATAATAACAAAAATTGGTTATAATAAATTAGTGTGCAAATCACTGAAGTAAAGCTTAAATCGTTAGCTTGCACTAAGTAAGAGAAGTGTGCGAATCACTGATATCGATTCCTAATTTTAATGAAGATGTGCAGTTCACCAAAGGAGAAATGACAGCACAAATGATCAAACAGGAACATGTGAAAAGTTGATGGTGTGCGGACCACCAAAGGAAATGACCGCAATGACAATACTAGGTAAGATTTGTGTTCACATTAAACAGTGGAAACACGTTTTAGACTCTGACAGCCTTGCACATGAAAGAACACATGAAAATAGCTGAAATGGTAAGATGCACGTTCATGTTAAAAAGTAGAAATGCGTTTTAGTCTCTGTCAGCCTTGCGCATAGAAGAACACATAGAATAGCTGAAATTCTCAGTCATTGTCATCCAATGAATATTGTGCGCATGTGTTACAGTTAAAGATGAGAGCCGCTAAACATTCCTTAGTCAGCGCTCTAGCTTAGTTCAGAATACGCGCACATGCACGAGGCAGCAAATGATGTCGGCAGAGCAACACTCGAGCTCAGTGCGTAAGAGAGAGACACAAATTGAAATAAATCTATAAAATTGTTCAAAGTCTCATGGCAACCTTACGGAAAGTGAGGTTTTGACAACAGAGGTCAGAAATTCATCAAGGATGCTCCGGAGAGGCTCTCTGATGCACAGCTGTTCACGCAGTCATCGGACGCTTGATCTGCATTCAGGCCTGGACTTGACAGTTTATTTGCAGATCATCGCTAAAGTAAACTCCCACGAATAGAAGACGGGACACTGTGGATATTCTGGAAAGTTTATTTGATTGAACAGTAGCGGTCGGCAGTAGGTGTTTCTGTAGGGCGGTGACGTGGGCAGGGGGAGGGGCAGGGTGGGGGTAGGAATGTATGGATTACGGAGTTTTACAGGTAAGTAAACATTTAGATAAATAAAACAAATTTCGTTGTGCGCACTGCATCATATTTGTTTTATTTATTTAAATGTCTACTCCCAGGAAAATGCCTGGTGGAATAAAAGGCCTGTCCTGCCCTGATTCACAGTATAAAGCACAGAAATACTTGTACCCACGGTCAGCCCATAGGTTTGGGCAGTGATATTGTCTTTATGGTGTATGCAACATATCTCAGAAGGAAATAAGTCATTGAGGGCAAGATGTATGAAATCGACGTGTTTGCGATTTCCTAATAGCAAATTTTTGCGGTTCACTATTAGGAATTCGCAAACTGCGATGTACAACAGTGTGAGGCAGGTTGCAATTTGCAACCTATTGTGAATGGCTACAATCATAGGGATGGTAGCCTGCTGGGATCGGCAAACTATCATGTCTGGGATTGTTTTTTAAATAAAGTATATTTTTTTTGTAATGTAGCCCGTTTTTCTTAAAGAAAATCGAGATGCATTTCAAAAACTAAAAATGAAAAGCTACCTTTTCATTTTTTAAGAGTAGGCAGTGGTCCTGCTCTTAAAAAATGTTGGAACCCACATTCACAAAGGAGAAAGAGGTCAATTGGGGACCCCTTCTTGTTTAAGGATGGGTAACCACCAACTTGAAGTTGGTGGTAACTGCAAATGTGTTGCAACTGGACTCAAAACATTCCTACATCCGAGTATGACTTGCTATTAGGAAGGGATGCCCTTAACATGCCCCTTCCTAATAGCAACTTGCAAACACCATGGTCCTCATTTATGAGGCTATGCGTCACTTTTAAGCCGCTGGTGCGTCACTTTTTGTGACGCACCAGCAGAGTAAAAAATTTGCCTTGTTGCACCATATTTACAAAGTGACGCATCTAGGTAGATGCGTTGCTTTGTAAACCCTTGTGCCACATTATACCTGCGTCAGGTATAATGTATGCAGGGGGGCGTTCCCCTGCAAAAAGTCTCGTAGAAGTGACGCAGTGAAATCTATATATGAAACACAACAAGGGCACCCAAACGAGTCAGCATAGGACCTCGGGGAACATATGAGTGAAAACAACAGTGGTCCTATGCAAGGAATGAGTATGCACAAAGGATAAATATATCCACTCTGCTAACCATGACAATTTGTAAACGTTTGGGTACAGGCTTGTGCCCTCCTCCAAGAAATTGTTGAAGGTATTTTACAAAAACTGTGTTGAAAATTAAATATCAGACCTCTGCCCGGCTGGGCAAGTCAACTGAGACTATAGTATCCATTGTGTCTATATTTATCCTTTGTGCATACTCATTCCTTGCATAGGACCGAAGTGAAATCTATGACATTTCACTGCGTCACTTCTAGGACGCCGTTGCGTCAAAATCTTGTGCCTGCCTCACAGCAGGCGTAAGGCTGAGGCAGGCGTTTTCACATGGGGCCTGCCCCACGTGAAATGACCCATTGCTGGAGTGGCGTCACTTTTGTGACACACTCCAGCAATGCGTCACTTTTGCGCCATACAGATACGTCAGAAATACTGACGTATCTCTAACTCCTTGCTCCATGATGCGTCATACTGTAAATATGACGCATCATTGGTGTCGCAAGGAGGACGCAGTGAAAAGTGATGCATCGCTGTTTTCACGCAGCGATGCGTCACTGTTCATAAATGAGACCCCATGTTGCTAGTCAGTAATAGATTATGAACTCGCAAAATAGGGTTGTTACATGTCTTTGCGAAGAGAAAAATGCTTAGTACATCTGGCCTTTAGTTCGAACTATAATGTTGCCTCTTTTAATGCTATTCACCTCAGAAAGTGGAAGCCCCATTAATACAGCTTGTGGTTTTCCTTTGGGCAGTGCGATAACTCTGAATGTTGACTTTCCGCCAGGGTTTTATTCGCAAAAGTTATTCGGGGAAAAAAGCACCTGTGCGTAATAACTGCGCATCTTGAAGTCATTGCAATCCTAATACGGGCGCAAACCTCTATTTTTGCTCGGATTCGGATTTCCCACGGGACTAATAATGAACCCCCGAAGCGCATTCCTCCTCTTTCTCCCTTATCTTTTTTTTCTGTACTTGCACGCACTAATATTTCTTTCTCAAATTTTCCTGTCGATTCATCTTGCGAGATTAACAATGGAAGAAATGTGAATGAAAATATTAAAATGAACATTACTACTCTTACGCGACTTCTTCGTGTGTCACTTCTGAGCAGTGCCAGGAGAGGGTCTGATTCAATGAATACAAGTGCCATCACAGCTGCAAATCTACGATTACTCTAGGCCGCCCTTAGGCCACTTGGGATTGACTAAAATGACGCCGTGGTACTTACGAGAATAAAAGGCCCTCCTTTACTCACTCTTTCACCCCCTGACAGACCTTGGAACCACCGTCTGTGTTTTTTTTCCGGTGAGTTTTGCGAGAAAGTTTCGTCCGTGTGCAAAAAGCAACTCGGCTGACATGTACAGACAAGGTCAAATGCAAAATGACTCTTAGTCTTAATTTAGATAAAGACACAGTAGTCCTCAGTGCTAGGGCACTTTTGTTCTTCTCCTTCGGTGAAAGTTCTCAATTACACTGCATTAACCAACTGCTATCTTTCCAGATACCGCTTCCAGGCAAACACGATACACCCTTTTACAACCTCTGCAGGTCAACTCCGAGTTTTGTTGGGAAAATAACTGTAGAAGAACATTTTGTTGGGAGCCCACGATTGCCAAGATAAAGAATGCGACTGAAACTGGTAATCAGTCAAATTGGAGGAATCCGATTTCTGGTCTCAATAGCAGGAAGGAGTCGACACAAAGAAAGAATCCTTCTCAATTTGTCATGGTATTTCCTGGTTGAGAGCCTTCAGCCTGGTTTATTTTACCCTGCTCGACCCGGAGTGTAGCTTTCAGGGAAAGTCAATGTTAACGTGAAAGATAAGCATAATGACAAGAGATTGGACTTGCTGATTTCCTTCCAAATAGGGAATTCATCTCGACTAAAGAAAGGCTAAACTCTGCAAGTGGGTCATTGGCTTTTTTTCTAAACAGGTGAATATCACCCACATAGACATGGGAGCCATTCATTGTATGGACACCGATAGATTTGATACGATCTGGGGAGTAGGAAAGACAGCCATTTTGACTTGAATAAGTAACTAATTAAAGTGGGTTGTAAACACAGGAGTGCTTTATTTGCAAATCGCTCTGCGGATAACCTGCACGGATTTAGATATTTTAATATGAAGTAAAAAAAAATTTTTAAATGCTTATTTCCGCCCTGTACACTTTGAAGCACTTTTAGCAGTTTATTTTGATGTTAAAAATGTGCACATTTAATAAGCAAGGTCCAAAATCTCAAGAATGCCCAATATATCAAATATCATAGGGATGGAAACGAGGAAGGTAAGATAAATAAAATGAACAAAACCAATTGTTGGCAGCTGGGCCGCTACACTACAAGAAGTTGGAATGACCCCATCCCCAGATTTTTCAGGAAACTACCATCATGCCGTTACCAAAAAACAGTTAAAAATATCCAGAGTGCATTATTAATAGGAGGGTCAACACTCTTCTGTGGCTTTTCTTCGCATACGATGTACATTTTTTTTTAAAGTTAAGTAATAGAACTGTATATAAACTTGACTCAGCCACTGACCTTTGGAGGCCTGGGAGGCCACCACCTGGGCCCCTGCCGGACACCGGGTCCTCCGCTTTGCTGTTGCCTGCTATCGCCTGCCGCCTCCCGGCCATCGCGGCGAGGCGGCGGATCGGGGACTACATCCCCCAGCACCACTTGCGCCCAGGAGGGCGCGCATCCTGTCCCGCCCCCGGAGGTGCGCTTAAGGTCAGCGCGAGCCCCGGGGGAGCGGGGAACTTGACTCAGCCACTGACCTTTGGAGGCCTGGGAGGCCACCACCTGGGCCCCTGCCGGACACCGGGTCCTCCGCTTTGCTGTTGCCTGCTATCGCGGCGAGGCGGCGGATCGGGGACTACATCCCCCAGCACCACTTGCGCCCAGGAGGGCGTGCATCCTGTCTCGCCCCCGGAGGTGCGCTTAAGATCAGCGCGAGCCCCGGGGGAGCGGGGAACTTGACTCAGCCACTGACCTTTGGAGGCCTGGGAGGCCACCACCTGGGCCCCTGCCGGACACCGGGTCCTCCGCTTTGCTGTTGCCTGCTATCGCCTGCCGCCTCCCGGCCATCGCGGCGAGGCGGCGGATCGGGGACTACATCCCCCAGCACCACTTGTGCCCAGGAGGGCGCGCATCCTGTCCCGCCCCCGGAGGTGCGCTTAAGGTCAGCGCGAGCCCCGGGGGAGCGGGGAACTTGACTCAGCCACTGACCTTTGGAGGCCTGGGAGGCCACCACCTGGGCCCCTGCCGGACACCGGGTCCACCGCTTTGCTGTTGCCTGCTATCGCCTGCCGCCTCCCGGCCATCGCGGCGAGGCGGCGGATCGGGGACTACATCCCCCAGCACCACTTGCGCCCAGGAGGGCGCGCATCCTGTCCCGCCCCCGGAGGTACGCTTAAGGACAGCGCGAGCCCCCGCGTCGCGGGATCGCGCGCGGGTAGGCGCCCGGGGCGAAGCCCGGGCAAAGGGCGGGCCCTCTGTGGCCCTCAGAGGCCTAAGGAGGACGGGACGGGCCAGACCACTGACATCTCCTTCTAAGAGGTACTGGGATTTTTCTTCACATTTCTATCGATCTACTGTAGCTATCCGCATTATATTATGTCTATTTGGGAGGAGTTGAACGCCCTGTGCGGAACCAAATATGTCCCGGATATACTACCCACTAAAAGCATGGCCACCAATCATGATGATGTAACTGCCACCTTGCGGAACTCACCTCTGCACTCTAATAAACACCTATCCCCAGCCAACGTACTTCCAGGAGGGCTCAACACTAAAAGGAAGCATGATGATGACTTTGTTAAAGAGAAGCAAGCCAAAATCCAAAAATTATGCTCCAGTCCCTCTCTTCTCCACTCAAACTTAATCACAGTATCGGGGGACATGGCGCGTGGAGAAGCTGAAAACCATCTATTACCCCTCCAACCAACTTTATTGGCACAACTTGAGCACTTACTAACATCTCTTATATCACCTCTGGTGGCCAAAATAAATGATCTGGGGGACAGGTTATCTGGTATGGAACTGACAATCAAAACGCATATTTCATCAAGTACCAAACCGGTACTATCCGACGCTCCTATTCCTCTCACTATCCCGGTAAAACCCAAGCTGAATTCCCGCAAGAACGCTCATACACAAACAATAACTTTTTCAACAGGCTTCAAACTGCCCATAAAATGCCCGTCAATAGAACTCGAACCTGTAAGAATGCCTCGAATTAACTTACCCCCTCAAGCCGCCCCTTATGTGACTGTTGTCTCTGGGATTCCACCATTAAATCATGGAAATCATGAAACACGTCAAGACCTGCTCAATAAGGTCATGCCCTGGTTACAGACCAATAGACCTCTGCCTCCTGACTTAGATGGGGGGGATTCTAAGCGTTAGGAGGGTGGGGTGGTTGGGTGCAATGCCAAAAGCCATCCCTGGGGACTTGGTGCTAATCAAATTCAAGCACAGGAATATAGCTCCTTATTTACGATCATGCAAGCAGAAAGAGGGGGATGGCTCAATCCGCATTTGGGATTTACACGACTTTTATCCGAGCATTCCACTTATTCAGTCATCAAGAACGGCAGTAAAGAAGTATAACGTTGGGGGAGGGGGACTCTGTGCGTTTAATGCCCCTAGTTGTGTAGCCCCTAACAGATACGAACCTCTGTTGAAATTTTGTATTTCCTGAGCACTACTATATTGATTAGCTGATTCGTTTCATTAATTTAATCCTGATTTTAACATTGGATAGGTAATGTAATATGGATGTATTTCATTTGTGTTTTGCTGCTGCTTTTATGATTTTAAATTTAAAAATCGAATAAAGCTAATTCTGAGTCTGAGTATATAAACTTGTCATCAGTATGTATTGTTTCTGGAAGCCCAAAAAATATATTTGTTGGCTACAATATAGAACAACAGTAAAACCACAAATGTTTCCCGTTTTTCAAATAGCGAGCTTGCCCTTACTTTGAAAAAGTGAATGAGTGAGTCCAATTGAGTGAGTCACTGAGAGACTAAGGCCTAAAAACGACATAGGGCCTCATTTATGAGGTTTTACCCTAGGGCAGCGCTGCAGGCCTTCCTACTGCGCTGCCCTACGGTAAAAGATTCAGCGCATTCCTGTCCTTTTCCCCTGTCCTGGCACGCAATGGGCTGCCCTGCATCAATGCAGGCACTTTTGCACCATGGTGCCAGGGTGTCTGCGGTGCAGGGATGATTATTTTTGTGCAGGAAGGGAAACTGTACAAAAACAATCACAAAAGGCTTTTTCCCCTTTCTATGTGTGCTGCAAAATGCAGCACATATGGAAAAAGGAAAATGCGGAGAAATATAGATATTTCTCCTCGTTGTTCCTCCCTTACACCTTCTCTGGGGAGGCACACATTTTTGGCGCTGCCTCAGATTTACAATTTATGGTAAATCTGGGAAAGTATCAAAAAGCTATGGATGTTGCTGGGAACGCCCCCAGCAACAACCATGGAAAATCCGTTTAACCCAGAAAACTGCGTTAAAGGGAACCATAATTATGAGGCAGCATTAAGCCAAAAAATGTGACTTAGTGCTACCTCGTAAATATGGAGCAGGATCCTGCGCCACAGAATGTCACAAAAAGTGACGTTCTGGCATACAAGGGATAGTTTTTCACTGAGTCAAAATCCTCGGGGCTCTATAGTGGGAAAACTTCAGCACACAAGTTGTTGTTAAATAACGTCTTAGGTCAGTGCTTAAAGGATCGTAATGAAGACAAAGGGTCACATTTATGGGTTTTTTTGCCATAGGGCAGCGCATCAGGCCTTGTTGCTGTGCTGCCCTACCGAAAAAGTAAAGGGAAGGAATGTGCCGTATCTATTAGATACGGGGCATTCCTGTCCTTTTCCCCTGCACTGGCACACAATGGGCTGCCGTGCACCAAGGCAGGCACAACTGCAGCATGGTGCAAGAGTGCCTGTGTTGGGGGATGATTATTTTTGTGGAGGAAGGGAAGCCTTCCTGCACAACAAAAATCACCAGAGGCTTTTTCCTCTTTCCATCTGTGCTGTAGAATGCAGCACACATAGATGAGGAAAAACGAGGGAAAATAAAGATATTTATCCTCGTCCTGCCTCCCTCGCGCCTCCCCTGGGGAGGTGTAAGTTTTTGGCGCTGCCTCAGAGTTACGATTTCTTATAAATCTGGGGCAGTGTCAAAAAGCCATGGATGTTGCTGTGAATGCCCCCAGCAACACCCATGGAGCGCCGCTTTCATGCAGTTGTCTGCGTGAAAGGGCCACATATTTATTAGGCCATGAAAAGCCATGCAACATGGCTTTACATGGCCTTATATATAGGCCAGTGGCACATTTCGACACCGGAATGTTAAAAAAGTGATGTTCCGCTTGCGCAAAGTGCCGGTTGGGCCTAATAAATGAGGCCCGCAATGCGCAAATCTAAAACACGAGAATGGTCAGCCTAAAGCTGGGATTCATGAGCAACTCTTGTTGGGAAGTCTAATGGTCCACTCAGACTAACTGATACCGACTTTTGAATTAATATAGTCTCTACCGTACAGTAATTTTTGGTACCATGTCTACTTTCCAGATAAGTGAACATGACCATTCAGTGGATAATATATGACACTATTTCGACAACTAAAATTGTGGCTGGGAAGCTGTTTTATTTGTGCGAGATTGTTATACTTGACATCTTTCGGTGTGTTTCCCCAGTCTTTTTGCTTTCTGACCTCCCGGTTTTGTATCAGTTTTGCGGTTTAGTGTCTCTGCACACTTTCTCACTGCTGTTCAGTGTTAAAGTGCAAGTGCTCCTGTTGTATATTGTATTATCGATTGGTTAGTTGTAAGCAAATGGGTGGATACTGTTCCAAGGGTGGCCCCGTCAGAGGCAGGACCCAATACGTATTTGGCACTTACTCCTCAAGGAGCTGCACCTATGAGCTCTTGATTCAACATGTTTACCGGGGGTTTTTGAGGAGGAAAGATGCACTCATATTCGTGGTGTTAGAAATGATGTTGTCAAGAGAGAATGTTTTTTATTAGTAATCCTTTTATTTAGTGGGGGTGATTATGTTCAGAGACAGGAAGAAAAGCAAAATAGCCGACACGTGTTTTGCCCATGGCACCTAATTGGCCGAGGGCTTTCTCAAGGCATTGATTTGTTCATGTGTTGCATATCACAGTCTAAAATGTGTCCACACTCGTCACTGTCATCCCGATAAATGAATCTTCATTTATCGGGACCGCAGTGACAAGAGGACAAATCATTGCCTTGAGAAAGCCCTCGGCCAATTGGGTGCCACGGGCGAAACATGTGTCGGCTGTAAAAGTAACTCAGACCTGCCACTGCAGAGTCTGCGTGCATTTTGTATCTAGATGCAGAAAGAACAATTGATGGACAGAATGCAGAACAATGTCATACATTGACCCCAGTACAAAGATCTGGGCCTAAATCCAACTCCCATGGCGACTTGGCAAGTGCACCCACTTGCCAGGCCCCAACCTTCCCACTTCTTACATGTTAGTCACCCCTAAGATAGCCCCAAGTGGGCAGGGTGCAGTGTATATGAAAGATGGGACATGCGCTGGTGTGTGTGGTATGTCCTGATAGTGAAATACTACCAATTTAGTTTTTCACTATTGCAGGGCTACCTGTTCCTATAGGATCGAATTGGGAGTTTGCTTATAACATCTTATAAGCATAACTACCCCTTAGAACAAGGTAGGAAAATAAAGTTTAGTATGCCTGAACTCAGAATGTTAAAATCTTTTAGGGAGGGTGATTTTTACATTCTATGTTTAAAAATACCACTTTTAGAAAGTAGGTGTTTTCTTGCATAGTCATCCAGAGTGCCTCTGCTAGGATGTGTATTGACTGTCTGGCTTTGGAGTGACAGGACTGGGGATGTGCAGTGGTTCCAGAGAGTCTGGATGAGTCAGGTCTGGGCTGAATAGACCTGGGCTGCATTTAGAGTAGAGGGGAGGAGATTTCCTTTCACCTGATTGGGCCTGGTCTGCCTTCAACAATGCTGTCTCCTCCTCCTGCCAGGAAGCTGGGCCAGAGAAGACAGAACTGTTTTGGCCTCAGCACAGACACTCTCTGCCTGAGAGGACAAAGGGATTTTGAGTATAAATATTGAGGCCCAGACACCAACATTTTAGAACTCACTAGAATCAAGAAACCTACCGAGAAGAAGAGCTGGAAGAGCTGCGAGAAGTAGTACTGCCCTTTTGCTGTGTTATTGATTTGTTGGGTTGGCCTGCAGTTGGTCCTTCTGCCTTTGACAGTGAAAGGACTGGACTGAACTTTCTTTTACTTGTGCTGAGTATCTCCAAGGGCTTGAATCAGAGCTTGTCTCCTGTTCTAAAGTCTCAGGAACTGCAAAGACTTCACCAACCACTGGGTACTGCTTCTGGAACCGCTGTTAATTTGCCACAGAAACGGGAAACGCAACCGACTCTGTCACTGGCTCTGTGTCCTGACCTATTTATAGAGAGGGGGGACACTAGGAGCTGATTATTAGGTCCAGTGACCCTTGCTCCCAAAAAGTAACTAGAACACAAAGAGAGTCACTGTTCCTTGTAGAGGATCAAAGAGGAAGAAATGTTTTTTTGTGTGCTACTCTATCTGTGGGGGTCAGTGTGTCCTCATCATAATGCCCTCACACACCCCAAAGGATGTTATGCTTCATCATTTGGGCTTTGCTCCTTGTCAGGTCGATGCTTTAATGCCCTATGGGTCCCCCAAAGGTTCTCTTTAGCGGAGGTATTTTGATGAGAAGCTGTTTGGGTGCGTGGATGTAAGTGGCAGTGAAGTCTAAAGTGGTGTGTTAAAAAATGACTGGAGGAGAGTGGGTACTATTTATTAGGGTGATCCCTCTGTTATTGTTAAAACAAAGTGTGTAGTGCTGCTCTAGAGGATATTATGTCCCTCTGTAGCTGGGCATATGTCCCTAATGGACATATATAACGTATTCTCCCTTTGTGTACTCTGCGTCCTGACAGCACCACAGAAGGCACTGTCCACATCACGCACCACAACCCTGGCCTCACCGACGATGGCGTTACTGAGCCGCTGCTTGCACCATGATCCGTGGACAACGCACTCCGCACCGCCTCGCTTCACTTCACCATCCTGGTCTCTCCAATGCCAGGGGTTATTTTAGGAGTTATTTTAGGAGTGTAACTCCCTTACCCTGACTAGGAAAAAGGGTCCCTTGCCAACTAGAGATCCCCGTTTCTGACAGAGATGCTCTCCATTTTCTGACTAGTACATTTCTCTTTTCTCTTCTCTTTTCTCCTGTCCATACTTAGGTCCTTTTCCATTGTGAACATTCTGCTTAGTATGCCAGTATTCCCAATACCCACATGGCTCCAACGAGAGTCATCCGTGCAGCAGCATGTATCTCCATACGTCTTAATAAGCATATACGGTCTCGCTGACCCGAGGAGAATTCCACTTTCTTCCACTACACAACTGCATAATATTCAAGGACTGCAACACGTTTTGCATGTGATAGTGCATTAAAGCCAAGCAATTTGGCATTGCTAATGCTTGTTTTGCCTGAATTAGATAATTTAGTAGTAATATTAAAGGTTTATTTAGAACATGCTCTGTTAAACATCAAAATACATTGATTAATTAAAACCC
Organism: Lissotriton helveticus; assembly: GCF_964261635.1. Lineage (NCBI taxonomy): Eukaryota > Metazoa > Chordata > Amphibia > Caudata > Salamandridae > Lissotriton > Lissotriton helveticus. Next base: position 724,083,178 of record NC_136067.1, read on the forward strand.
ACCTTCAACATATATTGAATTCTGGTAGGATCTTCTACCCAATGACTGCCTTTAAAAACAAGTTATATTAAAAAATTGCATATTGCAAATCAAGCGTATTATTGCATCACTTCTTAATCTTGTGCTATACTTCAAAAAGATAAGTTTTAAAATTGAAAGCCTCAAGGACATAAAATATTTACAATCAAACAAAATATGCACACTAATACTTTATCTTCTTAAACCACAGGCGCACTAACCATCCTCAACTACTGTATCCTGTACCTTATTGGAGCTTACTTATAAAAAGTTAAACCTATTAAAATTTTCAATAAATTACATTTTATCCTGCCAAGACTCATTCAAATGTAGAGAAGAGCTCTTTATTAACAGGTATCTAGCATCATGTTCCTTGACACATTATAACAGATTTAATACATTTTTAAATAATATTGGGGGGGTTCTTCATTTTAAATTTCATAGTGTTAACATTCATGGTAATTTTAGTGGGTTGAGGCCTTCCTTGGTGCTAACTCTGGCCTTCACCCCCTCGGAACATTCCAGCATTTGTCCACAACTGCACTGGGCCCCACTTTTCACCGACATGTCATCGCTGAGCCCCGCTTCAGATTCAGTTTGCAGCTTGCCACGCTGATGACTCGACAACGACCAATTTGCCTCCTTTAAAGTTTCCAAATCCGAAGATAATATTTCCACTATATGAACCTGGTTCCTGTAACCTACCCACGCTCCATCACAGTCAGTCTTAAATGTTGACTTTGATCTGGTGCAGTGTAACCAGATAACTATAGTTGGCACTTTATGCATTTTGGTGCTATTTTTAAGTCAACATTTTAATATTCCTATCTACTGTTCTACTTATTAGAGTTGTGTTGTTTTTGTGTCATTTTATTCAATAAAATTGACTCTTTTTTTTAAATTGGTTAGGAATTTTTCTTCTGTTTTCATTTTATTTCTGGTTGAGTGCTTCATAAACACTTTACACATTGGCTCCGAATAAAGTCTGGCTGCTTCATGCCAAAATACCAGAGGATTAACCACAGGTTTATTTAGTTCAATAAATCAAAAAATTCAATCAACACTTTCTTTATTCGGGTACAACAGTATCTATAAAAATCAATTTAAAAAGCACACAATGAAACCATATTCGGTATATTATAAAATGTTTAAAAACAAGCAATCCATAAAAATCGACATAGAGTCAAAGGGTGGCAGCCGCAACCCGTCTAAAATCTCATAGGGAGGGACAGGGGGCTTGAAAGGTCCAGCATATGGGCCCCGATCAGACGTTGAAGCCAAAAGGTATGCTGTTCCTAGGGGGATGGAGCAGGGGATAAAAGGAGGGAAGAGTAGGGATACGTCAGTAATGATGGACGTAGGTAGGTGCTAGAGGGAGCAAGAGAGTTAATGCTCGTCCAGGGATAGCTCCAATTAGAAGCAAGGGTCCTCACACATCCAGAGGGCGGCTCCTCGTTGGGCTGGCACTGCAATGCCCAACGGGCTCCGCGAGTGGGCTCTTTGTTGGAGGGCTTCTCGGTTTTTCCGTCGTGAAGCTAGATGATATTATGTGGGGGCGAGCCTATGTGAAGGAAGTAGATGTGGGAATGTGAGGGTGTAATTTAAAAATGGCTCATGGATACTCCAAGGGGAATTTATTCGTGGAGTGTCTGGGCCATAAATAAAAACAGACTGAAAAAGTTGTGAACTGAGAGGGTAAAATAGACCTGTGTCAGTTCTAGTGAGTTGTGCAAAAGGGTCAACATGTTTCTTGGCTATTTAAAAAGTCCAACAGGATCTCTACAATTCATCAGGACCTATGAACCTCGTCTACTCTCAAGGGGGCGGCAAATGCTGTAAGACAGAGGCCAAAGTCACGTCCCCTTATGTCAGGATACTTGAGTCGTATCTGGTGTGTGAAAAAATAATAAATCATAAATGAGGTACAATTATACCTTCAGGAGATAGGTGCACCTGAAGAATGAGGTAGAAATGCCCCAACAGGAACAAACTGGTGGACTCGCTCAAGTCACAAAGAGAACCAATTTGTATCCTCGAGGATCCCACTGTAGGACCTACCCATGGCCTGTTGTCCCAGCCACAACCTGTTGCCATATGAGGGTGAAGCTATTAAACAGTTCCAATTGGTATTCATTGTGAGGCAAGCTCAAACAGCAATTTTCAAAAACATGCCAATATGAAAAATACAATCATCATCGTTAAGTTGAAGCACCAGGCTATAGTCTGCTCTAAAGTAAACAATGTTATGCCTCTTGATCAGAGGTACAGAAATACACTTTGTATATATGGAATAAAAACTGCAGAATAATAAAAAATGTAGCATAGATTGATCTGAGCTCCCATTTCATGGGCATGGCGAGGTATCTAGATTTGCTTGAAAGCCTAAAGGAAAACATAGCAAATATTTACCAGTGCTAGCCCTGTAATGAAACAGTAGGCTGCACGCCCAACGCCCCAAAGGATTTGTTAAATACCTTGCAATCAATCTATTTATTCTGATATTCATATAAGCCACCACACTCAACTTTGCTTTCTCGATCGCCAATCTTTTACGCTGCAAGGATTTAAACAAAACTGCCTGCAGCTGTGTTTTTTACTAATAGTATGTGAGCCACCAGGATTCTCAAACATCTGCTTGTATCCAACCTTGCGCAAATAAGATTCCACAGTCACCAACCAAGGGATGCTCTTACCTTTATCACAAGAGAGACAATCTGGGAAAATATCCCTAATGAGACTTGCCTCCATGTTTTTCCATACTGCTATGCAAATCAAAAGTGGTGAGATGCACACCATGTACTCCGTTTTAATGGTACTCCATACTTAGTGTACTCAATAGTTTCAGCACTCTATTGGAGTGCACGATTGCTCCGCGCTCTGCCCAATTGCGCTGCAATGTAAAAGGTACACAAAGGAGCCACATTGAGGCCCCATTTAAGCGGCACAGCCGCAACCATCGCAAATAAATCCAATAAATCAAATTCATGTTTAACTCCTCAATTTTCCATATTTTTCTCCTTTAGTCTTCACTTTTTCACTTTATTTTTTTTCTTCAATTCATTTTACTAATTCTCATATTTATTCGTGGCTTTTCACAAAAACACAGGAGAATTACATGCTTCCTCATTTGATTTATTGGATTAATTCGCGACGGTTGTGGCTGTGCCGCTTGAACGGGGCCTCAATGTGGCTCCTTCATGTACCTTTCCATACTGCTGGCCATAATAATAAAGGACGAGCGCTAATATTGTCTCCAATAAAGGGTACATTTAAATCACTATGGCAAATACAATTTGGGGTAGAAACGGGAGCCCCTAAAATTCTTCTACAGAATATGATTTCTTCTGCCTGAATTGAATTACACTTATTAATACCCCCTATCTCAGCCCCATATGTAGCTATCAGGAGGCATTGCATTTTAAAATCTGGAGAAGTGGTAGTAGTGCCCTGCCCTTCCTGAATTGCAGTAAACTAAACAACAAACTAATAGCGCTGGAGAATGTATTCCTACATTGTGCCACATGTGCTGTCCAAGACCTATTATCTGCAAAGACCAGTCCCAAGTAAGATAAAATGCTAGTGCATTTTAGGCAAGACTTGTCCACAGTAAGAGAGAGCAACTTATACTTTTTCAGGCCAAAAGTCATTAAATAAGATTTATTAAAATATGTACGTATGTCTAGCGAGGCCATAAAATTTACAAAGCCTTGAACTAGCAGACGCAAAGCCCAAGGGGTGCGGGCCCATAGTTCGGCATCATCGGCGTATAATAGTGATGGTAACAGTGAGCCTTTAACTTTGGGGACATCAGGGGAGGCACTCATTAAAAAGGATGCAGATCATTATGATACAAAATAAATAAAAGCAGAGCTAAAACACATTCTTGTCTCACACCCCAAAAAATACCAATATCTCAAGACACCTCCCCCTGAGTAGTTCTTCTTATTCTGGCCTTCATGTTCCTGTGCAAATAAGCTAAAAAGTGCACCAGCGCTTCAGCCATCCCAAGAGCTAAAAAAATAGACCACAGCTTCAAGCGATTTACACTATCAAACGCTGTGGTCAAATCCATAAATGCTAAGTATATTGGAGAGTTTTGGTCTATAGTATATTTTCCAATCAGCAGGTTAAGGTTAAGGCACTACTCTACTGTGCCAGTCTTAGATCTAAAACCATACTGGCATGGGTAAAGGATTGATTTCTCTACTGCCCATTCCTTTATCCAGTTATATAAAATCCTGTCCAGGATTTTTAAAGTTTTATCTATCAAAGAGATGGGCCAGTATCAACTAGACTGCAAAGAATCGTCTTTTTTTAAAATAGAGACTATAATTGAAGTTGACCATGTGCTAGGGGATGTATGACGTTACATCGCAAACTTTTACAACGCACACCGTTACAACGCAATTTTTACAACGCAGATACATTTACAACGAATACTTTTACAACGCATGCCATTACATAGCAGATGCTATTACAACGCATGCCATTACAACGTAAGTATATGTAAGTATATTATTTTTTTTTTAAATGTAATTTATTAAAATTTATTTAATTTAATAAATTAAATTATTTTTTAATAATTAATTTGTAAATATATATACTTTAAAAAATAGTTTATTTTAAAAAAACAATTATTAATAAAGAAGTAATATTAAAAAATAATAAAATTATTAAAATTAATTATTTAAATTATTTACAATTATTTATTTAAAAAATGAACCCAAAAAATACCCGTTACCCTGAACCCTTAAAATACCCATGTACCCCATAACCCATACCTATCCTTGAAACCTAAAAATACCCCTGTACCCCAAAACCCATACTTAGCCCTGAAACCTAAAAATACCCATGTACCCCAAAACCCAAACCTAACCCTGAAACCTAAAAATACCCCTGTACCCCAAAACCCAAACCTAGCCCTGAAACCTAAAAATACCCCTGTACCCCAAAACCCAAACCTAGCCCTGAAACCTAAAAATACCCCTGTACCCCAAAACCCAAACCTAGCCCTGAAACCTAAAAATACCCCTGTACCCCAAAACCCAAACCTAACCCTGAAACCTAAAAATACCCCTGTACCCCAAAACCCAAACCTAGCCCTGAAACCTAAAAATACCCCTGTACCCCAAAATCCAAACCTAACCCTGAAACCTAAAAATACCCCTGTACCCCAAAACCCAAACCTAGCCCTGAAACCTAAAAATACCCCTGTACCCCAAAACCCAAACCTAGCCCTGAAACCTAAAAATACCCCTATACCCCAAAACCCAAACCTAACCCTGAAACCTAAAAATACCCCTGTACCCCAAAACCCAAACCTAGCCCTGAAACCTAAAAATACCCCTGTACCCCAAAACCCAAACCTAACCCTGAAACCTAAAAATACCCCTGTACCCCAAAACCCAAACCTAACCCCGAAACCTAAAAATACCCCTGTACCCCAAAACCCAAACCTTACCCTGAAACCTAAAAATACCCCTGTACCCCAAAACCCATACCTAGCCCTGAAACCTAAAAATACCCCTGTACCCCATAACCCAAAACTAAATATATACTATTAATTAAATTAATTTATTTAATTTACATTTTAAAAAAATGATTTAAAAAAATAACATACTTACCAATACTTACGTTGTAATGGCATGCGTTGTAATAGCATCTGCTATGTAATGTCATGCGTTGTAAAGGCATGCGTTGTAATGGATCCTGTGTTGTAATGGTGTGCGTTGTAACGGTGTGCGTTGTAATAGTTGCGTTGTAAGGGTTGTTTCCCGTGCTAGGTAAAGGAGAAGGGCCAAACTCTTAAACAAATTCAGATACTCTGATTTATTGCATCTTCAACTTTACCCAAAGCCAGCTGCACAAACGCAAATTTTGGGGCAGACAGAAATTCACTGTTGATGGGAATGGAGGCATACATATTAGTGAAATGCAGTTCGCAGGCCTCACTGGTGATATTACAGCTGATCATTGTCTCCTACTGATTGAACTGTCTCATCTCTTTCACTGTGGTCCAAAAATGTTTACTATTCTTCTTATTGGCCATTAAGGCTAAAGAGTCCCATTGCTGGTCTAATACTTCCTTTTTTCTAACTGTGGTGACCTGCTTGTATTCCTTTCATAACTCGGCCACCATTTAGGAATCCCTTTAAGTGGCCATAAGTGGCAGTCATAATTGGCAATTAGCAATGGAGCACTCATTGCTAAATCATCTGGGTTTATTAATGGATGATTTTATGGGTCTCTTCACTCCTTCTTAATAAAAGAGCAGGACTGGATGAATGCCCCAGCTGTTGGATAATTGGTATCAGGTTTAGTAAGACATGCCAAGATCACATGCAGGTTCTCTTTAATCACTTTTTGAAATAGATATGCAGGTGTGACTGCTCTCCATTTTAATCTTAATCCATCTGATGAGGGTTCAAGATTACTTGCTCAACATTCCCTGGTATAATGAGGTTTAGAAGACAGAGTAAAATAATAATAATAATAATAATCCACATTTGTATAGCGCACAATCACCCGTTAGGGTCTCTAGGCGCTGGGGGCCGTCGGGAAGATTAAGCAAGCTATTGCCCAGAGTCGCATGGTGCTGGGCTAACCTGCCGCCGGAGCCGGGGATCAGACCGTGATCCCCAGATTCCAGCGTCAGTCGCCCTGGCCGCGGCGCCACACCTCTCCAAAAACTACCTTGATTGGATTATGGTCACCGTGGTTAGAAAGGACAACTTTCCTGATAACAGCAAGCCTTCTAAATAAGACAAATTGGAAAAATAATCAAACATGGATGTGTGGCATCGACCCCTAAATGTGGGTAGTGGTTCTGTGCCATTACCTACAATATCCATAATTGTTACCTAGATTGCAAGATGCCAGAAGTGTTTCCAGCTCTGATCCTCTAACATTAAGTCTATTCTGCTCGTAGGTGTTAGTACAGGGGTTGCATTGTAAAAAGGATACAGGAGGGTTCTTGATAGTTACAGCCTGGCATTAAAATCACCACCTGGGAAAAAGCATGCTAACTGTTCACTATCATCATAAACACTTGGTAAAGAAGATATATATTAAAATAAAATTGGAAATTTGGTATTAGGCACATTAATAAAATCTGTATTATAAACATTATGTAAATATATTATTGGGCCCCTTTCATACCTCACTACCCAAAAATTGCTATCTACAATCTCCAATGCCTTCACACAACCTCCTGCTTTAATGTTCCCCTAAATAGTCAACCCCCCTGCTGCACAACTTGGTCCAGAATCATAACACGCAAAGCAGTCTGAAAATATTTCATGTGTCGCCCAGGTCTCTTGGAACATTAAGATGTCAAACTGTCTAATAAAGGAAAGCCAGTCTGGAGATAACAGCTTTGATCATCACAACCCTGCTACGTTCCAACTCAAAAGTTTTAACGTGGAATCATCGTGGGCCGATGTTAAGCTGAGGCCGGGTGAGACTTTAGGGGGATATTCTATTGCCACAGTACTGTTTATAATCTGGGCCTGTCTATAAATTCAGGCCTCAGTCAGTCTAGCCCGTCAAGGCCGCCTAAGGTTGAGAACCTATTCCAATGTGCAAAGGTTGGTGAGTGGGATTTGATTTTTAGTACTACAGGCTTGTAAAAATAACCGAGAGTAAGGCAACAGAGTTAAAACCACCAATAACCTCTTGCTGTTTTAGCATGTTCAGCACGATCATTGGTCTGCGAAGATTAAATACCATGCAGTCTCCCTCGATGTCTTTGTTTGATCAGCCTACCCACCCTACCCTCCGTTCCATTTAAATTTCATTAAAACTTGTGGGATTAAAATGCTTGTGTTTTATGAGCCAGTCAATACATTTATTCTGAAGCTCCTCCCTGGTTTCGCTTTGGGAATCCTTCAAATGGGGTACACCAGCTAAAACTAATACACAGAAGCAAGCTGCAGCTGGCAAGTCTAGTAAGTCCTCCCTGGGCATATACATTATAATGTCCCCGGGGCAATGCATATGTCTTTGATCAGGAAGAGTTTTTATTTGTGCACCTATGTGTCTACTAGACAGTGATTCCCTTTGCGTATCGATTGGAGTGACAGCTGTTACTCCATTTACTATAGACTGAACCAGTCTTTGTTGCTCCTGCTGAGCTGCACCAGTTGTCTCACGACTAGGAATTGGGAATAAGACTGTGGCTTGAAATAGGAGGGTTCAATGGGGTCACGGGCTAGTTGTCCCCCTTCCCCATTGATAGCCGTAGGAAGGAAGTGAGGTTGAGCAGCACCCAAACATTTTTCCAGACTATCCAGATGCTCTAGCAATGGCCTAAGTTTTTCATCGAGAATATTACAAAATCTGGTGCCAAATGATTCAAGAAGAGAGGGGTCAGCGGATGGGCCATTCATACCCTGACAGCCCAGGGGTTGAGTATGCAGCTATATTTGAGGTTGGACTGAGAGACTGGTGTAGACTGTACAGAGGAAAGGAGATGATTATTGTTAGTAACTGCTCAATTAGGCTGTTTCCTCTTTGATATTGCCACTTGCCTGGAACTCTTTTTCTTTTACAGCTGTAGCAATAGCAGTGATAGGATCCATTGCTGATTCCGTGGGGTGTAATGAGTTGGACTTATTACTAGCACCTGTTGCAATACTTGTATTTGGGCAAGGTGTATTAGGCTGTAGGGGTGCCACCTCCTTGGACTTAGCTTTGCTGGCTAGGTTTTTTCCGTCAATCATGGGCACTGATAATATCCCAAAATCCTATGATAGTCTCCGCTCTGTTAATACTATTTTATTGGAGGAAATTCCAACAACACCAACATAGTGTCAATAGAAATGGAAGGCCGTGGGGTAACGCTACACCCTTCGTTTTACACTTTTCCATAACAGCTAAACATTAAGCTCACTGAATAGAACACAAGGTTGAGGTGAAGACTTCGGGATGAGGGAGCCAAGAGGGGGTCCCATCCAGCCTTGCCTGACCGCGGACAGGCGCAGATGGCCTTCTCTTGGCCTGGTTTTCACCCGGGCTCATGCTCGGGCGCGACCCATACATGTCCAGCACAGCGGGTGACCAGGCTCAGTTATCAGCGCCTCCTGGTGTGGGAAATTTGCGGCAGCCCTCCTTGCCTCAAGCAAGCACTGCTTGGGCTTGTGGTCCTCACCCCCTGTTCTCTGGTTCATGCGTCCCATTCATTTGGCGATCCCACCAAGTATATTGGGGCTCAGGACCACCGTTCCCTGGTGGTTGCAGAAGTTGATGAGGTCCCAGGGTGGCCCAACTACCCTAGTCGTAATAGACCACCGCCATCAGTCTGAAGGTCCATGGAACACAAAGACTCATAATAAGGGCATTAATCTCCTCCTTTATTGCACATATGTCACCCCTAGGGTAGGGTCTAGGAAGCCCATAGGGCAGAGTGCATTGTATTTAAAAGGCTGAACATGTACTACCAAGTTTTACATGTCCGGGTAGTGAAAAACTCCTAAATTTGTTTTTCACTACTGTGAGGCCTATCTATCCCACAGGCTAACATTAGTTTGCCTTTTTACATTCAGCAAGTGCTAACGTTTGATTGGGGACAGATAAGCCTTTTATATTTGGTATCTATGATAATTGTAATTAAAAATCGTCTTTCATGATAAAGTCAGATTATAAATTAAAACTTTGAAAATGCCACTTTTAGAAAGTTGGCATTTATATGCTATTGGCCATTTGGTGCCTGCAACCTGTCCTAGGTCACATGACTGTGTGTAGGTGGCAGTTAGATTTTCTCAATTTCTCCCAGACAGACATACACAATAGAGGGATTAGGTGTGCCTGAATAGGCCATCTGCTGGCACGATGGGGGACCAAACTGGGTACAACCCAACTTGCAACTGAATAGGCTGTGCTCTGCCTTCACCCAGAGGACTTTTCACCACTGCATTTATTTATTCATTTATTTATTTAAAAGGTTTTATATAGCGCTGGCTTGACCCAGGGGTATCAGAGCGCTTTACAGGAGTATGAGGAGGTACACTAATCAATACATTTGGTCAAACGCATTGCAATAAGAGCCAATATAAGGAAGGCAGATCAATATGAATGTTATTTACAAAGGACAAATAATAAGCTCACATGGGTAGTGAGTAGTTACGTTTGGGAGGGTGCGTTGAGGTGAGCAGGGTGAAGATAAAGGAGGGGGATAAGGAGAGTGGGAGTTTAGGGGGTTTGGAGATTAGGGGAGTGGGGGATGGGAGGTCAGAGGGAGGCTGTTGGTAGGTTAGATGTCATAGTTAAAGGTGGGGGCAAGGAGGGTAAGGGAGTAGCATGACGGAGGGGAGTTAGGAGGGAGAGTGATAGGGTGAGAGAGTTGTGTGCATTTCTTTTTTAGCAGAGGGGGAATAAGAATGAGGTAATTGGTGCTCCTCGTTGGTTGAGCGCAACCCGCTGTGTGGAGCTTGTTTGAGAGGTAACGTGGGGTGTTTTGATGAAGGTCTTTGTGTGTGATACAGGCAATTTTATAGGTAGATCTGCCTTCAATGGTAAGCCATTTGAGGGTTTTAAGTGCAGGGGAGATGTGGTTGAAACATTTATAGTCAAAGATAAGTCTAGCAGCTAGGTTAAGTACCGATTTGAGTGGTGCAAGATGGACTTTGGGAGTTCCAGCGAGGATAGCGTTGCCATAGTCTATTCTTGACAGGTCCAGCGATTGGACAACAGTTTTGAAGTCATCTATTGGTATGAAGGTTTTGATTTTTTTGAGTTGACAGAGAGTGAAGTGTGCTCCTTTGGCTGTGGTTTTTATGTGGGCAGTAAGGGCAAGATTATTGGCAATAGTGATGCCTTGAGATTTAACTGAATTGGAGGTGGTGAGAGAGCAGTTTAGGGAGTTAAGGTCAGATATCCAGTTTTGTATGGAAAGTGGGTTGTTTTTAGGAGAGAAAAGAATGATTTCCGTTTTTTAGGGTTGAGTTTGAGATGGAACCAAGATTGGATCTTTGTTAGGGTGTCATTGAGGTGTAGCACATCAGAGTGGGATTTAATCTTATAGTAGAGTTGAGTACCATCAGCATAGAGGTGGTAGTTGATTCCAGCTTGTTTTAGAATGAGGATGAGGGGTTCCATGAATAGGTTGAGGAAAACGGGGGAGAGAATGGATACCTGTGGGACACCGAGCGAGATAGGAGTGGGGATAGAAAGGCAGTTCTCGATTTTGATGTTGGGTTCTATTTTGGAGAAAGGAGGTGAACTAGTTGAGGACATAGCCATTGAGGCCAAAACGGGCTTTAAGAGTGTTAAATAATGCAATGTGGTTAACCGTATCGAAAGCATTGGAAAGGTCGAGGAGAATGAGTAGGCAAGCTTTGACATTGTCAAGTGAGTGAATAATATCATCCACTACGGTGAGTGTGGCTGATTCTGTGCTGCATCCTTTTCTGAAGCCGGATTGCAGCGAGTCCAAGAGGTCGAAGGTGTTCATGTGATTATCCAATTGAAGCAGGGCGCATTTTCCAAGGGTTTAGGAGAGAAGAGGGAGGTTAGTGATAGGTCTGAGGTTATTGGGGTTGTTGGGATCTGTGTTGGGGTTTTTGGGGATGGGTGTGATATGACCCAGTTGGAGGGAGGCGGGAACATACCCTGAGGTCAGGGATGAGTTTATAATGGGGTCCAGAGTGGGGCGATGATATGCTTAAGGTCTTGGACAAGTTTAGAGGGCATGGGGTCTTTGGTGTCAGAAGATGGTTTAAGCTTAGAGATGATATTATAGACTTCGTGTTCCGTGACAGGGTGAAAATTATGCCAGGTGGCATTGTTTTTTAGTTGCTGGGGGTAAAGGAGTTCGGTTTATGTGGGAGGGCAATGGATGAGAGACAGGAGGCGACCTGGGGAAGATTAGATAGACATGGAGATTCAGGAGAAATGTCATAAGAAAGTAGTGGGTTGGTGGGGAGGGGATTTAAGAGGAAGTATTGATCTATGTTAGTGATTTCATCAGAGAAGAAATTAGCAATTTCTTCACATTTCTCATTTGTGACCATCAGCTTTTGGGGGGCAGAGGATGTTTGATTTTTGACGATGCTGAATAGTTCTCTAGGTCTATTTTTGGCCCTATCAAGCTGCGTGCGGAAGAAGGAGGCCTTTTTATTGAGGATGTGTTTTTGTAGTTGGACCTAGCTGATCAGAGGAGGGCTAGGTGGGAGGGGGATGGATATTGCATCCAGGTCCTTTCAGACTGTCTAAGAGAGCGTCTGTTGTTGTTGAGATCTGAGTTGATCCAGTATTTGGAATATTGTTTCTTTGGGCTTTCATTTTGGGAGGGGCCACTTGGTCTAGAACCTCGGTAACTGATTTGTTGTAATGTTCGGTGAGTGCGTCCGCATTTTGAGAGAGGGGGCGAGCAGGAATTGGGATTTGAGTTTCGTTTAAAGTTCGCCGGGAGGGACAAGATGAAGATTTCTGGTCAATTTCTTATGTTTGATGCTTTTGAAGTGGGGGGGGCCATGGTGGTGATCTCGAAGAGTATGAGGTGTTGGTCTGAGCAGTTGATGGGGACGATGTTGGAGAGGGAGGCTAAATCGTTATTTGTTATGATGGCATCAAGAGTAGCCCCTTTAGTAGGGGTGGGCGGAATATGCGTAATCGCGTTACGCAAATCTCCACGGAACGGTAAAAAATCTCTGCGAACACGCAGAAATTCCACGAACACGCGGAATTGCTGGTTCGTGATGCTTTTTTACTGTTCGCAATCGCTGTTTGCGTGCTTGGGGGGAAATATCTCACGAATATGCATTTTGAGAACGAAAAAAAGCAAAAAAATTTGCAAAGCCGAGGAATGCAGATTTTTGGGCAATTTTGCGTTCTTCACGGAACGCGAAATTGCCCAAATTCCGCAAATTTCGCAAGCGGAACGGAATTTACCGCCCAAGGCCTAACCTTTAGTGTGGGTTGGAGAGTGACAAATTTGTTTCAGGTCACTAATCTCCAGAAGATTTATGAGGGGGGTATTAGCAAGGTCTTTGATATCATTCCAGTGGAGGATAAAATCTCCAAGGAAGTGATTTTTAGAGTTTGAAAGAGAGCACTGGATGAGTAGGTCAGAAAGTTCCTCTGCTAAGGGAAGGGATTCGCCAGGAGGATGATAGATATTGTGTAGGCGAATGGGTGGCGCGCAATGGATTTTGAGTTCTGCACCGAGGTATTCAAAGGTGGTAGGGTCGGAGTTCTTGACAAGCAAGCATTGAAGTTTGCTTTTGAAGATGATAGCTAGACCACCTCCAATTCTCTCAGGTCTATCTTTTCAGAATATGGAGTAACCAGGTAGGATGAGTAGGTCAAGGATAGGTGTAGAGTGGGCCTTGAGCCAAGTTTCCGTCAGGAAGGCAATGTCAATGTCCTTGCTGAGAATGGTTTCAGCTATTTCTGTTGCATGCTGGGCAGCTGAGTGCCAGTTTACCAGCATGCATGTGAGGGGTTTTGGGTTTTTCACAGGTGGGGGGCACGTATGGATAGTGGTGAGTTGAGGTGGGGGTCCTAGGGAGACAGGGGAAGAAGGGATTCTGCTCATATTCAGGATCACAGGGATGATAGAGTAAAGGTGTGAGGGTCAGTTGGATATTTGGGGAGGTAGGAGTTACAAAGGTCGAGGAGGTCTGAAGGGGAGAGATGGTTTGAGACATGTGGGTCGGTGAGAACAGTTGCAACGAGGGAAGGTTCTCCATTGTTGAAGATTGGAGGTACTTTGTGCATCTAAGTTTGGAGAATCCGCTTAGTTTAGGAGGCTTTTATAGGAGAGTTAAAATCTTTCCTTAGTTGAGAGAGTTCAGACAACAAGGAAAGATCTTTTCTGAGCTGGGAGAGTTCAGAAGATAGTCTTTCTATGTTAGATAGGGTCTGTGTCAGATTAGCTTTTGAATTTTCCGGGAAGAGCGGTCTGTGTAGTGTGTGGGTTGGGATGTCGGGGGGGGGGGGTGAAGGGAGGTGTTTCCAGGTTGTTGGACAAGGGGGAGTCCTCGTCGTCTGGAGGGGAGTGCATAGAGTTATTGTTGGTGTTCTGAGGTGATGTGAGATCTTGAGGGGAGAGAGGAGAAATACCATCCTGGCTAAAAACATCTTGTCTAGGGGGGAACGTAGTTTGGAGAAGGTGAAATTTGTGCAGTCGGTTGAATAATTGGAGAGTCGGGAGGAGAGTGCTGGAAGGCAGGAGTGAGGGGGGGGTGTGTCTAGTGGTGGGACAGTCATTAGAGAGAGAAAGGCTTTGGAAGATTGGGCATGCTGTTGAGGTGTCCAGATGAGGGAGGGTTGCTAGAGAGGGGGATTGGATTAGAGAGTCATCTCAGCTCGAATTGATGTCAGTAAGGAGAGGGATTGGGGGCAAGGAAGGGGATGGCGAGGGTGCTTCAGTCGTTTGGGAGGTTGCAGTGTTAGGAGGTGGGGTGGATAGTAGGTAAGATAATGTGCTGAAGTGTTGCTCAAAGATGGTGAGGTGATTTTCTGAGGCATGGATAAGAATGTTACCAGATTTGAAGATGGAGATGTCTATTTTGCCAGGGAAAGTATGGGAGAGGGAGTTGGACAATTTAAAGCCTTGCAGGATTTTACATGATTTAGTGATGGGGAGGTGGTGGAGAAAAATGTTTTTCCATTTGGAGGGGCGTTTGGAGTAAAAACTTTAGTTTGTTTTTATTATGGAGGCGAGACTATGGTAGTTATCTACAAATAGGGCTTCATGGTGACCAATAAGTAGTTTGTGTTTGAAGTATCTTTTAGCATTTTTGGAGAGATTGGGTGGGTAGAGTCCTGTGGATTGATTCCGAATTCTGCGGTAGTGAGGGGGCATGTGAGGGGTGTCATGGTGGTTGTTTTCAGGAGGCTAGGGATGAGGGAAAAGAGGGAGGGTGAAAGACTTGGTGAAAGACGTTCGGAGGTGTGGGAGTCAGAATAGTGGCAGGGTTAAAGTGAATGAGTAGAGTAGGAACCAGAAGGGGAAAGGAGGGGGCATTAGGGGAAAGGAGTGAGAGGCTAGAGTTGGAAAGAGGAGAAGCCATAAGTAGAGGTCATGTGTTAGGTGGGTAAATCAGTCATTACACATTTTGGAGAACCTGGGCAAGTGTAGTAAATAGGTAGGAGTAGGGGAAGGAAGATAGATCAGAGCAAAAAAGGAGGAGAGAAATGGTAAATTCAGAGAGGGACAGAAAGAGACATTGTGGATACAGTGAAAAACTGGGTGAGATGGTGGCCACAAATAGTGAGCAATAGGGGTAAAACCACAATGAGAACAATACAAAGGGCATGAATGGCTCAACCCATCATTAGGAAGTCTGTAGCAACACTATGGGAGTGGATAGGCAGTGATCAGAAGAAATGACATTATGCCAAGATATTAGCATAAGCTGGTAGTCTTGGTGGCAAGGACGTATCAGCGTTCCTGTTCAGCCCACATGTCAGGAATATTAGTGGGATTGACGCTGTCTTCAGGTTAGGTTAAAAGCCTGCTGCCTGCTTGGAGCCAGGGCATGTGAGTCAGGAAATTCCAGGCACTTCTAAGAGAAACCTCTAGAAACTTCTGATTTTTCAAAGATGGCTCCAGGTTTAAAACTAGGGCCCTAAATCACAATCAAGTGGATAGAGATAAAATATTTTATGTGCCCAGCATACGTTCTTCCCAATTTCACTGTAGTGTGCTGTCCTGCTATGTGACCACAGAGCTAGGTTAGTCTATAGTCCACTCAAACTTGGTGGGTATCGTGGTTCCTATTCCAAGGATATATTTGCCCTCATTGACCAAAGTGGCATGCTTCATCGTTGGGTGGAAGGTACGGTACCCAGTGGGCTCCCAAGTAATTCAGATAGCGGGACAGCACACTAAGGCCTGATATTGACCTTGGGGGTCCTGTAAGGGGGCCGCCACACCAGTGCCCCACTCCGGTACCGTCAAACCCATAGTCAGTTGGCCTGCCAGATTAGGAGTTTTCTCCTGGTTTGGTGGGTGGTCCTTTGGCGTTACCATGGTGGAGCCTATTAAAAAGGCACACCAACGTGAACACCAATGCCTATTCCAGCATGGCATGGATTGTAAAGTCCACGCCATCCAGGAAGAGGTGGTAAATGCACACAGGGGGGGAAATATCTGCCCTCCTGCAGGCACCCCTTGCCTCTGAGCCAACAGTGGGCCCTGTAGGGCCCCCTTTGTTTCCTCACCACCAAATTTTTCATGGCGGCCTCACCGTCATGAAAACTATGGCAGTGAGGAAACTCCAAATATGATTGGCGGTACATATTGGAGCATCTAACCACTGCACCATCGCCAAGGATCATGGATGTTGAGGTGGGACTGCTACACTCAAAATGCAGCAGTGGGTCGACCAGTGCGATGGTTCCCACCATTCCTCCTTGAGTACGGCAGTCTTCGTAATCAGGCCCTAAGTCTTTTGTATTAAAATAGGGTTCTCAGAGCTATTCCTCAGTTTGCTTTCTGGACCTGAGGAAGGGCTCTCAGAGGACTGCCTGCTGCTGTGGCCTGCTATGCACTCCACAAGACTGCTTTGTTGCACCTGGAAGGACTGCTTTGCTGCCTGGAGCATGCATTGAACCCTCAGAAGCCAGCCCTGCTGCTGGAACCCTTCTTCTTCACTTTAACCCAGGACTACCAGGGTGACTCCAAGCACTAGTGTGCTGGCCTCCTGTTCAGAGTTACAGGGGCATAGCAGGCTCCCACCATCTTGAACCCCACCTGGACCCAGCCTGAGTGAGTCATAATTCCCCAAGTGGGGTGCCTCCAGTCCCGGACCCTTGGTGGTGATGCTAAAGTTGCTCAGATAGCCAAAATCCAAAACTTGGGACCTATACAATGTTTGGCTAAATCTGCTGTGAAAACCAAGAAAAGACCAGGACCTGCTTGTCTATCCAGCCAAAGTCCATGGCCAGTCAGCCCGACCTCACAGCAGCAACATTCTTCTCAACAGCAGCAAATCCTGTTCTGTGGTCTTTTGCCAAAGGGGTATCCGGCCTTCTGGAACTTTTGTTGGCTACAGCCTCCTACCTCATCCTGCTCAAGACATTCGACTTCCAAAGTGACTAAGCCTGAATGTAGAAATCTTCATTGCGACTTTGTCCAGCAGATCTCCAGCAATGATGCTCTCTCCTTAGACACCGCTTACAGCCTTGTCCCATTGAACTTTACCTTCTCAGAATTCTTCTTCAAAACTTCTTCTTTGTCTGACGCTAAGCACCAACCAGGTTCAATCCACTTCTTGTATCCAACCCGCACTCCATTGTGGTTGGGCATATTTTCCAACTTTGACCCTGTCTCGTGCGACTGCATGTCTGTGGTTTCCACTTTGTTCTTTTTTTCACAAAACATTTTCTAAAATTCAGAACTCCGGTTCTACTGATTATTTTTTTGTTGTTTTATAGTCCAATAAGTTATTAACGTCTACTCATTCTTCTAAATTAGCATTGGCTGTTTCTTGTGTTGTGTTTTCACTTTAGTACTGAATATGTGCTGCATAAATTCTTAACACATTGCCTCTAAGTTAAGCTGATTGCTTTTGTGCCAAGCTACTAGAAGGTTACGCTTAGGTTAATTTATTGAATTTTGTGGCTCACTCTGACAGGGTTTGCGGCTGTTGCATGATTACTGGTCACTCGCCCTTCAACCAACAACCCAATTTCGTACAGAGTTCTTATCACCCTCAACTAATCTCCAATGTCTTACATTTGTCTGTTGTCGACTTCACCTTACTTCACCCACTTTTTCACAGGTTCAGTAATGTGCAAATTGCTTTCTTCCTTAATTTTATTTTCTTTCAGCTCAGCTCACTTTCATTTCGTTTTCAAGTTTCTAATACATTGGATGTAAATCCTGGATTTTCAAATACCAGAAATACAAAATAATTTACTGCGCTGGGCATGGAAGCACCACCAGTCAGAAAGACAAATCGTTCTGGGGTGGCAAGGTACAGCTGGAATGTCACTTGGCACAGAAGAGTGCCTGAGAGACAGTTCTAGCACTATGCCTGCAGCAGTCACCACGTGCAGGGGCCTGTACAGTCCGCATTTCAATAGTGACAAATAATTTATCACGGCATGCTCAGGTAAGTGAGTGTATATACGACTGGAGATACTTCCTGCTCTGCATTCATAAAGCAAAGCTGGCATGTTGCTTAGAACAGAAAAGCTGATCATATGCAGCTTTATTGGTGAGTGCCATATCAGCTGCACACATCATGATTAGGTGTATGTGTCCTGTTACCTGCATTGCTGGCACTGCAATGATTGGAAAACTGTGCAAACATGAAGAAAAAGGAATGATCCAGATGGCCTCAGGCCACGATCTGTGGGTTTGTTAGTCAGCATGGTACTGACTAAAAAACTGAAGCAGCTTGAGGGGTGTGCATATGCACCTTATGCATAAAATAGAACAACCTTTGAAAAAAAAGACTTGAATGGGATGTAGTGGTTCAAGCTGGAGGTGAATGACAACGATAGAAGTTCCATAATATTAGGACATGTATAATTAGAAACAATTATATAAGGTAAGAATATTGGGGCATATTATCAAGAACTGCGATAAAATTATCGCCCCTTTGGCAGCAGGAAACTGCCGCTAAAATGGCGATAATGGGCTTGATAATATGCCCTTGTGAATTCCCATAGCAGCCCAGGTTAACACCAGAACCTGGGCTGCTATGGGAATTCACAAGGACATATTATCAAGGCCATTATCAACGTTTTCAGTGGCGATAATTTTATGCTGTTCTTGATAATATGCCCCATTGTTATTTATGTGTATAACTTTCTTTTAAATATATTTTTATATAAAATAGTTTACTTTAATATAGTTGTACTCAATATAATGTTCTAATTCCTTTAATATATTCATTATTAAATTAATATTAGGAATTTCATTTATTAATTTCATTAGAAAAAGAAAATATAATTTTACATTTTTAATCTTGAATTATTTTCTAATTTGTTTTGCCATTTATAATTTAGTTTTATATTAACAGTGATCCCTAATGACGGAAATGGAGGTAAAAAATAATATAGATATACAATGAGGTCTATATTTTTTTTTGTCCATCTGGAAAAGGAATTTATCAATACTTAATTTGTGCCTGTGCTTTCCGGTGCTCAGCACCCGCACTTATTTGACAGTGCCGGAGCTAAAACATTTTTCTCCTTTCGCAGTGCACCTGATGAATATTTAAAAATAAATGTTTCTGGCCTTTGGGTGGCTCCTGACCTGTTTTCACAGACTGGGCAACTGGCCCACCAAGGTCCAGGCATGATCATCACGATGCATCATCACGTTAGTGATGTCAGCACGGCTGCCTGTCATGAAGACCTGAACTATGGCGTGGCAGGCTGGGACAACGCAGGCGCTAAGATGACGTTTTCAGTAAGGTCTGCTTGACAAATGAAGAGCAAGCTGAATGTCGGTAAGAAACTTTTGCCCGCCTCACTGGCTAGATATGAAAATGTCTGGCTGTAATTCTCCTTTGTTTGTGTGCTCGTTGCCCACTACTGACTGCTGTGGTAACACTTTGTATTGGAGTGCTGTACAGGCTGTACAGAACTGCACTTCACTGCCAGCACCTGAATTCCTAGTGCTACGTTACCGCTGTGTGAGTTGGGCAAGCCCAAGATTACAGCGGTCAGCTGTGCAAAATGCACAAGGCATCAGCACAGCATGTAATAATGTGTAGTGGACACCGGTCTGGCCTGCACGAATTAATGAAGCACCCCTCTTGGAGCAGGTAAGCAGAGGAAACCAATGGCGTTGCAGGGCCCTTGCTGCTTTGTGCCATGTGCTTGCATGAGACACGGAGCAAAACTGTCTTTAAATATTTCCTTTAGTGTCTGCGTGCTCAAAGAAATAATGCTGTCTGATTGACTGATGACAGATTGTTCAATAGGTGTGCCCAATATTTTAGTTAGTGTTACTTATTTATGTATGTCATTTGGTGTAGACACATCGTTGTAGCAAAAGTACTTAAGTTTTTGATGGCAAGGGGTGTGTCAGGCTAGAATCATATATGCCTGTGTCATCTGAAAGCGAGTTAAGGGGGTTATTAGGATGGAGGGCGGACTATGTCCGCCCGCCATCCTGTCGTGGAATGGGACTGCCCGCCATCGGTGCAGGGGTCCCATTAGTGGCATTAGAATGCGCCCGCCATACTGGCGGGCGCATCCTGCATTCTTGACATTGCGGTGGGCTGTGCTTTCAGCACCGCCCGCCGCAATGCCAAGAAGGCATGTCGTGCAGTTCCATGCACAACGTGGCAGGCATCGCGCGGTGCCTGCCATGTTGTGCATGGAAGTGCAGGGGGGTACCAAAGGTAACCCCCATGTGCACCCCCCACCCCCTGGAATCCCTGGGGGCCCGATACAGGCCCCCAATGATGAGAACTGCCTGCTTTTCCGTGGCGGCATTGCTGCCACGGAAAGGCAACACCCCGTATGCAATATATTATGGATTGTGGTGTCTACCAGACACTCCCACCATATTAACTGCTTTTACGCCCGGTAGGCAATCAGGTGGATTGCCTACAGGTGGAAAACCAGCGGACAGTCTTTCTGTCCGCCGGCGTCCCCCCTGCCATAATCATGTGGGGGGGAATTGGCATGCGGGCGGGCTCAAATGTCGGGCGGATCCACTTGACATGCTAATAGGCCCCAAAGTCTTCATCTGGGTCTGTATCTGTGACAGTAACTGAATTAAAGTCTGAACCGTTACCTCTAATTAGTTGACTAAATCGAGGTTCAAAAGAGTTGCCCATGTCTATGTGGGTGTTTGCGGTGGGTAGGTTGTCTTCAATCTTTCTTCCTTTCCATTAACGGATTAATTACTCTAATTACTTAAACTGTTATCTATTCATTCCTGCATCGGGGTCATTTTCTGTGCTCTCGTCTTCATGCTTTATTATGTGAAGTGCGAGCGTCTAAGTCCTATGTAGAGTGCTGACTTTTAAAATGGAGATATAGTTATTTGTACTTGAATAACTTTATAAAATGATTCCAGAAATTAGACCATTGCCCCCTGATGTTAGATAATTTTACACACTGGATCCGAAATTCTTATATGATATGCCATAGTCTGTATAGGATATTCAGGTCAGTATTATTGTTAAAATCCCTTTTCTGCTCAGACTCCATATGGCCCTTTTGTGGACCTCTTTTGTGCTGCTAATGTATAGAATGATCAATAGTAGTGCTCTGCCAGGGTCAGAGATGAGGTCTGCATGAATACTATACTCAATAAATATTTACTGGCATGAAATATTTTTAAATAGAGGTCACAAGCTCATCAATTCAGGATTTCCTACATGGCACATCTCAAACACTTCTAAATGTCAAATCTCATCCCCCATGAATTAAGGACATAGCACTAACCCTTGAAGTCAGAAAGGTATGCCCATCTAGTAATCATTACGACTGAATTGCACAGTGCAAAAAAGAGGAATTATCTTGGGGATGAATCCCAGCCTTCCTGCAAAACCAAATTGTGTGATCTTAGCCAAATATAGTGACCATTGTCGGTGCTGGGCCCTTGCTGCTTATTGTTGTGTGTGCGTGTGTGTGTGTGTAGTTGTGATGGAGGTGAGTGAGCTGCTGAAAGTCTGAGGAGCTTGCACGGGAGGCAAAGGCAAGGGAGAGACATGGGGAAGCAGGTTCAAATTCCTGGGCTCTACAGCACCCTTTGAATTCTGGCAAATCTGGATGTGCCTGGAAAAAAAGTGTAACATAGTCTGTGTCTGCCTTGTGCTCACTCCTCTGTCTGTCCACATCAGGGTTTGCACCATGTAAAACAGCAAAAAATAAAATGTGGTTTCCACTCCTCACCCCAGCACTGATCTTATGCTCCATGGATTAAGGACAAAGTGTTAAACTTTGATGCCAGAAAGAATTACACATCTAAATATGATTATAATTGGTGAATTGCAGAATGTGAAAGTTAAGATTCTGGGGTCAATCCTGGCTTAAATGCTTGATCAAATGGTGTGATCATAGGCAAACACTTCATCTAACTGAGCAAATAGCCTTTTATTCATTTTCACTTTTAGAGCGCCTTCAAAAAACATGAGTGCAGGATGTGCGTTGCAAACAAATCTGTTGTGCCTTTGACTTATTTACCTTTTTAACCTAAGTTGCTGCATCAGTCATTATCTAGGCCACATCATGGGCTTCATATCATTGGAGAGAATAGTGGAAGTGGATGGAGCCAATGGAGGATCGGGGTGGAGCCAGGAAAGTAGGTGGTGGCCTCCTACAAAAACATTTCAGCACCTGCACTTCATTTTTTCCAAATTAAGCACTAGACGTAGAGGATTAATAATATTGTTAGTTAGGTTCAGTATTAAGAAGAATGTGCTCATTTAAACAGATTGGATGTGTTGAGTGGATTGGTGACTTTCAGATACAGCTAGGTATAATTTGCATGTTGATGGTATGCAGGACAGTTATTAAGTGTTCTGTATATAGCTTGAATAGACAGGATGAGAGAATTGAACGGTTTGCCACAACACAGGTGGATGAAGTTTAGGAGATCTGCAAGAGTTAATTTTTTCAAGCTGCGATCTTTCAGAGAGGAATGAATGGCCCATTGTTACGACTGTTTCAACACTGCATGATAAAATGTGAACTAGTAATTTGTAAATGATGGTGTCAAAGGCTGCTCTGACGTTAATTTGAATCTACAGCCTGATGTACCATAAAAATAACGTAAAGGGCTAAAGCTACAAATAGCCCCAATTACCATTACCAAATAACCAGTCAGTTGGCAGTGAAGAAGGTTCAATCATTTATTTAAGCAAAATACTCTATAGAGGAGCCTCTCCAAGCCTCACCCATCAGGTGTGCGGAGAAGACTGCTGGCTTACATTCAAACCAAAGGCTATATACTGTCAGTTCAACACACAAAATCACTGTAAAAGAAAAAACACCAGTTGGCCCTTGGGCCCCGAGGAAGGACCATATATGGCACACATGGTTAGTTCAAAGCTGAACTATTTATTACTAGGAACATCAGGAGGGGAGACTCCCTTTCGTCCTGGTGCCTGGGAGTGTAGGCACGGCACCTCCAGGAATGCGCTTATCGCACCCAAAGCCAGATGCGACCTTGAGTCCCAGGAGATAGGGAAAACAGTTTACTTTCAGCTGCTCTCAGTAACTCAAATGAACTGGGGCTTGACAACTACTGGAGAGTGTCACATGATCGCAGATCGTCTCTGAATCGGAGGAAAGAAGATGGCGTCTGTATGGTTCTCGGCCTACTCGATTATTGCTAGAAACATGAGAAACGAACAAGTCTTTGCCTACCAGCTGAAGCATATATTAATTTTTTTATATGTATGTCAAGAAAAAAGGGTATATAGTTACATCATGCTAACACAATATCTGTCCGATACTCCTCATGTATGGAAACTCTAATTTTTATCCCTCAGAACGGCCCTTTTAGCATGATGTAGCTAACTAAAACAGTTCAGTCCTCAAATATCCCTTCATCAATCTGCATTAGCTCCTTGACCTCTTGCTGAACTAATTGGGCTTTCACTGTCGCTGGGGATGGGCCAGTCATGGAGGAGGTTAGCTTAGTTGCGCAATAAGAGCAACATGTGGGTCCACATTGTATGCAAAGGCAACAGGTGAATATGATACCGGCTATACCTGCCAGCACCATCAGAATTTTCCATCCCCAGGTAGACAACAGACCCCAGAACCAACCTGAGAGGGACCAGGTACCAGTTTCTGCATGTACTTCAGAAGCCAAACGATGTAACTTCTGAATGGCTAAATGGACGGAGGGAGCGGAGTCAGGGATATAGATACAACAAGAACTGCAGATCACGCGGCATGCTCCTCCTCGATCGGCCAAGATAACATCTAAAACCATACGGTTTTGAAGCAAAACGAGTCTTGTCGCTTGAAGTTCTACAGTTAAATTGGTCAATATACCTGCAGTAGTGTTGATCACCCTTTCAACTACCCTAGACAGACGGCGTACTTCTTTACTGGTAATTATGGGCCTCCAAGTAGGAAATACTCCGTTTACAATGTCGAGGAAATGCTGTTCAGGAGTATCTCTTTGATCTATGTCAGTGGAATGTATCTCTCTTCTGTTTCTCATAAACAGCAGGCTCCGTTTAGAAGGGGCTATATAAACTGGTGGGTTCAGGAAAGACAGGTGGCAACGTCCAACCCAACCACGGGGAAGCCAAGTATAGGCATTTTCTCCACAGACAAAATATACATTAGGGGGAGTTAACAACGGAGAGCTGCTAAAGGTACGTAACCGATAGGTGTAATTACATCGACTTTCCCCTACCGATATGTACCCTGCTCCTTTAACG
The DNA here is from genome assembly GCF_964261635.1 of Lissotriton helveticus. Lineage (NCBI taxonomy): Eukaryota > Metazoa > Chordata > Amphibia > Caudata > Salamandridae > Lissotriton > Lissotriton helveticus. Next base: position 724,107,516 of record NC_136067.1, read on the forward strand.
CAAAATGCAGTGGTGCTATTTAATATGGGTACTGGTATGGCCCTATCATCTGTAACATTTCGTTCTTGAAATTGTTGGAAGTACTGGGTGAAATTAAACTCGGCAAAATCCAAAATGTCATTCTTCAGCCAGGTGGTGTTTTCATGTGTTGTATACATATTCATACAGGCATTTGGATCTAAGGATCCGGCCACATCATTTCCCTTAGGGTCAAATCCTTGGTGAACTTCTATATATGCTAAAATCATTTCATAATCTTTTTCCGAATATCTTTGAGTGTCTACTGTATAGTGCATATACATCATTGAGAGCAATTCTCAATATATAAACACTCCCATTAATATGATAAGCAATGTTGCAACAATGACCACAAATGCAATTTTAACACGTTGAGTCCAACTAGAAAAGACAGGCAAATTTACAGGGAAATAACGTGGTGCAAAAGGACGTTCCTCTTCGGGGACAAAACGAGCAAAGGGATACATACTAGCTAAAAGTCCAAAATAAACTTGGGCAATGCAGTCCAACCTGCCAGAGCATGTTTCTTTCCTGTGTTCGTTTAGAGCCTCACATCAGGCTCCTATCGTTCATCACAAATAGGACCAAGCAATCCTCTCACGTTAGAGTTATGTCCTCACACAACCCTGGAAGACTACACAATCTGGGCCTCTTTTAAACAAGAAATTCAGTCTTTCTTTCTGAACAGAGCAAGCAAATGTTCAAGGCTCCCAGCGTGTTCAGTCCAGTGTCACCCTCAGTACCCCAGAAGCGCATCTATCAGACACTTCTGTGCCCTATCACTCATGTCTCTCCCTTTCTCCTACCATCTTCACCTGGGGCACTGTGTCGTTTTCTGGGCCACAGATTGTATCGGGCATGTCCAGGTACTTCCTGATCAGCGAACAAAACAGAAGATGATGAATCTGTTGCAACAGCGGTACTACGAGCCTCTCAACTACAGGGGAAACAGAATCCGGGGCAATCACTTGTGCAGATGACAAAACCCCTTCCGAGCCCGGTACTCCTTCTCCTTGCCATTCTCCAATTTCCTGGGCATCAGAAAAAGGGACAAAGCGAAGGACTCATTTACTTTCCTGGGTTAAAACTCTGTCCTGGAGTCACTGATCATGAGGAAGTGGGAGGGGCAGTTTCTTCACGTGCGAGACATGGATCCAATGTCTCTTGCCGTTCAACTTCACCGCCGTCCGTTGGGCCAGTAGGATCTGAAGGGGATCAGACCAGCGAGGGTCCAGACTGGATTTTCGCTGATAGGTACGGACCAGAACCCACTGTCCTGGCTCCAAACGATGTCTGGGACCCTCCGGCAGGGGCTGCAAAACTGCTGAGACCTGTTGATGAATGGAACGAAGATCTTTAGTCAAGGCATACAGATAATTTGTCAGCATGGGATATTCGATATCACGAAATGTTCTGGGTCTCGGGACGCCCCAAACATTGGCAGGGTGCCCAAAGACTACCTCATAAGGAGACAAGCCAGAACGAGAATGTGGAGTAACCCGTATTGACATCAATGCTAGTGGTAGGGCATCTGGCCACCTTAGCCCTGTACTTTCTTGAATCTTTGCTAGTTTGAGTTTCAGTATTCCATTATACTTCTCGACCAACCCAGCAGACTGAGGGTGTCGAGCCACATGGGAATTTCTGCTTAATCTGTAGTTCATTACAAACATGACTGTTAAGATCTGCATTAAAGTGCCCCCCGTTATCACTCCAGATCACCCGAGGCAATCCATAGCGTGGGAAGTATTCTTTTATCAAAGCCTTTGCTGTTGCCAAAGCAGTATTTTCTTTGGTCGTGTAGGCTTCCACCCATTTACTGAAAGCACACACCAGGACGTACTTTAAATTGTTCACACGCTCTAGTTGGATATAATCCATTTGGAGCACTTCAAAAGGCAGAGATGGTGGTGCAAAATTTCCACTCAGAACAGGTTCCCTGCCCCCAGGATTATGTCGTAAACAAACCATGCAATATTGTACCAAATGAGCAGCAGTTCTTGGAATATTAGGATAATTCCACACGGGTTTGAATAATGCACAAATACCCTTTGCTCCAATGTGCGCTGAGCCATGTGCCATGGTCACTACGGCATTCACTAATGCATTGGGCAACAACCATTGCTGTTTCTCAGTCAAGTCAATCCAACAATCATTTGCATCTAATTTCCCCACTTTCTTCTCCCAGCAAGCCAGTTCAGCAGGGGTAGCCTCTTTCTGTATTTCCCGGACACTCTCCATAGTGTTGTCAAACATTTCCATTTCCACCACCCACCTACCAGAAGTAGTCACAAACATTGAGGTCATTTTAGATTTTGCAGTTTCCTTAGCTTTTTGATCAGCAAAGGCATTGCTCTCACCTACTGCATCCACCACTGTCTTATGTGCACTGCATTTCACTATAGCCACCATTTCTGGTAATGGCAACGCCGTCAGTAATCGTAGAATCAAAGGGCCATGTTGTATTCGCTGACCATGGGAAGTAAGAAAACCCCTCTCTGCCCACAGTCGGCCAAAGCTATGAGCCACGCCAAAGGCGTATTATTGGTAAATATTTACTCTCAATCCTTCACTTAACTCACAGGCCTGGAGCAATGCCACTAACTCAGCGGCCTGTGCTGACTGATAGGGTACTCGGGAAGCCTCAACTGCAGTGCGCAGAGTGGTTATTGCATATGCAGCAGTTGTCGTGCCATCTGGTAATTTAAAGCAAGAGCCATCAACATACAATTCCCCTTGGGGGTCAGATAGAAGAATGTCTGTGAGGTCCACCCGTCCCTTCGTCTCTTCCTCCGTCCGAAATATACAATCATGAACAACAAAGTCAATTTGTAACTTGTAAGACGCGCACTTGTGAGGTGCTGGGTCTTCGTTTTGTTCAATAATGTATCCACAGCGTGCAGTACCATCACTGTAAGGTCAGTGTTCAGAACAAGCCCTTCCGACTATCGAATAGCCACCGCGACTGCCACAGTTGCCCTTAAACAGCTGGGAAGCGCTCTGGCGACGTTATACAACACAGCCGAGAAATAGGCATAAGGTCTCTGCTTACCACCAAATCCTTGTGTTAACACAGAAAGCGAGCAACCGTCCTCCTCATGTACGTAAAGCACAAAAGGTTTTCGGTAGTCAGGAGTACCCAGAATGGGCGCAGAGCAAAGCGCATATATCAAAGAGTCAAAAGCATTTTGGCAATCATCAGTCGAAGGTAGAGGTTCGTGCACATCTTTAGTGGTTAAGTACAGGAGAGGTTTAGTGAGAAGAGAAAAATTAGGAATCTATTGGCGACAGTAAGAAGTTATGCCGAGAAATGCATGAACATCACGCTGAGTACGAGGTACAAACATGTTAGAAATGGTAGTCACACGCTCAGGGGTTAGTCTACTCCCCTCTTTTGACAGTAGATGACCAAGGTAGATCACCTCCTGTCGACAATATTGGAATTTGGAAAGAGATATTTTATTTCCATTAGCCGTCAGATGAGACAATAATTTAACAGTAGCTTCTTTACAGCCTTCCTCGGTATCAGAGGCCACCAACAGATCGTCGACGTATTGTAAAAGCACATTACCAGGGAGCAGGATCAAATTGTCCAACAATGCTTTCAGAGCCTGACTATAAATACTAGGACTCTCTGTGTACCCCTGGGGAGCGCGACAAAACCGGAAGCTGCGACCAGATAGGGAGAAGCCGAAAATATGACGGCTATCAGGGTGAATCGGAATGCTAAATAAAGCATTCTTTAAATCAATGATAGAGAAATATTTAGCAGTGGGAGGAATCATAGTGAGAATAGTAGTAATGTCAGAAACCACGGGATATTGGGGCACCACTATTTTATTAATTTCATGCATATCAGTCACAAAACGGTAAGTATCAACATGATTAGAATCACTCCCGACAAGGGCCTTTTTCAAAATCGGTAAAATGCGACTGTTACATATATTGGCAGCCATCTCTTCCACCACACCCTTTTCGATCAAATCCTGAATGATGGAGAGCAAAGCTTTCTCGCCTGCCGGAGAAATTTTGTATTGAGGTATACGTGGTAATCGAGCATTTTGTTTCAAAGTAATAGAAACAGGCGGAATCTTTAATAATCCTACATCTGTGTCTCCAGTGGCCCATAGTGATGCTGGGATAGCCGCAAATTCAGGAGGGAGGGGTTCATTTTTAGTGAAACACTGCAAAGTATGCTTACCAAGGGAATGAATAGTCAAATAAACACCATTGGGGAGCAATTAATTTTTGTGTGTAATTTCAACAACAAATCCAATCCCAATAAATTCTCACCACAATGTGAAGTCAACAAAAACGTGGTGTCTACCGTGACTGGACCGATTGTGAATGGAATAGGTTTGGAAATGGGGCTCACCAACGGAATTCCCGAAAATCCCACCGAAACAATATTGTGCCCGGACAGAGCAGCCCCTGGGACCAGCGAACGAGAAATAGAACCATTCATCGCACCCGTATCAACCAAAAAGCTTTCAGATGTCCCCATCAACCGCCCCTTTACATAAGGACCTTGCTGATCAACGGGTACTGACACCTAGCCCCCACTCTGTCCTTGGCTGTCCTATGCATAAGCATACCCTTGGGTCCAATCCATCGCACAGTTCTCATTATAGTAATGCCTACCCCTCGGTGTTATCAAAATAATTATTTTCCGATTCACCATGCGTTGCCTCCTCTCTCCGCATATCACTGCGATCCACACCACCTCGACCCCTTCCTCTTCCTCTCATTGCCCCATTCTGAGCCAACAACAATAGCGGACACTGAAATCGCCAATGCCCTTCCTCCTTGCAGTAAGCATACTGGTTTGGCCCTAAAGCAACAGCTGGTCCTCAGCCCCATCCAGTTCCCACCCCCTCGGGACAAACCCTCTACCGCCTCTCTCTCTGCCTCGTCCTCAGAAGACTTGCTGCAACAGCATCCATATCTTAAGATCCTTCGCTTTCTTTTCCATCTTATCCTTACTCTCATTTTCCCTATGTTCGTAATATTGAGCCATACTCAGTATGATCGAGGGCGTGTTAGAAGCCTATGTACTCTCTGCAGCCTGTAACCGTGAGGAGATTTCCGGCAACAGATTTGTCATGAAACGATTAACAAATAACCGTTCGCCGCCTTCTACTGATAAATCCTGCCCACTAAAGTCAATGAATACACCTCCAAATCTAGTGAAGAAATCAGAAACACTTTCATCATTCTTCTGCTTACACGCTGTCAATTTGTCCCAATCCACTTTACGAGGCGGGATTAAGGAATGCATGTAAGTAATAATCCAACCCGGTAAAGCCAATAGTTCGGGTTTCGGTTTATCGCCAGGCTTTCAATCCTTATCCCAACCTTTTATCTGATCCCAAGTCCCACCTAACTCCAGAACATGATCCTGATCATGCACCTGATGCCATACATCAACATGGACCAGTAGCCCGACAAATAGCTCTATGTCAGCTAAGGTCATAACAGCTGAGGAGGCCGCTTCTGTGAGTTCTTTATAATAGGCTGTAGAGTTTTTACGGGGGCCAGGGAGTTGTGACTTTAGAGAGAGGAACTCACTCCTCTTCCAGGGGTTGTAAACTCATTGCTCCTGTACTCGTGCCTCCACACGAGCTCTGATTACCTCATCCTGATCGTTTTTTAATTCCGGCATATATATGTATTGCTCTGTGAGTGTTTGACTCGGAGAGTGGGTGAAAAAAATGTTGGGAATGTGTGAACATGGCCATGTTTGAAAGACTGTTTCTTGAATGAGGTGTAACTGTCAACGATCATTATGCCGTGTTTTAGCAAAATATGCTTTGGATGCTGTTGTCGCCGAAAAGGCACACGTTTGGATGAAAGTCAACCTGCCCCGCCAGAGTGCAGCCAGAGTTATGACATGTATGTTAAACATGGTATTACACCTATCCTGTTTAACTCCTCCCCTGCTGGTGACGGAACCGCTCCGTCATCAGACACAGCTGCGCTGTGCTGATGACGGAGCGGTTCCGTCACGCACCGCTCGGAGCGCCTGCGCGGCAGCGATTCCGCACCTGCGCTGAGCCTTCTTAAGAGCGGGCGGGGCCGTGACGGAACCACTCCGTCATAAGCACAGCGCAACCGCATCTCGTGACGGAGCGGTTCCGTCACGAGTATGCGAGCGCCGTGCGGTCGTCCCACCCCCTTAGCGCTGCGGTGGAATTGCCGCCGCAGCGAAGGGGTTAATCCGCTATGGCATAGATATACTAAAGACAATATGGAATTGCAATGGCCCTTAACCGGGTCTTTTGATGAGAAAAAGATACATTTTTTGCAGGATCGATTGTTTAGAGCAGGCAGGCAATGTTTGATTCTCTAAACATGTGGCAGAAGGAAGCAAAGCGTAGACATATCAGGGAGGAAAAATTATGTAAAATGAAAGGAGGTGAGACGATTACGCAGAAAGCCATAGCTTATGATAAAGCTCAAACCGAGAAGGGAATTGATTGTGCAGACAGACAATTTAGATTACAGGTGGATAAAAGTTATGCAACCAGGACTGAGGCAGAGGATAAGATGGAGGATTTGTTGGATCGGGTCCATCTCCCCCTTATGCTCCACATGCATATATCCCGCTGTCCTTTTAACTCCTGCTCCGACCCCAACTGCCTCTGCTCCTGAAGTCTCCTCTCCCTCCGTCCCTCTGGGAACGTTCTCTATTTTGTCACCCTCCGCATTTGGGACGGCTACTTTATGGGCCGACGCGTTGCCGTCTTCTTGCCATATTCACCGTTGTTTCGTCTCCCCCAACTTCCGCTTGGGCTTCCCAGTCTTCGAGCAAGACCCCAACCTTAGTTGTCTCAACTCCATCTCGTGCCCGGGGATCTTGGCGCACGGAGGTTGTTTACTCGTTCGGAAGGAGTTGATGAAAAGCAGATGATTGCGAATCAGCCATCCCAGTGGGTGCACCATCTATGTCAATTCAACACACAAAATCACTGTAAAAGGAAAAACACCAGTTGGCCCTCGGGCCCCGAGGAAGGACCATATATGGCACACATTATTAGTTCAAAGCTTTACTATTTATTACTGGGAACGTCAGGAGAGGTGACTCCCTTTCGTCATGGTGACCGGGAGTGTAGGCACGGCGCCTCCAGGAATGCGCTTATCACACCCAAAGCCAGATGCGACCTTGAGTCCCAGGACATAGGGAAAACAGTTTACTTTCAGCTGCTCTCAGTAACTCCAATGAACTGGGGCTTGACATCTACTGGAGAGTGCCACATGATCATAGCTCGTGTCTGAATCGGAGGAAAGAAGATGGCATCTCTAGGGTTCTCGGCCTACTCGATTAGTGCTAGAAATATGAGAAACAAACAAGTCTTTGCCTGCCAGCTGAAGCATATATGAATTTTTTTATATGTATGTCAAGAAAAGAGGGTATATAGATACATCATGCTAACACAATATGTGTCCGATACTCCTCATGTATGGAAACTCTAATTATTATCCCTCACAGACAAGCATCACCGTCATCCATACTTCTGTTAAATTTAACAATAAATACACCTTTGAGCATGCATAACAGCATATACGAGAATGATAACACACAACTTACAGTAAGGTTTGTTCTTTCTTGGAGAAGAATGCAGTTTCTTGCTTCTACAGAGTCATTTGTCGATCAGGACTGCCTTCAAATTTAGTGTTTAATCACTGGCAAGGGAGCAACCATTCTCCAGTATTACTAGACAAAGGGACCACTCAATGACAATGACAAAATTGTGCTATGTGGAAAAGGCAGTTTCGTTGCGAGCAAGCAGAGCTCACAATAATAACCTCCTTGGGCTTAGCTGTAGAATCTAAATGCCCTAATAAATGTTTTTACATTAATGCTCTAAACGATACTCGCACTCTAATAAATTACCCATCCCTCAGGCTTTCCCACCCCCTATAGATTATGTTGCCATTTTTAAACAGAGTTTAATGAGGCAAACTTGTTTCACGTTTTCAACCTTAGGTCACCATGCATCCTCTCCTTCCACCTGCAGAGCGGCCACATTCTCTAATTCCAATGATATATATTCATCCTTTTCTGTTAAATATACCACATTCTCCCCTGTATTATCCTGAGCTTTAAATATTTTGTTTGCCAACTTCCAGCATCAATTTCTAAACAACCAATGGCAAATGAATAAGTCTTGCCATTGGGCACAATTGACTTTACCAATTGTACAGCATGGCTGAAAACAGTAAAAATTAAAAAAGCCAACGTGGTTGCCTGTGTCAGTCTGCTGAAGTGGGTAATAAGAAGACTTGCGTTGCCAAATGGCTCATACTTTTTCTTTGCTTTTTGTTTACTGATCCAAGTTGGACTGGTAAAAATAAAAAAACAAAAAAAACACGAGTGCCGAAAAAGAACAACACTGGGACAATGTACTTAAAAGAGGGAAACCAACAAGGATGGCAGAATCACAAAGGGTAAGGAAGGAGCAGGAGGGTAGCTAAGCAACAGAAGGGCATGGGAAGTAACATGGGGAGTGTGGGGGGAAGCAACTTGGAGTTCATGGATGGAAGAAGCAACACAGAAGGCATAGAAAGGGGAGCAAACAGGGACCGAGCAACATGGATGGGGTGGAAGTAAATGATCAAAAAGAGAGTGCAACATGGAACTGGCCGGGAAGCACATGTGTAAGAAAGCAACATCAGGGGTGTTGAGGAGAAGAGAATGAGGCCGTGTGTTTCACAAAAGGGGATACGTAGAGCAGAACGAGCACAATGAAGGGGGAGACGTGCACTAGGGAGAGAGTTGGAAAACACAACACTCTAGTAGAGTGCTTAAACAAAAGAAATAAGAAGCACCTGAAATAGTGAGCAGTGTAAGGACACAGTAATGCATCCACGCTCCAGGGGAGGGACAAACACAAGATGAGGAAGAAAAGGTCACACAAGCTAGCAAATAAAAAGCAAGCAATTTAGAGTGACGATGAAGCCAACCATTGAAAAGTAATGGGGCCAGCTCCAAGCCTGCTTTAAGCTAACAATACGTCATGCAACATACAGACAAGACTTAAAAATGGCATCATTTGAACGGTGCACCTCTTCCTCAAAATCTTGCACCAGTGCGGGTGATGGATCATCTCTTTGCACAGAGGGAAATGGAATCTCCTCTGTAAATGCATGTGTAATGGAGGAACTCAGCGGACCTGTCATACCCATCCAAAAACGGTATATTCAAAAACCGTCAAATGATAATGGAGGCTTGAATACCAGATTGCATATATGATGTGTACACCTATGCCCTTGATCATTCAAAGCTCTGTTGAAGTATATCTATGTCTCGGACAGGAACAAAGATTTTATCTGACTAATGGGGCCATCACACTTAGAACGCGCATAAAGTATCAAACAGAACAAACAATATAGGCTACTAGCTGTGTATAACAAATATAGTTTCCTAGCATTACTAAATTGGTCGAGGAACACTAAAACTAACTCACTTAGAGGACTGGTTACATAAAGACCATGGTGTACTAAAATGTGTTCACTGACCCCAACATACTTTTTCAACTTCTACTGAAAATGAAATACTAAAGGTTTACTGCGAAATTGACTGCACTTAAGAATTTGTTCTTCGTTCCATTATCATAACAGAAAGTAGTTAAAATGTCATTCCGAACATTGAGCTGTCAATCTCTGTCTTTCAACTGTGTGAGGAGTCCCAAACTAATTTTGTAGTGTTTCGCATTGTATAACGTTAATGTAAAACAACTGGAAAGATAAAACACTCTTTACAGAAACAAAACCTCCTTCAGATATCCAGAATTGACGTTTGTGCTTCTAAACTCCTCTACCTGAGAATATGCTAGAGGTATGTGGGTTAAATGTTTTTTTATGAACGTTTGAACATTAAGTACTGGAAAAATGGATACGTAATACAGGCAGACAGACACAGAAGGACAGACACACAGGGACACATGCATACACATACATACACACATACACATGATCAGTTTGTTTGGCAAGATCACAGGCTCTTAATGGGTGCCTGCAGACTCCACCTCTATGTTTCATGTTAAAAAATATTCGTACTCTACCTAAAATTCATAGCATATGCTTTCCAAAAACGATGTGCTGGGCAGACTCAATAGATGCCAATTCACCAAAATGACTGAGATAGCGCAAATGACTTCATACACTCTTTGACCCTGATGACATCAAAGGAGGTAGCAATACACTTATAGTGTGTGTGTGTGTGTATGCGCGCGTGTGTGTGTAAATATATATATATATATGTATATATATATGTATATATATATATATATATATTCACTGAAAAAACCATAGGTTATAGACCATATATAGTTAGGAATTAGCATTTACAAAACCTTGAAAATTCACTGAAAAAACCATAGGTTATAGACCATATATAGTTAGGAATTAGCATTTACAAAACCTTATTTTACTCACACAAAACCATTGAAATTCCATATATAGTTAGTTGCACTAACTATATATCGCGCACCCGCAATCCACTGCTGATGATGTCACATATTACATCATTCATGACATGGTCAGTGACATCACTGATGACATCACTGATGACATCTCAAATGACATCACTGATGACATCACTGATGACATCTCAAATGACATCATCTAGTGTCTGTGTGTTTTTGTAAAGTTTAAATATGTTTTACATATTGAAGAATGAGTGGATGTATGGAAGACTGAGTGTGTGTGTGGCTGGCTGGGAGGTGTGTGACTCTGTGCAGATCAATGTGTACTTGTATCAGTGATTGTATAAGAGAGTAAGTATGTGTTAGTATATGTGTGAAAAAGTATGGTGTTCTGTGTTTAACTGTATAGATGAGGAAATCGAAGTGTGATTGATTCTTCACAGGACTGACTAGGTGTATGAGTGCATATGATAGTGTTGTAATAATGAGTGACTGTATGTATGAGTGATTGTATGGGTGAATGAGTGAATGTGTGTGTAGACGTAGGAATCAGTGAGTGCGTATGTAGTAACTGGTATTGGTGTGTCATGATGTCATCAGTGATGTCATTTGAGATGTCATCAGTGATGTCATTTGAGGTGTCATCAGTGATGTCATCAGTGATGTCACTGAAGTATGGTGTTCTGTGTTTAACTGTATAGATGAGGAAATGGAAGTGTGATTGATTCTTTACAGGACTAACTAGGTGTGTGAGTAACTCCATGGATGAGTGGCAGTGTGTGAGTGTCTGCATAGGTGTATGAGTGCATATGATAGTGTTGTAATAATGAGTGACTGTATGTATGAGTGATTGTATGGGTGAATGAGTGAATGTGTGTGTAGACGTAGGAATCAGTGAGTGCGTATGTAGTAACTGGTATTGGTGTGTCATGATGTCATCAGTGATGTCATTTGAGATGTCATCAGTGATGTCATCAGTGATGTCATTTGAGATGTCATCAGTGATGTCATCAGTGATGTCACTGACCATGTCATGAATGATGTAATATGTGACATCATCAGCAGTGGATTGCGGGTGCGCGATATATAGTTAGTGCAACTAACTATATATGGAATTTCAATGGTTTTGTGTGAGTAAAATAAGGTTTTGTAAATGCTAATTCCTAACTATATATGGTCTATAACCTATGGTTTTTTCAGTGAATTTTCAAGGTTTTGTAAATGCTAATTCCTAACTATATATGGTCTATAACCTATGGTTTTTTCAGTGAATTTCATTGGTTTTTTAACTGCTAATATCTGTAGCTGTAAAATGTATTCTTCTTTAAATCCCAAAATATATTTTATATGTTTATGAATAATTTTTTTTTTAAATATTTTTTTTTCTTCGTTCCCGCTTCGCGAATCTGGAAGCTTCCCGTTAGCTGACCTTGATGCCGCGAAATAGACCGCGAGCCGGTAAACGTTTCTTTACCGCAACTGCCGCGTTAGAAAACAACATCGTGACGCCTCCCGTCCGCATGACGTTTCACGTTGTCGCGTGATACGTCATATGACGTGCTACGTTTGCGAACTGGTACGCGAAGCGAGTCGCAAAGCGCAGGTTTCTGGAAGCAAACCGGGAGGCCCTGCAAAGCGCTTAACGTAAACACAGCAGGTCATGTGACTTGGTAATAACACTTTTCATTGGTTCATTTCACTTTTGGTTTCCTAATGATGTAAGACTAGGTCATATAATCTAAAATGAACACTTTTCATTGGTTGAGAACTCTTGTTTTTCCCAAATGATGAAAATCCCTCCTTCTTTCCTCACTCTGACTTTCATCATTGTGAGAGAAAGACCCTTTGTGATCACTGAGCAATGGCTTCTTTAGTAGCTTCAGCTGGTGCTTCCCCACCACCTCCACCACATCCAAGGAAGAGTGGACCACCTGCTCAAGTTATAATTCAACAAGAAGAGGAAGAAGAGGAACAGAACGACGAGCACGAAGAGAGGCAGTTTTTGCCTGAGGAGCCCAGGACGTCTCACCGGAAAGAAAACTTCATTTGGCAATTTTTTAAAATTCCCAAAGGTCAGAAAAAAGTAAATGCAAGATACGTAACTTGCCTTATATGTCAAGATAGACTGTCCAGAGGAACCGAGAAAAAATACAGTTTCGGAAACTACACAATGCATCGCCATATGACTAGGTGGCATCCTAACAACTACAGTGCTGCACAGTTTCGGAACGACCTAGATAATCTCCCTATTATGGCCAGAAGATCTGTTGTACCGGAAGTAACGGGACCAGAGGGCAGGGAGATGGTGCCAAATATACAAATGAGATTTGGTGAAGTAAAACACATCTGCGTATTTTGCGATGGATTCATTTGCTACGGAGAAAGAAGCATCACTCTGATCAACAGAGCTATTGACTATCATATGCAAGTTTGTACGAAACGCCCAAAATAATAAATACTTTTTTTTTGTTTTGTTGCTCCTGTTGAGCCCTTTACAATGAATCGTTTTCATTGCCCCCTCCAAGAAAAACCCCCAAAAATATAAAACTGTTCAGAAAAATTCAAAAAAAGTAAAAAAATGTTCCGAAAAATAATAAAAAAAATATAAAACAAAAACAATAAAAAAAAAAGTTCTTTTCAGAACTACCTCCCCGTTATTAAAAAATTGGTACAATATTTGGAACTGTGCCAACCTCTATTTCTCTTAGTTCGCTTCCCAGTTCGCTCGCCGGTACGCGAACCGGAAGCGAACCAAAAACAGTAAGTATAAGGGAAGGAAACAGACACTTATGTTAAAAGAAAGACAGCTATAGGGGAGTAAACTAGAGATACTATTACCCGTAATCCACTGCTGATGATGTCACATATTACATCATTCATGACATGCTCAGTGACATCATCAGCAGAGGATTGCGGGTTTTTTGGCAACGTGCCTTATCCACGGTTTAATAACGCTGCCTTTTGCTTTATATAAGTTTTCAAATTGTATGAAATATATACCAATAGGTCGTTATGAACCTTTAGGTAGTGCTTTTCTTCATGAGGTCTGGTCGCTTCCATACACATACAGATGTTTCAAAGATGATCAAGAAGTTTATCTGAATGGAGAGGAATGCACTGAGACGCCAGATCATTCACTAATGTGTAGGCACATACAGTTACACGGTTCATGCAAAAAACACCGACCAAATATGGCTTGCGTGTTGCAAGGCACGCCAGTTCCTGCTATCATCCCCACGTTCAAGTTGTTGGAAAATGGTAGTTATTTGATGCTCAATAATGAAGATTGTTCTGGGTTAATTAAAAGTATTCCTTTTATCGTAACAGTAAGTGAACGGGTTATTTGCTGCAGAAATGTTCTATTTCCTCCCACACATGAACATAGGGAGTTTTCAATCTCGCCACAAATACCAACCTTGGGAGCAGATTTCAACGGCATGGCAAGAATAAGAGCTCTTTTGTCTCAGAGAGAGGTGGCCTTGAGTTCGGCCCGTGAAACTTTCGTGCTTCACATAGCGAACACCCGTACAGAGGTGCAGACCCTTTTCAATTCAGATTTGCCTTTCCATTTCAGCAAGATGGTTCGGACTATCTTTAACGCATCCTCCACAAAGGCCCTGGCGCACTTTTTTAAAGTTGTTACCAGTGGTCTTGTGACTTCATTTGAGAAAATCTTTGGAGTCATCCCTGCTTTCTTTCATTCTATTTTTTCCACTCTGCTTCGTGGACTGCCATTTGTACTTGCATTACCAGCGGACGCTCTTGTGCTTTTTTACATTTTTAAATATGGATCTCCCTCCTATGCAACCTCCCGCCCTGCAGCTGCTGACACTGTTCCGCAATCGCATGCTAGAATATTATGGCACAATGCCGTTGGCGATATTAAGCACGGCATATGGATTATCTTTTCGATTCTCCTACTTCACCTGTGTCCAGCCTGTATTTCACTGCCTGACCTGTGATTTCGATTGGGCCATTGATTTGTGTCTCTGCGGACCGGTTTCTCCTGACGTCGACTTTAATCAGCTGATGACTCCTATCATTACTCACGAGTTGGTTTGTCCTGGCGAAAGGATTATGGCTGTGGCATTGATGCATGGACTAATTGGTCCCTGGAATTTACTGGCGGCAACACAGTCTTTCTTGGAACAGAGCTTTCTTGAAAACCCACCGAGCTGTCCTCTGATGGTGATAGAGGATCCGGTGCTGGGAGAGCACGTATGTTCTTTTCCGCTTTTAAATTGGATGGCTGAACTGTTTTCGGATGAAGACGGTGACTTCCTATTGGAGGCTGTTGCAGCTTATTTTGCATACACAGTTATGTCATAGACCTTTTTCATGTTTGATATGCTGAGTACTAGCATTTCATTGACAATTCATTGACTTATTTGTCAAGTTTTTATTATTTACCTTGCCTATTGGCTTAAGACTCGATAAAGTACTTGGCTGTTTTATTTTTCTTTAGCATTAAATTTTCCTAGTTTTTAATGCTTTACTTTGCGGACCGTCCACATATAAACTTGCAATCTGCTCTCATGAGATGGCACTTCTATTATCTTATTCAGTTCGTTTCCGGATCATGGGGAGGTGTCATCTAGGTCCTGGATATCTTTACACCGTGTTAAGTTAGCATGGGCTCATTACCGGTTTAAACGCCATTTTTCCTTTTTTGCAACTTCTGCACACGACACTTAGTTGTTGCTTTAGCTTTCAACCTAGTAGTTCATCGTGGTTTACATGAGAATAATATGTTATTGCTCTACTATCTGCTTTGCTTGTTAAACTATATCTGTACAGCGAGTGCTAAAGTTTCAAGAACAACACGATACAGAATTGTTATGAGGTCTGATCTCCACGACTTCATACTCATAACATAAGTGCAACTTCTGCCAATTCTGGGCATGAGGCGGGTTTTATATTGCTTTGCCGAACACACATACACAACACTTGATGCGGTTCACATGAAGAGAGAGCTGGTGTATGCTGATGTGATTCCTTCAAATCTAAGACACTAAAGTATGGGCACGCCCTAAACCAACACAAAGAGACCTTCTTAGCAAATAATATAATATGTGTATTAGGGAGGGTGAGATATAAGCAGCCGCGGGCCGTGGAGGGAGTTACGGTGAGGCAGGGAGGCGGGGAGGGGGAGAATCAGGGTGGAGCCCTCTCCACCCTGCCCCTCCCCCTCCCCGCCTCCCTGCCCCACCGTAACTCCCTCCACGGCCCGCGGCTGCTTATAAGTGTTGCTAACTCTTATTCATTTACAGCATGTTAACATACTATCACCATTCGCTTTTTATGTACTAGTAACTATGCTGGTAATTTTGCTACTGATAATATGTGTACTTGTATTATCTAAGATACTACGCCTGAGAAGACGGCATTAGTAAATAAACATTTCAAATACACATGTGTTCTTCTTAACTCCATGTTCTGGTTTCTAAGAAATATATAACGACCGACTGTTCATGAGTTCCACGTATCCTGAGGTACTATAAGTTCATATTCTGGATTGTCTAAACATTGAGAGTTTGTTATATCCAATGTGACACTCCCTCTCCACCCTGCCCCTCCCCCTCCCCGCCTCCCTGCCCCACCGTAACTCCCTCCACGGCCCGCGGCTGCTTATAAGTGTTGCTAACTCTTATTCATTTACAGCATGTTAACATACTATCACCATTCGCTTTTTATGTACTAGTAACTATGCTGGTAATTTTGCTACTGATAACATGTGTACTTGTATTATCTAAGATACTACGCCTGAGAAGACGGCATTAGTAAATAAACATTTCAAATACACATGTGTTCTTCTTAACTCCATGTTCTGGTTTCTAAGAAATATATAACGACCGACTGTTCATGAGTTCCACGTATCCTGAGGTACTATAAGTTCATATTCTGGATTGTCTAAACATTGAGAGTTTGTTATATCCAATGTGACACTGTACCTAGCTTGCTAAGGGGTTTTTGATTACTAAGGTGAGTTTTGGGACACCCTAATTCGCCGAGGTTCCAATCCTCTGTCCACAGTTCTGTGTGAGAACAGAAACCCTGCGACAGGGGCACCCCGACCCTTGCTGGAGCTTCATCACACTTGCGATACAACTCCAGCAATGCGCCACCTTTACGGCACAGATACATCACGCATCTGTGCTGTTTTTGCCCCATGATGCGCCGCATTGTAAATGCAGCACACCATAGGTGACGGAACAGCGGCACAGAATGACTAACACATCCCTGGTGATGCGCCAGTCATCATAAATCTATCCCTATGCTTCTTATCTTGTTAGAGATGAACCGCCATATGTATCATCAAAGTTTTTTGCATTTCCTAAATAGCGAACTTTAAGGAATAAATAGCGATTCTTTACCATTCCTAGTTTGCGATGAGCTATTTGCTAATTACAAATTACCCATTCATTTCCTTCATTTCCATAGGGCGGTTGGACTCACTTTTAGCTCGAACGGCTGAATGGATTTCCACGAAACTTGGCAAAATTGTAGGGACTGGTAGCCCGATGTGCCTTTGCTATGTCTCAAGATATATGCTCCAGTGGTTTTTACGAAAATTAACTTTGAAAAATATATATTGGGCTACATTGGCCTATATATATGTTGGAGCCCAAATGTAGCCCAATGTAGCCCAATGAAGCCCAATGAAGCCCAATGTAGCCCAATGTAGCCCAAAGATGGCCGCCAGAGACGAAAAAAAACAAATGTAGCCCAAATATCAGCCAGATGTAGCCCAACTATAGCCCAGTGACAGAATGACCAATCAGCTTCGCAAACCTCCGTTACGCGAAGCGGAGCGCTGTTACAGATATATATCTTTTTTTGAACGTTAATTTCTCAAAATCCACTGGAGCACATATATTGAGACCTAGCAAAGGCACATCGGGCTACCAGTCCCTAATATTTTACCAAGTTTCGTGCAAATCCATTCAGCCGTTCGATTATTATTATAATTTTTTTTTTTTGCCCCGCGGGGCCCTTTTAAAACCTCCACATCAAACCTAGGGGGTCAGCGAGGATCTACTATTCCCCCTTATGGTCATTTGCCCCTTCGCTTTCGCCTCCTCTTGTCTCTCGATCCTACCGAGAGACAAGATGGCGGCCGCTACGGACTGTTTGGAATGTTGACAGACGCCGGAGAACCAATCAGCTTCGCTTCACAAAGCTCCGTTGCGCGAAAAGTACGCGTCCTGGAGCGCTGCCCGGTCCGCTGTTACAGATATATATGTTTTTTTAAACGTTAATTTCTCAAAATCCACTGTAGCACATATATTGAGACCTACAAAAGGCACATCGGGCTACCAGTCCCTACAATGTTGCCAAGTTTCGTGCAAATCCATTCAGCCGTTCGGGCTAAAAGTGAGGCCAACCGCCCTATGGAAAACTCAATGTTAAAAACACGTTTTGGGACCCCCCTTTTTTCTCGGCCCCCCCTTGACGAACCCCCCCCAAATTTTCAAGGGCTGCTCAGAAACAAAATGTGCAATTTTCCTGAAAATTTCAGCCAATTCCGTCCACAAACGCCAAAGTTATTAGACATAGAATTTTCAAAAATCCCATAGAGAAAAAATCCTAACTATATATACCTACTGGCGACCGCCAGTAGGTAATATATATATATATATATGTATATATATATAGATATATATGTATATATATATATATATATATATATATATATATATATATACGAAGGCAAGTGCTGAAACGCGTCTGTTGCAATATATTTGTGCGCAATAAACTTATAAATAAGTTTAGCCTGTTGTGAGTGCTGTTTCCTGTTGGTTTCTTTGTTTCTTTGGAACTGCGGAGCTCTGAATATATATATATATATATATATATATATATATATATATATATATATATATATATATCCCACCATCAGAAAGCACACAAAAGAGGGAGTCCATAGGAAGCTCTAATCGTTCCCTTTCTTTATTGGTAGACACCTTGCCGGCAGGTGCCCACTAGAATACAGGCATGCCAGAAATCCTTGGCCAGACGCATTTCAGGAGTCATTTTCCTTTCATCGTGGCTATGCATACAATAAATGCTGCGTTGTTCACATGCGGAATTATAGAGTTCAAACAAACCGCCCCAGTGGGCGTGGCTATACCTTAGCCTTATGGATGTTGCAATCCGCATCATAATATTTCCACAGTGGGTGCGCCATTCATAATTTTATCTTTGCATAAGTAAAAACCAAGTTGGTTGGTGCACTGTTCTGGCGTCGCGACTGCCCTGCTTTATAGATGTCACTTGGTTTTTACTTATGCAAAGATGAAATTATGAATGTATATATATCCACCACCTTTGATCCTGTTTGACGCCGGCGCCTTGCTTTGTGCACGGTGTGTTTCTTTTCGGCAGGATCCAGCAGATCAATTGTGAACCATGAATTACAAATTTGGAAAAATGAGAACGCACACACTCAGTGTTCTCTGTGGCAATTACAGCGGCTTTATTTTAGACAAAATTGGCAAGTCCCAACGCCTTTTACCTTCACATCAGGCTTGTTCACGTGATAGAGAGCCCTGAAAGATGGACTTCTTTTATTTTTACACGAGGCGACTTCCTGTAATGGAGTCAGGTGCATTGTGGTTAGTGTAGTCTGTAATTTCTTACAATTTTTAGATTCACTTCTGTGTTTGTGCTCATTGTGAATTTCGTGCTTAAAAACAATGTATGTAAAAAAACAATTTTTTACGCAAGATTTCATACGCAGTGATGTTTTAGAAGTACTTTGTTCATTTTTTGTTCCGATTTTCATGCATTTTGGGCGTTTCTATTCATTCACTCTCCAGAGAGCCCGAATTCTATTTTCATATAACCCCAAATTTTTTACATAGTGTTTTTTGCTCTCCAGTGAGCGTCTGCACTTTCTTCATTTGTGTTTGGTGTCTGTTTTTCTTGGAGTTATATTCAATCTTTCATACTTTATTGATGCAGTTTATTAGTGGACATATAGTTCCTCATTTTGGTTCAGTCCTCTAGGGTCCAAGGTTCTAAACGTCAAAATATGTTTAGATTCTTTTTATCGGAGCATTTTGATCCGATCCCCTCCTCTTTCAGGTGGTGGTATTTGTTCTAGTGCACAGTATTTTAAGGTCTCCCAATTACTGTCATGGTATTTTTCCATGTGCTTGGCCACTGCGTTTGTTCGATCACTATGGGTTGTTGCTCGGATGTGTTCCAGAATGCGTTTTTTAACTTCAAAGATGGTGCTTCCTATATATCTTTTTTGGCATGGACATTCAATCATGTAAATCACATGTGAGCTTTTACATGTGAGGTGTTGCCTTATTTTCCATTTCATGCCTTTGTTGATTTTGATTTCCTTCGTTGTCATTGCTATTTTGCAGACCTTACACTGTCTACATGGCCAGAACCCTTCTCTCTGAAGACAAGTTTTGTTAGGAGTTTCTTTGAAGTGACTGTGAACAAGTTGGTCCCCTATGTTTTTGGCTCTTCGGAACGTGATGTTTGGATGATCTCCTATTAGTTCTGCCATGGTTGGATCCAATTTCAGAATTCCCCAATGTTTTCTTATGATATTGGAAAGTTTTGTGTTTTCCGCACTGTATGTTGTTATGAGTCTGATCTTGTTATCCATCTTTTCTTTTTCTTCATCCATTTTCTTCCCTTGTAGGATTGTTTTTCGGTCTAAGATCATGACTTTATCCAGACACTTTGTAACAACTTTTGGGGGGTATTTTCGTCTGAGAAATCGATTACTGGCTTGTTTGCTATTTTTGAGAAATTCGTTTACATTTGAACAGTTCTTTTTGAGTCTTAAAAACTCGCCGTACGGGATGCTCCACTTTAAACTTTCATTGTGGAAGCTTTCCCTGTCTAGAGTTGCATTGGTAGCTGTCTTTTTTCTGTGTAGTGTGTTTTGGAGGGAGTTGTCCTCAACGTAAATCTCTGTATCCAAAAATGTGACTCTTTCTGTGCTAATTTCAAATGTAAACTTAAGTTTTGTGCTGGTATTATTTAATTTCTCAAAATATCTTCCAAAGTCTTCCTCAGTTCCGTTTCAGATGATTAACAAATCATCTATGAACCTAAGCCATGATTTTATCTCGCCATTCATAGTTTTCCATTTCCAAGTCAGGTGTTGCTCAAACCAGCCCATTGTGAGGTTAGCGTAATTGGGAAGAAAATTAAAATCCCATCGCACAACCTTGTATCTGTTTATACCTCTGTTGATCGGCTGGATCCTGCCGAAAAGAAACGCACCACGACCAAAGCAAGGCGCCGGCGTCAAACAGGATCAAAGGTGGTGAAGCTCAGTTACAAAGACGCGAGGCAGCCGTCATGAAAAAGGATACCTCCAAGCGGATAAAATAAGCAGCTGAAAAGAATCTGAGACGAGCTTGGCACGCTCGAGGAACCCTGAGAAAAAGACCAAGGAGGCGGCGGCACAGGAAACCTATCGGAGGGCAGGCAACCACGCCACCAGAAGGAAACGGGGTAAGAGCGATTAATATTGCCGAACACATAACAGTGACTGCAAGCGCTTATTTGAAACCGCGCAAAACGGAGGCACAGAAGCGACTATTAACGCTCTCAGTTTAGAGATCATAGCAAACAGTGAACCCCCTCTTACAAATGAGCAAAGGGACTTTTCATAAAGCATAGTGATACGGAAAGTATACCGTTTAATGCTAATTGAAACGATAAAACCAAGAGAGTGCTGGGAAGTTTGCATGCCTGAAAAAAGACTGAGACTCGTGTTGCAACAGCGCATTATTGATAAAAATTAAAAGGGACAAAAATAATTGCCATGGAGGAGAGAGAGGCTAAACGCAAAGGGGAAATGGCGGATTTGTTCACAGCTACACCTAAACCTCGGACTAAATGGGGCCAAATAACACCATCTAATAGTAATAAAGACAAATTGAGACATTGGGAAAGATTATCCAAGAGAGAGATAAATACGTGGTGGGAGCTATTAACTTTGCAAAAATATGTAGAGGCTAAAAGGATTCCGAGGGGCCTCCGACTGACATTAATGCCGAGCCATCAGGATACCAGTGGTGAACTCCTGCAGGAATGGGGTGAACATCTTCTAGATTCCTCAACAGGCCTCATGATCATACTTAATAAACATATGGACAAAGCACTAAAAGAAATAAGAAAAGAATAAAAAAATGTAGAAGAAGAATTGGAAAAAATGACTTTGACATATGAACAACAGAAATTGAAATCAGATATCCTAAAAAACCTGAACAAACATGAAGAGAGAGTAAAACAGCGGAAACAATTTAAGTTTCAAAGAGATAAAGCAGACTTCGAAGAAGGAAGAATCTTCACGTTTGGCAAACAATACGAAGCAAAGAAAAACAAAAAACAAAGTGAAACAACTACTCAGGATACATCTAGCTTTGATTCCCTATCAAGTACTGACATAAGTGAAACAAAAGAAAACGCACAGCAGACCACTGAGACGAGAAAAAATACCAACTTTTTAATGGAAATGAGAATGGCGTTGGAACAACAAAATACAAACAAACAGCCAAAAAGAGGAAGAGGCAGAGAGTGGAACAGAGGAGGAAGAGGAAGACCAGAAGAGGCCAGAGAGTCCAGGGAAGAGGCAAAGACAGACATCTGGTCAAAAGAGAGATTGAGACAGCCTCGGAAATAGACACACAAGATCATAACACTCAGGAACTAACCATAATTAACCTGTCCTCAAGGATTATGACACCCATGGAAAAGGAAATACTTACGAAAGGCCTGAATTTCTGCCCCACCTCACACCTCAACATAGCGGAAACAAGAATCGACTTATATAAGTACACGAGGAAGCTGAAATTAGCCAAACTATATGCAGAAAAACCAGAAAAGACTATTCTAAATACTGCCCGCCACGAAATAACCGAGTTACTTGCAGAAGATGCTGAGAGTCTAAAGACACTGATGACAATGGGCAGAACATCCGATTCACAAGAAGAGCAAACAATCGTAGAATTGGAAGAGATAATGCCAAAAAATGGAGCGAGTGAAAGTGGCCTTAAATTGAAATCAAATTTCCGCCCAATTTTACCACCTGGAAATAAAATAGATCTTTTGCACGAGGTGGCAGTTGAGGAATTATACAAAATGAAACAGAACACAGGAAGGAATAATGTAACCTTTACACAAAGGGAGACACTAAAGAGTCTGCAAGAAGACAAAACAATAGAAATTAAACCAGCAGACAAAGGGGGCAATATCGTCATCCTAAATAAAAAGGCATACATAGAAGAAGCCAAACGACAATTATTGGACACAGAATGTTACCAAGTACTGAATGAAGATCCTACAAAAGAATTACAAAAGACAATGGCCATACATCTCAACAACTGGCGACAAGAAGGCCTAATAGATGAAGAGGAATACAGGTATTTGGACAAAAAGCATCCCACTACACCAACTTTTTATTGGCTCCCTAAAATACACAAGAACATGGAAAAACCGCTGGGAAGGCCCATAGTTTTGGCCAATAACTCCACACTGGAACCAACTTCAAATTACATAGACCACTTTCTGGCTCCATTAGTAAAAGATCTCACGTCCTACCTAAAGGACACTACAGACCTTTTAAAAAAACTAGAGGAAGTAACATGGGCCCCATCATACAAATTAGTAACCATGGATGTGGTATCGCTATATACCAACATAGAACAATCCATAGGCACAAAAAAGCCTGCAGGTATTACCTGGGGAAATGCAACATCAAATAAAAAGCACACAACATCATGCTGAACGAGATGATCGCACTATGTCTAAACAATAACATGTTTAAACAAAAACACAGATACGAGGCTGTGCAATGGGATTTTTATTTTCCCCCAATTGCGCGAACCTCACAATGGGCTGGTTCGAGCAACACCTGGCTTGGAATACGGAAAACTATGAATGGTGAGAAAAAATCATACTATGGCTTAGATTCATAGATGATTTGTTAATCATCTGGAACGGAACTGAGGAAGACTTTGGAAGATATTTTGAGAAATTAAATAATACCAGCACAAAACTTAAGTTTACATTTGAAATTAGCACAGAAAGAGTCACATTTTTGGATACAGAGATTTACATTGAGAACAACTCCCTCCAAACCACACTACACAGAAAAATGACAGCTATGAACGCAACTCTACACGGAGGAAGCTTCCACAATGAAAGTTTAAAGTGGAGCATCCCGTACGGGAAGTTTTTAAGACTCAAAAGGAACTGTTCAAATGAAAACAAATTTCTCAAAAATAGCAAACAAGCCAGTAATCGATTTCTCAGTCAAAAATACCCCAAAAAAGTTGTTACAAAGTGTCTGGATAAAGTCATGATCTTAGACCGAAAAAAAATCCTACAAGGTAAGAAAATGGATGAAGAAAAAGAAAAGATGGATAACAAGATCAGACTCATAACAACATACAGTGTGGAAAACACAAAACTTTCCAATATCATAAGAAAACATTGGGGAATTCTGAAATTGGATCCAACCAAGGCAAAACTAATAGGAGATCATAAAAGCATCACGTTCTGAAGAGCCAAAAACATAGGGGACCAAATTGTTTACAGTCACTTCAAAGAAACTCCTAACAAAACTTGGCTTCAGAGAGAAGGGTTCTGGCCATGCAGACAGTGTAAGGACTGCAAAATAGCAATGACAATGAAGGAAATCAAAATCAACAAAGGCATGAAATGGAAGATAAAGCAACACCTCACATGTAAAAGCTCACATGTGATTTACATGATTGAATGTCCATGCCAAAAAAGATATATAGGAAGCACCATCTTTGAAGTTAAAAAACGCATTCTGGAACACATCCCAGCAACAACCCATAGTGAGTGAACAAACGCAGTGGCCAAGCACATGGAAAAATACCATGACAGTAATTGGGAGACCTTAAAATACTGTGCACTAGAACAAACACCACCGCCTGAAAGAGGATGGGATCGGATCAAAATACTCTGACAAAAAGAATCTAAACATATTTTGATGTTTAGAACCTTGGGCCCCAGAGGACTGAACCAAAATGAGGAACTTTATGTCCACTTATAAACTGCATCAATAAAGTTTGAAATATTGAATATAACTCCAAGAAAAACTGACACCAAACACAAATGAAGAAAGTGCAGACGCTCACTGGAGAGCAAATAATGCTATGTAAAAAATTTGGGGTTATATGAAAATAGAATTTGGGCTCACTGGAGAGCGAATGCATAGAAAATGCTTGAAAATCGGAATGAAGACACATGCTCACTAAAGAGCAAGAAAAATATGGACATTAAACTGTGAACACTATAATAACAACATCGCCACAGCAGTGAATAAAAAGCTTCACCAGAGAGCAAAAATGAACAATGTACATCTAAAACATCACTGCGTATAAAATCTTGCGTAAAAAAATGTTTTTTTACATACATTGTTTTTAAACACGAAATTCACAATGAGCACAAACACAGTAGTGAAACTAAAAATTGTGAGAAATTACAGACTACACTAACCTGACACCATTACAGGAAGTCGCCTCGTGTAAAAATAAAAGAAGTCCATCTTTCAGGGTTCTCTATCGCGTGAACAAGCCTTATGTGAAGGTGAAACTTGTTGGGACTTTTCAATTTTGTCTAAAATAAAGCCGCTGTAAATGCCAAAGAGAACACGAGTGTGTGCGTTCTTATTTTTCCAAATTTGGATTTCATGGTTCACATATATATATATATATATATATACAGGGCGTATTAAAGCAAGGCAGGACTGCATGTGCCACAACAGCTGAGGAAACACTATCGAGAGGGGCGCTGAGGAAGGCAAGACACACAGAAATGCATTCGCCTGACAACATCCTGCAATAAAGTGTTTCCTCAAATTCTTCTTTGGGTCACTGCTCTTTTCTTATGGAGGAGGCTACGTTTATATTTTATGCGCCTGCCAGAGCGCATTTCAGTGTACCCCTGTCGCACAAGTTGTCTGGACTTTCCTGGCTTGCTCTGTGGATCTCATAACTTTGGCATTGTGGTAGTAATGGCGTCCGGAACCCACCACTATGCTAGGAGGAGACTGCGGTTGGGAGGTATTCATACCTTCTATTTGGGCGACATGGATTCCAGTGCTGGCCCCTGTGATCGACACCTGGCGGAGGGGTGGCGGCGGTTACAAAGTGGACTTGAGTATAGCGCTGGTTGCTGGGTTGTTTCACCTCTGTGGTTTCCTGTGGCACTGTGCCTGTCTTATCTTCCCGTTCCTAGAGTGTCTCCACCCCCGGCATCACCCGACCCAAATGCACCACACAGCTGCATTCTGGGTCATGAAATCCATTACAGCAGGACTGCACAGGTGAGCCTCGCTAACATCAGGGGGCGGAACAGGACGTATTAAAGCAAGGCAGGACTGCATGTGCCACAACAGCTGAGGAAACACTATTGAGAGGGGCGCTGAGGAAGGCAAGACACGCCAAAATACATTCCCCTGACAACATCCTGCAATAAAGTGTTTCCTCAAATTCCTCTTTGGGTCACTGCTCTTTTCTTGTGGAGGAGGCTACGATTATATTTTATGCGCCTGCCAGAGGGCATTCCAGTGTACCCCCGTTGCACTAGTGGTCTGGACTTTCCTGGCTTGCTCTGTGGAGCTAATTACTTTGGCATTGTGGTAGCAATGGCGTCCAGAACCCACCACTACGCTAGGAGGAGACTGCGGTTGGGAGGTATTCATACCTCCTATTTGGGCGACATGGATTCCAGTGCCGGCCCCCGTGATGGACACCTGGCGGAGGGGTGGCGGCGGTTACAAAGGGGACTTGAGTATAGCGCTGGTTGCTGGGTTGTTTCACCTCTGTGGTTTCCTGTGGCGCTGTGCCTGTCTTATCTTCCCGTTCCTAGAGTGTCTCCCCCCTGGCATCACCCGATCCAAATGCACCACACAGCGGCATTCTGGGTCATGAAGTCCATTACAGCAGGACTGCACAGGTTAGCCTCGCTAACATCAGGGGGCGGAACAGGGCACATTAAAGCAAGGCAGGACTGCATGTGCCACAACAGCTGAGGAAACACTATCGAGAGGGGCGCTGAGGAAGGCAAGACACGCCGAAATGCATTCGCCTGACAACATCCTGCAATAAAGTGTTTCCTCAAATTCCTCTTTGGGTCACTGCTCTTTTCTTGTGGTGGAGGCTACGTTTATATATATATATATATATATATATATATATATATATATATATATATATATATATATATATATATATATATATATATATATATATATATATATATATATATATATATATATATATATATATATATATTCTCACACTATTCCTCCAGCAGGGGAAACAATTGGGTCGCACTCCACAGGTCGTGTTTTGCAATTTTTCTTTTTATTTTCTTTTACATTCTCTTCAAGTTCAAGAAAAACGGATACAAAATCAAAATTGAGAAACTGGGAGAAATTGAGCCGGAAGGAGATTAATAAATCATGGGAACTAATAACACTAAAAGAATATCTGGATGCAAAACGAGTCCCGAGGGGACTGAGGATTATGTTGATGCCGAGTCATCAGGATAGTTCCAATGAAATATTACAAGAATGGGGAGAATTCATTCTACAATCATCCTTGGGACTAATAGCAATCTTAGTGAAACACATCGAAATAGGCTTGCTAAAAATAAAAGAACAACTGCATGAGGCGGAAAAGGAACTTGCTACTTTGAAATTAAACGCTGAAATGACTAAATTCAAGGAGGAACTAGAAACACAAATAGAGAAACATGAAGACACTGTAAGAGAGCGAAAACACCAGAAATTTATAAGAGATGCCACAGACTATATGGAAGGGAGAATCTTCTCATTCTCAAAAAAATATGATCTGATGAGACAACAAGTAATGACAACAAGTTCAATGAGTCTATCTAGTAGTGCATCTTCCTTAATATCCACGGATAACAGTGAAGGAGAACCTGGAACTTCAGCCACTATGGGACAACAGCCTTTTTTAGGGGACATGCGCCTCCTTCTGCAACAAAAACAGTGGGAGCAGAACTCAACCTCACGTCCGCACCAAAGGGGGAGAGGGAGAGGACGCAGATGGTCCCCAAAAAACAAAAAAGGAGAGGAAAAAGGAGAAAAAACAACGAAAGCACAAAAGTGGGAACGGAAACACGCAGTATGCGCCAGAGGAGGAACCTATAATGGATGAGCTCCAGGTGGTAAATCTATCCAAGAGAGCAATTTCAGAGACAGAGGAAAGTTTATTGAAAAAAGGTATAAACTTCTGTCCCACGAAAAGGATGAATTTGGCTCAAGTGCGGATTGATTTCTACTTATATATCAGGAAGATAAAACTAGCGAAATATTTTGCAGAGAAAGAAAAACAAGAAAAAACAAAAAAGACTCAAAAAATGGACAGTGGACCGTCACTAACAGTCAAAGATACAGAAGTTTTGATGACTCTAGTGAATCTAGACATGGAGGGAGATCAAGAAATCCCCCTAGAGGTAGCATGCAAGCAAGAAGGAGCTGGTTTAAGTGGCAAAAAACCAAAATCGAAATTCTATCCACAATTAACTCCAGGTAATAAAATCGACCTATTCCTGGAAGCAGTAACCCAAGAGTTGTATGAATTGAAGAATGTGAATTATAAGGATAATCTAACAAGAAACGAAAGGGAGGCACTTCTGCAATTATCTAAAAATGAGCAAATAGAAATCAAGATGGCCGACAAAGGCGGGAATATCGTGATACTGGAAAAAACAGCATATATAACGGAAGCACATCGCCAATTAAGAGACACCAAATATTATGATAAATTGAAAAGGAATCCTACCATGGAGATTAAAGACATGGTGGACGCAAGGTTGGTGGAATGGACAAAGGAGGGCCTAATTGATGAAGACGAGAGGAAATATCTCACAGTAGTGCATCCCGTAATAGCTACCATATATTTCCTTCCGAAACTGCACAAGAACCAGAAGATACCCCCAGGACGCCCAATTATATCTGCGAAGGGTTCTCTCCTTGAACCAATTGCAAATTACATCGATCATTTTTTGAATCCGTTTGTGACGTGCCTAGACTCCTACATACAGGATACAAGTGACCTATTAAGAAAACTAGAAAACACTGCCTGGCAAGACTCATACCATCTGGTATCGATGGATGTCATATCCCTTTACACCAACATAGGGAATGACATGGGCCTGAAAGCGTGCAATTCTTTTTTGAAAGAAGGAAACATTGAATTTGGAAACCATAACCAGATGTTACTGGAAATGATCACCATATGTCTGACAAAAAATGTTTTTCTCTTCGGTGATGAAGTATATGGTCAAAACAGTGGGACAGCAATGGGATTTTCCTTTAGTCCCAGTTACGCCTGTTTAGCGATGGGATGGTGGGAGAAGGAAGTGGCGTGGAGCAACAGTAATGAGGAATCATTGAACAAAGTCATCAGTTGGACAAGGTATATCGATGACTTACTAATCATTTGGGATGGGAGCAAAGAGGAATTTCTAGAATACTTTGAAGTCATGAACAACAGTATACCAAACTTAAAATTCAGTTATGAAATAAGCAATGACCGAATCGTATTTCTAGACACAGAGATCTACATAAAAAATAACCAAATACAGACTACCCTACATCGCAAATGCACGGCCACAAATGCCACCTTGGAGGCTACAAGCTTCCACCAGGAGTCCCTCATCAGCAGTATCCCCTATGGGGAATTTCTAAGAATCCGCCGAATCTGTAGTGAGAATGATGAATGGTTGAAACATAGTGCGACAACCACAAACAGATTCAAACGGCGGAAATATAACAATGGCGTAATCAAAAAATGCTGGGAGAGAACCAATCAGAAAACTAGAGAAGAATGTCTAGTAAAAAAACAAAAGGAACCCATGAGTGAATCAGAACCAGTGCAAATGATAATGGATTATTCAAATGAAAGTAAGAAAATTGCAACCATCTTGAAACGTAATTGGAAAATTTTACAACTGGATGACACAGTTAAGAACATTGTGGGACAACACCCGACAATTATGTACAGAAGGGCAAAGAACTTTAAGGATCATCTTATCCATAGCCACTTCAGGAAACCAACAACAATGAAAAAAGATTCATGGTTAAAATCAACTGGTTTTGTCAAATGCTATACATGCAAGGCATGTCAAATAGCTAAGCCTATCAAGAAAGTACAAATGGCAAACCAAAAAACATGGGAGATCAGAGAACTAATCACTTGCAAAACCACACATGTGGTGTATGTTGTGGAATGTCCTTGCCCCATGAGATATGTGGGCAGTACAGTGTGTGAACTGAAAAAAAGAATTCTAGAGCACGTCCGAGCTACCATACATCAGGATAGAGCAAACGCGGTAGCGAAACACATGGAACTAAATCACCAAAGTGATTGGACTCAATTGAAATTTTTTGGTATTGAAAGTGTCCCCAAAAATGACCGAGGAGGGGACAGAGAAAGATTATTGAGACAAAAGGAGTCACGTCACATCCTAAACCTAAGGACTCTAACCCCTCATGGGCAAAACCAGTCGGAGGAACTCTATACACATTTGTAATGACTTCGCTTTGAGAAAGGAACATGGCCAGATTTTATGCTAAACTGCTAAACAACCCTATGATGGGTATGAGAAAGAAATAACAATGGACATGGTGTGCAAAAAATCAGTAAATTGTTTGCTGTTAATGTTAAATGGTGACCCATGGGATTGTATACGATTCAAAACCCACTGGAGGGTATGCATAAAGTTGAAATGATTGATCAACAAACCTGAAAACGTATATTAGAAAGGAATGTAATCCCACTAGAGGGATCCAATTGGTATGAAATGTGATGAGCATACATGGAGATATGGTAAAAGCAGTATAATTGCATAAAACTGAGCAAAATGTCAATGTTTTAAAATGAAATATGTAACAGAAAAACCAAAAAACTACATATCCCAGAAAGCATAGAGGCACTGGCTATCCCCAACAGGAAGTGATGTGAGATGTAATTAACTATATCAAACAGGGGGGAGCCAAGTGGTCGATTGATCGTGAGCAAGGTATTGAGTAATACCGAAACGCGTAGATCGTAAGTAGCTGCCTTTGAACTTGAAGAGAATGTAAAAGAAAATAAAAATAAAAATTGCAAAACACGACCTGTGGAGTGCGACCCAATTGTTTCCCCTGCTGGAGGAATAGTGTGAGAATTGTGAGCAGCGTGGTTCAGCTGCAGGGCGCCGTACCCGTGTTGAGCGCTGAGGTATCGGCAAATGGAACCGGAGTGGATGGATATATATATATATATATATATATATATATATATATATATTCGCTGAAAAAACCATAGGTTTCACACCAGTTATAGTTAGGAATTAGCATTTCACTAACCATGTCATGAGTGATGTAATATGTGACGTCATCAGCAGTGCATTGCACGCGCAAGTTATAGTGAGTCCAACTAACTATAACGTGGGAATTTCATTGGTTTTATGCCAGTAAAATTTCCAGCTAACTATAACTGGTGTGAAACCTATGGTTTTTTCAGTGAATTTAATAGGTTTTTTAAATGCTAATTCCTAACTATAACTGGTGTGAAACCTATGGTTTTTTCAGTGAATTTCATCGGTTTTTTAATAGCAAATCTCTAGATGTATGAAATAATATTTTTGATAATGAATTTTATATTGTATAAATATGTAATTTTTTTATTTTTTTTTATATTTTTTGCCTGGTGCGCTCCCGGGCGAGTACCGGTGAACGCACGGGTAAGCGCAATGTTACGGCGCGCCCCGGGGCGCGTACCGGGTAGCATCCCGTTAGCGCTATTCCCGCGAACGAAAACAACATCGTGACGTATCGCGTAGCCGCGTGATGTGTCATATGACGCACTGCGTAAGCGCACCCGGAAGCACGCGATCGCATATGATCGCGCAACCTAAGCGCCCCGATGCGCGTCAAGCCATGTGACTTTAAAATAACACTTTTCATTGGTTCAGAACATTTTTTTTTCATTGAGAAACCCACCCATTTCTCTCACTATTGCTTTGTACTTGGAGAGAGCAAGAGGTGTTCTTTGCATTATCTGCTTCTCAAAGTTTCCTGATCTACAGCAATGGCTGCAAGAGAGTCATCCAGCAGTGATTCTGATGGTTTTTTGTGTGAGGACCCTCCTCACCACAAAACAAAGGACCACTTCATTTAGAAATTTTATGACATCCCTGAAGGAAAAAAAAGGTTAATGCTGCTAAGGTAACCTGCAAGATATGTGGCAGTAATTTATCCAGAGGCAATCCTAATAAAAAATATAGCTTTGGAAATGCCAATTTAATTAGGCATGTCCAGAGAAGACACCCAAAAAACTATGCCAGGGAGAGTGTGAGGGACCTGGCACGGAAATTACCAAGAGATGGCAGCAGCACCTCCACTGGTGGAGCAACACCTTCAGGAACACCACGTGGAAAAATGGTCCCTAACGTGCAGCCGGTGTTTGCAGGCATAAAATTTCTATGCGTGGACTGTGATGAACTGCTCTGTTATGGGGAGCAGAGCGTTGAACTCATTGCTATAAAGAGACAGGAACACCGCTGCCCTCCCCGTCCCTAATTTTTCACAATTTTTTGCTCCTGTTGAGCAGTTTTGGAATCCCTGTTTTTGTTTTTCCCCTGAAAAAAATCCCAAAAAAATATAAAATCGTTTTAAAAAAGTATAAAAAAATATTAAAAAACTAAAATTAAAAAAAAGTACTTTTCAGAACTACCTCCAATTTATAAAAAAATGCTACATTTTTTAAAAACTCTGTCATTCTTTTTTCTCCATAGTACGCTCCCCGGTACGCTCCCCGGTGCGCGTACCGGGCGCTCCCCCCATTGAAAATCGGAAAAATTAAAAAAAAAAATGTGTCCCGCAGGACCCTTTTATGGCCCCCACATCAAACCTAGGGGATATGGGGGGGGTGTACCCTGCCCCCTTTTGGTCATGTCCCCCTTTTGTTTTTAGCCACCTCTTGTGTCTCGGTCCTACCGAGACACAAGATGGCGGCCGCTCCGGACTGTTTCGAATGTTTACAGACACCTGAGAGCCAATCAGCTTCTCGTGCGCAAGTCGCGTGGCGCGCCCGGAGCACTCCCTGGTGCGCGTACCGGGGCGCGGCTCTAGATATATACATTTTTTTTAACCTAAATTACTCAAAATCCTCTGGGCACATATCTTGAGACATAGCAAAGGCACATCGGGCTACCAGTCCCTACTATTTTGCCAAGTTTGGTGAAAATCCATTCAGCCGTTCGAGCTAAAAGTGCGACCGACCGCCCTATGGAAATTAACATGGGGAAAACACGTTTTGGGACCCCCCTTTTATCTCGGCCCCCACTTGACGAATCCCCCCAAACTTTCACAGAAGGAGCGGAGTGCCGCGAGGCAAAGTTGCTGAACAATTCAGGCCGATTCCTCAACCGGCGCCAAAGTTATTCCAAATAGAATGTTGCGATTTCCCTATGGAAATCAATCCTAACTATAACTACCTACTGGCGACCACCAGTAGGTAATATATATATATATATATATATATATATATTTCTTCACACCAACTTTCTTAGTTCAAAGAAGGAAACTCGAGCCTCAAATTCATAAGCGTGATGAATTTAATTAAGCAAAAATGGTCAATAGGCTTCTTCACTTGTCAATCATGCAAGGCATGCAAAAATAGTGTGAACAGAAAAGTAATAAGCTTATCAAAAAATCATAAAGCTTTTATATTTGAGAAACACTTGTCTTGCAAATCTGACTATTATGTCTATGCATTATGCTGCCTTTGCCCTATGGTGTATATCGGTAGCAAGATACACCAGGTGAAGAAAAGAGTCTTGGAGCACACCAGGGCTATCACAAATGAGGACAAGAACTACCCTATTGCCAAATATTTTAAAGACTTTCACCAGAAAAATGTAAAACTATTACAGTTTTGTGCCCTTGACAGGATTCCCATTTCTGAGAGGGGAGGTAATAGACTCAAACAGCTCCGTCAACTTGAATCAAAAATGATAATTAAATATGACACGGTTCAACCGTTGGGTCTGAATAAGGATGAGGAGTTATCTGTTCATCTGGGCTAATGTATGTACTGTCTCAACCAACTCCATATGCAATGATCTGAACACTGTAAGAATTGAATTGTTTTATCAGTTTTTATCTGTATTCTAGTTTTAGTGATTGCATTCTTTCTTTGCTTATGTTTGTAGGAGACAAGTTGTCCACAGGCAGTTGGAAAGTGGACCTAGTGGCAGCCAAAGGAAAGGAAATTGAATCTAATAAGGTGTTAAGTCAAAAAGGATGTACAATTGGTGATGATATCATAAGGACGCAATAAGAGCCCACTTGGGCAGTATTAATCAACAAACAGACAGAACATCATGCACGGTGTCGGATTATGCCCACTGGGGCTAAACACCATATAATACATTTACCAATAATTATGTATGATAAAGAAATTGAATATGCCCACTTGGGCAAACTTTATATGAACTTAATGTGAATTCAATATGAATTTCAATATGAATTCAATATGCTATTTTGATTAGCTGGGACACATTTGAATTGGTATTTAAGTTTGTGATTTGCACAACATGTTATAATATCATAATGTTTAAATTTAATTTTTTGCCTGTGCTGTCCATTTCAAGCATCACCCACATAATGTGAGTAATATACAATAGTGATTGGTATATTTGGGCGCACTGCAGTGTAATAAATGATTAGAGTCTATGTGGTGCTCCAGGGTATCGCCCTCCGACTGGGGGCGTAACAAATGCACAAGGTCGCACTGCTCGGATAATGAGAAGTGTCCCCCGGGCTCCTTCAATGTCCTTATATTAAGGTTTCACCAGTAAATATATTGAAGAAAATGCGAAGATTTGATGCGGAGATGCTTATGTTTTAATCCATCTTGTTATATTCACAAGAGTATCTTTAGTTTGAACAAAATCCTTTGATTATACAATGTGCACTCAAACAATCCCAATGCATTTCGGCATATCACAAAATGCCTTCATCTGGGGAATTGGTTTTCTGTCAATAAAGAAAAACAAAATGTGTATAAAAAGTAATGTATGCGAACGCGATCGTTAATAGACTGACAGAAGTGACGAGAAATGGAAAGGTGCTCGGAGATGTACCTTGGGTGAAAGGTCCGTGAAAGGTAGTGAAAAGTTGAAGTTTTAAAACGGGTGCTTGGATATCAGTGCTTGAGTTCGTGGCTAGTTAGAAAAGCGGCAGTGAAATAATGGCGGCTGGGGGACCAAGAAAAAATGTAAGCATCAACGCGTGTAAAAGATAGGTTATCAGGGTAACTAACGCGATTCATGCAAATATACCGTAAGATGAAACTAACGGTGTGCTGTTAATAAACTCTTACCGTGGCGTGTACGGGCGGAAGAATCGAAGATTCGACTGTCCTCTACCGGGTCAGAGCATGGCATGATCCCGGAAGTGCTATAAGTGTTGGAGTGTTACTACGTTACGGGTTACTAAGGGAGGGGCTAAATGCTGTTGCGGTGAAAGTGCTAGCTGTTACGAAGGGTACAAAGCGAGAAAGAACGATCAAAATAATGAGTGGGATGCTATATGGATAAGGGTGCGAGAACGAAAATAAAGGGTGTGAAAACAAATGATAACAAGGTGCGGGCAATTGAATAGGTAATCAATTCTCAAAACCAGACGGTATAAAACACGAATAAATATCAAATACAGTGGTGACAAGATAGAAGAATGAAACATAAATATACATGAGGCGGAGATGGTATGTGAAATCACATTACTTCTGAAAAGAAGAATTCTATGTAAAATGAACAGAGCTAACTACTGGTCACATTCAGGAAATGACAAAATCGTCCTAGAAAAAGTTTAAAGATAACATGAGTATTCCACCCGGTCATTTAGACCATGTGGTTTCATACTGGACAACGTAAAAATCCAATAATTCTCTCGTCTCAAGAGTTCATTATGATTGTCTTTGCCTGGTTCCTTCATAATGGTTTCCAATGCGCAATAGCGCATTTGACTGATGCCGTGGCCTGCTTCAAGAAAGTGTTGAGAAAACTCAAAACACGACTTAATGAACACAAGTCTAACATCAGAACTGAACAAGCCAAATCAGCAGTAGCCCAACACTTTCTTGAAGCAGGCACTCCTCTTGTCTAACACTGCTCAGGGCCTGAATATTCTTTTGGGGCAGTGTGAGACAGGCGATACAACGCTCCCCTCCCTGCAACCACCCTGTATTTCCTAAGGAATCAGAGCACTATAGCAAAAACTGCTCTTCACCTACCTTTTTTACCCTAGCACAACTGACAGTGTTGTATATGAATCTAGGACCCTAGTGTAATTTTTCTGATTCACGCCCATGTATATGTATAAATCACCGTATCCTTATATAGGCATAGAAATCATAAGCATATTTAGACTTAGCCTATGCAGTCCAAATACAACATGGCTACTTCCACCAGTTCCGAGAATCCACAACGATTTCTTGGAAAAACCCGCCTTCAGCAGTCAGGGACTTCCCCTAGCTTGAATATTGATTTATCCAAGAACTCAAGGAGTTTTCAAAGAACTGAGTCTTTGATGACGTTATTATGTTCAACCTTACGTCAATCTCGGCACCTTTATGGTATAAATATGCCCACACTTGCCCAGACAAACACACGGTGGTTTGGAGCATTTCGACTCTCTACTTGCCCGAAGCCCTGCTACAGCAAGTGCCGAAGGAAGCCGACCCTCCAGCAGACGCACTGAGAGAGACGCTGTCTTTTCTCCTGCCAAGAAATCCAGCTCCAGTGTTTCCAGGCTACCCTTGCGGGTTGCTGGGAAATCGAGACCGGAGAGAGAGATACAAGACCTCCTTCATTCTAAACCAAGGTAGGGAGCTGATTAGAGAATTCTTGGAATAGATTCTTGGCAAAGAATACTAAAACTAAGCTACATCTCACTTACTTCTTCCCTTATACTAGACCTAGGTTAGGTACACCGGGGTAGGCGTATTTTAGAAGCACCAGTTGAGTACTTTTAGTCATTATTTATTAATGTATGTATCTTATGTTATTTTATATGGCTTAGAAACCATACCATGCTTTTACAGTATTATTTTATAATACTCTTCGTACAGTACGCATTATACTTTGCAACCAGTATTACGATTGCAGCAGTTCATTTCTTATGCATGAGAAAGAAGACTGTTCAATAAATACTTTTTATTGAAAATGCCCGTCTCTCTACTTCTCTGCACCTCTGGTGAAACGAAGCATGCACAATTGACTGAGTGAAATAGCTATCTATTGTTTCCGCGACTCTAGACATAGATTTCTTATTTTTGGGAAACAAAGTTGTCATGTTTATGCGGTTGTCAGAAACTAATCCCTTCTTGTGAATTCGAGAAAGTTTCTAGTGACCTCTGAGCTAGCTGGCACTCACAATTGAGTCTAATATACTCAGTAGAGACCTAGTCGACCTCAGTCCTACGTCTAAGCTACAGGATATATTATTCCAATGCGCAGAGCCTATTGGGAACATAGGAACTACACTACAACAGGAAGGACAGCGCCAGCAACACCTTCCCTACGGATAAAAAAACAAAGAAAAGGTTAACGGGTACTGCCAGAAGCTACTGACGAAAGAGGATGGACCTCTTAAAACCAAGGACCAATCACAGGAGGAGGAGGAAAGCCGGTGGCGGACAAAGGGATTGGCTGAAGAAGAAAGCAGGTGGCATCCGGAACATGCAGAGGAAAGCAGCGTATATCCCGACGGCATGGGGACGGACCGGACTGGAGTGAGGACGACCGCCGAAGGAGCCGAGAGAGAAGATGGAGAGACAAGACTGCTCCCGGAAGATGACAACACACCAGAACCATGGATTGTGGAGTGGTGGTTACCCAGGGAAGCCTTACTCTGCACCGCAATCTGCGGCTCCCATGGTATGTGCGAGTACTGAGGTGGGTTACTGAGAAAAGAGAGGGAAAACTGAGGGAACAGTCTGGGAGAAATAAGGAAGGGGCTGTACGGTGAGAAACAATGCCAGACATCTAGCTCTTGAGGGGAGACCGTTGAGTGTATACTCTCAATTCTTTATTTTATTAAAATCTTGCTGATATTATCCTTGCTTTGATTTCCCTGTAAGTGCTAATTGCATTCCTTTTTTCTTCTTTCTTGAGTATTAAAAGACGGGGTAAAGATAAAAGGGGACAAAGAATAAATGGGCAAACCCTCAAACGAACCCTAAGAGTGCACAAAGAACCCCGAAGAGAGGGTCATAGCGCGACAGAAGCGCTGGAAACAAGATGCACATATTCACTTGCTCTTCCTGAGCACCTCCCATCCTCACTAAGCAGAACTGGAAAGGGAGCCAGAAAAGGGGGTTGGAGGGAGAGGAGTAGGCCCTCCCTAATCCACACTAAAAGATAGATTGTCTACACCCATGGGTATGGTGATAGTTTCTGTCCCTTCTCGATAAAATCCTCCACACTTTTACTTACCGTCCTCTCCTTGTTTTCTTTTTGGAGCAACTGGGGACGACCAACCACAGAAAACTGCACCTACAAGAAAAGAGAAACAGATAAGAAGACCACCTTAACAGAGGAATACAAAGACCCAAAACAACAAGCCTAAGACTTCTGATTTTACACATCAGATCTGTTATTCGTGTTAACAGTCCTTTTCTTTTCCTTTCTGTGCTACTGCAATGAAATAAACTGCAATATAGATAACAACCTCAGGCCTCCTAGGTTGGTTTCCGTCCAGCCCTCCCACATGAAGTTTAGTCTATTTTGCAAAGACCATGGCTTAAAAACAAACAACACCAAAATAAAATATATGGTATTCAGCCACAGGAAGAACGTTAGAGGGAATTTAGTTTTAGACTCAAAGTAGAAAGGGTGTCAGAAGTGAGTTACTTAGGGGTGAGACTAAATGATTCCATCAGATGAACCACACAGATTGAGTACACTGATCCTAAAACAATGGACCCGATTCACAAAAGTTAGGATTCCTAACTTTACTACTCCTAAATGCCTTTTGTGAATATTAAAAGTCGTAAAGTTAGGACTTTTTTCAGTTTAGAAGTAGTAAAGTCAGGAATCCTAACTTTGCTACTCCTAAATGCCTTTTGTCAACAAGAAAAGCTGTAAAGTTAGTATTTGTCTCAGTTTAGGAGTAGTAAAGTTAGGAATCCTAACTTTACTACTCCTAAATGCCTTTTGTGAATACCGCAAGTCATAAAGTTAGGATTTTGTCTCAGTTTAGGAGTAGTAAAGTTAGGATGTTTCTCAGTTTAGGAGTATTAAAATTAGGAATCCTAACTTTTCTATACCTAAATGCCTTTTGTGAATACCGAAAGTCGTAAAGTTAGGATTTTGTCTCAGATTACTTTTGTGAATCCGGCCCACAGAGTCAGGTCAATTGTTAGATTTGGAAACAGAGCTTCCTCATATCCAATTTCACAGGCACAGGAATTATACAGGGCCCAAGCATGTGGAGCTGCCCTTTATGGGACGGATCTGTGGAGCGATTGAAATCTTGACCCACTAGGCAGAGGCGAAAACTCTTTCCTTAGATTTTGCTGAGCCTTCCAAAAAGCATCCCCATACTCCCTTTAAAGTTTGATCTTAACATCAGACAAATCTCAGATATAGCCTGCTTAAAGCTATCTTATATTGGGTTAGGCTCTGGACCACTGAGCCACTTGCCCCATATAGACAGTCCCTTCGGGAAATACTTTCCCATCAATTGGCACACTAGAGTCCCTGGGTATCCCATGTTAAAACCTGGCTGATCAGGCTAGGATTGACCGATTATTGGTTACCCCCTTCCACATTGTCAAGCATCACCCACAAATCTGTTACATCTTTTTACTGGAATGATGTTTTGTGTTAAGAAATTCCATATGTTCCTTGTGGTAGCCTCACATATCATAATTTGCCTTTTAAATGTTGCCCTCAATTCAAAGAATTTATGAATTATGTTAATATGTCATCATCAAAGCCCCCCTTTTTTTAATCACATTTAGTTTAGGGAAACCACCAATTGCCTACTTCCCTTCCTCATAGAATAATAATGTAAATTCCGCTAACCTTTGTCCTATGGACTGCCGTGCTGTGGAGAGTGAAGAACATCTATTGCTTTTCTTTGGTGCTTCTGTAAAACCGCGTGCCCGCTGGTTATTCCCTTCTGTCGCCATCTTGGGCTTGATGATAGGTGTAACGCTCTCAGAGTATGCAATACAGATATTAGGATTCTCATTGATTTTTTGATTGCTAACTACCTAGCCTCAATATGGTATACCAGTTCAAAAAATGAATTACTCCAAGGAACAGTGGCGGCTGGCAGGCACATGGATCAGTAGGAGCTGGCAACTGAGTGGTGGGTGGGTGGGTGGGTGGGTGCGTGCATGTATGCAAGGCGAATGACAAATGATTTTTAAAAAACGAAAGTAACCTACCTTGCTTGCTGCTCGTTGGATTCCCTTCTTGCTCCAGTTCCTGTTCTGTCAGTTCCACAGGCTCCAGCCTCCAGGCAAATCCCCTCACCAATCCGGAGGTACACTCAAGCTGGTAACCAGCATGAGAGTAGAATAGGAGTGGGCTGGCTGGATGCTCCTTCAGGCTTTGTAGGCCTGTGCTTGGTCTCCAACCAGCTGTACAAGACAGCTGGGTGGAGAGAGTCAAAGTACACATGTTAGTTTGGCCGGTGCAAGACGGCTGGCTAAACTGATTTGCGCACTTTGGAAAGTCCAGCCAGCCACGCTTCCCCAGTCCTCTATATTCCCAATCGGCAGCAGAGAAGGACAGCCTCCATTTCTCCTGGCCAGAGACAGGTTTGCAGCTGCAACGTGCTAAACGTGGAAAATAAAATGGCAATTTTCATTTTATTGCCACTTTATTTTTCTCAATTAGCGTGGCTGCAGCGTGAACTGAGGATGACGTTCCCCCGCCCTCACAAAGAAACCCCCGCTGCCAAGGGTGTGTCCATGGTGTTTCAGACATTTTAAACTTTTCTAGCTATTTTCTATCTTTCAATGCGCTATGCACTTTGTGACTAGTAGGCTATTTGGTTCCCCTGGACCCACTTCTAGCCCATTTTTAAGATTCCTTTTGAGGTTTTTGTCTTCTGGGAAATGCTTTAGTAAGGGGCATTTTTGTTGTTTTGTTGGGCTTATCCTGCGATTGGATTTGATATGCTTTTATTCCATTTGAGCTAACTCTCTCTGTGTTGGATGTTGTTCTCAATCCACTCTGTTTTTATGTATTCGGTATGTTTTATGTCTACTTTTAGGTTCCAAGAACCGAAATAGCCTTGATACTGATGACTGTTATTCATTTGAGTGCATCTGATGTCTCCTGAGAACTCCATCCACAAATGTATGTGGCAAACTTAAGCCCTTTGCAAAATACGTGCCTCTCTCATTACTGGCACCTACTCGAACGTCTAAACTTCCAGATTAGAAAACTATTTTGATGATATGTATGATGCATCATAGAGATTTGTTACAGCATTTGGCAGGCATCAAAATTTGCAAGCTTTGCCAGTTGCTCCCAGGCACTGATCCCCCACATACGTATGCCATGGCTCTGGCAGCACAGAACATGTACTTTGAGGCCCTTCTGAACTCTGATTATGTGTGGTTCATTCACCAGCAAGCCAAACAGGATAGCAGAGAATCCATCAATACACTACGTGCCAGCTTTGCCAGCATTCACACCCTTCTTGATGCAGAAGTTGAAAATTATCCACAGCTCATCCAAGACTGTCGGTCACATATGGCTCATTCGATCTGAACCCAAATTATCACACCCAAACATGCTGTTTCTTGGAAACTGGCATGAGCCACCTGAAGTAAGGATGAAGCACAGAGGATCTGCATTCCCAGATGTGTTTGTTAAGTCAGAACCCAGGGACTTTGGTACCAGGCTAGCTCCCTGATGTCAACTTAGGGTGACCAACCGTACGTAAATTTCACGGAAAGTCCGTAATTTCGGCCGTCTGTCCGTTGTCCGTGAAGGATTCTTTAACGGACGCCATTTGTCCGTAATTTTAGCCCTAACGCTTTAACCCTAAAGCCCGCACAGCTTCCACCCAGCTCCCTTCTTGACTCCGATGCTGTGGAGGTTGGGTGTAACAGTCTCGATGCAGGACCAAAGCTCAGACACCCAGCAGCATTGGAGAGGCACAGCGGTATGGCAACCCTCACACCTTCAGCCCTTGATGAGCTGTTAAAAGGTGCTTGAAGGTGACTGAAAGGGAGGGGCTGCAGTTTCAGGAGCAGGGGCATGTATTCAGATGCAAACAGCCCTGAACGCCTCATGTCTCTGCAATTTGTGTGAGACAAAAATGGCCAGACCTGGCAATGCTTGTTTCTTTTTGTTCACTGATCTGAGCTGTACAGATGTACACAAAAAACAGGAAACACAGAGAGAAACATCAAAGTCAAACTTTTCACTCTGCAGCTCAGTCTGGGCTCAGAGTTCCTAGCTCTCCGATCTCATCTGTGCAGGAGCACAGCGCCTCTTCTCAGGGTACTAGCGGTGGGGTCAGCGCCTCTTCTCAGGGTACTAGCGGGGAGTCAGCGCCTCTTCTCAGGGCACCAGCGGGGGGGGGTCAGCGCCTCTTCTCAGGGCACCAGCGGGGGGGTCAGCGCCTCTTCTCACGGTACTAGCAAGGGGTGAGCGCCACTTCTCAGGGCACCAGCGGGGGGTGGGGGGGGGGGTCAGCGTCTCTTCTCAGGGCACCAGTGGGAGGGGTCAGCACCTCTTCTCAGGGTACTAGCGGGGGGTCAACGCCTCTTCTCAGGGCACCAGTGGGGGGTCAGCGCCTCTTCTCAGGGCACCAGCGGGAGGGGGTCAGCGCCTCTTCTCAGGGTACTAGCGGGGGGTCAGCGCCTCTTCTCAGGGCACCAGTGGGGGGTCAGCGCCTCTTCTCAGGGTACTAGCGGGGGGTCAGCGCCTCTTCTCAGGGCACCAGCAGGAGGGGGTCAGCGCCTCTTCTCAGGGTACTAGCGGGGGTCAGTGCCTCTTCTCAGGGCACCAGCGGGAGGTCAGCACCTCTTCTTAGGGCACCAGCAGGGGGGGTCAGCGCCTCTTCTCAGGGCACCAGCAGGGGGGGGGTCAGTGCCTCTTCTCAGGGCACCAGCCGGGGTCAGCACCTCTTCTCAGGGTACCAGCGGAGGTTCAGCACCTCTTCTCATGGCACCAGAGGGGGTTCAGTGCCTCTTCTCAGGGCACCAGAGGGTGTTCAGTGCCTCTTCTCAGGGCACCAGCGGGAGGTCAGCGCCTCTTCTCAGGGTACTAGCGGGGGTCAGCGCCTCTTCTTAGGGCACCAGCAGGGGGGTCAGCGCCTCTTCTCGGGGCACCAGCGGGGGGGTCAGCGCCTCTTCTCACGGTACTAGCAAGGGGTGAGCGCCACTTCTCAGGGCACCAGCGGGGGGCGGGGGGGTCAGCGTCTCTTCTCAGGGCACCAGCGGGAGGGGGTCAGCGCCTCCTCTCAGGGTACTAGCGGGGGGTCAGCGCCTCTTCTCAGGGCACCAGTGGGGGGTCAGCGCCTCTTCTCAGGGCACCAGCGGGAGGGGGTCAGCGCCTCTTCTCAGGGTACTAGCGGGGGGTCAGCGCCTCTTCTCAGGGCACCAGTGGGGGGTCAGCGCCTCTTCTCAGGGTACTAGCGGGGGGTCAGCGCCTCTTCTCAGGGCACCAGCAGGAGGGGGTCAGCGCCTCTTCTCAGGGTACTAGCGGGGGGTCAGTGCCTCTTCTCAGGGCACCAGCGGGAGGTCAGCACCTCTTCTTAGGGCACCAGCAGGGGGGGTCAGTGCCTCTTCTCAGGGCACCAGCGGGGGGTCAGCGTGTCTTCTCAGGGCACCAGCGGGAGGGGGTCAGCGCCTCTTCTCAGGGCACCAGCCGGCGTCAGCACCTCTTCTCAGGGTACCAGCGGAGGTTCAGCACCTCTTCTCATGGCACCAGAGGGGGTTCAGTGCCTCTTCTCAGGGCACCAGAGGGTGTTCAGTGCCTCTTCTCAGGGCACCAGCGGGAGGTCAGCGCCTCTTCTCAGGGTACTAGCGGGGGTCAGCGCCTCTTCTTAGGGCACCAGCAGGGGGGTCAGCGCCTCTTCTCGGTGCACCAGCGGGGGGGTCAGCGCCTCTTCTCAGGGTACTAGCGGGGGGTCAGCGCCTCTTCTCAGGGCACCAGCGGGAGGGGATCAGCGCCTCTTCTCAGGGTACTAGCGGGGGCTCAGCGCCTCTTCTCAGGGCACCAGAGGGGGGTTCAGTGCCTCTTCTCAGGGCACCAGCAGGGGGTCAGCGCCTCTTCTCAGGGCCCCAAACATCCTCAAACTGGTCTGATTACACCGAGGCAGCACGTGGTTCTTTTCACAGAGCTTAATTACTGTCACTAAATTGTAAACAAACCTCGATTCTTCAAACATGCAGTCTATAATGTAATAAAATAAAGAAATGGCACAATAGCACCCACACTGATTAACAAAGTATGGAGGACAATCAGTTAAATCAGTTCTCTTGGAGTATCTCCTGTAAGTACTGTACATCACAGTGGGGTATGGCACAACTAACATTTTGGAGAGAGAGACTGTCTTCTCGTTGTCTTGTCCAGGAGGGGGTGAGGAGCCCTACCCCACCCTGAAAGAGACCAAGATGATACTAGAAAACTGCATGCCCACCCCTGTGCCCACCCTGGTGGATTCAGTTCCCCCTCCTGTGAGGGCTCCTGCCCCGTCACCCCCCTAGTGATGACTCTTGTCCCCCCATGTGGTGGCTCCTGTCCCCCCCGCACCTGTGATGGCTCCTGTCCCCCCCCCGTGGTGGATCCTGTCTCTGCCCTGGGTGGCTTCTGTCCCTGTCCTGGAATGGCTCCTGCAGCGAGGAACATCCAGGAACGGATTTTTTTTCTTGATGGGCCTCTTCTCAAAAAGGCTCGGCTCAAAATTAATATGAAAAGGTGGGCGAGTGAGTAAGTGAAGGGATGGCTGGATGGCTGGATGAATTAGTGAAAGAGTGAATTAATGAATTACAGATTAAATAGATGGATAAGGAGAGAGGATGGATGGATGGATTGATTGATGAGTGAGTGGAAGGGTGGAAGAGAGAAAAGGTAAATAGCTGGATGTATGGGTGGAAGAGTAGCTGGGTGGATGGATGAGTGAAAGGATGGATGAGTGAAAAGTTGGATGATGAGTGAGTGGGTGGATGAGTGAAATGATGGATGGATT
Source organism: Lissotriton helveticus (assembly GCF_964261635.1). Taxonomy (NCBI): domain Eukaryota; kingdom Metazoa; phylum Chordata; class Amphibia; order Caudata; family Salamandridae; genus Lissotriton; species Lissotriton helveticus. The sequence goes on from NC_136067.1 coordinate 724,152,222, forward strand.
GAAGAATTGATAAGTGCCAGGGTGAATGCATAAAAGGATGAGTGAAAGGGTGGATGTAAGGATGGATGAGTGAGTGAAAGAGAGGGTAGATGGGCAAAAGGATGAATAGATGAGTGAAGGAGTGAAAGGATACATGGATGAGAGAAAGGATGGATGAGTGAATGGATGATGGGTAGAAGAGTGGATGGATGAGTGTACAGATGGATAGGGTGAAAGGGTGGATGGATAATGGATGGATGAGTGAAAGGATGAATGAGTGAAATGATAGATGGAAGGATACATGATGGATAGGTTTGCAAATGGTTGAATATGTTTGAATATGGTTGGGCTTACTTATATACTATTGCGTGACCTCTGATGTGTCTGTAAATCGTATCCAATTGTCCTGAAGTTTTGTCCTGAATTTTCACCTCCTGTCCTGAATTTGTGTCCTGAATTTTGACCCTTTGTCCTGAATTTTTACACTCACCGTCCTGAATTTACACCAATGCCAGTTGGTCACCCTAATGTCAACAGCAGCTGAGACATATATGCAGGAGCACATGCCGACATTTTGGAGGGAGCTACCCCATGCAATGGATGTCCGTTGAAAGCAATTAAATGCTCTGGCTGTAGAAGCTAAAATCATTTCTCAAAAATATGCCGGTTTGTAAGCACCATTGAAAACAAACAAAACAGTTGGCTACCAAGTGGAATCTGTGCAATAAGATTCTGGAGCATTCCCAAAGGACAAGGTTATAGATGACACAAATACAGATTTTAAGGTTGTTTATCTGGTGAACAATGATAACACGCGAGAAGGTCTCAAATAAATGCAATGTGGAATACAGGAACAGATGGTACGAGCTCCCATGGACACAGGTTATTCTGTGAAAGGGATGTCGAAGATAAAGATGAACTGAAGAAGTCTGGGCAAGACAATATCATTCAAGGTAGGGGGGACATGGCGGCCGCAGGTTGAGCTGGCCACTTGATCACCAGAGGTAACGACGCCACTGCTCTCATACTGGTCATCAGAGGCAAAAACAACATCTAAACTGCTTTTTCTGCCCCTAAGCATAAGACATATCTTTCTACCACTCATACCCCTGGGTATGTGCCGCACTGAGCCAACCGCAACAACGGTACATGACTCAACCGTTCTCTCTGTCTGCACCCGTTGGGAGGCGGCCGCCCTAGAGCTGAGGAGGAGCCGCAGGGCAGCAGCACGTGGTCTCCTCCGGGGCAGCATGAGCAGAGGCAGCACTCGCCCAATTTGCTTCACCGCGGAGGAGGTAGCAATACAGGAAGCAGTGCCTGCTAGGGTGAAGGCTGGCAAAACGATGGAGCTGCGTGAAGCTCAGCAGCAATTTTTGTGTTCATCTCAGCAAGTCTGGAAGAGTATTTGGATCCAGACTCACTAAGGGAAGGTAAAGGGAACAAGGGGGTTTTCAGAGGCCCAGGAATTCAGCAGCCCGGGGGAAAAGGCAGGTCCTGGTAAAAGAGAAAGCAGCCAGTGGAGAGAGGAAAATGGGCTTTCCACACCCCACACAAGGAGTAACACGAGAACCAGAGGAGGGGGTAAACCCTTGCGCTTTCCTGCGGTGTGAAGTGTAAAGCCGAAGCATTGAAGCTGGCAGGGAAAAGTCTGGCAATTATAAGTTAAAAATTACCCCCTCCCTAAAATCCTATTTTAAGGTACAACCTATTGTGGTGGATATCTCAAGCCAGGGAGAGGCAATTAGGAAAGGGTCTGTAGAACTGCCTCATATAGGGCCTAATATAGAGCAAATGGCTGTCTTGGGGGGGTCTCCTATACCAAACCCCACTAGCAGTCAAGGGCAGGCATGTATAGGTGCGAAGGGGAAAACTGCAGCCTGGGGGGTCATCACTCCTCCCGATCAAGGGAGGTGGGATGAGTCAGCCAATGCTGGAACAGTTTCTAGAGATCCTGTAGGGGCCCCATCCACACCTATGGAAGCTTTGTTCCTCACCCTTTCAGATGATATTAAAAGGGGATTTGCAGTGTCTGAATCTAATCAGAGAGAGTTTCTGCAAATCCTTGGAAAAGAAGATTGATTTCCCAAAATTGAGAACAAACACTCTTGAAAACTCCGTAGGGAAATTGAAAGACGTGCAAAGTACTGCAAAAATGGACATATTGGCTCTTAAAAAGGAAGAGCAGGAGGTCCATGACAAGCTGGAACAACTAGAGAACAACTCAAGGAGAATTAACATCCACATCTTGAATGTCCCAGAGGGGAAGGAAGAAGAGGACCTAAAATCCGTTATCGGAAACAGTACAGATCGAGGAGACTCAGGAAGAGCTCAGGAAAGATGTTCAAAGGGTGCATAAGGACCCCTTTAAAAGAAATTCTAACAAAACAAAACCTCTCTTGAACTTCCATACTTATTCCCGAAAATATATATTTTTTATATGACTCTGAAAACTAAATCGCTGACGGGGAGAGACTTCTCTTTTGAAATACGGTCCAACCTTGCCCAAGCCACTTTAGATAGGCAATTGGAGCTAGGGAGAAAACCAGATGAGCTTAAAAAACTAGAGGCGGCAGCCCAACTCAAGTTTCCAGTGTCCCTAGGAATCATGCACAAGAATAGAATACATAATGGAAGATCCAAACAAGAGGCAGATGAGCTCTTGGGACGTATGAAAATAGGTAACATTTAACATCAGGAATTTTTCTTACTTGGTTCTTTCTCCCTCTCTGTTAGGAAAAAAACCTGTTAAATGTTTTCTTTTAGTTGGGTATGGGGTACACTTTATGGGGGCCAATAGATAAGTAAACACACAGAAAAGTAAACAAAACAAACGTACAAAAAATGAATAGGAAATATAAATAAAGAGGGCAGATACCTATCGAATTTGTAATGGTCATGGCTATTACACGAAAGAGAGTTATGGTGGTAGGTCCTCCAGGGTAGGGTTCTGGGGCGGGGGGGGGGGGGAAGGGTGCACTGGGTGGGGAGCATGTAGGGTAAAAAAAAAAAATGATTGCTCATTTACTTCGGTTAGGTTACTTATCCCAGTTAGAAATGCAGTAGTCTGGTTTTTCTCCGTCTCAGACTTGCCTCAAATTTAAATTGTCAAGAGAATGATCCAGTTTTTATCTTGGAATGTGAATGGTTTGTGTGTTAAACAAAGAAGGGCTAAAATCTTACACTATATTAGAGATTCCCCAGCACAAGTCATTATCTTGCAAGAGAACCACCTGACAAAAGACAAATCTACTACTATCTTTAACAACCTAAATTGGGTCAAACATAGGATTTGTACTGACCATAGCGCCAACATTAGAGGTGTGGCGATATTAATAAAAAATCAACTTAAGGCACTCATAATAGAGTCGCTAGTTGATACTCGCTGCAGGTGGGTCATCCTTAAAGTAATAATGCTGGGTAATCTTATTACTTTTGTAGTGTATTATGGCTCAAACCATCATGACCCTGACCCCTTAAAAACCATCTCTGCAAACGTGTTAGATTTTCCGGATCCCGTGATCATAGCTGTTGATTTTAACATTGTATTGAACCCCAAGCTGGATAAATCACCAAACAGTAGAGCCGTGATAGCATCTGAATCCCGTATCTATCTGCACTCAATGATGAAGCAGATGGGACTTAGCGATGTTTGGAGAGAAAGATCTGGCCTCCAGTTAGAAGTCTGCTACTATGATGGGAAGTATGGCCACGAATCCAGGATTGACTATGTCTTAGTCAGTTTTAGGCTGACGGGCAAAGTCGAGGACATTGGATACTTGACGTCCGGTTTTTCGATCACTCAGGGGTGTACCTAGATTTAGACCTTGAAAACAGGAAGACTGACAGGATTTTCTAGGTCACAAGATAGGGTCTGCTTTAACTTCTGTAGTATGGGAAACCTTGAAGGCTTACCTAAGGGGGAAGATTACCAGCAGACTGTGCTTTACAAACAGACAGCACATTGAAGTAATCGCCCAAATAGAAACAGATATGAAGATTGTGGAGGTGGGCATGAGTAGTACTGTAGAAGTAGAAGCAGATAAGAGGCAGGAAAGCAAAGTTAAACTGGAGAAACTAAAGGAACAGCTTGACACCATTCTTCAGATGAGGGTCAAGAAACGATCGAAGGCAAGTAAGCTTTCTCTTTTTGAGTATGAGGAAGGGGCAGGGATATTAATGGCATGGAAAGCAAAATCAGACAGAACACGAAACTTGATAAGAGAAATTGAGGATGGAGAGAGTAATCCTAAATTATTAACCGATGAGGAGATAGAGGGTGCTTTTCATGATTTTTTTTCATCAACTATATCTGGAAGACAGGTTGGTGAATACATCTGAAGCTGCCAAATGGTTGAATGCAATTGCTGTTAATCCTTTAGATACATCACAACAACAATTCATAGAGCAGAAAATTACCCAGGAAGAGGTTAAGAGAGTGATGTCTCTAAGTAAAGGGGGTAAGGCTGCAGGCCCAGATGGTTTGCCCACGGAGCTGTATAAAAGCCTGGGAGAGGTTTTAATCCCAACTATGACCCAACTCTTTATCGCGATATTAAGCAACGGTAAAAAACTGCCAGGCTCCTGAGGTAAGGCGATGATCACTTTAATACTAAAGCCAGGGAAAAACCCTGAAAGCTGTGAGGCATACAGACCCATATCACTGCTCAACGTGGATTACAAGATCTTTGCCAAAGTCCTAGCTGACAGGTTAAGCACAGTAGAAGGTGATATGTTACACCTCGACCAAAAGAGCTTCGTAAAGGGTAGAAATCTTTATGAACTCACATCTGATCTTGTTGGCGCAATAGATCTAGCTACAACATACTCGCTCCCCCTTGCTGCCATGACCCTCGATGCCACAAAGGCTTTAGATACAGTCAACTGGGTATATCTGGCGGTCGTATTGGAGAAGTAGAACATTGGCAAGAATTTTTGCAGAGCTATCCGGTTGATATATTAAGACCCAACTGCAAAACTGTTCGTCAATGGAAACCTAACAAGAGCTTTTTAAATAACTAGGGGTACTAGACAAGGCTACCCCTTATCCCCACCTTATTTTTAAAATGTACATTGATGAGGCAAGAATTTTACCATTTAGGCATAAAGAATGGGAGAGAAAAGTGGCCCTTTATGCCGACGACGTACTGATATTTACTTCTCATCTCTCTACAGCTCAGCCTGCCATTATAAAGCATGCTGAGGACTTTGGCTAGATATCGGGGTACAAGGTTAATGCAGGTTAATGCAGGAAAAACAGATAATGTCATGGAATCTGAGAGAGAGTCAACATCAGACCAAAAGAGAGATGAGATATATTGGGGTAAAAATAGTGCAGAACATTGAAAAAATCACTGAGGCCAACCTGTCTAATGTAACTAGGGAGTGCACGCGGCTCATGAAGAGCTGGGTTCACCTCCCCCTGTCAATCTTTGGGAGGGTAAACTTTGTCAAAATTAGAGTACCTCCAAAAATCACCTTCTTCTTTAATGCTATCCCACTGTATTTCAGCAAACCTTCTATTGACAAACTCCAACAAGCTATAAACTCTTTCATTTGGGCCTATAAAGGAACCAGAATTGCCTGGAAGAAGCTGAGACCTAGGAGGGAGAAGGATGGTTTATCCCGCCCCGGATTTACAGTACTATGCCTGCTCTTTCCAACTGTCCCACTCTAGGATGTTGTTAAAATCTCTGATTGCACCTGGGTAGGTGCCATGTTTTCAGCAATGCTGAGGAGACCTAATCTAGTCCAGGAGGGCTTCATGTTCAAGTATGGAGATCCACATTTAAAAAAAAGATAAGGCTAAAGGTATTGCAGGCAATGGCCAGAACTTGGGCTTACATCAGATGGCAGAGGGGCCTAAGCTATTTTTCCAGCCTTGCCCCCCCTCTGGGACTCTCTTGGAACACCGGACTGCTTAAAAGATTAACTAGCGCAGCCACTTAGAGAGGCTTGACTTAGTGTATGGGGAGATATAGCTCAGGAGGGCACACTTTTACCCTGGCTAACACTACATGCTCTTTAGAAAGGGAGTATTTCTAAATTTAAATATATCCAATTCAAATGCCTGGCTCAAAATGTGAAATCCCCTATAGGTGAAGGGCACTTCTCAGAGGAAATCTGGTGAAAAAATCTATGGGGAAAAAGGACGTTTCTATATGGTATTGGAAAATTGAAGAGGCAATAGATGGGGACTTCAAACTCACAGAAGAACTGTGGGATGCTTGTTTTCTGGGAGAGCCTTGACAACAAATCTGACAAGAATCATTGCGCACTCTTTTTCTCAAAGTTAAGCCGGCATGGTTAAGGATGAATCATTTTGCTTCAATTCACAGGGCCTATCTAACCCTGCAAAGGTTATCAACGATGACAATAGAACCGCCTGTAAGATGCAAGAAATGCGGTTTGGAGAGACCATCAGACATAAATATGTTCCAGGAATGCCCAGCTATCCTTGATTTTTGGGCTAAGGTTGGTGAAACCATTTCGAACATCCTTGATTTCCAGGTCAAGGTAAGCCTCGCTACGATAATCTTTGGGATTTCCAATGAAGTCATAGGCCCAGCAAGAGCATATCTTTTCTATGCCATACTGTTAGCCAGAAGAGAAATTTGTCGAAGATGGGTGGAATGTTTGCCTCCTCAACACTCTGACTGGCTTTTTTCCGTTACTTCGACATCTAAGCTAGACCTGAGGGGGTCTCAATCTAAGAGGAAGAAAGCCCTCTGGAACTTCTTATTGAGATGGCAAAACATAGAAGTGGGCGAAAATGGATTAGAGCTTCGCCTTTCAATATATAACAAAGATTTGCCCTAAGATTGTACCTCTTTGGATCTCTCTGGACTGTGATGGCCCCTCTCTTCCCCTCATTGCCATCCTTGCAGTCGCCAGTGAATACCAGACCACATTTTTGAGAGTTGACCTTACCCGTTTAGGACAGTACCCTTCCAGAGCGCAGATGTACTTGCAGGGAGGAGAAATCCCATACCTGCTTTCAAGACATGTTGGGTACAGGTGGCTGGTTTGGCTACTGTGGTCAGAGGTGATTAAGGACACAAAAAAAGACAATATCATTCAATTCTCATTGCACACAAGCTGAAGAAACATGTGCAGATATTGGTCTGAGAACCCATGCATGAACCTAACCAACCAATCAAAATGGAGTGAGAATTCCTGTTACCATAGATAATATTGTGATAGAATTCCGGGCTAGTGAATATCATTAATGACTGTGATGTCTTCATGAGCACTGTGAAGTAACACTGCCAACAGCTCACTGCTGTTCTGAAACAAATGAGAGTCTAAGGGCTAGTCAGCCACAGTAACACATGCAAGGATCAATGTTGTACTATGGAAATTCATTGTCTCCTAATTTTCAACAGTCAGGGTAAATATATACTCACTATCTAGGGGTATGGAGATACCAAGTAACCCCATTTTTGGGGATGTACTGGTGGCAGTTCATTAAACCTGGCATCTCTTAAAGGATCGCCCCTAACCAAATGTTAGCATTGTTTGTGAAGAGGTGAATGGAAGAGATCTTCAAGGACACGAAAGATGGACTTTTGTCATCAACCAGCAAAAAGTATTATGACCAAGCAATGCAAATTTGATGCTAGACTAACAGACCGGAGGCCTGTCCTCATCAAGATGCAGGATTCAAATCAATGGCTCTCCTGTACTTGTGCCAGCTGCTCTTAGAGCAGTGCTTATACAAGGAAAGACAATCCATTACAATCCTGAGGAGATACTGTTACTTTCACCTCTAGTTGCATGGGCATCAACCTCAAGAAAACTATGGAAACCATGAACTAATTATAACTGTGTGACAGTGTTGTACTTTGCCACACTCACATGTGAGGAGTAATCTGTTTGATGCATTGAATGGTTATAGGCTTTTACGTAGCATGACATGTGGGGGAATATACCTTGAGTGTTACCCTGCCACCCAAAGCACAAAGTAATTTCCAAAGGTGTGCCGCTTGGCACCCATGTGTCGGTATTATAACTGCAGGAATTAAGTATACAAAATTCCAAAGTACCTCATCCGTGAGGATAACAGTACAAATAAGGGAATGAAGGTACTGACATGTATAGGGCACTCGTTATGCAAGAGTTTATATGCAAGTATGCCGGATACAATAAATGTAGAGAGTTGCTGTGTCAATACAGTGATCAATCAAGACATAAGTTGAATATAATCAAATAGGAACAATCACTTGAAATATAATAACCATACAGTCCATTCAAATGTTGCTGAAGGTTTCAAGATGTTGGTCTGTAAACTGACACATAGTGGACGTACAGTAAATATCAGAGGTACATTTATAAGAAAGGAACAGCCAACATGCGCTTTGTTCTGAGAGAGCCTTTCCTCAAGTCTTTAGATATCCTGGGTATAGGTGAGGTTTGTTGTAAAGCGATGTGCTGGACAATAAATATAAATTGTAGTCAACATTCAGCAGAACAATTTAAAAAACAGTGTCAGTCAAGAGGAAAACAATTAGGATACGCCTAGAGAATTGCTGTAGAAAGCAGTTAGGGCGTTCCATACATGCGGAACACCTCTATCAAACAGAGAAACAAATAGGCAGTCAGGCGCTGAATGAAATACGTCAGCTGATCCTTTGATTTACATATAATTCGGACAGATCTTCTGATATTTATTGCACATTCATTATGCATCAATTTAAAGGCCAGCACTCTGTAAACAAATGCATTGAAGTTCGGCCATGGGCTGGACTTCAGCTTGCAATCTTCAAAAGGTTCCCTGCTACCCCTATATTTATGAAAACATCCTGCCATGCTGAGTAAAAAAGCATCTGAACGCGGGATTTCCCATTCGGTTTTGCCTTTTGCTGGTTTTCAGCCAAAAGGAGCTGTTTTTTGAGCGAGGACTATTTTAGGACAAGGGACACAACGGCTACAGTTCTGTTCCCCCGGGTAAGCAGAACCATTCTGCTATATTTTGTCACGTGCAATGCTTTATGCTGTGTGCACCCGCACCTTCACCTATGTACGTCCTTGTGACAAATTACACAGCCCTAGGCCACAGAGGTGCCTATCTGCGTTTGTTAACTGGCGGTTAATCACACACACACACACACGCAAGAAGCAAGGTGACAACCATAAAAAATAAACAGAAACAGAGACGAACAGCAATAGCTTAATGTGTTCATTTTTTATGCTTATTTTCTAAAGCTCTTACTTTTTTGAAGTAACTAGGAGTTATGGTATTACATTTATGAAGCTGTGTAGTTTGTTTGGTACCAATAGCCGCAAGCTCTAATCACTGATGATAATAATACGTCATAATAAGACAGTAGTTATTATAATTGCGTTCTCGATGGGACGTGTTTCCAGATCTCTATAGCTAAACGCTTACGTCATAACGGTGGGATTTGTCACCAGAAAACATCGAGGAATATTCCAATTTTGGCACACTTTTCATCATCAATAGCCTGATCCATCCCTTCAAGGGTGCGCCCGTCTGCGCCCTTCCGCGCCTGACCGCCGCCAGCCACCAGGATCCCTGGTCATTTCATAGAGGTAGGCAGTGTTCTTTGTTTTAGCCAGTCAATTTGGTCGTATTGGTGTATTCTAGGGCAGAGTTAAAATCAATAAACACTCTTTGAACGCAGGGAAACAAAAGGCATTTCAGGCACCTAGGAGCAGATTTATGTTGGGAATGCGCCATGTTTGCGTCACGCAACTGTGGCGTAAACGTGGCGCATCCCTATAACCCATTTACAACATGACGCATCTAGGCAGATGCGTCACGTTGTAAAGCCCTGCGCCACTTGTGGGCGTTCCGGCGCAGGGTGGGCGTTCCGGGGCAGGCGCGCCTCGCAAAAGTGGCTGAGTGATTCACTCAGTCACTTTCAGGCCAATGCTGCGTCAAAACCCTGCGCCTGCTTGAAGCAGGCGTAGGTCTTGACGCAGCATTGTAAAGATGGGGCACCCCGAGCCTTGCTGGAGCTGCGTCGCGCTTGCGACGCAACTCCAGCAATGCGCCACCTTTACGGCACCGATGCGTCACGCATCTGTGCCGTTTTTGCCCCATGGTGCGCCGCATTGTAAATGCGGCGCACCATGGGTGGCGGAGCAGCGGCGCAAAATAACTGGCGCATCCCTGGGGATGCGCCAGTTATCATAAATCTGCCCCCAAATTGTTTTGTGTTTACCCAACATTGGATACTCAGCGAACCAATAACACTCAGCAGAGGCACTAAAATAAATGATACCCATAACATCCCTAAACAGCTATATGGGTTGTATCTGAGCGCCCGGTCCATCCCTAAACATGCACTGGAATTGTGGAGTCTTCTAGACATGGAAAGCCCTGACATCTGTTTTGTTACAGAAACCTGGCTACATGACCAGGCATTAACCAATGTAGTTACAGCACTCCCACCCCAATACCACTTTACCAGATTAGATAGAGTCGTTGGTAGAGGGGGAGGGATTGGAGTTATTTCAAAAGAAAACATAGATATTACTGTGCTAGGCTCTTGGGGTACGGGTACAGCAGAAATACTCATTTTTAAAATCTTAACCCAATCTTCCAAAACATGGAGCGGGCCCTGGTCTACAGACCCCCAGGCCATAAAGCCAATTTTGTAAATTACCTATTGGAATTAATTACATCACGTGTAGTGGCTGCATATCATTTTGGAAACACTGGGGCTAGTCCAGATGGTGGAGGGTGCCACACATCTCGCAGGACACACCTTGAATTTGCTATTTACTAATTCAACCAAATTTACAGTGGAAAATCCTTTACCCTTACTCTTGTCAGACCATCATCTGTTAAAATGTTGCATCCCCATTGATGTTCCAAGTAATTGCCAGAACAATGTCTCCACCTTGATCAGACCCTGGCATAAAGTCACTCTTGAAGCTTTCTCAGCCCACTTTAATTGTGAAACCAACTCACACTTAGGAAACATGGGCCAGGAAGCCACGGCTTTTGAGGATGCCATCATCCGGTCCTTAAATACAGTGGTGTTGCATCCTGCTTTCATTTCTTCTCTGTCCTTCTTTAGTGTTTGTCATTACTTGCTCAGCAGGCATCTATGATGTCACATAGTGTTCCAATTGTGTATGCTTGAAAGCAGGGACAGTTACATCTGAGGCTGAGCTGGAGTCCATCTGCTCCTGGTGGGGTTTCTATTATTGGATCTACTTTATTCTATTTTATCTACATAACCTGAATCTTACCTTCAATAAACCTAATCTGTTCCATATACTGGACTTAAAGACATCAATTTGTTACAAGTGGCACCCCTGTCGAATGTCAGGGTCAAAGCCAAAGCATCACCCTGGTTTACGCCAGAACTGAAAACGGACAAACTTTCTAGTAGGAAGGCTGAGCGTCAATGGCGGAGAACCAAAGCGATTGGAGACCAAATAAAATATAAACAGCTCCATCGCATCTATCTAAGCAAGATTAACCCCTTGCATGCTGGTCGAATTTTCACGCTGTGCGGGCGAAATGAAGAGTGGGTGGGGTTCGGACGGCCCCCGGCCGCCTTCCGCACACACCCACTGTGACCTGTAACGGCTGGGGGCCGTCCGCAGCACTCAAGGGGTTGCACATGCTAAAAAAATATATCTAACAGATATAATTAATAATGCTGCAAATTCCAACAAAGAGTTTTATAAAATATTGAAGGAATTCACTACCCCCGCAGAGACCAGCATGTCCTCCCAATCAAGCAAGATTGGGTTGACACAGTATCCTCCTTCCTTGATGAAAAGGTAAAAAATATATATGGATTTTTTCCTCAAAACACTCCTATAATCTCTGATACACATCCAGATGAAAATAGCCATCCCATTATCCTTTTGCTGACTGAATTTAAAGCATTGACCCGTGAAGAAGTATTAGCAGCTACAGTTAAACTCAAATCTGGATCCCCAGCAGATCATATCCCACCTCGTATCTTTACGAAAATAGCCCCCCTGTTAATACCCAGTGTGACCAAGATCTTTAACAAGTCATTAGATAAAGCCATAGTACCAACAAGATGGAAAATACTAAATAGCCCAAGTTAAGCTCATTTTTAAAAACACAAACTCTGATCCCAAGGTACCAGGAAACTATAGACAAATCTCGCTACTGCCCTATTTTGGGAAGGCGCTTGAGTCTTTGGTAAACAAACAATTCACTGCCCACCTGGATAATCACTGACTCCTTGATCCATCACAATCAGGCTTTCGGTCGGCACATAGTACCGAAACGGCAGTGATAGAGATGGTCAATAACATCAGGCTGGCCCTGGATAAAAGACAATCAGCTATGCTCGTCCTTTTAGACCTGTCGGCTGCTTTTGATACCATCTCCCACAGCAGTTTAGAACAGCGGCTCTGGGGGGTGGGAGTCAGGGAGAAGGCCTTGGACTGGTTCAAAAACTATCTAACAAACCGTTTTACCACTGTACACATAGATACTCTGGCCGCACATATCAGGCCAGTAAGCATAGGAGTTCCACAGGGATCCATCTTGAGCCCTATGCTTTTGAACCTCTATGTAACCCCACTGGCCAGGGTAATCTGGTCCTATGGCTTTGAGGCAGTGTCATACCCTGATGATACTCAGCTGTTGATCACATTTGATCCGGACTTTGCAGACACAATGACCCGGTTTAAGAACTGCATGAGTCATATCAACCAATGGATGGGTCACAACAAATTACAGCTCAACGGCAGCAAAACCGAGATCTTTTTGTTTGGCGGGGCTGATGAGCATTGGTCTGAGAGGTGGTGGCAGCAGGAACTAGGCGTCTGCCCATCCCCTAAGCAAGCAGTGCGTAATCTTGGCATAACTATTGACAATAAACTATCCATGAAAAACCATGTCAACCTAGTATTAGGCACTTGCTATGGGATCCTGCGTAAACTGCGCAAAATCTTCAGGTGGCTACCTATAGAATTCAGGAAACCCCTGGTACAGGGACTAATTGTAAGCCATATGGAGTATGGGAATGCTTTATTGGCCTCCTTAAATGAAGATCGTTTATCTATCCCACAGATCCTGCAGAACACTGTCACTATACTCATCTTGAACCTTCCACCTAGGTCTTCTTCAGCCCCCAGCCTCAGTTCCCTCCACTGGCTTCTGGTGAAAAAAGAGGCAATTTTAAAATCTAATGTCTTACTCATAAGACCATGCAAGGCACTGGACCCAGTTACCTAATGAAAAAGCTCAGTGGGTACCAGCCGGGTGGACTGTTAAGATCCAGCACAAAATTTCTCCTTACTCCACTCCACATTCGAACCGTACAAAGTGGAGGACACCCCTTTTCCTTTCTCACCCTCTACCTCTGGAACAAGCTTCTGTCCCATCTTGTCTATATAACTGAACACAAGCGCTTCCGGAAGGAATTAAAAACATGGCTTTTCGACCAAAATTAACAAGGTTCAGGCTTAAACCATTCTCCCTCTGGAGTTCGCAAGCGCCTTGAGACTTTATGGTGATTTGTGGGCTCAGTAGGTTTCTGTGACTTGAATTGACTTGACCTGACCCCACAGCATATATGGAAAGGCCATTTTCTCTATGTAGGCTGCATGCAGCCTACATAGAGAAAATGCAGAGTGTGCATGACTAGTTTGGTCGGCCCTGGGGCCAACCAAACAGTCAGCGCCCACAACAGTGGGCTAGCCACTCCTTTATTGCCTGGAGCAGGAACGCCCACCTGCCTACCCCCAACCAAACCCTGCCTTCAGCTTTCTTGCAGTGCGCGAAGCAAAAACATAAAATGGTATTTGAAATATTTTAAAAACATTTTATGTTTTTGCTTCTCGCACTGCGAGAAAGCAGTGGGGGGACACTCCTCTGCCCACGTGGAGGAGCCGCCCCTTTACAAAAGTAGCATACCCCAGTCCTACTCCTGTCTGTCTCTATAGACTTACGCTCTATCCCTTGTCAATCATTCCATTCCGTGTTCCGGAGGAGGACTTGCCAAGCTGTGCTAAGCCTCAGAGTTTTCCTGCTCTGCCCCGCGCACAACACATTGGACCTTTGTGCTTAGGAAGCAGGTTCGGGACCAGGGGACTACAGGACTCACAGGATTTTAGGAGCTGACTACTCGTAACATCCTGGAGCACCGGAGCGCCATTCTCCTTACACAGCAAAGCAGGAGAGAGGTGAGAGGTTGGGGGGAGAAGCGAGAGTGGGCGAGTGGAGATGCAGAGACATTTGGGAAGATTCGGAAGCTATTAAGTAAGCGCTCGGCGGAGGCGGCACTGCTAGGTCAGCGGCACAGCCAGGTCCTGGTGCTGCTTGCGGGACAGCTGATAGCCCGGTCCATTTTTCCCCTCCTCGTCCTCCCGTGTATCCTGCTGTATCCCGCTGCTCCCTGTTTGCTCCAGTCTATCCTGCTTATCCTGCTCACCTTGCTTCAGGAGTTGAACCTCAACCTCAACATCAACTTGTAATCTCTAACAACTCTTAACATCTAGCACATCCAGCATCAACAATATCTCCGCATTTCTGCACCCTTAATTTTGGCAGCAGCCTCCTACAACCACAGTTACAGCTACAGCCTACAGTCTAAGAACCCACACGTTTCTCCTGATAGTCACTTTACAAGAATCACAAGCTGAGTCACAACCAACCCACTTTTGCATCAACAGAAACAAAAACAAATAAAACAGAACAATCCAGTTGGCAATCCAGCTAAGAGAACCAGCTAAGAGAATCTTGAGGTCTATTCTGAGGCTACATAGTTTCCCAACAAGTCAGTCATAGCAAGTTACAAAAAGTAGCATCCTTCGGAAAGCAAGTTTAACATAACGACGAAACAACAAAGACAAAAAGAAAAACAGAAGAATTAAATCTCCTACCACATTCAAAAGGCGACCATGAGGTCTGGAAGAGAAAGAAAATCTCTAATAAACCTAAGACTACAGACAAAAACAGCAAAAAGTGTGACAGAGGGAACAACAGCAAATGCAACAGTACTCTTGGGCTTGACCCAGACATGCAAAAAAAATAAACGTGGAAAGCTTGAAAGAACAAAAGATACACCGGAGGCCAACGAGACTTCTAACTTCCCTCAAAGTATCCTCACCGAAACTCAAATAAAAAAAATCTCAACTATACAGGAAAGGATATCACCATCAGAAATAGGAAGAGATACTGAGCCAGAAACTATAGTTAATTTCAGCCCAGGCCCTGTTACCCAAGATGTAATTAGTATAAAGGGTCCATCTCAGTCGAGAAATCCCTGCTTATTCCAGCCCAAGATATATACAAAGTTTTCCTTTCTGAAAGATCCAGGGACCGTAATATTTAAAAAAACCAGCAAAATGAAAGGGTTGCAAACCCCTTTGCAACCAAGAAGCCAATATCCATCCTCACAACCCTTGCTAAAACCTAAAACAAATGAAACAAATCAAATTGTTGGGTTAATCCATTCAAAATAATCTCCTCACTCCAAAGTAACTGGAAATATCAGTAGGAGTATGAAACAATTTCAACAAAATCAAGAAGAAAAAGACAAGTCTGATACAACTAGGGGGTTAACCAAAAAAAAAGAGAACATTCGTATTTGTTACGAAGTCCAAACAAGCACCATTGAAATTGGGCAAATTGAGCAAAAACAAGAGCAAATGCAGGTGTCACAGGAAGGTCCGGTGCTCACCCTGCTCACCACAGACAATTCCCAATAGTCCTTTCAGTCCTCCAAGCCCACTGCAGTGAGATTAGAGTCTGCTACTCCTGAATTATACCAGCTGGTAGGACTATAAATTGGACCAGTCCCTAAGTTTAATCAATCACTTTTCCAGGCAGTAGAAATTCAATCTGCCTCCCAAACTCATAAATCACGCAACAACTTGGTTTGACCATAGCGACAGACTCTAGATTTCACCAAGCTACCCTTAGTAAAATACCTAATCAGGTAGAACAAAAATCAAGGGATCAAAAACCGCCACCCACAACCTTTTGCCATCTAACCAACTGCAAAACTCAATGGCCCAGACGACTCCCAGCAAACCTCGAGAAAGCACAATGATAGAGCAAGGTCTGGCATTCACCCATGAAGGTTTCCACAATTCTAATGGCGATATGTCATTTTTAGCATCTCAAGAATGGACGGAACTAGTTGTTTTATGCAGTCAAGACCCAAAAACTCTAACAAATAGTGTACACCCAGAGACTAGAGATAAAAGCAATAAGACCCAGGATCTGATCTGGGCAACATTATTGAGCACAATTCAATACTCAACCGCAGCACGGCAATATAAAGCCCATAAGCTGGACCTTCAGCTTACAGTATTGCAAATTTTAGTCGACTTTACATCAGAGATTGAAAGAAAGTAGCCGACCTGAACTGACTAATAAAACGAGGTCAAGAGGCGGCCCTCAAGTATAGGTTATTACAATAAGAATGCAGCTGCGCTCCAATAGTGGACAAACTACTCACTCTACCATCATTATTGGGTGACTTACTTTCCATCATGAAACCAAAAAAAGGAAAACCAGACTACAGTGAGTGACGACCCATTCATTTACGGGGAAACAAAATCAGAGCCCGAGTCTATGGAGACAATAAAAACAACCAGAGATCTTGCTTTAGGTGGGAAAGGGACCCTGCAGAATAACAAAATGGAATCACCTGAAAAATATTCAACACCAAAGAACATCCGGCGACAGAGAAAAAGGAAAGGAAGGACCAGGAAAATGACTTTTCAGATCCAGCATCCGGCCAATCAGCTTCACCAGCTAACAAGTTCCCCAGGTCCAGAAACGGAAGAAGGACCTAAGGACCCCCTTATAACACAGCTAGGAGATCCCCCTTCTTCAGAGAAATCTAAAAAACGGGAGAGCGGTTCCCACAAGACATCGAGGAGACCCCCTGGGAGTGAGTAAACAAAAAGCACTTCACTCAAGAGACTTCAGAAATGCGTGCCAGTCATGGTTTCTCAAGCTTGTAGAGCACTAATCAAAGCCGCCCAACATACAATAACGAAGCAGTTCGGCTGCTCACAAGACATTCTCAACGAGTCTCAGCAACCACCAGGATAACTCAACAGCATAGCACTGTGGTGCAGGAAAAAACTGGGAAGCCTAATAACTCATTGTCAATTTTGCAAAATACTACTGATCGTAGATCAAACAGTGCTAACAATACAAGGTCAGTACTACACATTACCATTAATGGGGATCTCTTTCAGCCTTTGAATCACGAACCCTATAAGGAAGAAGAGATAGATACAATTATCTTTTCTCCCCACTACAAATCAAGAGGTCGAGGAGATATTTTAAACAGAGGGAACGTGCTAAGACTTCTGCAATCTATCCCCAGCCTAGCAAATATCAACACCTTGGATCTACTGTCAATCTAATTTCTGCCAAATAGCAGTCAGTCTAGCCCTGAAGTCTCTAAAATTAGTATGGAAAACGCCTGAGACAGCAAGCAAAATTAAACAGGAACAAAATATATTCCATAGATGGGGGATAGTCTTGAAACCAGTGCCAAAACCCCAATATCTAGCACCTTTTTTAACCCCTTCCATGCTGCCGTCAGCCAATGGCCGACGGCAGCACTACCTCGCTGGTGCTGCCGTTGGCCAATGGCTGACGCGGCCGCGCCCGTTTTTTAAAACGGCCCCACTGCTGTGAAATCGC
Organism: Lissotriton helveticus; assembly: GCF_964261635.1. Lineage (NCBI taxonomy): Eukaryota > Metazoa > Chordata > Amphibia > Caudata > Salamandridae > Lissotriton > Lissotriton helveticus. The sequence continues at coordinate 724,169,836 of NC_136067.1, forward strand.
GGAAGCAGCCAACGGGTTAAGAACAGACATCAACATCCAAAATAGAAGGCCCTCCTCAGTACTAAAGGGAGCAAGGGGCTGCTCTCCAACTCAAGGTCAATCTCTTTTGACACATTTTTCACCAATGAGTAACTGGAAGAGCATACAACGTACAATATCATCAGCACAACCAAATTAACATCGGAAGCCTAATTTACTGAAACCCATACCGGGGAACAATGAAATCACCTTATGAATCTGGAATATAAATGGTTTAGCATCCAAAGCAAGCGACAAATACGTTTTAAATTATTCAAAACTCTTCAAAAGAATTTTTCTTCAGGAAACCTGGGAAGAAAAACCCTTTGAGTTACAAGGCTACACCTCTAGTTTTATCCCGGCAACAAAGGGATCCGATTTTGATTGTCGTTCAGGGGTTCTATTGTTATTCTCAATAACACAAATAAGCAAAATTTTCCCTCTAAAGATCAGCATAACTCCTCCAAGTTGCAACCAGGCTTCAACAGTAAAACTGTACCTTAATCAGACTGCTCAAAAGGTAATAATGACAAATATTTATGTACACCCAAAACACAAATTAAACGCAGCTAAGGAGCTGATTAAAGAACTAAAAAGGATAATGGGAGAAGAGGACACTGATCACATCATCTTGGCTGGTGATTTTATTATGCACCTCTTAGGGAGAGACCATGACGATGACACCATACAGGAATTTATGGGTGCATGGGGAAATCCGGCTCAAGGCCCCTCAAAAAAAGTCAAACCAGCATGATGCTCTAAGTATCTCATTCAGGAATTAGAACACCTAAACCTAAGAGCAGTAAATGGTCGTTATAAGGGGGATAATGCACCAGCCCCCACATATCATTCAGTTAAAACATCCTCCCACCTGAACTTTACTTTTATGTCTTTATTCAATAAAATATCCTTTTTCAAAATAGGCAACAATGTATCTAGCGATCATATGCCACAGGAGCTGACACTTAAAACAAAGTCAATCCTATCACTGGAGGCCAACAAAAACATTGTCCTAGCTGAAACAACAAACCTTAAGCGATTACGGTGTAGCTCAATTAACATAGAAGAATCACTGCAAAAGACATAATCAACCAAGCACAGGAAAACTCCCCTCACCCGATGGAAAGTTGAGACAAATTTTTCACGTCACTCGGAGATACATTTTCAACTAAGACTAACCAGAAACAGAGCAGCAAGGCCGTTAATTTAATAAAAATGGTAACAAGCCCTGTCCCTAAAAAACTGAAACAGACCATAAATTATACTTAAAGGTAACTCCGTAAATCACAGGCAAATCAAAGCTTGCAGCAATCTCTCCTCGAATCTAAGGCTCTTTTGAAGTGAAGGAGATGGGACAGGAAAAGAGCTAAGAACAACGGCTTATGGACTAAACTACTTTATGAATCAAACTTGAAAAACAGCACCAAGTTTTGGCAATCTATCAACAGACTACAACGGCCTACTCATCCTGGCATTAATTCTAATATCTCCGAAGCAGCCTGGGTCGATTTTCTTTTCAATCATTTAACGACGCCGAACCAACACCAGCTTCTTCCGTTAGCTTGGGAAATGAGAGCATCAGCAGACCCCCAAAGGAGACAGCACATCAAAACCTTGCCCCTCCAGAGGGATATATCTGGCTAGTCTCCACTCAACATGGGCAAACAGATTTAAGATCAGCCCAAAGGAGCTTTTCAAGTACAACAGAGACGCTCACCAGTCTGGTAGCATCTCAGATCAGGAAACAAATAGCAAGGGGAAGACTGGCGGGAGCTTCAGGCCCCAATGGCATTCCGCCAATACTGTACAAACACGATCCTGAATTCTGGAACCATGTGTTAGAACCTGTTTTTAAATATGCACTCGAAACATCCACAATTACAGAGTCCTGGAGAGGTTCAATCATAAGCCTTATTTACAAACAAGGCGAAAGGTCTGAGCCAAAAAACTACCGCTTGATAGCCCTCATAGACATCAAGGCTAAATACTTTGCAGGGCTTATTTTAAACGGCCTCGCCACCTTGGCTTCTGAGAGTCATATAATTCCATCAACACAAACAGGGTTCCGGCAAGGTCAAGGTACAACAACAAACATCATGGCTCTAACTTTACTGATGGATGCAGCGAAACAGGGGAAATATCCCCTGTTTTTCTGTTTCATAGATTTTACAGCTGCCTTTGACCATGTAGATAAAATAAAACAATGGCAAAAACTAGACGGTTGGGGAATACCTTCCTCTCTTTTAGATCAGCTTAGGAACTTGCATACAAACACCTGGATAAGGATAAAGCTAGGCGCTGGGAAACACATATCGAAAAAAATACCCACCTCAAAAGGGTTAAAACAAGGGTGCATCCTCGCCACGTCGCTTTTTAATCTTTTCCTAACCGATCTTCCAGGGGAACTGGATAGGTGCACAAATCATGCCCCGAAATTAGGAAATATGGCCCAGATGTAGGTAATAGCGAAAACCGAATGGTAAATACCGAATTTTACCGATTCGGTATTTACTATTCGGTAATTGCTATGTAGGTAAAAAATTCGGTAAAAATACCGAATCTGTAAGATTCGGTAATTACCGATTTGGTAATTACCGATTCGGTATTTGCTATGGAATCCTATGGGCCTTGAAGCGCATAGGATTGCATAGCAAATACCGATTCGGTAATTACCGAATCGGTAAATTTACAAGGGGGACAGGGTGTCACTTTCCCACCCTGTTGCTCCCCTGTTTCAGGCTTGTGTGCCATGTGACACACATACATGCCCTTAGGGCATGTCTGTGTGCGACATGGCACAGGTGTACATGCACAGATGTGCATGTACACAGGAATTTGTTATTTACCATGTAATAGTATTACATGGTAAATACCGAATCCTGAATGGCCTGTAGCACTGTTGACAGTGCTACCTACATAGCAAATTACAGATTCGGTATTTTTACTGATCGGTAATTTTCCAGAATCGGTAAAATTTACAGAATCGGTAAATATACAGATTCGGTAAAATTACCAATTCGGTAAAATTACCGGTTCGGTAAAATTACCAAATCTGTAGGTTTTTTAAACCCCTACATACCAATGTCCAAATACCGGTCGGAAACGGCCGAAAGTTGGTATTTTCGGCCGTTTCCGACCGGTATTTGGACACCTACATCTGGCCCTATATCACTATCAAATCTGTTATATGCCGATGATTTAGTTTTGATAAGCCGGACCCCCATCAGACTTCAACACCTCTTGAATGTGACTCACAGCTTTTCGCAACGGAATGCCTTGAAAATAAATATTAATAAGACAAAAACTATGGCAGTAAACTACCATAAGAAGAAAAGCATCAACTGGTTCCTGGGTGGTCACCACTTAGACCAAGCAGCAAGTTATAAATATTTCAGATTATTATTAGATCAAAATAACTCTTTCAAAAAACAGATAGAATCATTGCAGAGGAATGACATATTTAGCTATAAAACCTTTAAAGAAGCTGCTGCCGGATCTAACACTCGACCACTTAATAAAGGTCCTGCGAGCAAAACTCCATCCTACAATAACATATAGGAGTGTATTGATGAAAGGAAAAGACATAGCAGCCCTAGGGAATATAATAACCAATGCATATCGAGCAATCTTCCAGCTACCCAAGTATGCTTCCCGGCCTAAATACTGTTGGAGTTTGGGCTGCAAAAACAGTCATCGAAAGAAGGGGAGCCTGCATAAAATACTGGCATCAAATCAGAGGAGTTGAGGAAGGATCCTTGAATCACCATCTTTGGACTGAGATGTTTCGTCCTGAAAAATTGCCAGCTAGAGAGTACCTGCAGGAATCTGTGAAACTTCTAGGCCTGACAGATCTTTGCAGCACTACCGTGTCACACTCTGTATTTAAAAAAGCTGTAACAAAGGTAACCCGTCAATTGTCTGCTATAGATGACAAAAATACATTATCCAAACAATCTCATGGCTGGGTAGTACTAAACACATACAAAGCCTTAAAACCTCAACCATACTTTAGCATGTGAATAAAAACCATCACCAAGGAAAACATCTTAAAACACTGCTTGGATTTGGTGCAATTACCCAGGTTCTACCTCCTTGGGAGAGAAGAGGAGGCGACCAGCCTCGCCGTCTCTGCGGTTGTGGAGTGGAGGACCTAATTCATGTTATCTTCACCTGTAACAATTTAAGAGATATAAGGATAACCCTGTTAAAACCGATGTTCAGACAGCATGGAGTTAGGACCTGCAGACAAGCAGCATTGCTGTGCTTCAATCCAGAGAGAGTGCAGCTAAATTGTCGACTTATAAAATCTTTCGACAAAACAGCTAAGAGACTGAAAAATGTGTCCACATTGTCCATGGAACAACTTACATCAGAAGTGCCTTTAGATGGATTAACTTACATAGAGCAAGAGGTAGAAGATGTACCAACTGAGCCTAAGCCTTAATGACCCTTCTTCTTCCCTTCTCTTTAAAACAGTAATCCATGGCAAAAATGTGGGTCTCTTAATAGTGCCTCTTTATTGCAGCCTTATTGTTGAGTTTTAATCCTGGTAGAGTGTTGCTAAGTTGTCAACTTACAAAATGTTTTTAGAGCAAAGAGATTGAAACCATTACCTGGAGCAATTTTATAGGGTAAAATGGAGTAAGGTTTAATAATTAAGTCTAATGACTTTTCTCCTTTCTCCTTCTTAAAACTGTAACTGGTGCCAAAAACCGTGGTCTTTTAATAGTGCTTTTTTACTGTATACAAGCAAGATACTTTTCAATTTATGTTTTAATGTATGCAATTGTTTTAATTAATCAAACATAATAAAAATGTCCTTCAATTTCCTGTACAAAAGTTGCTAAATTAACCTGTGCTTAACCGTCTGGCAGTTTGGTACAAAAGCAGTCAGGCTTAACTCAAAGACAATGTGTAAAGTATTTACAACACACAAACAGCAATAAAGTAACACAATAAAAACACCACATCATTTTCGAAAATTAGAGTACATTTTAACAAATTATTTGGCACCAATACAAGAAAAACTCAATCAGTAGAACCAGAGGTATGAATTTTCAAAGTTTAACGTAAAAACTAGTGCCTAAAACATGAAAGCTCCAACTGTGGATAGGTCAAAGTCAAAAAGTATTGCAGACCACGATGGAGAGTGAGTCGGATACAAAAACTGGATTGGGCCCAGTCGGCGCTTACATTCGGACTTAGATGAAAATTAGGCGAAAAATGGCTTGAGAAGGTAGTAGTTCACTGCCGTCTGAATTATGAGTTGGCTTTCTGGCGAGCCGACCGTGGAGGGAAGACCATATGCTTCAAGTCAGTCTCCCACCTGCATCCCTTACTCCTGGTCCTCCTTCACAGCAGCTCCTTGACCCCAAAGAAAGCTTCCATTTTGGGGCCGAAATACAGGTAAGTCTGTTTTGCATTATTTACCCATTGACTGGACTGGGCACATATGGGCTAGTCTCCAGCAATGGGAAAGTACTCATAGTAGGTATTTTTCACATATGTCATGCATATGTGTACACTGCAGTCAAAATATGCACACCTGCATCGACATATATGACAAAATATATACCCAGTCAACAGAAACACTGCCACTGGCCCAGTGGTGACATTGTAATACGGTGGGCTGAAGACGCCGTAATGCGGCAGTCTTCTTGGGATTGCCAACGCTGCGGTACCACCAAACTCATAATCGGGCCCTTAGTCCTTTTTATGGAAGTCAAAATTCTTCAGTGGAACGAGGCTGGAGGCAATAGCCGATGAGATTTCCACAAGGCTGGATACCCTTTTGGCGAAGGACTGCTGAAGAGGATTTGCTGCTATGAAGAAGAACGTAGCAGGAGCTTCTGCAAAGTCAGGCTGGCGGGCGATGCACATTTGGTGGATAGACAAGTGGGTTGGCCACAGTCTCCTCTTGGTTTTCAGAGTAGTTTTTAGCCAAAAATATACTAGTTCCAAAGTTTTGGATTTTGGCTACCTGGGCATCTTTAACACCACATCCAAGGGTCCAGGACTGGAGGGGCACCACTTGTGGGAGGGCGGGAGTTAGGACTCGCTCAGGCTGGGTTCAGGTGCTGGTTCAAGATGGTTGGAGCCTATTCTGTCCCTGAGGCTCTGATCAGGAGTTTGTATTTGTATTTTACATTTATAAAGTGCGCAGCTACCCAGCAGGGTCTCCCGGCGCTGGCCATGTGGAGGCTGCAACAGCTGAACAGAAATAAAGAAAGAACTACAGAGGGGAAAAAAACAAGGAGGGCAAACAGAGTCACTGAACAACAGCGTCTTTAAATTCTTATGGAAGGCCAACAAGGATAAACAGTTTCTAAGGCCAAGTGGAAGGGCATTTCAGAGCCTGGGGCCAAGAGAAGGAGCGACCCCTCATACGGGCCAACTGAAACCTGGAAACTGAAAACAATGAAATACTGGAAGAGCACAGTTGTTGAACCGGAACATAGCGTGTGAGTAGGCTTTGCATGTAAAAAGGAGCAAGGCCCCATTTGACGTGATACATGTAGCAGAGGGACTTAAACTCAATGCGCTTACTAATTCTAAGCCAGTGAAGTTGCTAGAGTAGAGGAGAAGCGAAGATGAATCTCGGCAGATGAAAAAGAAGATGAGCAGCAGCATTCTGGATGACCTGAAGCCGAAGTAAAGAAGCCATATCAACACCCAGCTAAAGGACGGTACCGTAGTCCAACCTGGATGTCACCAGGGCCTGCAAAACAGATCTCTGAGCTGTCAATGGGATTTACCAAATGATTTTTTGATCCATCTGAGAACAGCAACGCAAGATGAAGCAACCCTGGGGACCTGAGGTTTAAAGGAGAGCTTTTGAACAATAATAAAACCCAAATTCTTGACTTTAGAGACAGGTACAGGGCCCAAGTCATCCGGCCAGTGTTGGATACCCCACAGCTCAGAGTTATTACCCAAAATCAGCACCTCAGTTGTAGAACTGGAGGAGTTTATTTATTTATTTCAAAGGTTTTATATAGCGCTACTGGACCCAAGAGTATCAGAGCGCTTTACACGGATGGTGAACATAATGAGATAAAATTAACAATTAAGCGAAAAAGAGTTACAGTATGATAATTAATTCAACAGGGCTAAGGGGGCAAAGAAACAGAAAGATAACATTAAGTTGAAAGTGAATATTAAAAGTTAGGATAGAGAGGGGGGCGAAGAGAGGGGGAGTGAGAAAAATGAATGGATTGAGAGGGGGTGGGAAGAGGAGCGGACAAGGGAAGAGAGAGGAGTGGACATGTTCAGAGTCAGTAACATTAGATACCCCAGTATTTGTTGAGAAGGAGTACTTTGAGTTCCTTTTTGAAGAGAGGGTAAGAGGGGTTGCAGCAAAGATCCTTAGGGAGAGAGCTCCAAATTGTAGGAGCGTTACCAGAGAACGCACAGGATTGGATCTTTTGACATTTGAGTCTGGGTGGGATCAAGACAAGGGAGTTTATGCTCCTCAGGGACCTGGAGCAACCTGCTTTGTATAGTTTTGTTGTAAGGTAAGAAGGGGTGTTTTGGTGAAGAGCTTTGTGAGTGATGCAGGCAATCTTGTAGGTGGATCTTCCTTCTATTGGGAGCCAATTGAGATTTTTGAGGACAGGGGAGATGTGATCAAATTTTTTACAATCAGAGATGAGTCTCGCAGCTAGATTGAGGACAGATTTAATCGGAGCAAGATGGATTTTAGGGGTGCCAGCCAAAGTGCCGTTGCCATAGTCAATCCTGGAAAGGACAAGCGATTGGACAACAAGTTTGAAATCGTCTGCTGGAATAAATGGTTTAAGTTTCTTGAGGTGGAGAAGGGTGAAAAGCGCACTTTTGGATGCATTTTTAATGTGGGGGATGAGATTTAGATTCTGGTCGATACTGATGCCTAGAGATTTGACAGAATTAGAGGTAGAGAGTGGGCAGTTAAGAGCTTTGATGTCCTTTATCCAGAGTTGAATGGGAAGGGAGTTGTTTTTGGGGGAGAAAAGGATGATTTCAGTTTTATTTGGGTTCAGTTTGACATGGTTCTGATGGAACCAGGTTTGAATTCTGGTCAAGGTCTCATTGAGGTGGAGAATGTCTTTGTGGGATTTGATCTTGTAATATAATTGGGTGTTATCGGCATAGAGGTGGTAATTGATATTAGCTTATTTGAGGATGAGGGTGAGAGGTTCCATGAACAGATTGAATAGGGTTGTGGAGAGGATGGATCCTTGAGGGACGCCGAGTGAGACAGGTTGAGGTTTAGAGAGAAAGTGGCTGAGCTTGATTTGCTGTGATCTGTTTTGAAGGAATGAGGAGAACCATTTGAATACATTGCCATCTAATCCAAACCGGTCTTTGAGAGTGTTTAGAAGGGTGGGGTGGTGGACGGTATCAAATGCAGCTGAGAGGTCGAGGAGGATTAGTAAAGAGGATTCCCCTTTGTCTAGGGAGCGAAGAATGTCGTCAGTGATATTTAGCATAGCAGTTTCTGTACTGCATCCCTTTCTAAAGCCTGATTGAAAAACATCAAGGAGGTTGAAGGAGGCGACATGTTTCTCTAATTGCAATAGGACACATTTTTCGAGGGCTTTAGAGAGGAATGGAAGGTTAGAGATAGGGCAAAGGTTGTTAAGGTCATTGGGGTCAGCAGTGGTGTTTTTGAGAATGGGTGAGATTTGACCAAGCGGAAGGGAGGTGGGGACACCGCCAGTGGAAAGAGAGGAGTTGATGATTTTGGTCCATATAGGGGCAATGATACATTTAAGTTCTTGAACCAAAAGGGCAGGAAGAGGATCTTTGGAGTGGGAGGAGGGTTTTAGTTTGGCAATGATATTAGTGATCATAGATTCAGATACTGTACTAAAATCATTCCATGAGGCATTGTTTTTAGCAGGAGGGCTTATTTTCGAGAAGTTCAGCCAACTAGTCATTGGACTCACTCTTGTAGTCTTGAGTTCAATCAGTGAAATAGGGCTTAAACAGCAATGGTTCAAGGCAGGCTCAAGGCAGCACAGCAGTCCTTCCAGGTGCAGCAAAGCAGTCGTGTGGAGTACACAGCAGGCCACAGAAGCAGGCAGTCCTCTGAGAGTCCTTCTGAAGATCCAGAAAGTCAACTGAAGAGTGGGTCTAAGGGTCCTATTTTTCAGTTGAGGCTTTGCTAGAAATATCTTGGGGACATTCAGAAAGTTGAACTAGGAATTAATTCTACCAATTGCTTACCACTGGCTTTTGTAATTCTGAAGTGTGCTAGAAACAAATATTTTAAAATGGTCAAATCAATAAACTAGGTGCTGCCACTCATTATCGTTTGTGCGCTTTATAGGTTTATCAGTAAGACTGTATGTCTGTACAAATATAATGGTGATTTCAATTAAAAATCTATTGCCTGTACTACCACACCATGCATACTTCACTCAATTCCACTCTACTCTACAGTACTTCACTCCACTCCACCATTCAAAGCCTCTCCACTTAATGTTATGTTATGTGCGTACTCTTTTATAGCGCACGGCTACCCAAACGGGTGTCCCGGCGCTTTTGCAAAGAGATCAGAGACCAGTATATCCGGACAGCAGCTCAGGGGGTCATGACGATCACGCAGAAAAGAGCCACGTCTTTAGCTCCTTTCTAAACGACAGGAGACTATTGGCTTTCCGTAAGGAGATCGGAAGCCCATTCCAATGGAGGGCCGCTAGATAGCGAAAGGACCGACCACCCATCCGAGCACGTTTAATAGACGGGACCACAATCGTGGCAGATGACGCCGATCGCAGCACCCTCCTTGGAACATAAAAGTCCAGTCTCTTCTTGATGTACACAGGGCCTACAGAGTGCAGGGCTTTAAAAGCCAGAGTCAGAGTTTTAAAAATAACTCTTTTAGAGATCGGTAGCCAATGTAGCTCCTTAAGCAAACCAGAGGCTCTGGCTCTGCGTGGGAGGCCAAAGATTGCCCTTGCAGCAGAGTTTTGGACTATCTGCAATCTTGCCAGCAAGTATTTCGGCAGGCCCGCATACAGTGCATTAGCATAATCAAAACGTGATCCAACTAATGCCTGGACTACAATTTTCTTGTATTGCAGTGACAGCAACGGTAAAAATTTTCTAAGCATTCGCAGGATGCTGAAGCATTTCCCTCATAGTGCATTAATCTGGGATCTAAATGACAGGTCAACGTCACAGATCACACCCAGATTTTTGGCCTGCATTGATACCGTTTCTGGAGGAAACATGTCTTGAGGCCACCAGGATTTCCAACATGGGTCCGGAGCACAGCCAAAAAAGAGCAACTCAGACTTGTCTGAGTTGCATTTAAGGCTATGTTGTTGGAACCACAAAAAAACGGAGCCAAGGCAGTCCCTGATTCTTGCCCCATCAAACGCCTCTCCCTTCCTGCAGGTGAACAGGAGCTGGGTGTCGTCAGCGTAGGATATGACCTGGGCACCAAAAGCCTCCGCCAATGCTGCTCTATCCTCCTTCACTCTAAGCCACTCTACTCCACGCCACTCTACCCCACTTTAAGCCGCTCTACTCCACTCTAGTCCACTATATGTCACCTCACTTTATGACACTCTACTCCACTGTATTCCACTTCACTCTACGCCACTTGAGGGCACTCTACTCCACTGTATGACACTCCACTCCACAATACTCCACTCTATCACACTTCACTCTACGACACTCTATTTTACAATACTCTATGCCACTTCAACCTAGCCCACTCAACTCATCTCTATTACACTCCAATCTATGCCACTCTACGACACTCCACTCTACACCACTCTATGTCACTCTATGAAAATCTGTGCCACTCTATGACACTCCATTCCACTCGACTAGACTCCACACTACAAGACTTTACTCCACTCTAAGACACTGTACTCTTCTCTTCTCTACTCTATTCCAATCTATGCCCCTCAACTCTATGTCATTCCACTCAACTCCACTCTCTCTTCTCCACTCTATGCCACTCCACTCTATGACAGTCTTTCCCTGTATATGCCACTCTACAAAATGCTACACCACTCTATGCCACTTAACTCTAGGCTACTCTACTCCACATTATGCCACTCCACTCTAAACACTCTAGTCCATTCTATGACACTCCACTCTATGACACTCCACTACACCACACCTCTCCAAAGCACTCTGGGCCACTTTATGGCACTCCACTCTACTTTACTTTATGACACTTTACTCTACTTTACGCTATGCCACTCTACTCTATGACACTTTAATCCATCCTACCCCTCTGCACTCTATGCCCCTCGGCTCCAGGCCCCTCTGCTCTATGCCTTATCCACTCTATAACCCTCCACTATATGATACACTATGCCCCTCCACTCTACAACATTCCACTCTATGACACTCCACACTGTGATACTCCATTCTACTCCTCGACACTCTAAGCTCATCCATTCTACAACAGTTTACAGCCCTCCACTCTACACCCCTCCACTCTATTACACTCAATGCCACTCCACTCTATGCCACTCCACTCTTATTCCCCTCCACTCTACGCCCCTCAACTCTGGACCCCTCAACTCTATGCCCCTCCACTCTATGACCCTCCAATCTATGAAACTCCACAACACTCCATGCCACCCTACAACACTTCACAACACTCTACACCACTCCACTCTACACCACTGTAGTATAATCTTTGTCATTCTACTCTACTTCACTTTATGCCACTCTACTCTACTCCAGTCTATGCCACTCTAAGCCACTCTACCCCCCTCCACTGTATGCCACCCAACTCTATTCCATGCTACACTACTCCTCTCTACGCCACTTCACTATATGACACTCTACTCCACCCTATGCCACTCCAATCAATGTCTTTCTGGGTGACCTTACTCTACTATATGACACTCCATTCTAAAACATTCCCCTGTATCCCACTCCACTCTATGCAGCTCTACAACACTCTTCTCCACTTTACACCACTTAACTCTATGACACTCCATGTCATTCAATGCTACTCCACTCTTCGCCACTATACTTTACAACTCTCTATGCCACTTATCCCAAGGCCACTCCACTCCACTCCACTCTATGACATGCCACGCTATGTCACTTCACTCCACCAACACTCTACTCCACAGCACTGTACTCTATGCCACTCCACTTTGCTCCACTCTAAGACACTTTACTCCTCTCTGTGCTATGCCTCTCTACACCCTGCCACACTATGAACCTCCATTCTAAGTCACTCCACTTTATGACACTCTACTCCACTCAACTATATTCCACCCTTTTATCTGCACTCTACCCCACTCCACTCTATGCCATTATACCCCACTCTATGCTACTCTGTGGCACTCTATACCACTCTTTGACACTTAACTCTTGGCTACTCCACTCTACACCCCACCATTCTGCGACTCTAGTTCAATCTATGACACTGAACTCTATGACACTCCACTCTGCAGCACTCTATGTCACTCTACGCCACTCTATGCCACTTTATACCACTCCACTCTAAGACACTCCACAGAGTGCAGAGACTGGGGGTGCAGAGAATAACCTGGAGCTGGACTGGAGATCGTCTTCTGGGGGGGAGGGGGTTATGGTGGGCCCCAGCAGGGCGCCGCCACGACCGGGGTGCGGGGGGAGCGGAGGTGGGAGGGAGGGGGAGGAGCGTCGGGGGGAGGTGCTGAGGGGGGCAGGGGAGGGGCTTGGGACTGCTGGGGGAGGGGCCAGGGAGGGGATGGGGGTTAGGGGGTCAAGGTGACGTGGGGTGGGGCCGGTGGGGGGCCCAAGTTGGGGGGCATGGGTTGGGGGCAGGGGGAGTCACGGCAATCGGCGTGGGGCGAGGGGGTGGGGTGGGGTTGGGGGGGCTAGGGGGGGTGGCAGGAGCAGCTGGCAAAAAGGGGGGGACACTCCGCGGGTTGGGGACGGGGGCCGCAGAGGGGTTGGGGAGAGGTGGGAAAAGTTGGGGTTCTGGGGGGGGCGTTTTTTTCCCGGCAGGTGCAGTGGGGGAGGAGCTCGGGTGAGCAGCTTGCGTCTCCAGTCCCTCGAGGGGATGGGCCGGCTCTGCCTTGTACGGGCGGTCGTGCTCCACCAAGGGACTCAGCCGGAGAGCACGAGAGACGGCGGGCGATGGGCCCCTGCCTGCCCCACCCCGAAGGGTCGAGACGGCCGCCGGGGGTAGGGGAATGCGCGGCGAGATGGACACTACAGCTTGTGGGTCAGGTGTTGAGGATGGACGGAGAGTGAGTGTGTATTTGGGTGTGTCGATGAGGGTGTGTAGGGAGAAGGCAGGGTTGAGTCGAGTGGTAGTCTTGGGGGATGACCAGGAGCAGCTGGGTTTGCACGTGGATGGGGATGGAGAGTCTGAGGAGGAGGGGGAGATTAGGGAGGTGGGAGACAGTAATGCTGTTGGCAGTATGTTGCAGGTACGACCGCGGCTGGACGCGCCCAGAGTGACGGCCCCCTCAGCTCCAATGGTTAGGCGGCGGGATCCAGTGCCGACACCGGCCTTGACACCAGGTAAGGTTGGGGACAGAGCAGGGAGTGGTTTGGGCAAGAAGCACAGCGCGCAGATGTCGGTGGGGACAGAGGCCCAGGGGGAGGACTTAGTTCGGCTGGTGAAAGGACGATATGTGACAGACGCAGGGGTGGGCACGGATGGGGTGGTGCCTGCGGAGGGGGAGGCGTCGACGAGCGCCGGGGCGGACGGCGGGGGCAGTGCAGCGGCGGAAAGTGTGAAAGCAGATGGGGGGGCCGCCGGGGGGGAAGGAGAGCTGCGTGGTGCCGGTGCGGAAGCTCCCATATATGGGGGTGACAAAACCATTGGGGGAACACCTCTCGCTGGCGACATAGGAGAAAATATGGAAAGGGGAGTACGTTGAGATGTCGAAGCTCCTTCACAGGGAGCTAACGTCTAAGGAGGGGTCCAAGGAGGAGGAGCAGAAGTTGCCCAGACGCCCCAAAGTGCCGCTGACGATTGATAATTGGTCGGCGGCATTTCTTATATACGCTAGCGTATACTGCGAGACGTATCCGGACAGGGCCATTGCTTTGTTCAAATACATGGATGTGGTGCGGAGGAAGGAGGTGACGTACGGTGGTTACGCCTGGTCACATTATGATGAGGAGTTCCAGGAACAGATGGCGTCGGACCCGGACGCAAAGTGGGGGGAACTGGACTCGGACTTGTACCAGCAGACGATGGGAGGGGCGAAGTTCGGGCGCACCATATATACGGCTAGCGGTCTGCCCCTCGCGCCGAGCCCCTTTTCAGCTTGCCCCACCCATGGGGGCGTGGGGCAGGGGTAGAGCGCAGGGCAGAACACGGTGGCGGCTTGTTGGGATTTCAACGAGGGCGTGTGTGGCCAGCAATTGTGCCATTTTTGGCACAAATGCTCAAAGTGAGGAAGACGACACCCAGTGGTGCGCTGCTGGGGAGTCGGAGGCCCATCGGGACAACAGCCCGTGGCGTCGGGAAACCAGGCTGGAGGGAGGGGGGAAGAGGGGGAGCGGGGGCCCTGGGAAAGGGCTCGTACGGTTGGAGCCATTGCTGGCAGGTTGATACAGCACCTGTCGTGGCCGGAGGGGTCGTCGGTGAATGATTTCATATCGCGGACCTCGCGTCAGTGTCGTACTCGTCGGTGGACGTGGCGCAGAAGAATGTGGCGGCGGCAGGGGGCACTGATGGCGAAGTGCGACATGAAGTCGGTTTTCAGGTTGCTCCCGGTGCACCCGGAGGATCACCAGTTGTTGGGGATCCAATTCGATGGGGGCATTTTTGTTAACAAGGCGCTGCCGATGGGGTGCTCGATCTCCTGCACGTTGTTTGAGCGTTTCAGCTCCTTCCTGCAGTGGGCTTTTTCCTGGCGCACAGGCTCTGAGACGGTGACACACTATCTGGATGACTTCTTTCTGGTAGGACAGCCCGGTTCGATGGATTGTCAGCGGCAGCTGGACGATTTTCAGGACCTAATGGGTTACTTGGGAGTTCCCCTTGCGTCAGGGAAGAAGCACGGTCCCAGTTTGGTGATGTCCTTTCTCGGTATAGTGCTCGACTCGACTGCCATGGAAGAACGCCTACCGGAAGACAAGAAGGCGGCGATGTTGGCATTGGTGGCCGGCATGTTGGACAAGGGGAAGGTGATGGTGCGAGACGTGCAAGTGTTGTTGGGGCACCTGAATTTTGCGTGCCGAGTTTTGAGGGCGGGGCGTACGTTCTGTCGTCGCCTAGGTTTGGCGTTGTCTGGGCTGACGTTGCCACATCATCACGTGCGACTTTAGGCGGGGACGAAGGAGGATTTGCGGATGTGGCTGACTTTCCTGGGCCGGTTCAATGGGGTGCCCATGGCACCACCGGAAGACTTGGAGAGGGATGTCACGTTGTTTTCTGATGCTGCGGGTGTTGGTGGTTTCGGTTTGTACTGGGCGGGTCGGTGGTGCGCAGATCAGTGGCTGCCACATTAGCACGCAGGGGGCTGCAGCATTGCGTTTCTGGAATTGTTCCCACTGGTGGTGGCGGTCTCGGTGTGTGCCCGGGAGTTGGCGCAGAAGAGGGTCCTCTTCCAGGTGGACAATATGTCCGTGGTACAGGTGGTCAACAGGCAGTCAGATCGGGACCCACAAGTGCTGAAGTTGATGAGAGTTTTTGTGCTTCGCTGTCTCGAGTACAACATATTTTTTCAGGCCGGCATGTGCCTGCGGTGGACAATGACATTGCGGATGCTATGTCTCGTTCACAGTGGCAGAGGTTCCATGGGCTAGCCACGGAGGTGGAGGAGACCAGAACGCCGGTGCCGAGGGAGCTGTGGTCGGTGGGAGACTCCGGGTCATTCAGCTGGTGAGGGCGTCTGTGGCAGCATCCACTTGGAAGGCGTACGTGCAGGTTTGGGAGGAGTTTCAGCAGTCTGGAGCGGTAAGGCAGGGGGACAAGTGAGGCGGGAGGAGCAGGTGGTGCGGTTCATGTTGGCCTTGATGGATTGAGGTTTGTCGAGGGTGACGATTGCGGTAAAGTTGTTGGCGGTGGCTTTCATGGGGAAGCTGTGGTGGGGGTATCCTCCGTCCGTGGGGGAGCTGGGGGCGAGGCTGTTGGAAGGCTGGGCACAGGAGAGAGGCACGAGGGTGTTTCATTGGAGACCTATATCAGAGGATATGCTGGGACGCCTGTTGGCGATGTTGCCATCGGTTTGTCGAGACGGGAGGGAGTTGGTGTTGTTCTCCACGCTCATGTCATGGTTGTTCTTTGGGGCGTTTCGGGTCTCTGAGTTGGTAGGTCTGAAAGGGGTGCCAGGGGTATTGTGGGATGAAGTGGAGGTGCAGACGCGGGAGGTGGCGGTACGCTTGCGACGCTCAAAAACGGACCAGTGTGGAGTGGGGACGTGGGTGGTGATGTGGCCGGGGAGGTTGGTCGGTGTGTGTCCCGCGGCGTTGGGCCGGCGTTTGGTGGCCGAGCAGGGGAAGTCAGGAGGGGAGGTGTTTGGTAGAGAGGGGGACGGGAGGGTGACGGCCGGGCAGGTGTTGTGGGTCCGGCGGCACGCCCTGCGGTTGATGGGTGAGGACCCAAAGGCGCTCGGGATGCATAACTTTAGAATAGGGGCGGCGACGGATGCAGCACGGCACGGCTGGGGGAAGGAAGACATCAAGCGTCTTAGACGGTGGAAGTCAGATTGTTACAAGAAGTATGTGTGATTGCGGGGGGTAGGCGAGGCGCAATGACATGGATGTTTTCCACCCTCTTACATGTGTATCTTTGCAGGTGCTGTGGCAGGGCCAGCTGCGGCGGTGTTGGAAATTTGCATTGTGCGACATTCCTTTGTCAGAAGAGCAGAGAGGGCCGAATGGGACAAACATCGGAACCTTAATCTGGAGCTGGATGACAGATTGTTTAGATGTCATTGGAGGGGGAAAAGGGGGAATGCGTTGGCACGAGTTGATGCCATTGTTGAATAATGTGGTCCGCGGGGGGGTTTGTCCGGATGTGGTGATCATTCACTTGGGGGAAATCGACCTGGTGCTGTGCAAGGGACTGGCTCTAGTGAAGCAAAGAAGCGGGACTTGTTGGAGATCAGGAAACAGTGGGCGGGATGTCATGTGATTTGGTCCGAATTCATTCCCCGGAGGGTCTGGCGGGGGGCGGAGCGCCCAGGGGCTGTTGACAGGGCAAGGAGGTAAATCAATAGGGAAATGAAGGACTTTTGTGCAAAGGATGGAGTAGGGCGCATGGAGCATCCTGATCTGAGATACGGGGCTGTGTATTTTTTCAGAGAGGACGGGGTACACTTGTCTAGATATGGGATGGAGCTATACATTGTGCAGTTGAAGGAGGCCCTTGATCTAGCTTTGGGGGTGCGCAGATATCCAAGAGGGGAGGTTCCTTTGGGGGGGTTGTAAGTCATTAGGTGGCTTTCGAGTGGCGCTTTTCCTAGAAGAAAGGGGATAAGGGAAGGAGGCCTGGGTTTGTTTCACATGGAGTTGGGATTGCAGAGGTCAAGGGAGGTGTTGGTCGGTAAGGAGGTATGTTGAAGATGGGATGTTCAGGTTATTTTGTGATTATGCTGAGAATGGCGGGAAATCATTTAGGGGAGGGGGGGGTCGATTAGGTACTTCTTATTTAGCGAGGTTTAGTTTTGTTCGGCACAGGCCAAGGTTTTGTGATTTAAGATGCACCTGTTTCCAATAAAGCGGCCTTTGTCACACCTTAACAATGTGTCTGTGGTCCGTCTCTCTCCCCCCCGCCCTCCGGGTGGGCCCCAATGGGGTTTTGGGGGCGGCCAACCAACGGGAGGCCTGTCACTCCCGTGGTTATTTGGGGCCTGGAGGGAGGGGGGGGAAGGCGACCATGGGGACATGGCTAGTTGGGCTCCTTGGGCTGGTGGCGGGTGAATTGGGCTCTTTTTGGGCTGGGGCTTGGGCTGGTTGGGCTGGGGGGTACTTTACCGGTCATTTTGCATCACTGAATACCATTTCGGTGGCAGTGACACAGCAGCCGGAGGGGGCCTGGTCTTGTGGTTGTTTCCCTCCCACCCTCCCCGGTGACCGATAGATTGGTGGGTCTCTTCCCGGGGGGTGATGCTATTGTCCTGCTTCCTGGGTGGAGGTGCTGGGTCTGTCCTGGGTCAGGCAAGGAGGGGGGGAGGATTTGTTTCCCAGAGGGGTTATCTTGGTGGCCGGTGCATCAGGGATCGGAGGTTGGTGGGTTATCGTGTCGCTGGAGCAGGTGCAGGTGTGCAATACAGATGGTGGCGCTTTTCCTAGAAGAAAGGGGGTAAGGGTAGGAGGCCTGGGTTTGTTTCACATGGAGTTGGGATTGCAGAGGTCAAGGGAGGTGTTGGTCGGTAAGGAGGTATGTTGCAGTTGGGATGTTCTGGTTATGTTGTGATTATGCTGAGAATGGCAGGAAATCATTTAGGGGAGGGGTGGGGGGGTCAGTTAGGTACTTCTTATTTAGCGAGGTTTAGTTTTGTTCGGCACAGGCCAAGGTTTGGTGATTTAGGATGCACCTGTTTCCAATAAAGCGGCCTTTGTCACACCTTAACAATGTGTCTGTGGTCGGTCTCTCTCCCCCTACCGCCCTCCGGGTGGGCCCCAAAGCCAAGTGATGGAACGATCGGCGTGCGGTTCCGACCTGCGTTTCTAGACCAGCTGAGGGGAGACATCAGATACTCCCGCGGCCGGTATCCAAGCAACCAGCTAGTAAACAACATTAAAAAGAAAAAAGGGAAAAAGTATTACATACCACAACTTTTGTGTGATGCATGTAATCAAAACGTAAAAAATGTTGTTGTTGTAGTAGGAGTAAATAACAAAGTGCATAATGTCCTGGCTTAGTTGAAAAAAGAGCGACAATGCCGATGCCTGGTGTTAAATATTAAGCAGAATAGGAGTGTATAAACCTTAGTTCAGCGGCTCCTTATAAAAATATCCGCCGCCCTTGTGGAAGCATATGAATACGTGCAAGTGGCTCAGTTCTAAGTGGGAAAAAGAAAAATAGGCCAAAACGGCACTCAGTATAGTGAGGAATGTACCTCGGTTAGGAGGTTACCATAATGAGGAAATCGGGTAGAAAAACCTAATTTGAGTCCTGTACCAAAGAATTAAGGGAAAGTGTGCATAGCGATGAGCCAAAAAGAAGAGTGTGCGGCGCACAGATGCGCATCCACCAGTTGGTGAAAGTGCACGGGGGTCCTGTAAGTAACGGACGGGCGCCGGATGTGGGGTGGTGGACATGCCATGGGCATTGCCCTATAAGCTTGGCCATCCAGATTACGGCTAGACACGAATAAACCAACAAAGACCGCGGTGTAATATGAGTCTAGGGACCCTAATGTAAACAATGTGGGTTGATGCAGTGGTATAACCCGCTCAAAAGTAGTTACACCGAAAGTTGTCCAAGTACATGGTGGCTGTATGAGATGAAAAGGGGAGACATAGCAAGCAAAGCTTGCAGTGCCAAGATGTAAGAGGTCAAAGTGACCACCCAATCTTAAAGAGTGCGTGGGTCATATGTAGGCTGCCGCCAAGAAACAGTCATGTGAAAATATAAA
Organism: Lissotriton helveticus; assembly: GCF_964261635.1. Lineage (NCBI taxonomy): Eukaryota > Metazoa > Chordata > Amphibia > Caudata > Salamandridae > Lissotriton > Lissotriton helveticus. The sequence goes on from NC_136067.1 coordinate 724,189,353, forward strand.
TGCCCTGCCATCCAAAATATGAATGAGCAGTGAAAAAAGTATCTATACCAATGGCTAGACAATGCATAGAAGGTCAAGATCATGAGCGTCTGGGGAATGCGTAAAATAAATGCCAAGGGTCATAAATGTAAATAAACTTTTATTTGAGGAAAAATCAAAATTATTTATCGGCCTATATTTGGGCAAAGCGGTGTTAGGTTTCCTTATTGGCAGTTGGTACTCCTTGATGTAAGTTTGACATGGGTATTCTCTCAGATGGGTGCTATATTATTAGTTTGAAGTGTACTAATGTCTCAAGGAATGTTGTAGTTTAATCCTTTGTCAAAAGTTTTGAGGTGGTATACCCAACATTGTTCTTTTTCAAATGTACCTTTTCTGAATTGTGATCCTTTATATCTAGAGTTTCCAGGGTGACATACTGGATGTCATTGATCGTGTGTTCCATACTCAGGAAGTGGTTGATTGTTTGCATTTAATGTTGATGCGATGTTCGCATATACTTTGATTGACTTTAAGACATGTCATACCAATATATTTCAATTGGCATGGACATGTGATCATATATATTACATTGGTGGTGTTGCAGTTAGTGTGTCGCTTGATTGTCCATTCAAAAATTTCTGTTAGTTGTTAGCTCTTGGTCGTTTTGGTGAGTTTACATACTGAGCAATTTCCACATGGATAGTATCCTGTAATTGGTCTTTCTGTCCATATATTGGGAATGGGATCTGGCATCACATGGTTCTCCTTTGGTCTTGTGTGCCAATTGAGCTCGGCCATTTAAGGGCTCCTGAGGTGAGAATCTGCCAGTTCTTGTTTATTATTTTCTTCACCAGGTTCAAAGCAGTGTTGTATGTCATTACACATGTTAGGGTGTCTGGTTCTTTAGCCGTGGTAGTGGTTTCCAGAAGGCTGTCCTAGTTCTGATTTCTTGCTCTTTTCTTGCATTGTTGGATTACTTTTTTTGGATAGTTCCTGTCCTTGAGTTTTTTGCTCAGATCATATGCCTGTTGTTTTAATACCTGTGTGTTTCTACAGTTTCATGTGATCCATAAGAATTGACTGTATGATAGATTCTCTCTTCAGAGGCGGGGACGGAAACTGTTGAAGGAAAGAGGACTGTTTTTGGAAGTAGGTTTCTAGAATATGTTAGTCTGCAACACATTGTTTTCTCCATAGATAGTGATGTCCAAACAATCAAGTGTCCTCTCATCCGCGGTGTAAGTTAACCTCAAGTATTCATCTAGAGTGTCAATCCATGTGTGGAATTCACATATTGAGTTGGGCCTCTCTCCCCAGATTATTAAGGATATCATCGATATACCTTTTCCAGAATTTGATTTTGGTTCTTAATGGGTTCCTGTCGCACAAGATGTGTTTCTCTTCGAAGGTTCGCACATAGAACCCTGCCAAGCTGTGCTCCCCATTGAAGTCCCATGTGCTTGGAGGTAGAGGGTCCCCTCATATTTGATTTTTTTTGGTTAGTGCTAGATGACAACATTCCATGATGATGTGTCTGGGGGACTTGTGTAGCCATTCATGTTTGAATAATGTGTCCTCAATAGTTTGCAGGGAGGCTTCTTGAGGAAGGCTTGTGTATAGACTCTGTATGTCCTGGCTGACGAGGCAGGTGGTTACCCGTTGGTATGTCATATTGTTTGGGTGATTCAGTAGGTCTCAAGTAGGTTTCTGCCTCTACCATTATGGCAATGGTTTATCTTAGTCTCGGTGTTGGGCCCTCTGTAAGGATCCTGTAGTGTCTTTCATTTGTTAGTAACTCTGTATGCTGAGTATGGTAGTGTTCTGTTGAGAGGAGTACTTTCCCTCCTCCTTTGTATGCTGGTTTGATAATCAACAGACAAAAAGATCTGAGAGGCAACAAGAACAGCTTGTAATAGGGCAAAGTCACAATTGCCAGACATGCACATATGAGGCGAGAGGTTATCTTTGTGTATTCGATCCTTTATTTCATGTTGTTTGATGAACTGCAAAAACAACCAACGCATTTCACCCCTATCCAGGCTTCTTCAGGGCATCCAAGAAGTAAAACTCCTCGGTCTAAGTGTTAGTTTCAATTTGATACACCAATAAAGAGACGCAGAAGCTGTGTTGGTTGGTTATCTTCTACATTTAGGTATTTCAGAAAAATATGAACACTGACGGTCTTCAATAAAGAGCTGTTCAATGAGAGTAGTTTGTATACACACTAATGATGCAGAACCATGATCCGCATCTTGGACCAGAATCGTATCTGGTTCCGGCATCAAATCAACATAGGATTCTACTGAGTAAAGATTTTATTGGCAGTGGATTTTCCATATCTAGTGTGTTTATGGACGATAAAGGTGGATAAAAGTCAAAGTTGTCATAACAACTTGGAAGGCTGTTTTGCACTGCTATGTTGTCCACCAACAAGAGGATATGAGTGGTCTACGGTTCTGAGTTCTAATGAGAACCATGAAAAGATAAGGGTTTGAAATGCATTGAAAATCATCAACTACTGTGTACATAAAAACAAATATTTAGTACTGAGACCTATGGCTAGGTGAAAGTCAATGATAGCATAGCGCACATTGCCTGCAAGAGCATGTGTAGGGGAGGAGACATGTTCTGACCCCCAGCAGCTGCGCTATTGTGCCACTGCCGTTGACCATACTCACCTCTCTGGTAGATGTTCAAGACCCTCTCCACCCGCAGGCTCATGCCTGGGCCTCATCTCTGGTGGTCCAGTGGGAGGGCCTTGTACTTCTGCTGGTTCCAGTGCTGTCTTTATTGTTTTGTGCTCATCTTCGGTCTTGTTTGTACCTGTTTTTCTGTTTCATTGCTATTTTTATGGCTTTTCTGTTATTATGCCTCTGTTAGTTCCTTGCTGTTATTCGTCACTGTTATTTTTTATTATTTTTTTGTGACTTCTGCCGTTCCCTTTCCGCAGCTGCTGCCCCGTGGCACCTCCCCCTGCTGCTTGCCGCTCCTGCCTCCCTGCTGCCCTTCCCTTCCTCTTCCCTATTTAATTGCTGCAGGGCTGTGCGCAGCGGGGTGCTGCTGGCGCACCAAAGGCAAAACCGTCTGCGCCTATCCGCAACCCAACCGCAACACAATCTCTACCAGTGCCAGGGACCCTGGTTCTCTAACCACCCACCGCTACAACTCAGCTGCCCTTCTCGCACTCAACCCCGGAAGGAACAACAGCTGCCAGCTTTCCACACCGTGCACCACCCACGGCCAGTTCTCCTGCCACCTCTGCTGCCTCCTTGCACAGACATGCCATAGAGATCTAGGAACTCCTCGACACCCTCTGACCAGACCTTGCCTTCTTCACAGAAACATGGACCAAAGCCTCCTTCGCCCCCGACATCGCCACTGCCATTCCCAACAGATACAATATCCAGAGGAAGACCTGCCCCAATGCCCAGGAGGAGGAGTCGTCATCGCACACAAGAGCTCCCTCCAACTCACAACCTCAACCACAAGCAACTCCTCTGCCACCATCAAACACCTCCATTTCCAGATTCACACCAGCCATAGAACCACTCTTTGCGGCGCCCTTGCCTACAGACCCCCTGGACCCTGCACCTTGTTTGCCACTACCATTGCTGACCTGATCGCAACCCATGCCATCGCCTCCATGGACTACATACTCATGAGAGACCTGAACTTTCAACTTGACATCCTAGACGACCCTAACTCCACCACCCTCCTTGACAACCTCACCAACTTTGGACTAAAACAGCTTATCACCACCACTACCCACAAGGCAGTACTCACGCTTGACTCCATCTTCGCAGGTGGGCATAACATCCGTTTCAGCCACACCACGCAGCCCCTCTGGTTGGACCACCACTGCGTACACTTCTCTTTCAACACTGCCACTGCTCTCAAACCCAAGCCTCGCTCTCCACGAATTAACTGGAGCAAGGTCACAGAGAAGCACCTCAACTCCACCCTTAGCCGCGACCCTCCACCCGTCTCGACCAACACCAACTCTGCAGCCAAGGACTACACCAGTGGATTACCAACTGTGCAGACAAGCACGCACCCCTCCGCACCTCTGACAGACAATGCCCCTTGAAAGCAACTAGGTTCTCCACCGACCACCAAGAAGCCAGACGCTCTTGCAGATGTCTCAAAAAACAATGGAGAAACAGCAAAATCACAGAAGACCTGACCACCTACAAGAATACCATGACAGAAGATTTTGTTCCAGATGAAAGAAGACTTTCATCTGGAACAAAATTCTCACCAACTCCAGTAATTTTAAGAAACTCTTCAACATCATCCAGCAATTCACCAAACTCCCCAGTGAAGCCACGGACGTCACTCCCTCGCTGGACCTCAGCAACAAGCTCGGCTCTTACTTCCACTGGAAAATCAAGGCCCTCTACGACAACTTCAATGAGCAGACTCCAGAAACCACCCTTCCATTCAGCAATGACAGCCGGCCCACCATCACCCCCTGCACCCCGTTCACCACCGAAGATACCACCTTGAAGATGAAGAGCAATCACTCAGGAGCCCCCATGGACCCCTGCCCTCTGCACATCTTCCACAGAGCCACCGTTGCCATATTGCTCCAGCTAAGACACACCAGCAACGCCACCTTTGAATCCAACACTTTCCAAAACGACTGGAAATGCGTAGAAGTCAAGCCCCTTCTCAAGAAACCCTCTGCAGACCCGACAGACCTGAAGAACTACAGACCAACCTCTCTCCTTCCCTTTGCAGCCAAAATCACAGAGAAGATCGTCTATGCCGAGCTGTAAAACTTAATCGAAGAGAACTCCATCCTTGACCCCTCCCAATCCGAATTCCGTAGTAACCAAAACACCGAGACCGCCATCCTCGCCGCCACAGATGACATCCGCATGCTCCTCGACCAAGGCCACACCTCAGTCCTCATCCTACTCGATCTCTCCGCAGCCTTCGACACCATCTCACACCGCAACCTCGCAGCCAGACTCCATGATGCCGGAATACAAGAAACTGCCCTCGACTGGCTCCACCCCTTCCTCACCAGCAGAACCCAAAGGATCAGACTCCCGCCTTTCCTCCCCGAACCCAGAGAGTTCAAATACAGAGTACCACAAGGATCATCGCTCAGTCCCATGCTCTTTAACATCTACATGGCCCCCCTCACCACCATCGTCAGAAAACATAGACTCAGCACTGTATCCTACGCCAACAATTCCCAGCTCATCCTCTCCCTCACGAAGAACCCTGAAACAACCAGACTCAGCTTCCAGGAAGGGATGAAAGATGTTGCATCTTGGATGAACAGCAGCGGTCTGAAGTTCAACTCAGAGAAGACAGAAGTCCTCGTCCTCGTCCTTGGACCCACCCCCTCAGCATGGAACAACACCTGTTGGCCCACTGCCCTCGGTATCCTCCCACCCCCAAGGACCCCGCCCAGAACCTCAGCATCATTCTCAACTCCTCCCTCACCATGACCCGACAGATCAAAGCCGTCGCCTCCACTTGCTTCAACACCCTCCGCAACCTCCGCAAGACCTTCAAGTGAAACACCCCGAAGCCAGAAAGACCGACATCCATGCACTCATAACAAGCAGACTGGACTACGGAAACACCCTCTTCCCAGGAATCAACAAATCCCTGCTGCTATACAAACTCCAGACCATCCAGAATACCGCAGCAGCCAGACTCATCCTCAACATTCCACGACATGAGCACATCACCCAATGGTAACTACACAAAATATCGAATTAAAAATATAGAATTAGCAAAATATCGAATTCAAAATATAGAATTGACAAAATATCGAATGGACAGATTATATTGGTGAAAAATATTTAATTGAAGATAAGTAATTTAATATCGATTTTCAAAATATAGAAAGTCAAAATATCTAAGTATATAATATAGGTAGTAAAATATATCGAATTTTTAATAATATCTAATTTTTTTAAGCGTTTTGTATGTTAGTATATGTGTGAAAAGTGTATATTATTTTAGTAATTTATTTTAAGTAATGAATTTTATGTTATTAAATTTTTTGCGAAATTTAATTCTGTAATGGGTTGTAGGTTTATAGGGGAATAGGGTGGAAAGTTATTTAATTATATTAAATTAAATATTAATTTTTAGAAATTACTAATTATTTTTTATTTAATTTTGCATTTTAGTTCTGTAGCGGATTGTGGGTTTATAGGGGAATAGGGTGGGAAGTAATTTAATTGTAATTAATTAAATATTTGTATTTATTTATTGGTATTAATTTAGAATTAATTGTTAATTAATTTTTAATGGGTAATTAATTTTTATTAATTGATTAATTGATAATTATGTTACTTGTATTAATTTATTTTCTGTAGCAGGTTGTATGTTTATAAGGGAATAGGGTGGGAAGTAATTTAATTGTAATTAATTACATCTTACATTTTTGTGTATTGATAATTAATTTACTGTTAATTAATTATTAATTGGTATTAATTTTTATTAATTCGTTTGTGTTCTTGAAAATTAATCAGTTGTTAATTAATTATAAATAGGTAATTCGTTTTTAACTTATATTTATTTGTATGTGTAAATAATTAATTATTACATAATATTAAATTGGTAATTCATTTTAATGAATGTTTTATTGGTATTGATATTTAATTCATTTTTATTAATATTTTAAATCATTACTTTCCCTAGTGTTAAACTCACTGGAGTGGGAATAGTAATTTTTACCCCTACACTATCCAACGCTTTCCCTACTGTTGCACTCTCTAGAGAGGGAATAGTAATTTTTACCCCTACACTATCCAACGCTTTCCCTACTGTTGCACTCTCTGGAGTGGGAATAGTAATTTTTACCCTCCCGCTATCCAACGCTTTCCCTACTGTTGCACTCTCTGGAGTGGGAATAGTAATTTTTACCCTCCCGCTATCCAACGCTTTCCCTACTGTTGTACTCACTGGAGTGGTGAATAGCAATTTGTAACCGTACGCTATCCAACGCTTTTCCTACTGTTGCACTCTCTGTAGTGGGAATAGTAATTTTTAACCCTACGCTATCCAACGCTTTCCCTACTGTTGCACTCACTGGAGTGGTAATAATAAATTTTACCCTCCCGCTATCCTACAGTAAAAATATTGTATATTTTTTATTAATATTACGTTAATATATACATATATGTATTAAAAAAATGTATGTTTATTTTTTTTACTTAAATTAATTATATACTAATTTTAAGGTTATTTAAGTATTTTTAAGTATGTTTAAGTTAATTATATGTATCATTTCATTAATTTTAAATTACTTTTTGACTAACTATATTTTTTTAACTATATTTTTGATTCAATATTTTTGTACTTACCTATTTGTAGATAGGACTTTGATATTTTTGCATTCTATAATTTGTCATCGATATTTGGAGAATTCTATATTTATGTATTCGATATTATGTCAGTGATCCCACCCAACACCTGCGAGACCTCAACTGGCTCCCCTTCGAGAAAAGATAGTACCTTCAAGCTACTCACGCACGCCTACAAATCCCTCCACAACACCGCACTCAAATACTTCAACTAAAGAGTCTCCTTTCATGTACCCAAAAGAAACCTCCACTCCGCCGACCTAGCCCTAGCAGAAACCCTGCACATCCGTAGAACCAGAGTGGGTGGAAGAGCCTTCTCCTACACCACAGCCAAAGCGAGAACGAACTCCCAGTCAACATCAGACACTCCCCTACTCTGCACACCTTCAGGAAGTGCCTCAAGACCTGGCTTTTCGGCTGAATCAGATTCCCCCCCCCCAGTGGCTTCAGACCCTCACGGGGGAGTAACTTGCTTTAAACCCCCTGATTGATTGAAAATAACATCGCGGGTACCACGCCCTTCGGGAAGCCAGCATTGCCAACAGGAGCAAGTGTGGGGGAAGAGGACAGATTCCAAACTCCCTGCCTCCTTGACTGACTCACTGCAGCGCCCGGAGGTGCTTACAATCACTTTGCGGTTCGCGCTCCTTGGGAAGCTCACATTACCTACAGGAGTCTGTGTGGGGGAGGACCCAGCTTTCAGACTCCCTGCTGCCTTGACTGACTCACTTCTGTTTCCGTAGGCACTTAAAATCATGTTGCGGGTCCCGCTCCTCTGGAAGCCTGTATTGCCTACAGAAGCCTGTGTGGGGGAGGACTACAACTCCCAGACTCCCTGCCTCCTTGACTGACTCACCGCCACGCCCGGAGATGCTTAAAATAATGTTGCGGGTCCTGCTCCTCTGGAAGCCCACATTGCCTACAGGAGCCTGTGTGGGGGAGGACTATAAGTCTTAGACCCCCTGCCTCTTTGACTCACTCACCATCATGCTGAAGGCGCTTAAAATCACGCCGTGATGCAGCTCCTCTGGAAGCCCCCATTGCCTACTGGAGCTTTTGTGGGGGAGGACTACAGCTCTCAGACTCCCTGCCTCCTTCACAGACATCGGTCAAAGAATCACTGCTGGCTAGTGGGGAATCTACAACAACCTCGGCAACCTCGACTCTTGTAATTTCCAATGATCCTAAAAGTCCTATTGTTAATAACGATGAAAGGGTTAGGGAAGCAAGGGGGGGGGCTGAAAATGGGTGCATTCAATTTATTTCGGAATCAATTTCATTATCTGAATCCAATTGACCACCACCATCTAAATGAGTAAGGAAACCCAAAAATCACCCTGTAGATACTTGTGAAATAAAGAAGACCACACAGAAAAAACAACCCTTTATTCAAACAAGGGCCCCCGGCGAATTGACGAAGCTCCGGTTGAAACCAATAATATGGCCTCTAATAACTTAATAAGTAGTAAGCTGGATGCCTTAGGGGGAAGCTCTTAAGTTTTTCGAGCAAAATGTTAATAACGCAGTGGGGGCGATGTCTAGTGAAAGTGGAAACTACACCTAATTCTTGCCTGGACCTGCTGAATTCCCTTGTAAATGGAAAAACGATAAAAGTTAAACATTTTACGAATGTCCAACCCTGTAAAGAGGCTTTAAATAGCCCCATAACTAACAAAATTATTCCCAAAAACTTCAACCCAGACCCTTTAAGGCGTACAAGTATTAATCCAACAGCAATAAAGGTAGAATGTGTGAAACGCATGTGTGAACACCAGATACTAGGGTGGCTGGTGATATATGTCAGGGCGCTACTGTAGTAACTACGATAGAGGATAATTGTTGTGAAACTTTAGAACAGGTAGATGACCGTTTTGACCTTCCACCTGCGGCCACCTCATACATGATAGTTTTGGCTAATGTGACACATTTAGCCACAAATAGGACCGACACCTGGTCTGTAAGGGACAATTTGAGGTTTACTCCCATCCCAAGACAAACAGAAATGTAACTTTATGGTACCTACTTATAATCGTTTCCAAAGCTTGTCAAACGTGAATGGGCAAGATTGACTCAATGGTGAGACCTCCACAGATACGGTGTAAGACCCAACAATCATCCCTAATTCAGTTAAAAAGGGATCTATGGCATGATAACATCAGACAATCTTTTAGTAGTCATACGTTAGTGTCCTCAGACAATAACAACATATATAGATCTGAACTAGCACCCTACGAACACCTAGATTTTGTATTTTGGAATGTGACAGGATTGCAGACTAAGGGGCAAAAATTTGTAACCAGCTTTCATTTTATATGCTCGCAATGAATCTGGTTCACAGAGCATAATCCACATTAACGGGTATAGAACATAGTTTACCCCTGCCATTCCATCTGCATATGGTAGACCAAAGGGTGGTTGTGCATGTATGCATCCAACAGCCTACAATTCACCAATATTTCTCTGGTAGAACACAATCCTTATTATCAATTAATATTATGTGAATTGTCCGGTCCTGCCATATTGGCCATAATCAATTTTTACAACAATGCCCCTCTGCAAGTTATCATTGAAATTCTACAGAAACTGAATGATGAATTGGAGCATATTTATATAAAGAACAGCAAGTATACCATTATCTTATAGGGTGGAGATTTTAAATTACGTTTGTGCAATGTACAGTTAAGTAAAGTTTGTGAAATGATAAATACAGAATATGTTGACCAAACTCACTTCAATCATAATGCTCCTGGGGATAGGATTAATGAATTATTATTTAACTTGGCCTTTGCTAACGAGATCTCCTCCCCTTACACCTTAGGTAAATGCACTTTTAAAGGGAGATATGCACATAGCATTATTGACCGTATTTTGCTGATCAGGCATATAACTTTCGTCCGCACTCAATTTCCCTAAGTGATCACTACCCTTTAAGTATTGGAATATCACCAAATGTATTTTTTAGGCAAAGGGACAATCAAACTGTTCCAAAAGTAGAGGAAATCGAGTTAGCAAGCCTTAACGGATATACCCTGTAGATGGACACAGATTGTACGGGAGGGGTTCCTTAAGCAACTTGTAGTTAGTAAAAGACAGGCCTTTAAGAATTCTCTAGATGATTCAGTAGCACCTAGTAATACCATCAAAGCCTTTTTGTCTATTGCACAGGGAGTGAACGAGAATCTGTCTGCTGTAAGTAAACATGCCAGACTAGGGCCCATAAACGGTTAAAAGTGGCACTTAATACATCCCCCAGATGTAATCTTGAGGTCCATAACTGTAGAATGGATTATAAGAAGGCTGTGAAGTTGAGAATGTTACAGATAAGGGAGACCTTCTGGGAATCTCTATTTGAGGCAGCTGCCAATAAGGATAACAGAGCTTTGTGGAGAATAATTCATTCCACACTGTTGATAGCAAATGAGGCCCCAGGTGAGAGATGGCTATTTTAGAAGATGATTGGATAGAGCATTTTACCACCATTTATTATCTTTCCAAAGTGGCACCGTCATTTGAGGAAGGACATAATCACATGGCAATAATAGATACCCCACAGACTGCCCCCATGACCACCTTTAGTATGGAAGAAGTGAATGAGGCAATACTAGCAAGCAAAGGTTGGTAAAGGCCCAAGTCCAGATGCAATTCCAGTTGATATTGCTCTATGGGGGCCTTTATTGACCTTAGTTCTTAGGGCATGCATAATAGCTGGTTTGTTGCCAACACGGGGCGATTCAATTATCGTCCCTATATATAAAAAGGGAGATCGGTCAAACCTGGCCTATTATATGCCAATCTCTCTATTTAATTCCCTGCTGAAGATTGCAGGATGTATCATACTGAATAGATTACAAGACTGAGCTGATACACACAGCATCCTCTCAGACTTACAATATGGATTCCATCCCGGGGTCGGAACAATAGAGCAGAGCCTCGACTTTATTTATTCTGTGTTTTATATAGCGCAGACATGACCCAATTAGGGTATCAGAGTGCTTCACAATTCCATAACCTAGAACTTTCGATGGCAGGTTTGACACAAACCTTTAAGCAACAGTAACAAATGTAAATAAGCAGTATGGAAGATTAAGGTGTTTGTGCTTATTACAACATACATACATGTCCTAATGATTACAAGAGATCTATCTATGTTAACATAGTCCATGAACTAGACAGTATCATAGCAGTGTCTGTTCTTTCATTATTTAAGGAATTTGCTCATAAGAAAAGTCTTAGCTTCTTTTTTGAAGACTGACGTGGACGTGATCTTTTTGATGCTCAGGTGGAGTGAGTTCCAGAATCTTGGTGCAACGCCAGAGAATGCTCTGTCATAAGTTCTCTTCTTACGGAGGAGGGTGAGTTTCAGTAAGAGGTCTCCATTACTCCAAGAAAATCTGCTGCCTCCTGACAATGTGATTTTCCGGGCTAGGTAAAGAGGTGTTTTGTAGTGTATCACTTTGTGTGTGATACATGCCATCTTTGGTTGGATTCTTGCTCCGTAAGATAACCAGTTAAGTGCTTTCAGGTGTGGAGTGATGTGGTCAAACTTTCTGGAGCCTGTTATGAGTCTTGGGCCTCATTGAGACAGGCTTTTAGCGAAGCTGTTGAAATCTTGGGTAATCCTGATAACTTTGTGCATCCATATTCAATCCTTCAGATGACCAAAGCCTGGACTGCCGTTTTGAGGTCTGACATAGATATGAATAGTTTAAGTTTTCTAAGATAGCTCAGATGGAAGCGGGCAGTTTTAATCATCGTGCAAATGTGAGATTGCATGTTCAGTTTGTTATCTAGTGTCATTCCAAGGTACTTGATGGAATCTACTAGCTTTGGGGTACAGTTTAGCGCAGTGATCAACTTGGCCCATTCCATTATCCGTGCTGACCTTTTCTGGGATGAAATCAGAAGGAATTCTGTTTTATGCAGGTTAAGCTTGAGATGACAGTTAGCCAATGAACAGTCCTCTTCAATGCCAGGTTCATAATGTTGATCTCTTCCAACTATTTAATTTTGATATATAGCTGTGTGTCATCGTTGTATAAATGAAAGGAGATGTTTGCCTGCTGTAAAATGTCAGATAGTGGGTCTAGTTAAAGATGGGAATAGTGTTGATCCCTGTGGTATTCAATAAGATTAGGGGTTGATGCTGATAGTATTTGGTTCACCTTGAATCTTTGTGTTCTGTTCTTTAAGAAGGATCTAAACCACTCTAGGATTGTGCCCGATAATCCCATCTTTTTCTCCAGCCGGTCTAGAATTTTGACACGGTTTACCGTGTCAAATGCGAGCGAGAGGTTGAGCAGTACTAGGAGCAAGTTTCATTTCGGTCTAGGGCAAGTAGAGCGTCATCCACAATGTGAAGAATTGCTGGTTCCATAGTGTGATTTGGTCTGAACCCCGATTGCAAGTCGTTCAGAAGTTCAGAAATGTGTTGGCTTAGTTGTTGTTGAACACATTTATTTATTTAATTTTTTATTTATATGTTTGTAACGCGCTAGGAATCGACTCCCAGAGGAGTATCTCTGCGCCTGTGACCTAGAGAGCGCTTTCAGCAAGTCCAAGGGGATGTTTTATGATTGAAACAAAAAGGTCTTAAGTTGTTTCCTGAAACTCAGGTGTTCTGTACATTTCCTAAGTGCCAAAGGTAATCCATTCCACAAGGTCGGACCAACTACGGACAGAGCTCTACCACCCTGCCTTACTTTTTTTACAGCTGGCACTGTTAGAAGCAGCTGGTTACTGGATCTGAGAGATCGCATCGGAATGTACAGTACAAATTTGTCTGCCCAATGTAATGGCCCTAATTCATTTAGACTCTTGTGAATAAGGCAGCAGATTTTAAATATCACCCTTTCCCGAATGGGGAGCCAGTGTAATTTAGTCAGGAGTGGTTTAGATGGAGTTCTTGGAGGAACATTTAGAACCAGCCTTGCTGCTGTGTTCTGCACAACCTGAAGTTTAGCTTTGACTCCCTCGTTGGCTGACAGCAGGAGCCCATTACAGTAGTCTAATCGACTAAGGATCAGGGCCTGCACTAAGGTCTTTCTTGTAACATCCGGAAGTAAAGGAAAAACTTTTCGTAGGAGGCCGATCACATGAAAACAAGTGCCCACCACTGAGTTGGCATATTGTTTCATGGAAAGATCTCGATCCAGGCGCACCCCCAAGTTTTTCACGACCAGTTTGGGTTCAGGTACTGGCCCAAGTTCCTGCGGCCACCAATCTGGGGTCCATAAGATCTTGGCTTCTCCAAACAACAGGACCTCAGTCTTCCTCACATTGCATTGAAGGCAGTTTGATAACATCCATTTGGCTACTGCCTTCATGCCATTGGAGAAAGAGGCCTTCATTTCGTTTGTAAGCTGCTTAAAAGGATATAATAGCTGTGTATTATCCGCGTAAGATACGGGGATGAAACCAAACTCTCGCAGAATGTTTGCCAGGGGGGCCACATAGATGTTAAAAAGAGTCGGGCTCAAACATGAGCCCTGTGGCACCCCCTTGGTAATTTCCATTTCAGCAGAACGAAACGTACCCATGCTGACGGTCTGGGTCCGGTTAGACAGAAATCTTTTTAGCCATGCTAGAGCCGTGTCCTTCAGCCCAATGTCAGCAGATCGTTCGAGTAGGATACTGTGGGAGACAGTATCAAACGCTGCTGACAGATCTAGTAGCACTAGAACAACTGAAAAGCCTCTATCTTGATATCTATAAAGATCATCTGTTACTGATAGTAACGCAGTCTCCGTGCCATGTTTGGGCCTGAAGCCAAACTGCGAGTGATCCAAGCAGTTGGCCTGCTCCAGAAAATTAGATAGGTGCCTATTAACGTGCTTTTCAGCTAATTTTCCCATAAAAGGGATTAGAGATATCGGTCTTAGATTAGACAGATCTGTCCATGGGATGGTAGAATTTTTCCTGATCGGTCTAATCGATGCTCTCTTCCATTCTCTAGGCACCTGACCATTTGTCAGTGAGAGGTTCACAATTCTCTGGATGCCTGGGCCCAGTATATTCCCAACAATTGGCATTATTCTTGCTGGAATAATGTCCAATGGGCTTCCACTTTTTATTTGATTAATGTAGCCATCTACCTCATCTGCAGAGATTGGGGGAAAATGCTAAGGAAGCTTAAGGGAGAGTTAGTTGGGATGTGTGGCATTTCCACTGTGGCAGATATATTGGCCTTAGTGATGTTATTATAGATCTTGTCGATCTTACTCGTGAAAAACTGTGCTACGTCGTCACATAATTGCTGAGATGTCAATTCAGGACTTTCACAGGCTGCAGGCTTAACGAAAGACTGTAGGACTTGGTACAGCTTTCTAGGGGCATTTCCTGCAGATGATAGGAGGGACGCAATGTGAGTCTTGCGTGCCAATCGAATAGCTTTATGGTAAATGGAAAGGGCCGACCAATAAAGATTCCTATCATCTTCATTGTGGGATGTTCTCCATACTTTTTCCAATTTCCTTGCTGCCCGTTTTAAAGAATGTAAATGCTCCGAAAACCACACTTCCTGCTTCTGAGCTGGGCGAGTTTTGAAAGTTTTCATTGGGGCAACTTTATCCACTACTGTCCACATAGCTTGATCAAATTTGGCTAGGGCATTATCAACTCCATCCGTGGAGCAAGCAGCTGGCTCAGTAAACCCTTGCTGGAAAATTTCCGGGTTTATCTTATGCCATGGTCTTCGTGTAATGGGTAGTGTCATTTTTAGTTTTTGGGGTTTCTCTGGCCTAGAAGTATAAAATTCCATAATGTAGTGATCTGTCCAGCTCACTTGTATGGGGAGGGAACAGTTAACAGCATGTGGTGTAGTCGAAAAGATAAGGTCCAGGGTATGCCCTGCCAAGTGCGTTGGTCCGCTATTAATCTGTGTAAGACCTAATAGCGCCAAGTCAGAGAGCAAAGATTGCGCCTCAGCACATTGTGTGATTTCACAATGGACATTAAAATCGCCAAGAAGTAAAAAATTGCTTCCGGGGTTGACATGGCTGGCCAAGACTTCCAACAATATGGTGGTGAAGTTGGCACATGAGCCCAGAGGGCGATAGACTAATGCCCCTTTTCGGCTCATAGTGCGTGAAATTTCAATCTTAAAAATTAATATTTCCAGCTCAGGAGTACTCCGTTCCTCTAGAATGGATAATCGTATCTCTTTTTTATACACAATAGCGATGCCTCCACCCGTTTTAACTGGGCGATCTAATCTGACTATATGATAGTCCTGTGGGATCCCTAAGGTGATGGCTGGGACCGTATGTGGCTTTAGCCATGTTTCTGTAAGAAAACATAGGTCTGGTTGTGTAGATGAGATGAGCTCCCAAACTTCCGCATGGTGCTTGGGCAATGATCTAATATTACACAGTATGTTCTTATCACCAAGTCTTGGTTCAGGTTCGGTCTTCCCTACAATGGAAAGACAGAGTCCGTGATCTTTGTCCTCAACATTGGCCTGAAATTGGCAAGTGCGACAGGAAAACAGGCATACTGGAGGATATCCCACCTCCCCTGAAAATCCCAACTGTGCGGGCGTCCACATATTACACAAATCTTGTGATGTGTAGCTTACTCCAGTACTTTGGCTAACATGGGAATATCTGTTACTGGTCGAAAGTTATTAGGGTCTGAGGGGTTCTCTATAGGTTTTTTTAAGATTGGAATGACTCGCCCCGTTTTTAAGCAGTCTGGTAAGGAGCCTTGGGATAGCGAAGCATTGATAATTTTGGTCCATGAGGGGATGAGCTAGTGGTTGATCGAAGACCAGCATTGTGGGGGAAGTGGATCATTGAAATGGTTGTTTGGTTTTATGGTCAAAAGGGTTTTGGCGACATTTTTATGGTCATAATACTTGCATTCTGACCAAAGAGCAATATTTTTGGGCATTTCCTGAACTGGTTGAGGCTGAAGCCTAGCTGGAGTCCTCTTTTGAATCAAGGGGGTCTCCGTGGCATTCTTGAGCTCGATCTCCAGGGAGTTGGCTTTGGCTGTGAGGAAGGAACAGAATTCTTCACAGCTGATTTCCGATTTTTTTGCTTTTAGCGATGATTTTGCCATTTTGTTAGATTGATCTTTTAATAGTTTGAAGAGTTTCCAGTCTGTTTAATGCATTATCTAGTTCTATTCTGAAGAAGTCTTTTTTTGATTTTAGAATACTTTCATTGTAGGTGTTTCTGGCCTATCATAGTAAATTTAGGTGGGGGGAGGATGGATGTTGTCAACATTTCCGTTCTGTTAGTCTGAGATTCCATCTTTCTTCATTGAGGGATTTGTTAAACCAAGAGTTATTGTCTTTGTTCGACATTCTTTTGAGTTTTAAAGGGCCTATGTCATCAATTATTTTCGTCATCGTAGTGTTGTAGTGTCCGTGAGTTTGCTGATGCCTGCCATGTTGTTGGGAGGTTGCAGTTCTTTCTCACATCGTGCTACAAGATTCTTCAAATTAAGACCTTTGGTGTCACGGACCCATTGTCTGGTTTTGATTGGTTGTGAGGAGGATTTCCTCTTTATGTATGATACTTTGAAGGTAATAATGTGATAGTCTGACCAGTCACAAGGTTTGATCTTGATTGTATCAACAGCTTTTTCTTCAGAGATGATCCAATCTAGTGTAGAGTCCTTCGTGTGGGTAGGTAGATTGCATGCTTGAACCGAGATTTGATTTCCAAGGTCGACTCTGGGCGAATTGACCTGACTATCATTGGGGTCTTCCCAGTGAAGATTAAAGTCCACTAAAAAAATATCATTGGAGTGAGGAGCGGAGTTTTGCTATGATGATTTCTATCAGCTGGTGTATGAATATGGTGTTTTTGCCTGGGGATGGAAAAACACGTGAAGTTTGCAAATTTGGTTATCTGTGGATATTAAGGATAGCCCGAGGTATTCAGATGATTCAAAGGTGTCTGAGTGTACTCGATGTCTGATCTATGTATACAGGCCATGCCTCCCCCCATTTTGTTTATCCTGTCAAGCCTCACAATGGGGAAGATGATTCCGATAGCCATGATTCTATTAGGATAGTTATGTCAATTTCCTAGTTTAAGATGAGGTTGGCTATGTCTATGGCTTGTTTCTTTGCTGAGTGGCAGTTAAGTAGTAGACGTGAAATAGGTTTCAGTGGGATGTCCCTTTTTGAGTCTTGCTTTCCGGGAATTAAAGGCACTTTTTCCAGGTTATTGAGGTTTGGTTTTCTGTGGTTCACCTGTGAGGTTCTATTTGCGTTACTTGGGACTGATTGAATTTTTTGTTTGTCTACCGCATGGGGAAGATTGGGCGATGATCTATAGGAAAGCAATAGGATTTGTAACTCCATATCTGTGAGGTTTTTAATTTGATTGAGAGGTCGGTATAGTCTGTTTTTCAAGGACATTGATGTAGTATTTAGTTTGCTGTGTGGTGCCTATATTGATTTCTGAAAAAGGTCTATTTTTGAGAGGTATTGTTCTGAGAGGTGTAAAATGTTCTTCATATCTCAGATAACTAGTTGCAAGGCCCTGTATGTCTTGTTTGATTTGGAGCTGAGAGTATCTAGCTCCAGACATGAGGGAGGATAGATGAGCGCTTGTTGGGGTGAGCCTGCAAGTTTGTGTAATGGTGTGCTGAATAAGTCTAACTTCAAGTGACTTTGGCTACTTTCTGACCTTACTGTAGATAGTATCCTATTTGTTAGGGGTATCTCCAGTTCCTTATTATCGATAGTATGTTTACATCTCTGGTTGTCCTGGGTAGTGCCTGCTGACTCTGCCAGACGGTATTTATGTAGAATAAAGTGGGGCCTGTTGTTGGTGCTAGGAGCCAGTAATCTGGCTGCGGAGAAGGGGCTAGGAGCCATGCGGCTATTGGAGATGGGGAGCAATGTTGCTTTAGTGTGTTGCGGGCTGATGTTCCTGGCATTGGGGATTCTGGACTTGTGTTTCAGCTACTAGAGCTCATGAACGCAGCCAGACAGATTCTACCTTATCAGGTTGACTCATGTCAACAGGCTTGTGAGTTATTGTTTTGTTGGAGTTTTGAGACACTCCTGGGAGGGTTAACGTTTTGTGCGATATGGTATTGATGAGTTTTTGAGGGAGGGCTGTAAAGAACTCACTCTTTTAAAGAGGTGAAGTAGTCATGAAATAGTTCTAGATCTTTGTTGGCTGCTTGTGTAAGTATCATGCCGTTTTTATAGCATGTTATATTCAGTGTAGCTCTTAGATTCAGAAAGGGTGTACTCAGCATCTTTGTGCCGTATGAAATGTTTTTTCGTTCCGGTACATTTAGCTATTTCATCAGGATATTGCGCCATTTAGCTATATTATTGGTGAAAAATGTTAGATCGTTAATATTGGCGCCTTTTATTTGTTAAAGGAAGGGTCTGAGATTAAGGTTTCTGGGTTTCTTATAAGTAGATTGTGTTTAAAGGTTTTGGTTGCATTTTTCGACAGATTTGAGGGGTATACTATAGTATAGGAGTTACTTCCTGCAGGTTTCAGAATGGTCCCTGACATATCTGTGTGTAATGATGTCATTCCCTATATATTTTTCCTCTCTTATATCATCTTCCTTTAAGCAGCGTGAAAATTAGGACGCCTTGTATTATGAACTTCTTGTGCTGGTTGGATTCAGTTATGATGATTGAGAAAAAAACATAAAATAAAAAATAATGGCCACCTCCCTGCTAGAAGCATACAGTGCAGGTCTATTTCTACCTTCTTAGTTTCACTCTCCCTGATCATATCAGTCCTTTTTAGGTCTCGTCCTGCGATTGCAGGCCAAAGGCCTGCTGTCGCAGAGCGAGACTATTGTCATCATTCTGGCTTTCAAGGACTGAAAGGGAGAGGACAAGAGACTGGCACGCGCACACATGCAGCAGCCTGCCGGGATCAGGTCGCGCGCGTCAACACGCGCTCCGATTCCGGCAGGCTCTTCACAACACACATACAACCCTCCCCCCCCATACACACACACATACATACAGAGCCCCCTCCCCTCCCGCATACACACACGCACGCACGCACACACATACGCAGAGAACCCCCGGCACTTACACACACATCCCCGACCTCGTCGTCTTCGCGCTCCCTTGCCCCCGCTCCTCTGTGGTGCGCGCGCACCACAGGTTTCTATCTAAACAGCCAATCAGGAGGCAGAACTCCTTTCAGAGATGCTCTCTCTCTGGTCCGCTATCATTTTTTAAGGTTTGCTGGCAGAATGCTTATCGTTTGTAAACACGTACAACTCTTTAAAAATAGCTCAGATGAAACAAACAGGGCATTTCTGGTCATGCACAAACGCCAAACACAACAGTCCGTGTTCCCAGATATGGACGGCTCTTGCTGGGCGTTGGGGCTGCAAGAGAGCAGCGGTGGAGGTAGAAATTAAAAGCAGGCTGGCTCCTACCTGGGTAAACCCCCCGCGGGGCTGGCGCATCCTAATATTAGCCTCGGGCTCTGCACAGGCAGAGAGGTGTTAGTCCTGCTCTCCCTGCGCACAGGTTGTACCTCGGCTCGTGCTCGACGCAGGCTCCGGAACTATGAACAGCTGCTGCGTGTCAGTCGCTGCCCTGCCGCGCGCTGCTGTTTACTTCTTCGCGCTTTTGTGATTTCGGTGTGTACTGCGCAGCGCTCCGACGAGGAACCACCTCACACAGAACGTCGAATTTGTGTAAGCCAACGGGAAAATGCGTCGCTAAGTCCTTACGTTTTGCTGCATCCATATTTCAATGGGATGGATTATACGTGCTACTTCGAAGAACTTAACCATTTGCTTGAAGACTGTGTGCGCGAGCCTCCCCGCACCCAGGCCTGCCACGCGCCTCGAGGTAAGCTGGTCTGTCGAGATTTAGCCCCCTGTTCTGATTGTTGGAAACCGCAACTGCAGTGTTTTGCATTGTATTGCATTAACGTAGAGTGTTAGTGTATGTAGTGCTTACTGTCCTACGCGAGGTGTTGAGGCGCTTTACAGCAGGTAGCAACCCACTCCAGAACCTAAGGTTAGTAGTTGGTGTAGTGTTGTTGTTTATTGCTGATTATTTGGGTTATCCTGGTTCTCTCAAGGAAACCACTCCACGCATTTACTCCAGTTGCTTTGTGGGAGATTACATTAGTAGCTGTTGGATGTCATTGCTGGTGTGAGTTCCTGCAGATGGTTGATGGGATGAACAATTAGGCCGCAGGGGGTATGGTTTCAAAAGGGAGGAGGATTGTGTCTGTGAGGCGAGGTGCAGGCAGTATGCAGAAGTAGAATCATAGAAAGTAAGGTAGACAGGGGTAGGAGTTCGTCTACTGGAAGGAGGTAAGGAATGCAAAGGATGGAGGCTGGGGCGAGGGCCATTCAACGGAAAGACAGGAGAGAGAACGACCACTAGTTTGAATTCAAGGTACATTTTTTATGCAGGGTTTTAGGAATATAGGGGGGGGAAGGCTTTTTAAGTAACTTGAAATCTGAGGTTGTAATACTGTAGGGAGCACAAATAGTTAATGGAAACTGTACTGTACTGTCATTTTTTTATACATAGCATGCATTTGGTTATGCATAGTCATCAGCTTACCGCCATATTTTTCGGGCAAGTCACCGAAGTGTTACTAAGTAGAGAAGTAGTACTACAGGAGTACCCTTTTATTGTACTCTGGCATGTTTTTGCGGAATGGATACGAATAGTCCAACTGCTAGTTTATAAAACAGCAAAGAGGGCGCACTGCTTTCTATTATTCTATATGAATCTATATTTCCGGAATATTCACATTTTATTTCCCGTTGACATGTTTGAATGCCAAGTCACAAGGCATTTAAGAGTACTTAAAAGAGTACTACAAGTTTGCTACTTTATGTACTCGAAGGATGGTTTTGGGAGTACACGTGTCCAGTGTTGTGCATAGCCTCTGTCAGCACTCCTTCGCAGGAGTTTATTAATAGACCACAATGGAATACAAGCCTCCCTCTGTGTTTCACTAAGAGTACTATGGCACAATGCGGAGTTGTCAGTATTGCTTGTACACACAAATCACTGCTCAGCAAAAATGTATGTGTGTCTGCCAGCTTAGCCAGTCCTTGTCAACAGTTTAGGTGCATTAGCCATGGATTGACTTTGGCGTGCATTCTCATGCAATGAATCTTATTAAGCAGTTATAAATATAACATTGCACAAGTGCAGTGCAGGCCAGCAGCATTGCCATTTGCAATGAAAAATCAGTGCAAAAACATTTGCCATAAAAATCTAGTGCACATCCTCACATTTTGCAGAAATCTATGCAAGAGTCAGTGATGCACTAGTTGGTGTAAATGTTTTTTGTTTTTGTTTTTTTTGGCAAATGTCAGTCGGAACAAATGGCAGTAATTGCACTGTCCTGATGGTGGATCAGAGTCCATGTTTATTGTGATTGCGCATCCCCCTGGAGTATCATCTTTGACAGTTTAAACTCTGAAAATTGGCCAAAGATATCGGTACATGTGCTAGTGTTTGAACAACGAGTGGGTATGAGGGATACAAGTTTATTCTTTTCACTTTGTTTCGTCCAAAGGTGTTTTGCTTTTTCCCCTGCTTTGTTGTTTTCTTTAATAACTAAAGTGAGTAGGAGTTCCCCCCCGGATACCCGGGAGCCAGGACCACTATCATGTTTCGTAAACAGCTGAGTTTGTGTTCATTTCATCGTGTGCTCCTTACCATCGTGCAAATCGTCGTTGCTGATGGGGCCACATCTGGGCACTGAGTGCAGAATGATCCCCCATTCCCCAGTGGTTGTCTCTAATTGCTATGTGAAGTATTGTCTGTCACCTGTTCCAGCAAGCACCTGGAGGTGTGCAGAGAGGCGCTGACAAATGTCCCCACGTCCTCAGGCTTAGCTAGTTAAGGGTTTCAGAGCTTCTAGACTCCCTTTTGGCGGGTTCCTGGTTTAATAAAAGAGAACTGTTCTGGAACTAGAGTGGATAACAACGCTATATGGTTCTAAAGAATTGTTTTTTTTGTATTTTTTTTTAAAGGGCAATTTTTGGTCGCAACAAACAATGTGTTCCATCTACATAATGGAAATGAATTGTACAGAAAGTGGTATCACATGGCTATGAAAGAAAAACACAGAGAAAAAGTTGAATAGTTTAAAAAAAATCCACACTCGTCCTCCTTCGCCCATTATTCACACTGAGATATGATTGGGAAACATGATTTAAAATAGTCAACAATAGAAAAAAAAAACAGAGCGATGTTGGAACATAAAAAAAATCAGAACAGAAACAGTATTATGCTACACCAGAAGGTGAAAGCCTTGCCCAGGCTTGCGCGCATCGAGCGGAGCGAGAATTCAAGTAGCCAAAATCCTCATGAAACCACCAGCTTTTTGCTGGCGTTTTCATGAAGTTCACGTGAACCACGTGATCAAACACGAACGCGCATCAGCCTCCCTCCCTCCTAATTGCATTTGCCGCACAGCACATCAAAGGGCTGCGCCCAGCGTGCGCTCTGCGGCTTCTCGGCTTCTCCTCCCCTAATTATTCTTGGATGGCCGGCCGGCACACAGCCTTCCTTGCATTT
The DNA here is from genome assembly GCF_964261635.1 of Lissotriton helveticus. Lineage (NCBI taxonomy): Eukaryota > Metazoa > Chordata > Amphibia > Caudata > Salamandridae > Lissotriton > Lissotriton helveticus. The sequence continues at coordinate 724,212,177 of NC_136067.1, forward strand.
CTCCTCCCCCTCCCCAGCCAGCTTCCCCCAGGCCGTGTTCCCTCATCCCTCGCACCCCCTCCTCCTTCAGGCCCCCACCATTTGCTTCCATTTGCTTTTGCTTGTTTAAACTTTGAGTGCGAGGCGCGCGCATGCACGCACCACTCTCGCATGCTTTTTTTTCGTCCACTCTCCCGCTTTCCTTTCCTTTAATTCCTCTTGTTCGATTTCTTTCAGCATTTTCCTTTTTTCGCCTCGCTCTCTGTTACTTCCATAATCAGTTGCCAAACTCCACTCCGGAGCTCTCCAAGTGAGCCACGGAGAGGGGGGCGGGGGTCCACCGGCAGGCCTGAGAAATGATGTGCACACACTCCACTTGTCATTTTCTCCCGAGAAACAAAGAAGGGGGCTGAGCACCGGTGCGCCCTGCCTTTCCAGGGTTAACTGGCATTTCTAATACTTCTCACCTAGGCTGACATGACAGATGCCGAGCCTCCCTCCCGGTGCAGACAGTCTGATGGGCCTGGCTGTGCTGGGGAACAGTTTTGATGCTTCCTACTTATGATATGATTGATTTTCTTTCTGCAGCACATCACTTTGGGATGTGGTGAAGGCTGCCTGACAGAGGCCTGCGTGCCCTGACCTCCACATATGGCCGCCTGAGAGACTGAAGGCTGATGACGGCAGAAACCTAAACAAGCATTGGCATGAATTGTTCTCTTGTACAGGGTGTGGTTCCCCAGTCCTGGAAGCAGGCAATGATCATCCCCCTGCTCAAAAAACCTGGTTTGGATGTGGAGGTGTTGGCAAACTACAGGCCTATTTCGCTCTTGCCTGCTTTCGCGAAGATCATTGAAAAGCATGTGCACAAGGTGCTGGCCGACTATCTGGAGTCCCATGATCTACTGCACCCCACTCAATCGGGTTTCCGCACCAATCTTAGCACCGAGACTGCCCTCCTGGAAGTTTCGGAGGCGATCAAGGAGGTGCTGGACTCGGGTGGCAGGGCGATGCTGGTGTTGTTAGATCTGTCGGCGGCCTTTGACACCGTCCCCCATGAGGGCCTCCTTGCAAGACTCTCTGAGATTGGTCTCGGGGGGCGGTGCTCCAGTGGTTTCGATCATTCCTGGCAGGCCGTCGACAAACGGTCTGGGCCTCCGCCTGCTCTGCCGAGATGTCGCCACTGGGTGTCGGGGTTCCCCAGGGCTCAGTATTGAGCCCCACTCTATTCAACATCTTTATGACCCCTCTGGCGGCTCTGGCGGAGTCTTTCGGGGCTCAGATCGTTTCCTACGCTGATGACACCCAGCTCCTCTTTACCTGTGAGAGAGGTGCGGATTTCGATGGAGGTAGGATCCAGGGTTGCCTTGAGGCTGTATTTCAGTGGTTTCAACATCATAGCCTCAACTGGAAAGTGTGGTGGCCTGAGAACATGTTTCCACCAGCAAGTTCTTCCCAGGTGGCGAAAAACCTTGGGATCAAGATTGATAACGGCCTCACTTTGCGCTCACAGGTAATTGGTCTCACGGGCACCTGTTTCGGCTTGCTCCGGATGTTGCGTAAGTTCCTCCCTCTGTTATCTCAGGAACACAGGAAGATCACCGTGCAGGCGATAGTTGGCTCGAGAATTGATTATGCTAACGCCCTCTATCTCGGCCTGCCGGAATATCTGCTTCAACGGTTACAGGTGGTCCAGAACTCTGCAGCCCGGGCCATCTTTGGACTATCTCGCCGGGCTAGAGCCTCGGGTCTCCTGGAGGCACTGCACTGGCTGCCTGTCCGGAAACGGATAATTTTTAAGATTCTGACTCTGGCGCACAAAGCCCTGCACGCCTCCGGTGCGAAATATCTTCAAAAAAGATTGACCTTCTACCATCCAGTCAGGTCGCTGAGGTCTGAATCCCTGTTCCTTGTGGCAGTGCCTCGTGTGAAGAGGGCACGCATTGGTGGCCGTTCTTTTAGACTACTGGCGCCCCAATTGTGGAATAAGTTGCCAATGGCCCTGCGCAGTATTCCAAACTTGTTGGCCTTTAGGAAGGGGCTCAAAACTTGGCTTTTCACCTCTTAGTTTTTTTCTTTGAGCTCTGACGGTTTCCTTTCTGTTTTTATCTGTTGTGTTGTAGATAGCTTGCAAAACAAAGCGCCGGGACACTCTTTGAGTAGCCGTGCGCTATATAAAACCCCAGTATAACATAACATAACATATAACATAACAATAGGTCTCGCTTGTGGGACCTTATAAGTATTTAGTTTTGCAGCACAATATCCTTGTTGCACCAAGGATATTGTGCTGCAAAACTAAATACTTATAAGGTCCCACAAGCGAGACCTATTAGCTATGTCAATGCTTGTTTCCGTTTCTGTTATTGGAGCATGTGTTTGCATCTAGAGCAGTCTTATTTCTTAGATTATTCTTAGTTGTTTATTTGCCTTGATGGTAACAGACCTTTTTCTGTTTCGGTTATTGGGGGGGTGGGGCCTGCTCAATGTACTGCCATTTTGTAGCTTGACTGGAAAGTGGCAAGGAAAGATGTCTGGGCAACAAAGCAACAAATCCAACTCGATTCCCAGTGGATCCTGACAAAGTCCCCTTATTCTATTTCACTCCAATTATTGATCAGTCTACCTTCCTCATATTCATCATCCCCAATACGTGTGTGCTAAACACGAGGCTCCAAGTGATCACTGTACGCGACTGCACCGCTCTGGTGCAGTGATTTAAAGGCTGGGGCTGCTGCCCTGCTGCAAAATCCTTGCCGCTTTGCCAGTGCGAACCATACATGGGGCTGCTGCCTCGCTCACTCCTGTCTCCCTGCCCTTGATATCCATGAGCTCAGGGCAACCGCATCATCCCGTGCCAATCTGTAGGGGGGTCGATGTGGAGCACCCTCGCCGCCCGCTCCTATCTCCAAGTTATCACGCTCCTGGTGGGTGGGGCACATGAGATCTAGGCATCATTCTGGCGTAGAATCGCTACGATGTAGGAGCGGCTCTCCTGCAACCACACCCACGACGATGGGAGGGCTCCCCGGCAACCTCCAGACGAGCTTGCACAGATTTCCTCCTCATCAGGGCAACCCTCCCTCAGTACACATGCTCTCCGTTTCTCACCTTGAAAGCTGTATTTCTGATTTCCGTATGACGCGCTGAAGAGCTGCCGTGAAAGAGTGTGTTGCTGCCGGTTAACAAGTTAAGCAAAACCTAAGCATGCTACTTGGGAAGTATGTTAAAATCAAAGAGGGGAACATATACTTGTTGTTGATCTGTCTTTGGCTTTTGTCTGCATCATACATGCCAAACTGAGGTCAATTATGAAAAAGCTGGTGGTAGAAACATCAATCATCAGCGTTTTGAGGGGCTTATACTCAGGATGTAATGCAAGGGTCAGATATGGTACTAGAAGGGAATGCACAAAAGCATTCTGGGTGGAGAGGGGGTGAGACAGGGCTGTGTACTTGCCCCCATTCTGTTCTCCCTATATATAAATAGTGTGGGTGTGGTGCTTGCTGCATCCTCTAAAGATCCACTGCAAGTAGGGACCTGCGCTGTACTGGCCCTATTCTACACCGACGACCCCTTCCTCATGGCACACACTCCACTTGCTCTCCAGTCCTTGCTCACAAACTTTGTTGAACACATGCATGATGTTGATAAATCAATAAAAAACATTTGTTATGAAATGTGGGGAACTAACTGCTAACTGCCCAGATCTAAATATTCATGGTAAAACTATAGGCTGTGCAGATAATTTTTCCTCTTTGGGAATCTTATTTAACAAAGAGTACCTATGGAAAAAGGCAATTTCCAATGGGAAGCTACAGTTCAGTACAGCCTGTATGGCACTCACAGGGTTTTCCAGACGACTGGGCTCTAAACCACTAGAGCTAATGATGTCAATGTATAAACCTAAATGCCTTAGTGTCACACTTTATGGGGCGGGTGTGTGGGGACACAATAAATGTGGCGATATACTACTGGTTGAGAACAAGTTCTTTAGGTATCTTCTTACCATGCCGAACTCGGAGCCCACATTATCATAGACCTCATCACGCTACAGCCTATACTACTCTGGTATAAACTATGGACATCTGCACACACTCATTTAAACTGTGCTATAACTACAGACTGTCTTAAATCTAGCTTATACCAGCGTATTCCATGGCTTGTCTATATTCAATGGATTTATAATGATTTGGGCCATCTGGAGTATTTTGAGAAGCCTGAAACACTAGACATTATCAACAGGGACTCTCTAGAAAATGAAATTATTACACATCTGGAGAACATCAGACTTACATCCAAAATCTTTAAACCCAGTGTTCTGAAAAATCAGACGATTTTAACAACTCACCATATGCAAACCTACCTTGTAGCAGTTTTGAATTCAATGCATAGGTTTGTCTTGACTTGTCTAAGACTGGGCACTTTCCACTGGCTTGTCAGTTTTCCAAACATAAATGACTGGTCCACAATTTTAACAAGTTGCCCCTGTAGTGATGCCATTGCTCAGAACACTATGCATGTAGTGTTTTTTTGCAAGTTTTATAATCATCAGAGGAAGGGCTTCATTATACCAATTTTAAGAGGTGTACACGTCACGCAATGTCAACCTGCATATTTATATTTACAAACCTTGCCTTCTCTGGAGATCTGTTGTATTATGGCAACTTTTATGTCAGAGGTTTCCAATAGGGGTGGGCGGAATTTGTGTAGTCGCCCTATGCCAATCTCAGCGAAATGGTAAAAAATCTCTGCAAGCACGCATAGTTCTGCGAACACGTGGAATTGCTTGTTCCGCCCGCTCGCGATTTTTTTTTCCTGTTCGCACACAGATTTGGCCTCTGGATTTTCACCCCATAAATCTGTTAGTGTTCTTTTTTGGAACATAGCTGGTCTCCGCAGTAAGTTGAGCAATACCTCTTGGTTAGGTTTTATAGAAAAATGTAACAGTCTATGTGTGCAAGAGACCTGGGCAATAGATAAAATACATATAAATGGCTACTGGGCTTTTCACACACCAGCAATTTGCTCGACACATGGAAGATCAAAGGGGGAATCTGTGTTTATGTATCTAATCTGATTGGGACAATAAAGTCTGATATGGTAAATCAAATAATATCGATATGTTTAGACAGCAAACATACACTTGTAAAAACTAATGTTTATAACAATACTGAAAGAAAACGGCGGGGGGCTGTAATGATGATGTTTAGTCAAGATCTCAATAAATTAAAAGTAACCATTGATATCGAAATGATTAACATATGGGGTGGCGATTTTAATATTTGGCTATGCCTATTAGTGGGGCTTGGAAAATGTGGTCTAACAGTGGTCTAACCGTACAGGATGATGATCCCCGATGCATTTCTCTCCCTCAGATAGGGGGAGTTGTACAATGAATTCCTATTCACACATGATCTGGGCTTTGTGAATTGTTTATGCTCCCCTACAGTGGACTTTGGGCACACATTTATAGGGAGGGGGTTAGAATCCACAAAATATTTTATATTCGCCGCAAACCCTTACACAAGCTATATTAAGAGCTATCATATCCATAAGAATGTCAGGAGTGATCACCTGCCCCTAAAAATATACATCATAATTCCAGCTGCCTTAGAAAGGCAACACAACTATCAAGTGGCAGGGACTCAAAGGTACAGTTGGGCAGGCTGAATTGATACACGCTGCGTTAACCCATCCAGGACCCTTCAGAGCTTAATAAACAAATAGTAACTAAGGCCAATGATTCTATTTTAATGTGCCTGGATGAGTTCACCTCCCATGAAAATATACTGCTAGCATTCTCTGAAATCACTCCGACTGTTCAAAACTTGCTTAGAGCTGAAATTAAGGAAAGTCGTCACAATAAAAAGGGGTGGTTTGATTCAAATTGTACAAAAGCATATACAAAGCTCAAAGAGTCACTACATAAGACCGAAAGGGATTTGGGGGAGATTAGAGAATGTAGGAAACTCTATATTCAGGCCAGACGATTAAGGCAGAAGGAACTTAAAGAAAAAGCCTTGGTCACTCTACAAGAAGCTTCCATAAGCAAAGATAGCTCTTCCTTCTGGCAGGCAGTAAATGCACCTTTTTTTACAAAAACGAATATACCGACGATAGAAGTGGCAATTGAGGAAAATGTTTGAGTGGATTTCTTCTCAAGTGTGTATAAATTGCAGAGGAGTACAGAAAATGAAAAAGAAAGTGCAGAATAGTTGCAGGATGGGGCCTTTGTTTCCTTCCCTATTGATTTTCAGAAAAAACATAATGATGTTAATGGAGCAATAAAGGCAAGCAATAGTGGTAAGGCACCCGTAGCAGATGGGTTGCCGAGTGACCTGTTTGAATCCATACCATCTCTATCGACACCAATAATTACTCCGGTCCTCCAAGCATGCTGTATGAAAGGCTTTATTAGCACCTGTCAGAATCGGTCATAGTATCAATATTCAAAAAAGGGGAACGTGATAACCCTGCATGCTATCGACCGATATCTCTTTTAGACCCCCTGATGAAGGTAGCAGGAAGGTTTGTTTTAGAAAGGTTGCAAACATGGGCTGAAGATAACAATATTTTAAGTCATGTACAATACGGTTTTAGAGTGGGCCTAGGTGTAAATGAGCAAGTTCTAAATCTCAATATTTTAATAGGAAAATATACCCAGGCTAAACCAGGAACGTTTTACCTGGCATTTGTCGACCTCACAGCCGCTTTTAACTGTGTGGTTCATAGTAAATTATGCCAACCTAAAAGTGGACACGGTCCTGGTTCAGTTCCTACGACAACTATATAAGGGGGCAACTATGTAGGTCCCATATGGAACCAAAGGAGAATGCTCATCATCATTTAACGTAGAGAGGGGGGTGAGACAGGGATGCATCTTGGCCCCATTCCTGTTCACTCTATATACCAACGCACTGGAGCAGGAGTTGGTGGCTAAGACGAGGGATCCACCATACATTAACAGTCGCCCAATAGTCTCTCTACTCTACACAGATGATGCTGTGCTAATGGCACACACCCAGGTAGGACTGCAGAAAGCTTCCATATCCAAATTGGTTTTATGGAGGATATAGGGTTAAAGTTGAATGCAAAGAAGACTTTTGTAATGACTTGTGGGTGAAAGAGAAATAAATGCAGGAGTCTCAAAGTTGGAGAATATAGGATAGAATCTGTAAATATGTTCACATACCTGGGAGTCCTGTTTAACAGTACTCACACTTGGGGCCAGGCTGTTAAGAGCAGGAGTCTTCTTTTCATGAAATCAATTATGGCCCTTAAAAACTTTTCAAAGAAAATGGGCAGTAGACCCCCGGAAATTCTCTTTAAAAATTACCCAGCAAAGTGTGTGAGTGTGGCCATTTTCGGGGTGGGAATTTGGGGATTTCATGATCCCTCCCCATCCAATTGATTGAAAATGCTTTTCTCCAATTTATATTGGCTGTGCCTGCTAGCTCCCCCGTTTATAACTGTCATTGTGAGTTAGGGATAACATATATCTCAGATACCACCCGGGTGCAACCTCTGCTTCTTTGGCACAGAGTTTGGACTTCCAGAAGTACAGGCCTAAATCAAGAAATAATAAGGGACTCTATGAAGTTGGATCATGCTACAAAGATTAGCTTGTTAAAGTACATAAAAAACCTTATACATGATCTAGGGCATCTAGAGTATTATACATCCCCAGAGTCACTGAACTGTATAACCGGAAGGAGTTTAAGGCAATCTGCATGGCCCACCTGGAAGCAAACAGGTTGGTAATGGAGATTAACAAGCCAGCGGTTATCCAACATCAACTGACCATAATCACCTACGACATCCAACCGTACCTCCTACGCTGTCCGGGGAGAGTATCATAAGTATATTTTAATGTGCTTTACGTTTGGGAACTTTTACTAACTAATTAGCTACCCTGAAATTAATATATGGTCCAGAGAACTATGCTATTGTTCCTGTGATGGTATCTCCCCTTAGACAGCAATTCACGCGATCTTATTCTGCAAACTCTATGTTAAGGAAAGAACCAGATAGATCTTGCCCTTGTTAAAATCAGGTGGATGGGGACAATGTCAACCGGCCTTTTTATATCTAGAACAACTAGAAAATGGGTACTGCATTGAAGTTATGGCGGTTTTCTTGAAAAGCGTACTGAGAGCTAGGAAAAGGATTAATGTTTGATTACTGTTCGATAGTAGAAATTGAATATCCTACATTATGTAGGACTGCCTGATTTACCGTATTACAGGGATAACATTGTTTGAATTAGCCTAGTTGTATATAATGAATTATTAGAATTGTGTACATATGTATTTTATACAACTCTAATAAATGACGATTTTAAATATGTAACCGTGTGCATATGCTTTTTTAAGATGTTTTTATGAAATGTTATTTTACATGCTTTCATCTGCTTGCTTTTGTGATTTTACTAGACTAAAATCGAATAAAACTCTTTTTGATTTGATTGATTTGAGTATGCTTGCTAGGCCAGGTGAAGAGCACATGGCGGACCCAACATGAGGTCTTTGTCCTCATTCTCCACTCTAGCTTTGCTGAATTACTGATAACACTGCCATAGGAACTTTGTGTTAACACAGGGAAAATAATTCACCCAGTGCTGTATACCAATTCTCTGCACTAATACACTGTGGCATTGCTATTTGATTGTAAACCTTCTTTTTACCAATGTTATGTTATGTTATGTTAAGTTATTGAACTTCCAAAGCGCACGAAAACCCGTAGGTGTCTTGGTGCTAAGTTGGGTATTGGAGTGAGACAGTAACAGGAAAAAAAGGCTAAGCATTGAAAAGCCAGGTTTTTAACAGTTTCCTAAAAGTCCATAGAGAGGGAACTGCTTTGATGTGTGTAGGCAGGGTGTTCCAGAGTGCCGGGGTTTGGGAAGAGAAACAGCTGCCCCCCCCCATTTAACTCTCTTGAATTTGGGGTGAGATATTGTCAACGTATTTTTTTAGCATAAATCTCAATTGGGTATGTAGCAGAAGAAGGAATGTCTAAGGTAGCTGGGCCCGAGTCGTGTAAGGCCTTGTAGGCAAGGCACAGTACCTTGAATTTGATGCAGTTATCTACTGAGAGCCAATGGAGCTTCTTGATGGATGCTGAGACAGGATGAAATTTGGGCAGATCAAGAATAAGTCTTGCCGCCGCGTTTTGAATGCTCTGTATGTTCCTATTGTACTGCTTCTGGAGCTGGACATACAGTCTGTTACAGTAGTCTTTTTAAAAGAACTAGTAAAGAAATTACTGTTTTTCTAGAGGTCAAAGGGATGAAGAGAGAATCTTCTTAATATTCTCAACAAATTGAAACTGGAAGAGACAACGGAACAGATAGGCTTGTTAAAGTTCAGTTCGTCGTCAATGATTGGGGAAAGTTCCTAACTACTTAGGCCAGCAAGCTGGGTTCCAAAAATGTGGTTTGTTGCCAAAAAGAGTGACCTCTGTTTTTTCTGAATTAAGTTTAAGGAGATGTTTACCCATCCAGTTGCTGACTGCTCTGATTTTCCGAGGCAGGACGAGCACCGTTAGGACCCGGCTACCTGAGGTCCTTTTGAACACGAATGCACCCGCTCATGTTCTTCTGTAGTCTTCTGGACTGCCCTACCCGCGGCAACTATTTACAAGACTGCACAACCTGCAACTACTTTTAACACCCGAACACCGGGTCGGAATTATCACCAGTACATCGTTGGAAGCTCCTCCATTCCCATTGTCTGACGCAGTCCAGAGTGCCGAGCGCCGAGCGGAGGCCAGAGCGGAGACCGGAGCAAACCAAGCAGTGTGGATCACGCCGATCCCGAGGCGGCCGTTCGAGCTGGAGCGGGAAGTGGGAGCGGTAAGCGGAGAACTGCGGTCCGGTGAGCACCCGATCTCCCGACCACCCCCGTTGACACCCGACTCGCGGCGCTTCCTGCACATTACAGTGTTTTGAGGAACAGGGGGCGGCGGGGAACGGTCAATGGCTTCGTGTGCACTCCCGTTTCCCCGGCCCACCTCCTGTAATCCCCCACTGATTCGTCTGGCCAACCCATACCTGCAACCAGGAGAGGGAGAAAGACTTTTGCTAGCCCTGTCCCAACATCTTTACTTACACACCTGGAGGTGAGGTTGGGGTGCTGCACTTGAATCAAGGGCTGGAGGGAGGGCAGGGACACAGTGCGACACAGGGACACACAGGGTGCGTGCGAGCGTGGCTGCTGATAGAAGCGGCTGCTGAGTAAGAGCCCGGGGAGTGACTGGGAGGTAGCTTGACCAGGTCCTGCTGACAAGAGGTTCTCCCTGTGAGCTCCGCTTGCCACCTCCTCAACCACGGTGTCCTTTTTGTGTCCTTTCTGTGCACCCTAAGCCCTACCCCCTACAGACTGACATCAGCCAGCGGGTGCTAGTATCTAGCAGACAGCAACTAGCCATCCAGCCAACCAGCCATCCAGCCATTTATCAGCTATGTCCTAATTAGATCACAATCATCAGATCATTACCATCAATTGGAATTTAAAATAAAAACGGAAAATTACCAAATTACCAAAACCTTGCAGAAAACTAGAGCAACAGCAACATATCCTACCAGGGCTCCATTAGAGCTTCGACAGAGGGGGAGAGGAACAACCCCCCGCTTGTCTACTCCTTAAACCTACTAGCCCACAAAACATAATAACACAATAAGGCTACAAAAAAATAGAGCAATGAGATCTGGTAGAATTAGAATTAGGCAACAACCAAAACCAAAATCCAACTCTACATCGAAATCGCGGAAAAGGAAACTGGGGAAACCGGAGTCAATATCTCCAATAAACTCAAATAATCCCCAGGAATTCGGTCCAAACGCATGCATAAAAATAATAAAGACGGCTCAACCTTTGCAATAATGGAAACATCGACATCAGTAGCAAATCAAAATTTTCCTCAATTCAATCGATAAATAAAAACGACCAAGTCAAGGTCCTTGCTGCATCACCTTGCCTAATTACTGCCTTCCAGCTACCACAGCAGTCACAAAGAGCTACACAACCTTTATTACCTCCAGCAACAAAGTCTCCACCAATGGACCCAGCTAATCGTGTAACCATCGATGGAATGCCAGCAAAGAAAAGGATATGTTCACAACAAACTAAAATGTATACAAAGTTTTCTTTCCGTAAAGACCCTGGAAGAGTTATTTACTCAAAGACAGGAAATATTAGAGGTCTTCAATCACCGCTTTTAAAAAACAAGCCTGATTGCAGCCGCATGAATAGTAGCCAAGTAGGCTCACCCGGACAAGCCGAAGTCCTCCACTCATTCATCATTGAGGCTGCTGCTGCCATCCCAATACCAACATCGCCTGAATTAAGAAGAGCGGCAGCATTCACTTTCCTGGCAGAACATAAATCTACCAATTTCAATATTCCGGAAGTGGCGTCTACCAGTAAAATTTCCATCAAAGACTGGAGCTCACCAAAGAAAGCCAGGTCACCAGAGATAGCAATCGACCCACATTCAGTGAATCAGAGTGAGACTTATCCTGGTAAGCTCAGCCCATCACACCTTGGAAAACAAGACGCGACAATGGAAATTAAGGTTCTGATTCACAAAGAGGAGGAAAGAGAAGATATATCGCCTCCCCAATTAGTCAGCAGCTCCCCAAACTCAATAAAAGAAATCCGAGTTGCTCGAGCAAAACCATCACCGGCAACCAAAAAGCAAGTAAGTGGAATTCAACCACCGCAATTGCCAAACACCCCCTCGACTCAACCCAAGACTCACCAGCTAAACTTGAGTAGCATCACTGAACAAATAACAGCAAATAATAAGCCAGTAGCGCAAGGGGCACCACAGGGCTGCATTTTATTACCGTATTACGATTCTCAGCCCACAAATAACTCTTCAAACAATGACATGTACTCTATAGCAGCACAGGAGTGGGAAGAATTAGTTGCTACGTACAACTGCAATCCATCTGAAGGGAAACCTCTCGTCAACGCTTCATCAAGACTTGAGAGGAGTAACAACCCAGGAATATCAGTCCCCGAATCCATATGGGTAACAATCTTAAACACACTGCAACATTCGACTACAGCCCTGGAATTCCAATCTCAAAAAATGGACTTGCAGCTTTGTGTTCTGCAGACAATGGCTGATTCTATCTCAGGAATCGACTGGAAAATCTCGGAACTAAACGGCCTCATAAGGAGGGGTCAAGACGCCGTATTTGCCACCTAACCAACTCCACTACAACCACTATCTTGTGATCCAATTTTAGATAAATTATCATCTTTACCATCTATGTTAGGGGTCCAGATAAACGACTTAAAATCAACAGTTTTACAAACCCTAATTCCGCAAACCTCTGACCCACCTTCAGACCTTCCAGTGACACCAACGGGCCTATTGACCAAGCAGCCGGTCGGGCAGAGGTCAGATATCATTGCACCCGCAATCCAAACATCATCGCCCAGATTACTGGAAACTGAGTTAACTATCACTACTGCGACTACAGTTGAACCTTCTTTAACAAATACTCAGGCATCCACCAAGACCCGGAGAAAGAAAAAAAGGAAAGGAAGGAATCGGACGCTAATAGGCACAAGAAAGAACATAGAAGCACAATCTAACTCTTCTCCTTTAGCAGTAACCTTCACCAGGACCCTGATAGCCCACGAAGAATTATCTCCCCTGTACAAGGCCTCCGAAAGTACACCATCAGTATCCCCATCGCGATGTGTAAAACCGACAAGCATCGCTACTAAGAAACCTGCATCAAAAAAACGTAAACAGAAACTTTTACAATTTACAAAAACTCAATCAGTTCACAATTCTTGTAACACCGAGCCCCATCGCCCAGATATAACAAAAGCAACATGGCACTCACTAGAGACAGCACACAAAATCATGGAAGAAGTAGCGACGTTTCAGCAATGGGGGATAGAACTGAGACTCGAAGAGCGACCCCGTTATCCGACTCCTCTCCTTCCTCCTGCCAGACCCTTGGCACATAAAAGTACCAACTCAATATTAAAGGGAGCGAGAAGCAGCTCGCCCAGGATGTACCTCCGAGACATAAAAAATCTCCAACTTGGACAATATCAAAATCATAATAGCTATCTTTCACCAAAAACTGCCCATAATTGGAAGTCAATTCAATGCACAATCGTCACTACAACTGTCAACAATTGACAAAAAGGGAAAGAACTTACCAACCCCTCAGTGGGGTGCAGGGACATTATAATTTGCTCCTGGAACATCAACGGTCTTGCCAGCAAAAGGAATGATCCTGAATTTTTACAATACCTAACCACATTTGACCTTATCCTGCTCCAAGAAACTTGGGAAGAAAAAGCATTTGAACTCCAAGGGTTCACGTCTTGCTGTATCCCGTCAAATAAAAACTCAACCTTTGGACGAAGATCAGGAGGTCTGATGTTCTTCGCATCAATACCGACAATAGGCGAAATTGAGGCAATGGATCTCCACATACCTCCCCCAAGTGTCATTCAGGTGGCAAAGATCTCACTCCGGCTAAAGAAGCAGCTCCAGGAAGTAATATAATTAACATATACATTCATCCCAAACATAAACAAAAAGGGGCGGAAGGCCTGGCCAAACTGGTGAAAAAAATAATGGAAGAAAGGGTGTCCGATTCATTCATCTTGGCTGGCGACTTTAATATGCTTCTCATCAACAAAGAGCAACTCAGTGACCTCACCCAAGATTTGAATGCAGCATGGGGTGTGCCGACACAAGGCCCAATAAAAAATAAGAAACCAACGAAGCATTCAAAAAAACTTACTTCGACATCTGGAACAACTTAACTTAAGGGCCCTAAACGGTCGCTATGTTGATGATGACCCACCAGTTGCCAACTTCCACGCCAATAAACAATCCTCCCATCTTGATTACATGTTCACATCTTTAAACATGTTTTGCTGGGTAACTTCCTTCAGAATAGGGACGAGCGAGCTCAGCGACCACCTGCCTCAAGAGGCCGAAATAGGATCTACTTCTCATCTGGAAACTGAACCCTTAATAGGCTTCGACACAGATGCCAGCTCAAATTTAAAGCGGCTTCGGTGCAACGTCGGCAACATTGACTCCATTAGCTCCATGGCGAAAATTCTTTTCACCCAATCTGCCAGCTCCGTAACCAAGGTGCCAGATGTCTGGCAAAACTTCATTAAAGCCATCAGAGAGAAAATGGAAAAAACTGCACCCCGCAACTTACGTCAAGGGCAGGGACCCTCAAATGGGAAACACTCATGCCCAGAAATGAAAATACAAAAATGATTAATAAATCAAACATTAAGACGGTTGCGAAAAGACCCAACAAACTATAGCTTGCAAGTTGTTCTACGGGAAGCTAAAAAACAGGTAAAACGGACAAAATGGGAAAATCAGAAGCGAAGTAATGAAGATCTATGGGTAAAGCTTGTTTACGAAGGGAAGCAGAAAAACAGGTCCAGATTTTGGCAAAGGGTAAAAGAATACAGAATCCTGACCACCCAGGTCAAAATTCGCACATAACAGAGGAGGTATGGACAAAATACCTATTGACGCATTTCAATAACGACGGGATCACAGAAGAGGCCGTTACAAAGAATCTCCGCTTAAAAGACACAAGGAATAAAATAGAAGGAAAATCCAACTACTACACCGGCACAAATACCCTAAAAATGTGGGAGCACGAGGCCACGAACATATCAAAACTTGACAAATCAAAAACGGAAGAAAGCCCTGCGAAGGTTCTCGAGTCAGGGCTAAAGATAATTTTCCCATCTGACATCAGACGGCAAATAACAAGGAGGAGACCAACCGGAGCTCCGGGGCCGAATGGCATACCACCTATGCTGTACAAATCAGATGTAGAATTTTGGAGCGCATCTCTAGCACCAGTGTTTAATAGTATAATGCTTAACCAGACCCTTCCAGCGTCCTGGCACGGGTCAGTCATCAGCCCGATTTATAAACACGGTAGCAAGAGGCATCCAAACAACTATCGGCTTATTGCCCTACTAGACGTGGAGGCAAAATATTTTGCAGGTATTATCTTGGAGGAATTAACAAAATGGGTAACTGAAAACTCCATCATCCCTATTAACCAAATGGGTTTCTGCAAAGGCCAAGGGACCACAACCAATCTCATGGCATTATCATTGCTGATGGAAGCAGCAAAAGAAACTAAGTCATCTTTATTCCTCTCGTTTATCGGCTATACTGCTGCATTTGACCACGTGGACCGTAACAAACTTTGGCAGAAACTTGAAAATTGGGGAATACCTAAACGCCTATTAGACGTCCTAATACTGCTCCACTCAAACACCTGGATTAAAATCAAACTTGGGGCTGGAACACACCTCTCGAAGCCCATCAGGACAACAAAAGGATTAAAACAGGGGTGCCTACTCGTGCCCATTTTATTCAACCTCTTCTTAGCCGATCTACCTGGGGAACTCGAGAAATGTCCCAATCACGCACCGAAATTAGGGAAAATTACCCTTTCCAACCTGTTATACGCGGATGACCTGTTGCTGATAAGTCGGACCCCAACGGGCCTCCAACACCTCCTGAACGCAACTCATGCTTTCTCAGCAAAGAATGCACTTCAAATAAACTTCAATAAGTCAAAGGTTATGGCTGTGAATTATAGGAAAAAAAGGAATCCTCGCTGGCACTTGAACGGAGAAAAGCTCGACCGGGTAACCACATATAAGTACCTAGGAGTAATCTTGGACTCAAATAATACGTCTAGGGCACAGCTCAACTCCTTACGAGGGAAGGCCACAAAGACCTATTTGGCATTAAAATCACTAAAGGCCAAACTACCCGACCTTACACTCAAACCTCTCCTCGATATTTTGCGTGCCAAACTACAACCGACTCTTACCTATGGGAGCGAATCACATCATGGCAAGGATGCGGCATTGCTGGACACACTCATAGCTAACTCATACAGGGCTATTTTTAATCTTCCCAAATATGTCTCTCCTGCTCAGATTCGAATAGAATTCAGCATCCTGAAACAAACTTTAGAAAGGCGGAGTGTGTATGCAACCAGCTGGCATAAGATTCGCACTGCAGAGGCTGGCTCCTTATGTTCTAACGCATGGGAAGAGTTACTTCGGCATCGCAACTCCCTGCCGAGAGTCTATTTATATGAATTACTCAAAGTTCTAGGCTTGATCGATATCTGGGAAACATCAATAGATCTCTTGTCTTTTAAAAAGGTAGCCAAAAAATCAGCACGTATTATTTCAGCGATTGTAGACAAAAAGGACCTAGCAAATAGAGCGCATGGATGGCTAACGCTGGGTGATTACGGAAAAATGCATTCACAAGCATACCTCAACATTGGCATGAAAATAAAAGTTAAAGAAAAATTCTTAAAACTACGCCTCGGCGTAATTCCCATACTCCCACATCTTCCACCCTGGGAGAGAAATAACCCTTCACAACAGTGTCGCCTGTGCAAAACTGGCAAGGAGGACATTGTCCATGTGATTTGCATCTGTCCTACGTCCATCCTTTAACCTACATGCCGTTCGGACCTGTAGGCACGCAGTCAAACTGTGCTTTTCCACCAGCGACATCAAATTGAATTGCCAGGTCGTGAAGTTCTTCGACTTAACAAGAAAGAAACTTAACAACATCTGACGAACATTTTTAATGCCCCGAGGATAATCAGGGGCATCCTTCTTTGTCAACAAAGTGGACAAAATTCATAAGGGCATAGAGCTCGCACAAAAAGATCAACACCAGCTTAATACGATCATTTCTGGTGATCCAATTATGGAAGTTGGCGATGCTTCCAAAGAGTTGGACTCTTGTGCCATTGACAAAAGACATGCAACCTTAGAATGTTGGCCACCGCTAAATGCCGACATGGTTATCAATTTACTAAATACGATCAAATCCGGCTCACCAAAGGACCCCTTACCCTGCTCTGTCCTAAAACAATTGAATAGAAATGTATTGACGTTCATTACAGATCTACTTAATGCCTCTCTTCAGGAAGCATACGTTCCAGCAGAATGGAAGCATGCTATGGTCCACCCATTGTTGAAGAAGGCTGGAGCAGATCCAAATATGCCCTCGAACTTTAGACCAATATCTCTTCTGCCTATCTTTTCAAAAATCTTGGAAAAGCACGTGCATCAGGTGCTGTCGGAATTCATAAAAACACACGATCTCCTTCCTTTACAACAATCTGGATTCCGTGTAGGTTTTTCTACGGAAACGACGTTGCTTGGAGTGACAGAAAACATCCGCGCCATGATAGACAGAGGAGAAACTGTGGCACTCATATTATTAGACCTGAGTGCCGCGTTCGATACTGTTTCACATGTGGTGCTGTTACGAACACTCTCCTCCATAGGTATTCATGGCGCAGCCATAAATTGGATTGAGTCACTGTGAAGCAATCGTACGTTTCAAGTTTTTTCTCAGTCTGCCTGCTCTGAGACTTTACTTCTTAAACATGGAGTACCACAGGGCTCAATTTTAAGTCCACTGCTTTTTAATTTGTATATGAGTCCTCTTGCGAGATTAGTTGAGGAGACAGGTTTGAATATGTTTTCATATGCTGACGACTCACAGCTCCTTTTCTCTCTTTCTTCAGCTGAAAGTAACCATCCTTCCATGCTAAAATTAGGGTTAGGTAAGATCGCTGGATGGATGCAGGATAATTTTCTTAAGCTTAACGGCGAGAAAACGGAGCTAATTATTCTTGGAAAAAATAGAGAGGCCTGGGGACCACAACATTGGCCATCTGAAATGGGCCCTCCTCCTATACCTGTTTCACAGGCACGTAACTTGGGAGTCATCATTGACTAATCTTTAGATATGCACCAGCAAGCCGTTAAGACTTCTGCTACATGTTTTGCAGTCTTAAAATGGCTAAAGAAGATCTGCTGGATGCTCCCTGATGGCACCAAAAAACTGTCATCAATGCCTTGATTACTTCAAGGCTAGATTATAGTAATGTGCTGTACCTAGGGGCAAAGAAAGCTACAATCAGAAGGCTGCAATTAGTACAAAACGCAGCGGCGAGACTTCTTTTCAATATCCCTATGTCCTGCCCCACTACTAAATACATCCGTGACCTTCATTGGTTGAAAATTGAAAATAGGATTAGGTTCAAATCCCTATGCTTTATGCTCAAAATTTCAACTGGAACTGCTCCTAAATATCTGCGGAACCTTGTGCATCCTTACTTACCTTCGAGAGTTCTTAGATCAGCAACCGCTAATAATTTCATTATTCCCAAAATCAAATTATCACGGATGGGGGGAAGATCCTTTGCCTTCTTAGGCCCATCCCTCTGGAACAAGATGCCTCATTCCTTACGTTCGGAAGTCAGCCATGTGAAGTTTAGGAAAGTATTAAAAACGTGGCTTTTTAACATCTGATATTGACTGGCAAAATACGCATTTCTGAATTACTAGCGCCGGGAAACCCCTTGGTGGGTAGCTGTAGCGCTATACAAATTAAATAAATAAATAAATCATGAACTGTTTCCAACAAATCTGTAATTTTATGTAATCTAATTCGTAAAGTTCAAGTACAAATGCTTCTTTTAACAAAGATTTTATTGGTGTTTTTACAATTTTGTAAAGATTTTAATTAATCATGTACAAATAAACATTACTTACTTACTTACTTACAGTTGCTGACTGGTCTCGGACAGTTGTGACATTGGGAGATGGTAGCATCCACATTATTTGAAGCTGACACGACAATCTGCGTGTCATCCGCATATGATGTGGGGAAGAACCCAAAGGATCTGATCAGGGTTGAGAGTTCGACCACATAGCGCTTACAAAGTAGGGGACTCAAGGAAGATCCTTGATGAACCCCGCAAGGGAGAGTGAAGGATTTGGATGTAAAATTCTCTACCATGACCGACTGCTCCCAGTAGGTTAAGAAAGATTGAAGTAGGTTGAGCGCTTTATCGGTGATGCCCAGTTTATTTAGGCGATCAATGAGAGTAGCATGATCAACTGTGTCAAACGCCGCCGACAAGTCGAGGAGGACAAGAGCTGCAGAACTTCCTTTATCGAGAATGATTTTAAGTTCATCCTTAGATTTTTTTAAGGCTGTTTATGGGCTATGTTTGGCCCAAAAACCGAATTTGATGGGGTCCAATAACTGATTGTCCTGAATTAACTAAGTCAGTTGTAAGTTGATGAGCCTTTCCACTATCTTTGCTGGAAAAGGCAACCTGGAGATAGGGCGATAGTTAGCTGAGTTATCGGGGTCTAGATTAGGTTTCTTGAGGAGTGGCAGGATGGACACCCTTTTCCATAATATGGGAAAGGTCCTGGAACTGAACATCCCTTTAAACATGTTGGTGAGATATGAGGTAATTGGACTTGGAATCTTTTTTAGTATTGAGGGAGGACAGGGATCAAGCTGTGACTCAGATTTAGGGGACTTGATTAGGTTAAGGACTTCTGTATCAGTGACATAAGAAAATTGGTTGAGTTCAGGTTGAGGAATTTTGAGAGAAGAGTTTGAGTCAAGAGTGGAAGCATGTGCAATAGGGGAGTTATTGCTGAAATCCAAGCTTTTATAGCAGGTAAACTGATTGTAAATTTGTTCCACTTTGTCAAACAAAATAGGAAGCTATTTTCTCACAGAAGAATGGACTATTATTGTTGCTTCTATTTTCAGGAGATTTGGTGAGTTTGTTTATAACTTGGAAGAGTTCTCTGGTGGAATTCTTGGATGTCTATTTGTTTTGTAAAATACACTGAATTTTCCCTGATGCTGGTTGCCTTATAGTTAGCCAGAGTCTGTTTGTAAATGGTTTTATCAGAGGATTTATAATTCGCTCTCCATTTTCTTTCCTGTCATCTACACTTTTGTTTTTCAAAGTATTCTTATGCATATATTCTGAGCTGATGTATGATCCTATGAATTGTATCTTTTTAATGTACTTATATTTTGACTCTTTTATATATTGCTTTTATGGATGACAAATAAAGTTATTATCATAGGGCCTCATTATGATGGCGGTCAGACTTTTGTCCGACCACCATCCTGTTAGGAACGGGACCGCCCGACTAGGTGTCGATGGCTCTGCCATCAGCATTAGGATTCGACCAGCAAGGCGGTCGCAATGTGCATTCATTGAAGTGCAGCGTGTGCTGTGGGCTGCAGCATCTGCCGCAATACAAAAAAAAACCAAGTCAAACATCCCTGCACTATGTGGCAGGTATCATGTGGTGCCTGCCACATGGTGCAGAGATGTTTAGGGCCCATGGCAGAGGTCTAGGGAGAAAGGGGGGCCGCTATGGACACCCCAAGTCACTTTCTGCCTGCATTTTCATGGCGAATTAACCACCATGAAACGGCCGGCGGAACCGGACATTGTAAGCCCTATGGCGCCGTTACCATTTTAGGGATTATAGTCCATCCAACAGGCTCCTTGAGCCTGTCAGATTAGTGTTGATGGTCTCTCCACCTGTCGACCATCTGCCCGCCATCCTAATGTGGCGGGCGGTGTAGCATGGCCTAACAGTGGCAGTCCCACCACCCTTGTAATGTGGCCCACAGTCACTACCCATGTCCCAACCAGCTTGACACATTTAGGTTGAATAGCCCATTAACGAGGAATTCATATTCATTTATTTAGAGTGTGATAAACAGCATTTCCTCTTGAGCAGACACATTCAGAACTGTTCCGTTTGTCTGTTGAATTTTAGGTGATGTTATATATTGTTATTGATTGTGATTTGTTTGTATTCCTGTGGGGTGGGAGAAATGTAATGTGATATGTTTTGCTTTTGTATACTGCAATGATTATCAAAAATCAAATCAAATCAATCAATTCAAATTTGCCTTGACTAAAAAATGGAAAAAATAAACAGTGATCATTGTTATTGATTACATTTGTTATGAAGGAAAACCAAGGAGTGTAGAAATACAGTCAGTATTGGCATTTGTATGGTGTTTCACCTTTATAATAGAGGCGTTTTCAAAATTGTAACTTAAAATCTAACTTCACCATGAAAGAGTGTTTTACATTTCTCAGACACCAAATATGAAATGTTCACCTGTTTCAAATCAAAAGTTAGCAGTTATTAAATGTAATACGGCAATCCAATGTTATCCTATGGGAGAGATAGGCCTCACAGTGGTGAAAAACAAATTTAGGAGTTTTCACTACCAGTGTTGTGTAGCATTTTAGAATCCAAGCGTATTTTACTGATTCATGCCCTTATATAGCTATAATTCACATTGCCCTTATATAGGCATAGAAATCATACCCATATTTAGACATTACTCATCCAGTCCAAATACAGGCATGGCTACTTCCACTAGTTCCAAAAAGCCACAGCGATTTCTTGGAAAACTCGGATTCAGCAGTCAGGAACATCCCCTTACTTGAATATTGATTTGTCCTAGAAATCATGGAGTTTTCAAAGAACTACCATTCCCTTGGGGTTCTTTGATGACGTTATTATGTCCGACTGTACGTCAAACTAGGCACCTTCAAGGTATAAATATGCCTACACTTGCCCTAGCAAACACACAGTGGTTCGGAGCAGCTCGACTATCTACTTGCCCGACGCAGCTCGCTACAGCAAGTGCAGAAGGAAGCCGACACTCCATCTGACGCACCGATCGAGAAGCTGTCCTTTCTCTTGCGGAGAATCCAGCTCCAGTGTTTCCAAGCTCCCCTCGCGGAGTGTTGGGAAATCAAGTCCCGAGAAAGAAATACTAGACCTCCTTCAGTCGAAACTAAGGTATGGAGCTGATTAGGCCCTATGAGAAATCTAGGATAGATTATTGGCAAAGAAAAACTAAACCTATGCTACACCTCACTTACTTTTTCCCTCGTACTAGACTTAGATTAGGTACATTGGGGTAGGCGTATTTTAGAAGCACCAGTTGAGTACTTTTAGCCTTTGTAATTTATGTATATATTTATCAAGGGTTTAGAAACCATACAATGTTTTTACAGTATTATTTTATAATACTCTTCTTACTGTACGCATTATACTTTGCAACCAGTATTACGATTGTAGCAGTTCACTTTACTTGCTTGAGAAAGAAGACTGTTCAATAAACCCTTTTATAGAAAACGCTTGTCTCTCTATTTCTCTGCACCTCTGATGAAACGAAGCATGCACGATTGACTCAGTAAAATATCTATCTATTGTTTCCACGATCAATTTTATTCTGATGAAACAAAGTTGTCATGTTTATGCGGTTGTCAGAAACAAATCCCTTCTTGTTTATTCAAGAAAGTTTCTAGTGACCTCTGAGCTAGCTGGCACTCACAATTAAGTCTAATATATTCGATAGAGACCTAGTAGACCTAAGTCCTCCGTCAAATCTATAGGACATGTTATTTCAATGTGCAGAGCCTATTGCAAATATAGGAACTACACTACTCCAGTACATGATAAACTTAAAACTACATGTTCATCCTTTTTTTTATGCTTATTTTTATTGTTAACCAAAACAAAATCACAGCTTGTACATGCATTATAAATCAGTTGGTATGATAGACTGTGACATATTACATACAGTTTCATATTGTTGTGTGAAAATTGCTTTACAGTGAACTTTAGCATATTCGGGTGTTAGGACTTGCGGAGATAGCTGTGTCCATAATGTGGGTGGCTCACAGATATTACCACTATAGTTGTTCCACATCCCCCATGTTTGCATCCATTTTCTAGTGCAGCCCCTTGATATGTATACTGTTTTTTCTCGAAAGATGCACCAATCCATGTCACTTTCCCATTCCCTCAGTGTCGGGCTGTGTGTACTCCCCATTTCTTTGCAATATTCCTCTTAGCAACCATCAATACTAGTGTCACTCACGTTTTCTGTTTGCTACCCAAGTCAGTTGGCTCCCATATATTTAATAGACACTGCTTGGTCTCCATTGTTAGTGTCTGCCCCAGAACTTTCCCCATACATGAGGTAACCGCTCTCTAATATCTATTAACATGAGGGCATTCCTATAGTATGTGAAAAAACGTGCCTTCTCTGCCACATACTTGTCTACAACTATACTCGTCTCTGTATCCCATGTTGACCAGTGTTGGCCCTGTAACACAAATTCTGTGCAGTATTTTCAGCTGTACCAGCATTAGCTTAGAGGATATCACCCCCTCCTTTGAGGATGCTAGCGCTTCTATCCATTCCTCCTCGTAAAGCTCTGCTAAGTCACCTTCCCACTTTGCCCGGAGTTGCGGAAGAGGACCAGGTGAGTGGTTTATCCATTTTAAGTATGTCAGGGAAATTGCCTTCTTGGGGGGCGTGTATCTGTCCAAAATCCTATCTTCAAGAGGAGAGGCCTCAGGAGGGGTCTCTCCCTTCAGAATGACTGCATGTAGTATGTGCCACATTTGTAGGTATCAGAATCTTTCAGTGTCTGAGAGCTCCTAGTTTTGTTGGAGGGTTGTTAAGAGTAGCACCTCTCCCTTTATCCAGAAATCGCCCACCTGAGAGATCCCTATCATTTCCCATTTATCAAACCCCTTCATTTTCTAGAGGTCTCCCAATTGTTATGCATCCTATAGTGGAGTGTTCCGAGTTGCGGTCTTTGCCCATCCCATACTTTTCTGGACCAAGTGTCACACCTGTACAGAGTGCTTTGTGGGGTCATCAAGGGGAATTTCGCGGCCTTTGAGTATAGCACATGTGTGTAATTTAACCCTGAGCAAAGTTTGCATAGCTGTGCTATGGAAGGCTACGTGAAGTGGCACAAAAACTAAACGCTACACGGATTTACACCAGCATGCAGAGTTGCTACTTTCCGCATGCTTCCGTGTGCTCGCGTATGCTTGCAAGAGATTTTTGAAGTTCGGCAATGCGGATGACCTGTTCAGGGGAAATATCACGCGACTTTCACCATATGGTCACCAATGAGCACAGCCATCTTGTTTTCCTATTCTTTGCATAGTTCTGGGACCTGCTTTTCAATCCCTCTACAATCTTTTAAATCCTTTGTTTTTTACACTGTTTTCTGATCTTTTTTATTTATTATCTATCCCTCTCTGGACCTAAGTGTATATTGTGTGTGTATTATTTCTACTTTTACTGCGTTTTTACTTGTTTCTACAGTTTCAAATTACTTCCTTTTTACTCTCCTACTTCTTCCCCTGACTATTTTTTACTGCTACATTTTCATTTCCGCCCCCGCCCACCCAGGACAATGGCTAAGGGTACCGGCTCCAAGGGCAAGGCACTTGCGCCCAAGAAGAGTCATCTTCCCTGCAGCAGACTGCGCCTGGATGGGGTGCAGTCCCGGTCCCTTTTTAGCGAGGCGGAGGTGACCGCCCTTGTTTTTCTTCGCCACCTCCCCTTGACCTTGGCAGCAGGTAGCATGCCTGGCTCCGGGTACGCTACCCAGGAGCATCACCGTCAGTGGGCGAGGGGAGGGCCGGGTAGTGTTTTGCTGCTCTGGGGTCCAGAGTACCCATTAATGGCTGACCCACCAGTGGTCAGACATCTTGGACCGGGAACAGGACCTGCTGGACCTGCTAGGTGTTGAGGTCGTGTGGCTTGGTGAGTAGCTCATACTAGTAGTATTGTGTGTTCTCTAGACTGTATTACTGTTATTGGAAATATATATTTTTTCTGAATAGCAAGAATGCTGCTGCTTACATTGCAGGTAAATTATGTTTAAAAATCTTCTGTGATTGTTATTCTTCCAGAAAAAGGTGCTCGGCGCTAGTAACCTTGCTTGTTTGCAACTTTGTGGCTGCGTTCGCTTGGGATGATTATGTAAGAGAGTTTACTTTAGAGAACTTAAGTTAGGTAATGCTAGAGAGACTCTAGTCCTTCCTTTGTCCTCCTGTCACTAAGATAGTGGTGGATTGATAGGTAGTTTTGGTAATTAGTTGATTAGTATTTGTTGGTAAATTTTATGCGGTCTGCGTGACGCATCCTCTGTCATGTCACGTGCTGCTGAGTGCTGCTTACTCCAGTCATTAGTAGAACCTTTTGTAGTTTGTTAGTGAGTGAGTAATAGGCTTAGCAGAACATCAGCAGTAACCATCTAACATTTTGGTGTATGCAAAACTGTATGCATGCGTCCTCCATCTATGCATTTTGAGGACTATAATAAATGGAATGCAGACCTGGTGAACAATTGGCCCGTCTGAAATAGGTGGGATTTGTCAGGTGGTACTTAGGCTTAGGATTCTGGAATCAGAATGGAACACTGGATTAGTGTTCATAAATAATAACTAGACGGTCCGCGAATCCCGCGATACTACTAATCGATCAGGTTAGATAGGTCAATTTTATTGCAATTGTTGTTTCTCAAAAAGTTTTTTTGAGCGTTTTTTAAAATATTTTATTTTTTTCACACCAATTATCAATGTTTGTCTCTTTCTTTATTATATCTTACATGATCAGCACCAAGGGGCAAGAAGACAGTGTCAGAGTTGGTGGGAGCAGCTGGACAACAACAAAATGCCTCCCAATCCCAGGGCCAGGACAACACCTCTACCGAGGGCTCTGCTGCTGGCCCCAGTAAGTCCTCCAGTTATTCATATTAATTATATTTCCCTAACTTTTACTGCACCTTATTTTTTCAGAACTATAATTTTCCTTTCCTAAATCTATTTTTTACTAAATCTTCTTCGATCTACACTATCTGGTTCTAAATTCTAGTTATCCCTGCCTCTAACTGCTTCTGCTCTGACTCTCTGTTCTACTACTATATTAGTCTGTCTGTAGCTAAGCTTGCCCAGTTGGCCACTCTTTATTTTTATTGAAACGGTTTTAAAACACAGATTCACCAATAGCTCTAGAAACTGAGTCCAGTCCGTTGGGTTGTCCTCTTCTAGTCTTCTTAATCTTGAGAGGCTTTTTGATAATTCCCACCAACAAAATGCCCAACCAGATATTTTACTATTTTTGCTAGGATAGAACATACTCCTACTAGTGTCTACCCACACTCTAGTACCTGATTTGTACTAGTTATGTGTTTGGTATATATATATATATATGTATTTTAACTTTTTTTTCAATCTTGCTAGTGAAAAAAGAATAAATAGGGCTAGGTGTATATGGCATCTAATAAATGTGTAATGTTTTTTCGAGGCGTACCGACCACCAGTGCCGGGGCCAGAGGCAGGGCACGCAACACCAGCCAGGAGGGAGCAGTGGATGCAGCAGCTAAAGGGGTGGGTGAGCCAGAAGCAGTTGCGGTTGGTGGTAAGTTATACTTATATTCCTTACTTATTGACAGCAGTTACACACTCTCTGCAAGGGTGTACACTGTATGCTGAGACAGACTAAGTAGTTGTGAACAACTATTAAATAAGACACCCTTTACTTAGCATTAGAGAAATAGCATTAGCAATTGGAGTAGTAGTTGAGTAACTAATGGCCTCTTATATTTGACATCAACTCAGCTGGAAAAGATTTATGGAGAAGACTAAGGGTCAGATGACCTTGATGGATGGGTTGAGCGAAAAGGGAAAGAAGGATGGAAGGAGGAAGGACTGGCAAGATGTAATTTATATGACTGGCAGAGAAGGATACGTGCCACGTGGGATGCATGCATAGGTGGCTGATTGGAGTCAGATGCATGGGTGGTTGAAGGATGGGTGGAAGGTGAAAGAAAAGATGCTTGCCTGGGTGGCTGAAACTGTATGGGTGATAGCGAGAGTCCTCAGGGGTGTTTCATGGGTCAAACTCAAAGGCAAGGAAGGACGCATTGGTGGTGGTTTAAACAAAATGTTTGTTGTTGTTGAAACAAACTAAGGTTTGTTGAGAGGTTAAGAAAAATGATAGACTTGTTTACTTTGAATGGATGGATGCCTGGATGGTATTCATCATAGCATAGGTGGGGACTGTCACTGTATGAAGAGTTTTTGAAGAGAATGTAAAAGGAAATAAACAGCACCAGAGTAGCAAAGCCAAGGAGAATAGAAGTTGTATTTTCAGAATAGTCCCTTGACTCACAGTAGTTTGCAAGCACAGCATATAAATTGTGTATGTATGCTATCAAGCGCCACCCTCCAACTCTGAGGCCCACTCAATATCTATGTTAATTTATTTTCAACTGTGTCAGCTTGCCATGGGTGGCCTATTGGCTGCATGGTTACACAATCAATCAAAACAAAGTACCTCATGTTGTCCCATATCTATAAGCAATGATCATTTGGATCAGTTTTTATCTGCCTTGTTGTAGTAGTCAGGGCAGGGTGAAAGTGAAATTGAGCAGTTGCCCTTGATGTAACAGAGTATGGCCAGTGCCACCCATAATAGAATAAAAAGATGATTGTGTAGTCAGCTTCCCACCTGCAGACAGTAGTAAATAAAAATAACATGAGTCTGCATCACAAATATGTTTGTTTTGGGTGCAAGCTGACTGAGCTGGCATGCCTGCTACAACAAGGCTACTTAATTTAGCTAAACAAGAGAGAAGCAGAAAACTGGTGTACTCAAGTCCATAGATACCACAAATGTTATGTACAGTGCTTGCTAGTACTACTGTGCCACTATGTGAAGAATTATTTTGTGTTACTTTTTTGCTAACAGTATTGGTTACAATAGTCTTTTTTCTTTTTTGATATAGCTACTCTTTCCCAACCAAAAGCAAAACCAGAAAGGAAGGAGTTGGAAGCCATGGCCCGGTGCCTGAAGCTTGAGGCCCTCCGCAAGGAATATCGGTGCCTGGTGCTCTGGCGGAGGAGGAGGAGAAAGCGGCAGCAGCTGTAGCTTCCTCCTATGCCCCGGACCCCAACCAGGCCCTGCGAGTTGTGAGGCACTGTGGTCTGGCAGCTAGCCACCACACTTCATCCAGCACTGCTGCCCACCACTGTGGATGCAATTATCGAGCTTTTAAGCCCTGAATGCCCCTCTGAATGGCGCGTCTAGAGGAGCAGGTAAAGGAGGTCCAGGTGATTAACCGGAGACTGCAAGCCCGGCGATAGAGATCCTGTTTGATTGCCCCTTTTTTATTCCTTTTTTTTTACTACGTTAGGGAAAAGTTGGGGGTTATATATTAATGGACAATTTTATTTTTTAATTTTATTTAACGGATATTGGTTGGACTCTTTACCTTTTTGGACATTGGCTGGGGTTAGGGAGAGGGGTGGGTCAGGTGTTGTGGGATTGTTTACATTAGTTTATTCTATATAAAGCACACAGCCAGGGGGAAGAGGGTTAGAGTTTGATGAATGGTTGGGAAGGGGTATTTGAGGGAAAGGTTTGACAAAGACAAACACTACACATGGACAACAACAACTGAACACACACAATCTTGGCAGGCAACCATCATATATCTGTTAAGGGAGAAAAAGGAAATGCATGCATGATGATGATTTTATGGTTAATGATGATAAATTGTACTTACTAACTGGACTATTAGAGACAGTACAGGGCAGCAGTATATTATTAATTAATATTATGCTATTTGCCTTGCCTGTCTGCCCTCAGAGAGACCCAAATTACATACATTGTATGTTCTGTTGTGCCGGGCTTCCTTTTAAAGCTAGCAAAGAAAATAAAAAAATATCTGTAGGGATCAATTATAAGCAAAGAACAAACGCAGAGTCGTAATGATTGGAGACAAAAATTATGAAATTATTTAAAGGATGATGAATGATATTAACATTACTGTATGTTATCCTGTTCAAATTGGAGAGTTGCCTCTCGGCATTCCTCTTGGTCCTCCCTTTCATGGACGCTGAGTCCGTCAATCCCGGGTGCAACTGCCTGCCTGGCGGATGCGGATTGTTAGGTGAGTGTGAGTTGTTTTTTGTCTGTTTAGCACAAGGTAAAGGCAGGCTTGTAAGTGTAGATGGAAAAACAAAAGGGATATTAAAAAATCAAGGAGGAAGAAACAGCATGAATTACGTAGGAGTGCAAACACTTTCAGAGGCGGTATGGCTGAATCATGTCTACTGTGTTGTATGTTTCTAGCCCTAACCTACAACAGCAAAAGGACAGAGCAGGCCCACGGCACCGACCCAACCTCCACTGAGCTTAGATTTTGACTGAGCCAGAGAGTCACAGAGCACTAACTCATACAGCAACATAGCATTTTCCAAAGTAATTAACTGCATCAAAGCATGGCTGTCACTTGTGACTACTCGACTCCACCACTACTACACAGACATGTAGGTCTGCTGTGGTTGTTGTTGACTTGTTTACCTTTTGTGCCACTTCCTGATTTGAAATGCCCTGAGTTATTCCATCAATCATCTCCGATCCAACTGACTGACTGCGTAAATACTATGTGGTCATCATCATGGTCTTGTCCAACTCAGTCTGTAGTGTACTGAGTGAGTCCAGATTCCATATTCAAAAATGCAATGGATCAGCCTGCAGTAGAAGTACAATTTTGTTATTAAACAACAAGTCAAACAAAAAGAATCACTTTTAGTGTGTAGATTAAATACTGGTACACTTTGACTTCATGCACAACAAACAACAACAACACAAACACCAATCACTCAGAGTCAGCGTCCAATGCATGCCATCATTACCTGTTCCTTCTCATCTTAAGTTAAGGGGCAGTCCCTCTCGCCTCGGAAAGGAGGATAACTATAGTCATCATGTTCCACTTCTTTTGGAGGGACTCGACGAGGCAACATTTCTCCTACTATTCTCCATCCAATGTCTGGCTTGAGGGAAATGGAGTTAGGGTGAGTCAGGAGGATGAAGCAGCACTCAGAGGAGTGGACTTAAATACACACAGCTGCAACTCCAATATGGTAATAAAAAGAGGAGACGGCGGTGATGGTTTGTTGTGATTCGAACCAGAAAGATAGCAACACATACAAATAATAAAAGTAAATAAGGAAGAAAGAAAGTAACAAGTTGAAAGCCTAGTTGCCAGAGAAGTAGAGCTCGTCCTCAAACTCTGGTGGTTCAACCAGAAATAGGTCATCTAACACACTACTTCCATCACCTAAGTTGCGGTCCTCATCTTCCTACAGTGATTCATGTATTTTGTAATCCAGTAGTATAAAATGCTGATTAATTTTGATCATGGTTAACCTCTCCACGTTTTTGGGCGAGAGACTGGTCCTTTTCACTGTTACAATGGCACCAGCAGCACCGAAAACACAGTCAGAAGATACACTTGCGAAAGGGCAAGCCAGATAGTTTATCGCCAGCATGCTGAGGTCTGCCCATTGGCGCCTTTTCTTATACCAATACACTAATGGGTTTTGATCAATGTAGACCTCTGTTGTGTCATCCAGATAGGCCTGGACCATCCGCTCAATGCGCAGGGGTGCTCCGCTTTGCTGGGCCTCTTTTACCTATGCATCAGCACTGGACCTAACAAGATCTTGCTGTAGATACCAATCATGTGCCAATTCTACAGGGGCTGATGAACCTGTTCTTGCTGTTGTTGATAGTGTTGGTGACTGCTGTGAGCCAAATGTACTGTCCTCAGGCTCTGAAGTTGAACTTGACGGCGGATGCCCTGCAGTACCTGTTGTGGGCTGGAGTAGCCGGCCTCTAGTTACCAGCCACTCTTTTTCAAAGCAACTGGCTACCTCAACTATCCAAGTTTTGTACTTGGCAACATCCACTTTTGAAAAAGGACTTAATGTCTTAGAATTCAGTACTGATTTGAACCATGGATCCAGAATTGTGGCAGAAATGTAATGTTTGTCTGACACAGTCTAAGGGGCCGATTAGGATGGCGGACGGACTTGTGTCCGTCCGCCATCCCAGAGGTGGAGGGACCGTCTGCATGGGCTGCGGCGGTCCCTCCGTGCAAATTAGGATGTGACCGCCACCCTGGCGGTCACATCCTGGATATTTAACATTGCGGCGGGTGCTGCTTCAAGCAGCACCCCCCGCAATGTTAAAAGTGCATGTTTTACATTTACATGCACAAAGCGGCAGGCACCGCGCAGTGCCTGCCGCTTTGTGCATGTAAATACTGGGGGGTACCATAGGTACCCCCCATGTTCACCCCCCACCCGCCTACACCCTGGGGGCCCGCAACGGGCCCCCAAAATCAAAAGTACACATGCTTTTCCACGGCGGAAAAACCGCCGCGGAAAAGCATGTTTTCTAATGCATCCTAATTTGGCTGGCGGTGTCTGATAGACACTGCCAGCCAAATGAGAGCTTTTCCGCCGCGGTTGTAATCCGACCACGGCGGAAAAGCAGCGGACAGAAACCAAGACCCACCAGCCATCGTAATGCGGTGGTGGGTCTTTGGTGACTCCGCAGAGGATTTTCCGCCTCCTCCGGGCCGGCGGTGGCTTCCGCCAGCCCGGAGGAGGCGGAAAATCCTCCATCCTAATCGGCCCCTTAGTTTGCACCCTTGTATTTTGAGCTAATCGAAGGGCTAAGCTCTCCACCAACTCATATTCTTCTTTTATTTCCGCCACACCTGCAGACACGACCTTCAGCTATTGTTCTAGCATGCGCAACAATGGGTTAGCTTGGCTCATAGTGCAGTCCTCCTTGCTTACTTCACGTGTGAAGAGGTCAAAAGGAAGTAGCATCTTTGTCAGGCATTTAACTAGGCCCCATTGGTCCATCTCAATGGTCATGCCTTTCACAGTAGCATTCCCTAGTCTTTGCATGACGTAGTCATTGATTGGTCTGTACTGATCAAACAGACGATCAAGCATGTAATAAGTTAACTTCCAACGTGTTGGCACCTCCTGGATGTGTGCTTTGACTGGCACTCTATGCTCACGTTGAATGATCCTCAGCTATTTCCAGGCTTTAAAAGAATGGCTGAAATGCATGCATATTCTTCTGCAGGTGGTCAGTAAGTTGCTGACTCAGTATTCTTTTTTCAGAAAGTCTTGAACAATTATGTTAATTCAGTGCGCCATGGCCTTAACTATATTACTACCATTGTCCGTGGCAACAAAACCAATGTTAAGCCCTCTTGGGTGCAGCCATTCAAAGACCTTGCTGTTAAACTCTTCCAAAATGTTTTCAGCAGTATGAGATTTCTCAAAGGCGAATATGGCTACAGTTGCATGTTTTTGAGTGACATTAGAAATCTCAGCAGTGTCAACAGCACCTGCTGCAGATATCTTTTCTCTAAACCCCACAAAAGAGAGCCTGTGTACAGTGATGCAAATGCAATCAGCGGCTTGGCAAATGGTCCACATGTTGGTGGATATTGTGAACTGCACTCTGCTGCAAAGCTTGTCCAAGCAATTCCAGCATGTTGTGATGTACTCCTGGAATAGTAACTCTGGTGAAATAGGACCGGATGGGGAACCTTCCATTTTGAGCAGATGGCTGTCACAAATTTCAGAAAACCCACCCCTTCGACAAAAGATAAAGGGAGAAGGTCCAGCGCTAACATTTTAGCCAGCTTCGCATTGTACAAACGTGTTGTTGTGTGGTTGCATTCGTACTGCCTCTCTGACCTAAGCATGCTAGAATGGTAGGCTGGATTTTTTTCCTTTCTGGTGCTGCTGATGCAGGTGACTTCTTGAACCCAGATGGTGTTAGGCTCAACGCCGCACTTTTCATTGTGGTACTCTGTTGCCTTGGTGTCTCAGCCTGACTCTTACTATGGTGCCTTTGAGATGTTGCTGAGGATGATGATGATGTGGGTGGTAGTGGTACCACTGCACTGCTGGGGACAGGGCAACTTTGTGTACCAGAGAAAATGTGTGCAATTTTTTGGCTGCTATGGTGCACCTCCCACTGGATCAAGTGATGTTTTTTTCAGATGGATTGATTGGCCTCCCATTCCATAGTTTGTACCAAGCTTACCCAGACTAACACCTTGTCGACAAATTCAGCATATAGCAACGTTCTCCTCCTTACTGCTAACCGAAAAGAAGACCCAAACTGGGGAGGGGAACTTTCTTTTGCTGCTGGAGTTACCACTTGCAATGCCAGATGAACTGGAGGGTGTGTCTGGAATTTGACTCTGTGCAGTACCACTACCTACTGAGGTGGTGTTTGTGCTGCATGTAGGTCCCTGCCGTGCCTTGGAAAATGCAAATATGGAAGCTGGAGGTGGTGTTGGTGTTGGTGTTAACTGAGTTTGTGGTATCCGTGCCACATCCCTCACAGCAATTTGGGATGGGATAATGCCAGTCTCCATCTTCACTGGGACAGGAGTGATCTTCATGATGACTGGCTCGTCATCATCCTCCTCTTCTACATCTACCACCATAACTCTAAGGCTCTCTGGAACCTTCCTTTTTCCTAGCTTTGTCTCGTTGTGTGTCCCACTCTCAGACTGAGCTTGTGGCTTCCAAGTGGCATCTAGATCATCAGAAGGGGGGCTTGAAGAAGACGTTGATGGACTAACCCTCCATTTCCTTGCTGGGGATCTGGAAGACAATGGATCTTCTGAAAGAGTGGCTTGCTCTTCTTCTTCCTCTACAGGAAGCTCGATTTCCTGTACTGCCCCTATTATAATTATAATAGGAAAAACTAATATTGTGGGCGGTAGTTGCAGCTGTTGTTGCGGCTGTTGTTGCCCACTTATCTGCTGAATCTCCTCCTGCGTTGATTGGGTACTACTTTGCGATAACGAGTTTTCGTGATTAGACTGGCTACCTCTGTAAAACTCATGGGCTTGGGCCTAGGTTGGGGGGTGGGCACACTGATGCAGAGGTGCTGCTCCCAAGATGCTCCCCGAACACCGCTGCTGCAGGCTTAATATTTGTTTCCCAAAAAACATCCTGGGCGGCACACCAGTCTTGGTAGGGGCCACTTCTTCCTTCTTCTCACTGGCAACTTTCTTGGTACTGTATGAACTGGTACCTTTCTTTGGGGCCATCTTCTTCAGATGTCAGCAGAATGCAGTTGCACAAGTTGCAGAGATGTCTGTGGTCACATGTCATGTGACGTTGTGCGCAGCAGGATGTCTGTCTGGCAGTACAATGGGTGATGATAACACCTCCTCCTCAGTCTTTTGTGCACCTAAAAGCAAAAAAGCCAGAACATCAGTGAAATGTTGCATTTATTGTTGTGGTTCAATTACTACCAGTACAAACAAACAAATACAATATATAACTTAGTGTTTGGTGGTCACACTTGTTAGTGTTATATTATTATATTTTATTAACTCAGTTATTAAAAAAACATAACAACAGTGTTGCTATGTGTGAGACTTTGACAACCAGGGCTTTCATTGTATACTGTGGAAGGAAGGATAGGAAATATAGGAAAGAAGAAGAAGAAAAACAAAAATACAAATGTAATGGAAGTGGAACCTATTTGGCATTAATTTGCGCATCACTTGATGTCGTTCAGGGAGCTGCAGCTGGCTAAGGGGGTGGAAGCAGTTAGCCAAGAGGAACAAAGGAAAGAAATGCAGGCATATATGGCAAAAGCAGCACACTTAACTACCACCACAAAATGGCCACCAGCCACATAGTCACTCACAGTCACAACGAGCCGGAGGCCTGGAAGACAATGAACTCAAGCAGGCCTATAATATCTCCAGGCAAAGGAGGCATGCTTGCAAAACAACACAGCTTTAATGCAAAAATGAAAATCCCCTGAGCTAAAAAAGGTTGGAAAGTTACACAACAAAAGTACAACCACAGCACACACACATCCAACAAAGTCATGTATTTAACACACATCAAAAAAAGTAAAATACCCCTCAAAAAACACACTTTGCAATTCAATCCAATGCCATCCATGCCCTAAAGAATGCTTACATTCAACAGACACCAAAGAAACAGTTGTTTCATGTACCCATGAGTAGCTTTGGGTCTACTGGCTGAAAGGCCTTTTGGCAGACTAGGCCACAAGCTTGTGGGCTATGGCAAAAGCACAATGACTGGCTCCACAAAATGGCTGCCAGCCAAATGGCCAGGCCACCCACAACAAGAAAGGGAAGACAGACAATGCAGGTCTATGGCAAAAACACACTGCCTGGCTTCACAAAATGGCCACCAGCCACATGGCCAGGTCACCACAACAGCAAGAAGGGAAGACAGAAATTGCAGGCCAATGGCAAAAGCACACTGCCTGGCTTTACAAAATGGCCGCCAGCCGCATGGCCAGGGCACCTCATCAACAAGAAAGGGAAGACAGACAATGCAGGCCTACGGCAAAAGCACACTAACTGGCTTCACCATATGGCCACCAGCCACATGGCCAGGCCACAACAAGAAGAAGCACAAGCCAAGACGAACAAAGGAAAGACATGCAGGCATATATAGCAAAACCAAAGGGGAGGATGGACGGAGTGCTGAGCAATGCAAGGACTCACCCCCAGTCAACTGATCTGGGTTTAATCCATCATCATTCTTTAGCTCACTCCGCCACCCCAGTTCAGACATGGCCATATGCAGGCATATATGGCAAAAGCAGCACACTACTAAACTACCACCACAAAATGGCCACCAGTCACATGGCCACTCACAGTCACAACAAGCAGGAGGCCTGGAAAACAATTAACTCAAGCAGGCTGTTATACCACCAGACAAATGAGGCATGCTAAACCAGCACAGCTTTAATGCAACATTTCAAAAACGAAAATCCACAGGGCTAAAAAAGGTTTTCAAGTTACACAACAACCACACCACACACACACATCCAACAAAGGCATTTATTTAACACACACGAAAAAGTGAAATACCCCAAAAAACACAT
Source organism: Lissotriton helveticus (assembly GCF_964261635.1). NCBI lineage: Eukaryota > Metazoa > Chordata > Amphibia > Caudata > Salamandridae > Lissotriton > Lissotriton helveticus. The sequence continues at coordinate 724,247,691 of NC_136067.1, forward strand.
TTTGTAATTCAATACAATGCCATCCATGCTCTAAATGATGTTTAAATTCAACAGACACCACAGGAACAGTTGTTTCATGCACACATGAATAGCTCTGGGCCTACTGGCTGAAAGGCCTATCGGCAGATTACTGGGCTAGTGAATTAAATAAATGTTGCAAATTGATTGCAAAAGTTGGAGAAAATGTAGTGAACTTTGCAACATGTTTCCTTTATAAAACAAAATTAGTAGAAAAATTACATACAAAGAAAAACAACTAGGTCCTACTGAAACTACATGCCACCCACAACAATACATTTTAAAAAGACGATGAAAAGTACAAAAAAAGTAGGTGCAATGCCCCAATCAGACAAACAACACCAGTTCTCCAATTTACTTGTAAAATCTCAAATACAAAAATCCTCAAATCCAATGATATATGATGCGGCAGGCACAAAGAGTGATCCTTCCAGTTCCAAATCCAAATGACAAGTGAACAGGACATGAACAAAGCACTGGGAAGAGCCTGCTGGACAGGAACAGGAATTTGAAGACTCTGGGGTACTTTCTTACTCTTCTAACAAAATGTAAAAAAACATAAAGTACTCCTTGCACAAAAAAAGTACAGCCAAATGTCAATCTGAGGAGTGTTTTTCATCCAAATCATAATTTTTTAGACGTTTTATGCTGCTCGAGAGATATTCTTCTCCAGATTGTAAATTCTGCATGTTCAGCATCGAGATATTCACGGAACTTCCGCCGGATGTCGGATGGCGCGTCCGAATGACGTATTCGAGATCACACACTCTCGTGGGACCATGTGGCTGGCTACCAAATCTCGTGGAGCACGCGAACAGATAGGAAATCTAGTCAACAAACATAGGGATCCCTGTAAGTCACTACCGTGCGCGTGCAAATGCAGTTTTTAAAGCAGGAACAAGAGAAAAACTCCACTCTTCTGCAGAGCGTGGAGTTTTCTGTAACTCCGCGTCCTAACCGGAATTGCAAAAAATCTGCAAACTCTGCGAGCAGAGCGTATTTTAACACCCAGAGTTAGTATAGTTACCACCAGGGAGTAGCCACCTATCCATGGCGTAGCCTGGGTCAGTAGGGGGTCGATGTATATACATTGATTAATGGTCACTAGTTGTGTCGCCCAGTAGTAATTTTTTATATTTGGCAAAATAATTGCTCCATCGTACCAGCTTCTCACCAATTTCGGGAATGAGATTCTCAGTGGACTATTTCCCCAGGATAGCGTTCGCTGTGCACTTTCCACCTGTCTGAAGTATGATGTGTGGACTAGGGCGGGTGAATTCTGTAAAATGCATAAACAACGAGGCAGCAACATCATCTAAAACAATGCGGCTCTCCCCAAAAGCGACAACAGAAGAGACTGCCAGTGTTCAACATCACACTTCAGCCGCTGCAGTGGTGGCAGCAGATTAGCATCGTAAAATAATTTGGGATCCTTGGTGATGAAGATTCCCAAACATTTGAACCCCTCTGTCATTATCCTGAGTTGATATTCATTTGGCAGGACCAGTGGATTTCCTATTAGCACAAAAATAAGCGATTTTTTCCACTTGATTGTGTAACCAGAGTACCTACCAATATTAGTAAAGATGTTAAGAACTCTACGCAGGGGTCTTTATGGGGAGGCCACATATAACAAAATATCGTCTGCGTAGAGCGATATACGGTCCGCCCAATCTTATGTCCAGCGCAGCCCTCGTATTATGAGGTCCCGTCAGATCCAACAGGCCAGGGGCTCTAGTATGAGCACAAACAGCAGTGGGGACAGCAGGCATCCCTGTCTCGTTCCCCTGTGGAGGTGGAATATATCTGATTTTTTGTTGTTGACTACACCTTGTGCTAGTGGGTCAGTATATAAAAGTCGGACCAGTTAATAAATTTAGGACCGAATCCCAACCTCTCCAAGACAGCGAAAAGATATGGCCACTCTATGGTGTCAAACACAATAGTGGAGTCCAGGGATACCACCACTGCGTCTTCCATGATGGTGTCTGCCCTTCCCATCACCCCATGCAACCTCCTTAAGTTCAGGGTTGTGTTTCTTGGTGGCATGAATCCAGACGTTCAGGGAGAACTCAAATCAAGCTGGTGGCTAGCAGTTTGGCAAGTATTTTGGCTACTGCATTCAACAGTGATATGGGTAGATACGATGTGCAACTGTTTTGGGTTTTCCCTCTTTGGGTATCACTATCAGGGTGGCTAGTCTCTGGTCTTGTGGCAGGAGTCCAATCTCGAGACTCTCTAGGAACATTGCCCTGAGATGGGGGGCAAATTACATTTGATCTTAGTTTGTATAGCGCTATCAGAAGGCCGTTAGGGCCCATCACTTTTCCCGTCTAGAGAGAATGAATGGCCTGAGTTATTTCATCTAGTGCAATGCCCCGCTCCAGAGAATGTTTCCCTTCTTCTGCCAATACAGGCAGATGGATTTCAGCCAGTAGTTCTTTCATTTCCACCTCCTGCCTGGTAGACCTAGAAGTGTAAATATGTTCATAATATCTACCAAACTCGTCCGCCATGTCCTGCGGGTCAGTACGTTTTCTCCCAGTATCTGTCCATAGCTCTGTAACCAGTCGGCTTGCTGCTTCCCTCCTGTCTAATCAGGCCAATAGTTTCCTGGCTTTGTCCCCCAGTTCATACACGCCCCCAGCTTGTGACTGAGCATAGTTTTGACTGCATCTCTCGCCGCGGTTCTGTTTTCCTCTTGTGTCAAATTGGTAATGTTTGTTGTGTCTTGCTCTGTGGATAATGTGAGTCGCACTTCCAATTTCAATATTTCCTCTTCTAATCGAAGAAGTCTCACCCGTTTCTCTTTTTTCACCCCGGAGATCTGAGAGAGCGCTTGTCCCCCTATTACAGTTTTAAAGGTTAACCAAAGGACCTGAGCTGATTCAACTGTGCCTTCATTCTCATTAAAGTAATGTTCAATTTCTTGCTCTATTTTCAAATTAATTGTGGGGTTTTGAAGATACCAGGGGCTAATTGGTGCTACCTTCGTACAGTTTCCCCTCTCATACTCCATTTGCAGCCAAATTGGGGAGCGGTCCGATATTCCTCTCACTAGCTGTCTAATTTCTTTAAAATTCCCAACTTGTGCCAACAGGGTGAGGATACAGTCTATGCGGGATAGGCTTTTGTGGGCCCTAAAGTGAAATGTGTATTGTGTTTCTACAGGGTGATGCAATCTCCATATATACACCAGTCCCAAAGCATCCAGGAAACGTGGGAGTCTTAGCTGCGATAGAGGTATATCTCTGGGGGAATAGCGATCCAGTGTCCCCGAAACAACAGAGTTTAAGTCTCCCCCAATTACCATTCTACCACTGAGAAACTTGAGCAGCACTCTAATTAGCATGTCCATCCTTTTCAGTGCAATGCATCTTGCCCTATGGACTACCCAGGCCCTACCTTAAGGGTGAAATATATGTAATAACAAGGGAGTTTAAGTCTAGGTAAGGAGCTTGTTGGTGGGTGACCCTGCAGAGAGGACTAAATACAAGAGCGATGCGTAGCTGTCCTAAAACGCCATCCCCTGTTACTCTTTCAGACGTGATTGGTGTTGTCTGTGTGTATCGCTGTGGAATTTGCATTTGGCAAACCTAACAAAAAGCCTGCAGAGAGCTATTTTTTACACCATTTTGAATTCTGTTATGCTCCTAAATGCTTTCATGTTGTTGATGACATGGTTTCAGCAATCATCACGAGTTTCTCATCAGGTTTGTTGGTAAAAATGATTTCCCAACAGTGCACTTTCTGTTTTTTTACCTGTCAGTACATGCAGTGGGAATTTGTTTCTTGTTTTCTTATTTGTAATCTGCAAGATGTTCATTGTAGACGTTGAAAAGTTAAGTACATTTTGTCTTTCTTGTGTGATTAGCACAATCTTAGAGAGAGTTTATTTGCTACTGAAAAGGCTTCATGACAATTATAAACTACTGTAGTCCGTGGTGTCAGCAATAGGCACCAGCTCCCTGAGCACAACCTTTAAATGGAAAAATTATTCACTAAACCAAAGTTGCAAAGATCCGTTTTCCATGTTTAATTCACATATGTTGAATTTAATCCATTATCCAATTTCACTCAAAGGAATTAATGTTCAATCCAAAAGGCGCATTTAGACTTATTTACAATTTCCCTCCCGATGCATTTCGGACCGCAGTCCTTCGTCAGGGGAGTTCTGAAAAGACAATGACATCGTCTAAGAATTGTACCCCGGGGGTCATAAAATAATACACATTAAACTCATAATAGTGCCTTAAAGTGTTGCCCATGAACTAAAAACGTTGTGTCAATCTCTCAATGTGAAGTCCATGTGTGAAAATAATCACCGTGCCGGTTTTTAAACAAACGCGTGTACACCATTATCTTCAAACTACCCACATGGTATCCCGTGCTCTTATAAACAATATCCGTGCCTACATCATCACCTAACAACCGCGTGCTCTGTGCCTGGCGTGTTCATCAACCATTCCCTAGAACGTGAATGTATAACAGTCCAACAGTGCAAGTTTTGAACTTACTAACAAAGGTGCAGTGAGAGCCCGCGTCTCACCCGTGTGCTCTCCGGCGTCTACAAGCTGAACTCGAGTGCGAGCACCAACATAAATAACGGACTGTTAGCTACATGCAAACTCAAAATTCGTGGCGGCCATCTTGTAAGGGTGCAAATAGCGTCTCCAAAAGTGATTGTGTGCAGTATAAACAAATCATCACCCAAACAAATACTGTATGGTGCATTAAAACATACACCTCATTGTTAACGCAAGATGCATGATCTCAATGAAATAAACAACACAAAAAAGAAACATTACAGAAAGTATACAAGCATGAATCTCAAGGCAAGTGTCAGAGTCCATCATAATATGTTTACAAGTAACACATAAATTCCATCCGGTCATTAAGGCCGGATGGTTTTATGGATTGAAGGAACTTAATCCAATGGTTCTCGCGTTGCAGTAGAAAATCATTATTGTCCCTGCCATCCCGTTTGTTCACCACTTCCACAGCAGCAAATCGTAGTTGGCTGATGTTGTGCCGATTGTCTTTAAAGTGTACAGCAATGTTGTATTTCAGGTTCATGGTTCTTATGTTACTCTTATGTTCATTTATTCTCAGCTTCAATTTCCTTGATGTTTTCCCAGTGTACACCAATCCGCAAGGGCATTTAATGATATAAATCACATTCTCAGTGTCACATGTTGCATTGTGTCTAAGTTTAATGTTTGTACCTTTGAGAGGATGCTTCAGTGTAGGACCTTTTATCATATTGTTACAGTTCTTGCAATTTAGACAAGGTTGATTACCTCTGAAGTTAGTTTGATCATGTTGCACAGGGTTTTTGATAATTTCTTTCAAGTTTTTGCCTCTTTTGTAGGCGAATAATGGCTGCTCATTGAAAATACCATTAAAATCTTGTTCCTCTCTTATGATCGGCCAATGTTTCAAAATTGAAGACTTGTATCTCTTAGAGGCTTCTGAGAATTTAGAGACTACCACTGGTCTCTTAGTCTCACTTTTGGCTTTTGTCACCAATGTATCTTGCCGTGTCAAATTATCACATCGCTCTTTGGCTTTATTCAAGATGTTTTCTGGATACCCCCTGTGCTTGAACCGTTTTAACATTTGTTGTGCTTGCTGTTCATATTCATGTTCACTGGATACAATCCTTTTTACGCGAAGAAGTTGCGAGAAAGGTAGGTGATTCTTTAATGGTCTTTGATGGTATGATTTGTAATGCAAAATGTTATTTTTATCAGTTTGTTTTCTGTATAGGTTGGTTTCCAGATGGTCACCAACCCGTGTCACCCTGACATCCAAAAATGTGATGGTTAACTGGTTCACTTCATGCGTGAACTGTATGCGGTCATTGATGTCATTCAAATTCGTTAAGGCTGATAGTAATGATTCAAGGTTTCCATGCCATAAGACAAAAATGTCGTCTATATATCTCAGGAACACTTTGGCATGTGACATCCACAGGGTCTGGTTCAAGATATGGTTGTTTTCAAAGTACTGCATGAATGCGTTAGCGTACGCAGGTGCCGCACAGTTGCCCATAGATGTCCCGGACAATTGTGCGTACAACTGGTCACTCCAAGAAAAGTAGCTTTGGTATAAAGTAAAATGCATCAGCTGCATGATGAAGATTTGAAACTCATTTGGCAAATCTGAATGAAGCAAAATGTTTTCCACCGCTTCCATTCCCAAATCATGGGGGATGCTTGTGTATAGGGATTTTACGTCAATAGAGCAGAGCCAGATGTTATCATCTTCCTCGAATGTAATTTCCTGAATTTTTTGCCAAAAATCTGTAGTATCTTTTACGTATGTGCAAGACTGTTGAATCAATGGTTGCAAATACCGATCAATGAACTTGCCGGTGTTCTCGTGTATGCTCCCACGAGTCGAGACAATGGGCCTGAATGGTGGTGATGTTAAACTCTTATGAACTTTTGGAAGCATATACATGCTGGGAATACGTGGATTAGTGTTGGTCAGATACTTCCTGGTTTTAGAATTGATGGTTCCATTCTCTTCAGCCATCGAAATAATGTTCGTTAACACCTCATTGTACTGAGTGGTAGGGTTAGACCGTAGAAGATCATACGTGTTGGTGTCTGAAAGATGTTGTTGAACTTGCTCATTATAAAACGTAGTGTCCATAAGAACTAATGCCCCTCCCTTGTCAGCTGTTTGATAGGTAATATCTTTCTTCTTTGCCAAATTGTTCAATGTCGAATATTCCTTACTAGTTAAATTCAGGTGTTTCTTCTTTCTAGTAAATGTGATGTTGCTGATGTCATTTTGAACCAGTTTCTCAAATGTGTCAAAGGACTTATGACTGGCGGGTGCCATAAAGGTACTCCTTGCTCTCAATCCTCTGAGTTGATCAGTGCGTTCACCAACTGGTGGTGGTACCACGTTCTCAAAAAAATGTCTCAATCGTAAATTACGCATAAATTTGAATAGACTAATTTGCAATTCTAGCTCGTTGGTATGACTAGTAGGAATAAATGAGGTGCCTTTCTGTAGAACCTTGGTTTCATGATCAGACAATGTGTAAGAGGATATATTAATTACGAGGTTGTTTTCTTGGTTTTCTCCACCCTCTTGTTCAGAGTCGAACTCCTCATGTCTCTCCCCACCTCTTTTTCCTTTTCTTTTGGCCTGGCTCCTCCTGGGTCGTCTCTTTCTTCTGATCCCTCGCCTAAAAAAGGGACCGTAGAGGGGGTGGATGTGGCAGTGCTGCTTGTGGGTATATTCACATCTGTTCTTCTTCGGTCACCGCGTGTATCCTCCTCTGAAGATGAAGTTTCCGTGGTATTAGTCTGGTCTCTTTGTGGTTTGTTCTGTCTTCTCCTGGCATAGACCTCTGCCCAGGAGTACACCTCCCCCAGCTTATAATCAATGGTATCTCTTCGATACTTCCGTATCTTCCGTTCATTGATTTCTCTGGTGTGCTTATCCATTTGAATGGTGATGTCATCCAATATCTTGGACCATTCCTCAGCAGATAACATGTCACTTAGTTCCTGTTTGCATTGTTGTATCTCCTTATTTAATTCCTCCAATGCTCGTGATAATTCATCAACAATTAATAAGATCAAATCTAAAGAACACTTATTAAGGATGGCGTACCATCTTTCCACAAACTTGGAGCTATTCCTGCACAGGAGTGGTTTTAGTGGGATGCGGAGACCCCTGGGTATCCGCTGCGCTCGGTGGTAGCGTATCAAAGTACTGGCGTGAAGCCTTTGACTAATTTCCTTCTTTGTAAAGTATAAAAGTTGTTTTAAACAATTTTCTTTGTTTCTAGTAGGACCTTGAGGACTTGCCACCTCGGGGATTAAAGCGTAGATTTTGTCAATGTCATCGGTGTTAAATGCAAAAGTATCCGCTTTCAAATCGGTTAATGCCGCAATGTCATCATATACCATAGATGCCATCGTTAAATGTTTAATTTGGGGTGCAGTGGCCCTGGTCAGGGTCAGAAACAATTGTGGTGTGGGTCACGCACTCCACGCTGTATCAACCTATAGGGTTGCGGTGTGCTTCAAGGATATCACCCCCTGGCAACGAGGTGTGGTAATCCAATGTAGTCCGTGGTGTCAGCAATAGGCACCAGCTCCCTGAGCACAACCTTTAAATGGAAAAATTATTCACTAAACCAAAGTTGCAAAGATCCGTTTTCCATGTTTAATTCACATATGTTGAATTTAATCCATTATCCAATTTCGCTCAAAGGAATTAATGTTCAATCCAAAAGGCGCATTTAGACTTATTTACAATTTCCCTCCCGATGCATTTCGGACCGCAGTCCTTCGTCAGGGGAGTTCTGAAAAGACAATGACATCGTCTAAGAATTGTACCCCGGGGGTCATAAAATAATACACATTAAACTCATAATAGTACCTTAAAGTGTTGCCCATGAACTAAAAACGTTGTGTCAATCTCTCAATGTGAAGTCCATGTGTGAAAATAATCACCGTGCCGGTTTTTAAACAAACGCGTGTACACCATTATCTTCAAACTACCCACATGGTATCCCGTGCTCTTATAAACAATATCCGTGCCTACATCATCACCTAACAACCGCGTGCTCTGTGCCTGGCGTGTTCATCAACCATTCCCTAGAACGTGAATGTATAACAGTCCAACAGTGCAAGTTTTGAACTTACTAACAAAGGTGCAGTGAGAGCCCGCGTCTCACCCGTGTGCTCTCCGGCGTCTACAAGCTGAACTCGAGTGCGAGCACCAACATAAATAACGGACTGTTAGCTACATGCAAACTCAAAATTCGTGGCGGCCATCTTGTAAGGGTGCAAATAGCGTCTCCAAAAGTGATTGTGTGCAGTATAAACAAATCATCACCCAAACAAATACTGTATGGTGCATTAAAACATACACCTCATTGTTAACGCAAGATGCATGATCTCAATGAAATAAACAACACAAAAAAGAAACATTACAGAAAGTATACAAGCATGAATCTCAAGGCAAGTGTCAGAGTCCATCATAATATGTTTACAAGTAACACATAAATTCCATCCGGTCATTAAGGCCGGATGGTTTCATGGATTGAAGGAACTTAATCCAATGGTTCTCGCGTTGCAGTAGAAAATCATTATTGTCCCTGCCATCCCGTTTGTTCACCACTTCCACAGCAGCAAATCGTAGTTGGCTGATGTTGTGCCGATTGTCTTTAAAGTGTACAGCAATGTTGGATTTCAGGTTCATGGTTCTTATGTTACTCTTATGTTCATTTATTCTCAGCTTCAATTTCCTTGATGTTTTCCCAGTGTACACCAATCCGCAAGGGCATTTAATGATATAAATCACATTCTCAGTGTCACATGTTGCATTGTGTCTAAGTTTAATGTTTGTACCTTTGAGAGGATGCTTCAGTGTAGGACCTTTTATCATATTGTTACAGTTCTTGCAATTTAGACAAGGTTGATTACCTCTGAAGTTAGTTTGATCATGTTGCACAGGGTTTTTGATAATTTCTTTCAAGTTTTTGCCTCTTTTGTAGGCGAATAATGGCTGCTCATTGAAAATACCATTAAAATCTTGTTCCTCTCTTATGATCGGCCAATGTTTCAAAATTGAAGACTTGTATCTCTTAGAGGCTTCTGAGAATTTAGAGACTACCACTGGTCTCTTAGTCTCACTTTTGGCTTTTGTCACCAATGTATCTTGCCGTGTCAAATTATCACATCGCTCTTTGGCTTTATTCAAGATGTTTTCTGGATACCCCCTGTGCTTGAACCGTTTTAACATTTGTTGTGCTTGCTGTTCATATTCATGTTCACTGGATACAATCCTTTTTACGCGAAGAAGTTGCGAGAAAGGTAGGTGATTCTTTAATGGTCTTTGATGGTATGATTTGTAATGCAAAATGTTATTTTTATCAGTTTGTTTTCTGTATAGGTTGGTTTCCAGATGGTCACCAACCCGTGTCACCCTGACATCCAAAAATGTGATGTGATAATTTGACACGGCAAGATACATTGGTGACACTGAAGCATCCTCTCAAAGGTACAAACATTAAACTTAGACACAATGCAACATGTGACACTGAGAATGTGATTTATATCATTAAATGCCCTTGCGGATTGGTGTACACTGGGAAAACATCAAGGAAATTGAAGCTGAGAATAAATGAACATAAGAGTAACATAAGAACCATGAACCTGAAATCCAACATTGCTGTACACTTTAAAGACAATCGGCACAACATCAGCCAACTACGATTTGCTGCTGTGGAAGTGGTGAACAAACGGGATGGCAGGGACAATAATGATTTTCTACTGCAACGCGAGAACCATTGGATTAAGTTCCTTCAATCCATGAAACCATCCGGCCTTAATGACCGGATGGAATTTATGTGTTACTTGTAAACATATTATGATGGACTCTGACACTTGCCTTGAGATTCATGCTTGTATACTTTCTGTAATGTTTCTTTTTTGTGTTGTTTATTTCATTGAGATCATGCATCTTGCGTTAACAATGAGGTGTATGTTTTAATGCACCATACAGTATTTGTTTGGGTGATGATTTGTTTATACTGCACACAATCACTTTTGGAGACGCTATTTGCACCCTTACAAGATGGCCGCCACGAATTTTGAGTTTGCATGTAGCTAACAGTCCGTTATTTATGTTGGTGCTCGCACTCGAGTTCAGCTTGTAGACGCCGGAGAGCACACGGGTGAGACGCGGGCTCTCACTGCACCTTTGTTAGTAAGTTCAAAACTTGCACTGTTGGACTGTTATACATTCACGTTCTAGGGAATGGTTGATGAACACGCCAGGCACAGAGCACGCGGTTGTTAGGTGATGATGTAGGCACGGATATTGTTTATAAGAGCACGGGATACCATGTGGGTAGTTTGAAGATAATGGTGTACACGCGTTTGTTTAAAAACCGGCACGGTGATTATTTTCACACATGGACTTCACATTGAGAGATTGACACAACGTTTTTAGTTCATGGGCAACACTTTAAGGCACTATTATGAGTTTAATGTGTATTATTTTATGACCCCCGGGGTACAATTCTTAGACGATGTCATTGTCTTTTCAGAACTCCCCTGACGAAGGACTGCGGTCCGAAATGCATCGGGAGGGAAATTGTAAATAAGTCTAAATGCGCCTTTTGGATTGAACATTAATTCCTTTGAGTGAAATTGGATAATGGATTAAATTCAACATATGTGAATTAAACATGGAAAACGGATCTTTGCAACTTTGGTTTAGTGAATAATTTTTCCATTTAAAGGTTGTGCTCAGGGAGCTGGTGCCTATTGCTGACACCACGGACTACATTGGATTACCACACCTCGTTGCCAGGGGGTGATATCCTTGAAGCACACCGCAACCCTATAGGTTGATACAGCGTGGAGTGCGTGACCCACACCACAATTGTTTCTGACCCTGACCAGGGCCACTGCACCCCAAATTAAACATTTAACGATGGCATCTATGGTATATGATGACATTGCGGCATTAACCGATTTGAAAGCGGATACTTTTGCATTTAACACCGATGACATTGACAAAATCTACGCTTTAATCCCCGAGGTGGCAAGTCCTCAAGGTCCTACTAGAAACAAAGAAAATTGTTTAAAACAACTTTTATACTTTACAAAGAAGGAAATTAGTCAAAGGCTTCACGCCAGTACTTTGATACGCTACCACCGAGCGCAGCGGATACCCAGGGGTCTCCGCATCCCACTAAAACCACTCCTGTGCAGGAATAGCTCCAAGTTTGTGGAAAGATGGTACGCCATCCTTAATAAGTGTTCTTTAGATTTGATCTTATTAATTGTTGATGAATTATCACGAGCATTGGAGGAATTAAATAAGGAGATACAACAATGCAAACAGGAACTAAGTGACATGTTATCTGCTGAGGAATGGTCCAAGATATTGGATGACATCACCATTCAAATGGATAAGCACACCAGAGAAATCAATGAACGGAAGATACGGAAGTATCGAAGAGATACCATTGATTATAAGCTGGGGGAGGTGTACTCCTGGGCAGAGGTCTATGCCAGGAGAAGACAGAACAAACCACAAAGAGACCAGACTAATACCACGGAAACTTCATCTTCAGAGGAGGATACACGCGGTGACCGAAGAAGAACAGATGTGAATATACCCACAAGCAGCACTGCCACATCCACCCCCTCTACGGTCCCTTTTTTAGGCGAGGGATCAGAAGAAAGAGACGACCCAGGAGGAGCCAGGCCAAAAGAAAAGGAAAAAGAGGTGGGGAGAGACATGAGGAGTTCGACTCTGAACAAGAGGGTGGAGAAAACCAAGAAAACAACCTCGTAATTAATATATCCTCTTACACATTGTCTGATCATGAAACCAAGGTTCTACAGAAAGGCACCTCATTTATTCCTACTAGTCATACCAACGAGCTAGAATTGCAAATTAGTCTATTCAAATTTATGCGTAATTTACGATTGAGACATTTTTTTGAGAACGTGGTACCACCACCAGTTGGTGAACGCACTGATCAACTCAGAGGATTGAGAGCAAGGAGTACCTTTATGGCACCCGCCAGTCATAAGTCCTTTGACACATTTGAGAAACTGGTTCAAAATGACATCAGCAACATCACATTTACTAGAAAGAAGAAACACCTGAATTTAACTAGTAAGGAATATTCGACATTGAACAATTTGGCAAAGAAGAAAGATATTACCTATCAAACAGCTGACAAGGGAGGGGCATTAGTTCTTATGGACACTACGTTTTATAATGAGCAAGTTCAACAACATCTTTCAGACACCAACACGTATGATCTTCTACGGTCTAACCCTACCACTCAGTACAATGAGGTGTTAACGAACATTATTTCGATGGCTGAAGAGAATGGAACCATCAATTCTAAAACCAGGAAGTATCTGACCAACACTAATCCACGTATTCCCAGCATGTATATGCTTCCAAAAGTTCATAAGAGTTTAACATCACCACCATTCAGGCCCATTGTCTCGACTCGTGGGAGCATACACGAGAACACCGGCAAGTTCATTGATCGGTATTTGCAACCATTGATTCAACAGTCTTGCACATACGTAAAAGATACTACAGATTTTTTGCAAAAAATTCAGGAAATTACATTCGAGGAAGATGATAACATCTGGCTCTGCTCTATTGACGTAAAATCCCTATACACAAGCATCCCCCATGATTTGGGAATGGAAGCGGTGGAAAACATTTTGCTTCATTCAGATTTGCCAAATGAGTTTCAAATCTTCATCATGCAGCTGATGCATTTTACTTTATACCAAAGCTACTTTTCTTGGAGTGACCAGTTGTACGCACAATTGTCCGGGACATCTATGGGCAACTGTGCGGCACCTGCGTACGCTAACGCATTCATGCAGTACTTTGAAAACAACCATATCTTGAACCAGACCCTGTGGATGTCACATGCCAAAGTGTTCCTGAGATATATAGACGACATTTTTGTCTTATGGCATGGAAACCTTGAATCATTACTATCAGCCTTAACGAATTTGAATGACATCAATGACCGCATACAGTTCACGCATGAAGTGAACCAGTTAACCATCACATTTTTGGATGTCAGGGTGACACGGGTTGGTGATCATCTGGAAACCAACCTATACAGAAAACAAACTGATAAAAATAACATTTTGCATTACAAATCATACCATCAAAGACCATTAAAGAATCACCTACCTTTCTCGCAACTTCTTCGCGTAAAAAGGATTGTATCCAGTGAACATGAATATGAACAGCAAGCACAACAAATGTTAAAACGGTTCAAGCACAGGGGGTATCCAGAAAACATCTTGAATAAAGCCAAAGAGCGATGTGATAATTTGACACGGCAAGATACATTGGTGACAAAAGCCAAAAGTGAGACTAAGAGACCAGTGGTAGTCTCTAAATTCTCAGAAGCCTCTAAGAGATACAAGTCTTCAATTTTGAAACATTGGCCGATCATAAGAGAGGAACAAGATTTTAATGGTATTTTCAATGAGCAGCCATTATTCGCCTACAAAAGAGGCAAAAACTTGAAAGAAATTATCAAAAACCCTGTGCAACATGATCAAACTAACTTCAGAGGTAATCAACCTTGTCTAAATTGCAAGAACTGTAACAATATGACAAAAGGTCCTACACTGAAGCATCCTCTCAAAGGTACAAACATTAAACTTAGACACAATGCAACATGTGACACTGAGAATGTGATTTATATCATTAAATGCCCTTGCGGATTGGTGTACACTGGGAAAACATCAAGGAAATTGAAGCTGAGAATAAATGAACATAAGAGTAACATAAGAACCATGAACCTGAAATCCAACATTGCTGTACACTTTAAAGACAATCGGCACAACATCAGCCAACTACGATTTGCTGCTGTGGAAGTGGTGAACAAACGGGATGGCAGGGACAATAATGATTTTCTACTGCAACGCGAGAACCATTGGATTAAGTTCCTTCAATCCATGAAACCATCCGGCCTTAATGACCGGATGGAATTTATGTGTTACTTGTAAACATATTATGATGGACTCTGACACTTGCCTTGAGATTCATGCTTGTATACTTTCTGTAATGTTTCTTTTTTGTGTTGTTTATTTCATTGAGATCATGCATCTTGCGTTAACAATGAGGTGTATGTTTTAATGCACCATACAGTATTTGTTTGGGTGATGATTTGTTTATACTGCACACAATCACTTTTGGAGACGCTATTTGCACCCTTACAAGATGGCCGCCACGAATTTTGAGTTTGCATGTAGCTAACAGTCCGTTATTTATGTTGGTGCTCGCACTCGAGTTCAGCTTGTAGACGCCGGAGAGCACACGGGTGAGACGCGGGCTCTCACTGCACCTTTGTTAGTAAGTTCAAAACTTGCACTGTTGGACTGTTATACATTCACGTTCTAGGGAATGGTTGATGAACACGCCAGGCACAGAGCACGCGGTTGTTAGGTGATGATGTAGGCACGGATATTGTTTATAAGAGCACGGGATACCATGTGGGTAGTTTGAAGATAATGGTGTACACGCGTTTGTTTAAAAACCGGCACGGTGATTATTTTCACACATGGACTTCACATTGAGAGATTGACACAACGTTTTTAGTTCATGGGCAACACTTTAAGGCACTATTATGAGTTTAATGTGTATTATTTTATGACCCCCGGGGTACAATTCTTAGACGATGTCATTGTCTTTTCAGAACTCCCCTGACGAAGGACTGCGGTCCGAAATGCATCGGGAGGGAAATTGTAAATAAGTCTAAATGCGCCTTTTGGATTGAACATTAATTCCTTTGAGTGAAATTGGATAATGGATTAAATTCAACATATGTGAATTAAACATGGAAAACGGATCTTTGCAACTTTGGTTTAGTGAATAATTTTTCCATTTAAAGGTTGTGCTCAGGGAGCTGGTGCCTATTGCTGACACCACGGACTACATTGGATTACCACACCTCGTTGCCAGGGGGTGATATCCTTGAAGCACACCGCAACCCTATAGGTTGATACAGCGTGGAGTGCGTGACCCACACCACAATTAATTATAAACTACTGACACACAATTGGTGGGCGGAATGCAGCACAAATCAAAACATTCACCCCCAGTCAGGAGATCTGGATTAAATCCATTATTCTTTTGCTCACCATGCCACCCCAGTTTAGACCTGACCCTATGCAAATGAGTCTTGACCCTGTGACTCATGGGAACAGTCCAGCCTGAACTGCCAAGCCAGGTCCTCCCTGGACCGGAACCAAGCATCCAAGGACCGGTTTCGAGGTTTCACCCCTCTTCAGCCAGGATAGCTTGATTCCTTTGGCAGAGTGAGCCCAGGACCCACGTCTGGCATACCTGGCACACTTAGGGCGAGAAAGCAAAAGGCACACCATTGATGGGGGGATTGCAGAACAAATCAAAACATTCACCCCCCAGTCAAGAGATCTGGGTTAAATCCATCATTCTTTTGCTCACCATGCTGCCCCAGTTTAGACCTGGCCATATGCATATCAGTCTTGACCCTGTGCCTCATGGGAACAGTTCGGCCCGATCTACCAAGCCAGGTCCTTCCTGGACCGGAACCAAGCCTCCTAGGACTGGTTTTGGGGTTTCACCCCTCTTCAGCCAGGATAGCTTGATTCCAGTGGCACAGTAAACCCAGGACTCACGTCTGGACATACCTGGCGCACTTAGGGCAAGAAAGCAAAAGACACACAATTGATGGATGTAATGCAGAACAAATCAAAACATTCACCCCCATTCAAGAGATCTGGGTTAAAACCATCATTCTTTCAATCAATCAGTCTTGACCCTGTGCCTCATAGGAACAGTCCAGCCTGAACTGTCAAGCCTGGTCCCCCCGGGACCGAAAAAAAAACCTGATGGATTTAGGCCAGATCTCTGTACTGGGGTGAATGTATGGCATTGTATTACAATGTTCTTTTTGCACCCCGAGTGGGACATGTATGCCCAGATCTGGGTCCCATGCTCTCCATGACACTGGCGTCAATCTATCCTGGCTGATGAGGGCTGAAAGCCTAAAATCGGTCCTAGGATGCTTGTTTGAAGTCCAGGGAGGACCTGGCCTGGCAGTTTGGGCTGGACTAATCCCATTGGGTGCAGGGTCAAGACTGATTTGCATATGGCTGGGTCAAAACTGGAATGGCATGGTGAGCAAAAAAAATGTGATTTATGCCCAGATATCTGTACTGAGGTGAATGTATGACATTGTTCTGCATTCTGTTCATCAATTATTCTTTTTGCAATTATAACCTACTAGCCAAAGATTTCTAGGCTGAAGCCAATCTTATACGACTCACACTACCTCATAAACACTAGACCACATACTAAAAGCACTGTCAGGGCTTGCCAGGGGTGTATTTTGGTGCTCATTCTGTTCCTTAATGCCGATGACGGTGACCATGGTGAAATGAAACTGAGTTTGTCCTTCTGACCTAGTCTGCTGATTACTATTTACAATAATTTTTGCATCACTCTAACTAAATGTATTATAGCACATAGAAATATAACAAGCAGAGGCAAAACCAATGTAATTTGCTTTAATGATCTAGAGAATGCAAGCACAGACATACACAAGCGCACACGTGTGCATGCTTGTGTTTGTGTGCATGTGGTGAAAGTGAGCAAGTGTCCCCAAAAAGTGCCTGCATTCCAGCAACTCTAATACGCCTGCTCTGGCATCTTATAGGTCATGTGTAGGTAGTTGAGCAGGATGGGCCAAAACCATGAAGAAATTACCTTTACTCTAGGTGTCGTACCAGCATCCCTCCAGTTAGAGTCATCCAGAGGCCCCATCCATTATTGCCATTGAGCCGTAAGGGATATTAGTAAATCATGGGAATGAACTATGAGTCCAAAGAGGATCTGCAACTCCAGCAGACTGCTTTCAGGAACATTTTCCAGGAAACCATGGGGTTGCTCCAGTGCATGGCAGAACTGCAAATATCGAAAAAAATTAAACCTGTGCAGGCCAAACTTGTCCTGCAAAATCTCATACGACTTAAGGTGCACCCATTGCCAAAGGTAGTGCACAGTGGAGATTCCTATCCTATCCCAGCCGATAAACCCCGTTAAGGTGGAGGCCTAAAGCGACTAACATCTTGCCCATACAAACCAGTCCACCGCAGTGTCACATGCCAGGATCCAAGAACCACCTTGGTAGGCTTGGGGAGCTGGGAAGGAATAAGATTACCATACAACAGCCCCTCAGTTTTTTCTAGGCCCATCTCAGCCACTTCCAGTCGGAATGACAGATCCCCCAACCCCCACTCAGCCAATCATTGCCTACCACCAGATGAGATGCCCAGCAGTAGTATGCTCAACCAGGTAGACTTAGTGCATTTCCCATAAGCTATTCCGGGAAGCCGATTAAGTCATAAGAAAGCCCAGATTTTAGTCTGCAGCTGTGGCCAGCAAAGCTGCATCAAATATGGGTGTATCAAGCGGGGAAGGGTAATAGTTTTAAACAGTGCAGTGCACCCCAATATATAAAGAGTGAGGTCTGTTATTAAGTGGAACAATAAGGGTTAGATAATCAGGCTCCAGGTTAGACCCGGCTCCAGAGCTACGTACAATCCCAAGTAAAGGAAACTCAGTCTGTGCACCGTAAGTGCTGCCAACCATTCTGCATCAATTGACGGGCCCTTTAGGGGGACTACAACTGATTTAGACTAGTTAGCGGTAAGCCCAGAGGCATCCCTATCAAAGCCAAGGATCTGCAGTACCCGAGGAATCGTGAGAAGTGGACAGGAAATGTGCAAAAAACGTCATCATTATGGACTTCAATCCGATCTTCCTTCGGCACCTTCCCCTAGTCAAAGCCCCAGATCTGAGCATCGCACCCAATCCATGCCGTCAATGGTTTGATCACCAGGGCAAACAAAATTGGCGACAGTGGGCAATCTTGGCGGGTGCCCTGGCCGAATGTGAAGGAGTATGTAACGAAAAAGGGAAGTACCCTACTCTATGAATAGGGACAGGGTGAGTTCAGAAGTCAGAGTGTCCCAACTTAGAGGCACAAAATTACCCAGGCTATATCACAGAGCTTGTGAAGAAACCTATTGACAACTTTAAGTATTACAATCTAAGGTATGTCAGCAACAACACAACACAATCAATACACAGCAACATCAAAAATAGTATAAAAAAGATTCCATATATTTAGTACAATCAAAGGCTAAAAACATTTGATAAATACAAAACATTTTATTGAGGCATTTTTAGAAAACAAGGTTGAAGCGGCGTTTCGGTGAGTTAGCTGATGTTTACCTTCTTCAGGACAGTTATCTAAACAATAGAAACAATATATTACTTATACATACTTGTGTTGCTGACGAAACCTATACAATCACTATTTACTATTAAAATCCTAAAATGTCATGTTCAAATAGAGCAAAGACAAAGCATTATCTATACATTCGAGAAATTTCCTTAACCCCTTCCACGCTCATGACGAGCTGGGCTCGTCATGGTGTAGCCTCCTCGCACGCTCATGACGAGCCCAGCTCGTCATGAATAATGGAAAATGGGCAATCCCAGCACCGGGGGGGAAAACGCATAGCAGCCAAGTGGTTAAAACATATCATCTAATGTATTGTCACACTGTACTTTAAACATGTTTTTTTTAAACTAGATATCACCTATGTTATGTTATGTTAGTCTGAATTTGTAGAGCGCACGTTCACCACATGGTTTCTTGGCGCTGTGTGCCGCTGGGGAACCCGTCCTGGCATTCCCTGTGAGATGGTCCCTGTTGGGCATCCCCAAGGTGAAGCCAGGCATCCCCAGCAGCGAGGGGGCCGTTGTGGAGATTAAGCAAGCTATTGCCCAGAGTTGCAGCGTGGGACCCATGGTTAGAGAGGCACCGAGGCGAGATTTATCGAGCCCGCTGACATTGGTTCCGTACCCTGCCGCGTCGGGAATTGAACCCTGGTCCCGGGCCGACCTCTGCTTCTGGCTCTGCCGCCTCATATTGAATATAATGAGAGCAAAGATTTAGGTCTCATACCTCTAATCTAAGTAATGCTGGGTTTCCTCTTTATCAGGATTATGCCAGAGAGATGATTGCATGGGATCTTGGTGATATCCCAAACATTAAAACCTATATTACATCAAAACAAAAGTTTACTTAGTACTCCCTTCATCAGTCGAGGGTTAGTTTTCAAAGTCATTAAACTAAATAACTGACAGATTTATTTTACCTACCACTGTTTCAATTGCTCAGTGGTAGGTAAAATAAATCTGTCATTCATTTAGCGTCAACTTTGTTTTCTAAAAATGCCGCAATGAAATGTTTTGTATGTACCAAATGTTTTTAACCTTTGATTGTAATAAATATATGTAATACATATATTTATACTATTTTTGATGTTGCTGTGTATTGATTGTGTTGTGTTGTTGCTGACGTACCTTAGATTGTAACACTTATAGTTGTCAATAGGTTTCTTCACAAGCTCTGTTATATAGCCTGGGTAATGTTGTGCCTCTAAGTTGGGACAATCTTTGACTTCCGAATGTGAAGGGGCACACAAGGTGTCATTGACCCAAACCTGGACCTTAGGTTTAGAATAGAGCCCCCAAACAACAATACAGAATTGAGGCACCACGCCCACCCTAATCAACAACTCCTCAAAGAAGGCCTAACTAACAGAATCAAAGACCGACTCAGAATCAAAAAGAAGAAGAGCTTTAGTTCCCCCAGCAGAGAATGATGCACTGGCACCATGTGTACCATGTGGAGGCAGTGCCTAGTACTCCTATATGGCATAAACCTGCACTGATCAGGGTGGACCAGCTGCTGGAGGACGGCAAGCTGCCAGCCGGCCAGAACTTTCGCAAAGGGATTGGGGACCTCGGAGTTAATGAGCGAGATCAGACGATACAACATGGTTGGCCAGGCTTAAGGAAGATCACAAGGGTCGTCAAGTCGAGCTATGGAGGAAACTGCGCCTTGTGCACTGCCTCCTGATAAAGGGCCGAAAAGGTCACGTCTCAGTTGGGCCCAGAAGTGTTTAAAATATTCCATTGGGAACTCATCAGCGCCAGGAGGTTTCCCCAAGTTCATGTCTCGAAAGACAAGAGTGACCTCCTCTGCCTTGAAGGGATGATCCAGATCTGCCCTGTCACTCACAGACACCGTGGGCATTAGGGTGTCAAACACTTATTGATGGGCCACCTCCCTCAGAGGCCACTCCCTGGAGCCTTATAGAGCCCTATAATAAGCTGCAAACACAGCTGCTATATCCTTGGCTGTTTCTGCCTTCATCCCTACTCCCAATTGAATATAGGGAACGATCTGGAAGACTAGCTCCCCCATGGCCAACCAATACAGGAGGTTGTCTGATTTATCCCCCAATTCATAGTCCCTGTGCATCGAGGCCATTCAGCATTGGCAAGCTTCTTCAAGTGACAACTCCTGAAGTGACTTACTTTTCAAAGCTGGTGTAGCTCCACAATGTCCATTTTAGCATAGTGCTTGCATTACAACCCCAGGATACTAGGCTTCAGTTCAGAAATCTGTTGCAGCTGAGCTTGCTCCTTCCCCCTCAAGTATGACCTTGTCGTTGCCCTAAGAACAGACTTACTGGCCAACCACAGAGTTCCACGGGATCCCACAGTGCCAGAGTTTAGATCAAAGTAACCACCCAGATCATGAGAAAGGAAGTCCTGAAATTCCTGTTACTGCAGAAACCATGCTTTAAGTCACCACATCGTGCAGGGACCTATGGGCCGCTTTCCAAAGGAGAGAGTCATAGGGGCATGGTCCCAAATACCTCTGGGCAAAATGTGAGAATTGAAAGTGCCAAAAAGATCAGAAACGGGAAGAAGGATTACGTCAATGCAAGATAAGGATTTATGAGCAGCAGAGAGGTGAGTATTTGCTGCTGTCCCAGGGTTCCATACCTTCCAAGCAACACAGAGACCCAGGCCTCAAACCAACTGTGTAACCCCCTACTTTCTCTACCCCTAGCAGCCCCCAACCCAAATGAGACTTTCCTGGGAGTCATGATATCGTTAAAATCCCCACCAATGAAATTGTCCCATTAGGGAGTGGAGAATCTTCATCCTCAGATCATCCATTATACAGTGCATCAAGATGGGAGGGATATATACTCAAATGGAGTGGTGTATGTAACCCATGCTGCAAACTCTCCACTCAAACATACTTCCTCAGAGAATTTAGCTGGGCCAATGAAACCACTGACTAGAATGTTTTATGGAGGAGCACCGCTATACCCCTGGACCCCCTAGTGTGTCCTGCATGAAAGATCCTATCAAAACAATAATTGGCCAGGAAGGGGCGTGTGTCTCCAGCAAGAACAATATTGTGGGGCCCTGCCGCTTAGCAAAGCAGAGCACCGCCCCCTTTATTTGACACAAACGTTAACACCATCGACAATCCACGTCATCAGTACGGAAGGGAACATAACCTAGGGAGTGGACTTACATGGCCAGAATTGTTGAGTGTATTTATGTGTACAGGAAGTGGTTGCCCAACTTTGGTAGGAATGAAATATAAAAGCAGTGTGCCAGGGGTACCCCCCTTCGTGCCAAACCTGAAACAGTAACACCAAATTAAACATTGCCCACCCTCCAACAATCCCCCACCCCACTCTTCATTCGAGAAGCATCTATCACCCTCCCCATAAATGGAAAATTAATCTTAGGTTAAAAGCTGAGTGGTGCAGAGTCGGAATATCGACAGAGAAATATCGTGGGACAGAAATATTGCCTCAAAAATATTGTGGGGAAGAAATATCGACAACAAAAATATAGTTGACAAGAATATCGACTGACAGGTAAGTAATATCGATTACATACATATCTTTATAATAAATATTGTTTACAAAAATATAGTTTACACAAATATCGAGTTATTAATAATTTTATATATTTTAGTGTTTTCAATGAGAATTGTTTGTCATTTTATTATATGTTTTAGAGTTTTACTGGTTATTAATTCATTTTAAGTTTAATTCTGCGTTTTTAGTTCCGTAGCGGGTTGTGGGTTTTTAGGGCAATAGGGTGGGAAGTAATTTAATTTTAAAAAATTTACTGAATAATTAATGTATTAAATGATTAATTAATAATAGTTTAATAATTAGTTGTTAATTAATTTCAATTAGTCAATAAATAAATAATTAGGTTAATTGTTAAATTCATTTTAGGTGTTTGTTGTGGTATTTATATGTGTAAATTGTGTGAAGTGTGGTAAGTAATTAATTTTTTATTGATTAATTAATGAATAATAATAAATTAGGTTTCATTAATCAATTAGTAATTATTAAATGTATTTGTGTAATTAATTGTAGGTGTGTGTTGTGGATTTTATAGTGTTTAATAATGTGTAATAATTTGTTATTATCTTTGTTTATAATAATATATTTAAATATATATAATAATTATGTTAATATTGGAAATTCAATTTAAAACAAATGTTGATGGTTTTGTTTTTTATTGCTTTGGGATCCAGCGCTTTCCCTACTGTTGGAGTGGGAATAGTAATTTTTACCCCTCTGCTATCCAACGCTTTTCCTACCGTTGCACTCACTGGAGTCAGAATAGTAATATTTACCCCTCCGCTATCCAGCGCTTTCCTTACTGTTGCACTCACTGAAGTGGGAATAGTAATTATTACCCCAACGCTATCCAGCACTTTCCCTACTGTTGCACTCATTGGAGTGGGAATAGTACATTTTACCCCTCCGCTATCCAGTGCTTTCCCTATTGTTGCACTCATTGGAGTGGGAATAGTAATCTTTACCCCTCCTTATCCAGCGCTTTCCCTACAGTTGCACTCACTGGAGTGGGAATAGTAAATTTTACCCCTTCGCTATCCAGTGCTTTCCCTATTGTTGCACTCATTCGAGTGGGAATAGTAATTTTTCCCCCTACGCTATCCAGCACTTTCCCTACTGTTGCACTCACTGGAGTGGGAATAGTAATTTTTACCCCTTTGCTATCCAACATTTTAACTACTAATGTTTTTATTTTGTTTTTAATGTATATATTCTTTTTTTAAATAGTTTAATGTGTTAAATAAATATAGAATATTTTATATTAAATTATGTGTTCATTTTATTTTTATATATTTAAGGAAGTTTATAAATTAAATGAGGATAATAGTTAATACAATGTATTTAAGTAAATATATGTATATGTACACATTTTTGGGTGTTTCTATTTATTAAATTATTTTTTATAATTAGTTAAAATATATATTAAATTTAATTTATTTTGTTAATAATATTAATAATATTTAATTATTTATTTTAAGTTATGTTCTTTTTTTAAGTCGATATTTTTTACATCTATATTTTTAACATCAATATTTTTGAGTCAATATTACTGTACTTACCTGTTTAAGTATAGAGATCCGATTTTTTATAATTAATATTTTTACATCAATATATTTTCCATCTATATTTTTGTAATCGATGTTTAAACATGGAACCAATCTGAGTACATGTTCTCCGCTCGGTCCTGCGCAATCCCATTAAGACTTACCCAGGGCGGTGAACTCCACTCTGTTCATGTAGTTTGTGGATTTTCCTCGCTTGTGCTTGCCAAGGTATAGTTGGCAAGTGCTAGCAAAGAAAATCAACCTCCTGGCGAGATTTCTTAATGCGGTAGTTCGGATTTCTCAATGCGACTGGTCACGTTAGTTCCCGACCACTCGTGCTGAGAAACCTTCCATTCGCATTGAGAAAGCTGTTGTTGCAGTAGAAAATCTACTAGAGCAGCAGAAAGGAATCTGTGCCCTCTTGTGCTGCGCATGGTGTCATTTCCGATGATTTTACCATGTGGAACAAACAGCCGGAGCTCAAAATCACTGTGATCAGCATGATCCTAATGCACTATGCAGCCTGCGGAACTCCGCGTAGGACTGCAGAGTTTTTTTGTCACTTCATGGAATTCCATGTAGTAGAACTCTGCGTACTCTGCCCAGGCTTAATCATGACTAAGCAAACAGTGGTGCTGACATAAGTACAGTAGAAAAGGTCAGGATGGCTTCTGACCCTGTCTATCCAATCCACAGATAAGTCACAGGCCAGTATCAAGGTGGGCTGCTGCAGCGATGATGATATCCCCTGGGAGCCAAACAGCCCTGAGCCTAGGTCCCCTACCTCAGAGCCAGAGTTTGCTACTGATCCCCGGCAGCCCGGTCACCACGACTTCCAGATGAGAGGCAAGTCCCAACCAAGGGGGACCCCTATTCACTGTCAAGGACCGTTGTTCCATAGCCCACTACGGGCCAATTCTGGATTATCAAAGAAGACTGTTTTGAGGTTGAGACTAGCCTGGAGGTGCACCATTAACATCAACATGTATTTCATATTTTACAGAGAGGATTTTCCCCTTCACCTTGTTGTAGAATTTGTGAGGCAGCTGCACCGGGTGAGCATAGTGTGGGAAAATTATGATTCTCTGTGCATAGTGAGCAGGATTCCTGACCTGTTGGGCCTCATGCAGGATGTAGTCCTTATCCCTACAATGCACACCTTCACCACGCCCAGGCCGGGCCCGGTCATTCCAGGGCTTAGACTGCCTCTTGCGGAGGGCACTGTTATCCAATTCTCTCCTGTGTCTTCTCTGGGTCCTTTCAGGGGTCAAAATGGGGGACAGAGAAGGTGGGTCCCCAATTAGAAAATACCCATCCCCCCTACAGCTTGACGCTGTCCGCAAGCTAACACCCCCACATCGAACAGTACACTCCGCCTACTTCCAGCTTCCCAGCCTTTCCACCAGCACTCCATGGGCGCCACCACTTTTCTAATCACTGGGTGGAGGAAAAGCACCCTCCACAGCCCTACAAGCTCCTCCTTGCCACTCCGGGCACCCCCCAGTAGGCCCAGGCTTGTTGGGTCAGGAAAGCATGGTCCGGGTAAAAAGCCGATGCAGGCTCCGTGTGACTCTGCAATGGGGCTGACCTAAGCAATTCCAGGGCCCACAATGCCCATTGTCCAGCTTCTGGGGGTGGAAAAGAAAAGAGGGGGGAAAGGAAGCTTGACCTCTCAGCCCCCTCCGCCCACACTGGCCTGCATGCCCCATCTACTGCGTGCCACACCACTTGTGGCCTCGAATCACTGCCATCTTGGGCCCCAGCACTGCAGGCGTAGTCTTAGTGGCTGCAAGTGCAGTTTTGTCTCCTCGCCAGACATGCCAGTGCACCCCAAACATTTGCAGCATCACAGGCAGCTACTGCTGGCAGGTTCCGGCCAACCCACCAGGTCACTCAGCACCAGGATGCGCCAGGATTAGGTACAGGCTTCAAGAGCTGTAGCTGTGAGGGACCCTCATCTTGGCTCGTCTTTAAGCTTATTATTTTACCATGGGTTTGGTATTTATTTTTCTTTCTCTGACTGCAGAGAGGAATTAGTTTTTTAGGTGACTTATATGACAATCTTAGGGTATCTTTTTTGCAACATACCACAAAATAAAAGTACCTAATGCATTCAGCAGTTAGGAAAGCAAATATGAAGTAAATTGTTTTTGCAATTTTGAAGTGTACTGAAAACAGAGATTTGCATAGGATCACAACAAATAAAGCCACTTTAATTCATAATGCAAAAATGATAAATATTCACAGAAACCCCATTTCCACATGCTATCATTTGCTTGCTGTATACTATAAAGTTGTATCAGTAAAACCATATATGTATGCAAGGTTACTGACCATTTCATTGGAAAATGTGCAATCTGTAAATGAGAGTGTGCAACCGGCCAATGCTTTAGTTACATTAAAAATTAACCGCTTCTCAAGTTCATTAAAGGTAGATGATTTGCAAAAGTTTGTCATTCTAAAAAGTTGGATGTGGACCTCCAAAGTTTGGGAACCATTGTTCTAGGGCCAAATCTCACAGTTATTATTTAAATGTTGAGCATTGAGGGACTTTGTTTCAAAAAAGCCTGGTTTATAATGAAGTATGATTATCAGCGATCATATTTTTCTGTGTTTTATACCAAACTACACAGCTTCATAAATTTTATATCATAACTCCTAGTTACTTGAAATAAGAATGAACTATAGACAATGGAAATAGAAAAAACACATTAAGCCATTAACATTTGTTTTGGTGTTTATCAATTTGCTTCTTATGGGTGGCTGTGTCATTAATTACCAGTTATCAAATGCAGATAGGTACCTCTGTGGTCTAGGGCTGTTTAGTTTGTTACAAGGGAGTAGATAGGTGACGATGCGGGTGAACACAGCATAAAGCACTGCGCATGATAAAACATAACAGAAAGGTTCTCCTTCCCAAGGAGAACAGGACTGCAGCCGTGGTTTCCCTTATCATGAAATAGCCCTTGGTGGAAAGCAGTCCCCTTTCACAGAAAACTAGCATAAATGTAAAACAAAAGTGAACCCTGCCTTTATGTGCTTCTTTATTCAGCGTGGGAGAGGAGGTTTAAATAAATATAGCGGTCACAGGAAATCTTCCGGGGGTTACAAGTCCTGAGGACACCTAAGTAATGTCCACGTGGCCTAGCAATAACTTAACAGTTGTATGGTGGTTGTGGTGTTCTGGGCCCTAGATTCACATACTAGAAAAATTACTGATACAGACACAGTGCGTTATGGTGTTAAACTGTCCCCAGACTCTAGCACCTGGTTTCTTTTATTATCAGGTATCACATCTCTCATGACACTGGTGTTGGATGGGTGTGGGGTGGGAATAAGGCCAGCCTAGGGGGAGTGGCTGGAACTAGCTACGTGTTAGAGAACAGCTATGTGTCTAGCAGTACACTACATTCCTCCCAAAATTTAATTTAAAAAATGAATCCAACCCTTGGGAATAAATAAAGCAAACTAGACACTACTAAGGGCCTGATTCCTTTGCGGTTAGGAAAGCATTCCCACCTAGGGCCCGATTACGATGCGGTCAGGAAGGCCTCCTAACAGCATTTTCTCCTTCCGAATCGGATCAGGAATGTGTCTTCCCGACCGAGGGCCAGATTACAATGCGGTTTGGAACATAGGCTCCCATAGAAGTCAATGAGAGTCCAACCAAATCGTATCTAGAAGCATCCGGATGCATCATACTCGGTCGGTCGAACTTTCCCGATCCGAGTCGGTCAGAAACCATTTCCAAACCGATTAGATCGGGAAGATTTCCTACCTGCATCAGAATCGGGCCATGAGTCTCTACAGGCAGTCCACAGGACATCACGGGATAAGTGGACAGGTGTGAAACATCTCAACAGAACATACATGAAAGTATACAAAATAGAAGTAACTGTATTTTTTAACTTATTAATAACAAACGTGCAAAGGTTAAAAGACATGATATATTTATACTATTAGACCACGTCCAGATACAGTGATAGAAGCCACTAAATTCTTCACTTCACAGCAAGGAAAGCAGTTACTAAATCACAAGGGCTACACCCACAGCCAAAAAAGTGCATCATCAGAAACTATATTAAATATTATTCCAATGCATGCTATGGGAGGACAATTAAAACAGATGATGTTGAAAGATATACTACCTAGAGCACCTGAACACATAACAGGGCAACTACCACCTATCCTCACTTTAAAATGATTAATTGCACAAACTAAATGAGCCACCTCCGATACCCCACCTGGCCCTAGAAGATACCAAGACATAAACATTCCTGAACCTTTACCAAATACACATAGTGAGGAACCTTTCATATTCATGACAATCTAAATAATGAGAAAAAGATTCTAATATTCTCTACAGCAAATAACTTAATGAAATGTAGCCATTGTCAAAACTCAATGATGGATGTGACCATCAAAATGTGTCCCAAACCATTCACTCAGATATACACCATACTGTGCGAATATCAAAACATAAACATCACTTTTAAATATGCCCTACTACCAAATAAACAAAGCAGCACCTACTACAAGCTCTTAAACCATATCAAACATGCAAAAATAATTACTACCGTCATCATGAACTTTGAACAAACCATGTTTCAAACCATTCTAAAAATATACTTCCACACAGCTATAGAGGGCTGATACTATCATTTCAATCAAAGTACATGGAGACAACTCCCAAAACACGCTCTAAGTGTAGAATATTCCACAAACAGACAATTCGCCTTGGAAATAAAAATAATAACACTAGCCTATGTCCCTATTACAAAGGTATCCAAACACAATCATTTTCTGATAGAAAGCCCTTTCTACAAACAAAAAGGAAGAGAAATGTAGTCTCTGTATGCACTGTTTTTAAGACACCTGGGCTGGCAGATTGCATTGCTCCGGACACAGACGCCAACTCATACTCCAAATTCCATGGTGTAATGTCTTTGACAGCACAGGGAATGCAGTGGAAGGATAGATCAATGCCTTTCATTGCAATCCAACCTAAACAAAACTCAACCTACACTATACAAATGTATAGAAGTATTACAAAAAGAGCAAATCGATTAAGAACTATAAATGGAGCAATCAATTAGCCAAATTTTCCCTAAACCTAGCAAACAAGACAAAAGAATATATGACATGCTACAATTTAAAGTTAAAGAATTATTAAATAACAAAGAACTACATTACTTTGATATGAAAGCCAAATGCATATTACAAAATAAATAACAAATCTATTTTTTAAACTAATAAATATAATATTTTATTAGATCAGGCAAACAACTGTTTAAAATCACAATATTAATTTTTTTTTCATAAATATAATTATCACCAACCAAAATAGATAAAATAAAACTGAATCCATCACAATAATTACAGCACATAATCCCAAACATTCCACCTAACATTCACATAAATGTAACATAAACAATATAATGTCATATTTCCAACCCAAAATAAATGAAATAATTAAAACTTGCTGTTCTGTAGCTGCCAAAAATTATCTGTCTTCATGTAACTGAAATGAGTAATCCGCCAAAAATTTGAAAAATGAATCCAATCAAAATCCGTCAAAGCAATCCTAAGTATCAAAGTTCAATTAAAAACCCAAACAAGTGTTTTAAAAAACTGAACCACTCCTGGAAACCCAAATAAAGAAAATCAAAGTAAAAACTGTTTTTTTATTATTATAAACCAAAACTGATTTCCTTAAGAAACGTAAACTCCAAATGCCCATAGCACAGGTTTGTAGATACACATCTGTAAATAAATTGAAAAAAAACATCACAAAACACATTACATTCCCAAAAATACATATACATAACAGTTACTCATCAAACTCACCACACAATTTAACATAGCATAGCAATACATTATTAAAAGAGTGTAAAAAAAAACTAGTGTAAAACAGCAATAAATCTAAAGATACCAAAACCCAATGAGCAACAATAACACTAACTTATAAAACTCCCCCCTAAACCACCCCACTCTCAAAACTCTTAAAATATTTTTTAAAAAGAACTTACTGTTCTGACAAACAGCAGAATCTTACCGTGAGGCGGTTCTGTGCAAATAGACTAAAAATAACACAAATATCTTACAAAATAAAGGGTGACAATAAAAAAATATGGCTGCCAAATGAAACTAAAAAAAGACTACCTCCCCATAGAAATGAAAGGGAAATATTGTCAGAAAGTTGAATACATGTGTACAAAACTGTAGAAAATTAATAAATATCAAAATAATGTTATAACAAGTTATGAAAAACATGTACAGTATAAACTAAATATTAGTATAAAACATATACAATTATTTAATATATACTAATAAAACATATGATAAAATAATGTAAAAATATATTTTTAAAAGTTTAGAAATGTTAAAAAAAAATAAAAAATTCTTAACATAAAACTGTCAAACAATGTTGTAAAAAACATCAACACATTGTAAAGTGTGAATTAAACAATAGCATAACATATAAACAGTTTTTTCATATATATTAATAAATGTTAAAACCATATTGAAAATATATCTGTAAGAAAAGTTGTTGCATGTTAAAAAATCTTTAACAATGAAAAGTAAGAGTTAAAATTGTGTAATATTCAAATATATGCAAATATGATTTACCGTATTTACCGTATTTTTTATTATTGAAAATACTATACCAATGTATAGTTTGCTCAAATTTATATATTTTTTTTATTTTCATTTGAAGTATATATGATTCAAAATGTAAAACTGTAAAACTGTAGAATAACAAAAAATTGGAAACAAATAAAAACAGAAATATTTGCGAAATGTCTTTATTATAACACATATGGGGAAAGTGTTGAACACCAAAGGGCAAACATTTACTGTTACCACTTCAAACTAGACCAATTTAGGGAAGGTGTTGTACACTAAAGGGGTGACAATTACTATTCCCACTCCAATATAAACCAATTCAGGTAAAGTGTTGGACACTAAGGGGCTCTTTACGATGGTGGTTGGAAGAGTGCCTGAATGCCATCACTACAGGCAGGGGACCACTCGAAAAGAAATCTGAGGTCCCACCTCCCGTTTACAATTTGCCTGCTGGCTGGTGTGTGGAAAATGAATAATAACACTGCAGCTTGTGCTGCATTCCAGGAAAAAGGCTGCAGCAGAAGACACAGTATTGTTGAAAACTTTGTGCAAATTTGTGCACTGTGTGCCAGGCACCATGTTATGCATCGTATGCCAGACACATTAGAGTTGCCCACTGGGGACGGGGCACTGCATGGGGCCCCTAAAATCCCTTTCTGGCTACCTTTTCATGGTGGTGGAATCGCCAAGAAAAGGCAGTCGGAAAGGTATGTTGTGTAATCCGTAGGCAGTGCCAGCCCGTCTGAATCAGTATATCCTGCTGCAGGTGGCGGTCTGCCCCACAACAGTCAGGGGTCCAACTGCCTGCATCGTAATACGGTGGTTGGACTGAAGGGCTGTCTGTCAGTGAGATCCCCACCGACAGCCTGTCAGTGGTGGTCCCACCGGCATCGTAATGATACCTTAAATGGGTGACATTTACTATTGCCACTCCAATCTACAGCAATTTGGGGAATGTGTTGGACACTAGGAGTGACATTTAGTATTCCTATTCCAAACTAACCATATTGGGGGAAAGTGTTGGGTACTACAGAGGTGACATTTACTATTTTCACTCCAATCTAAACCAATTTGGGGAAGGTGTTGGACACCAAATGGATAAAAGTTACTATTTCCACTCTAATTTAACCATATTGAGGGATGTTGTTGGGCACTAAAGGGGTAACATTTACTATTCAGACTCCAATTTAACTGTACTGGGGCAGGACACTAAAGGAGTAACATTTTCTATTCCCACACCAACCTAAACCATTTTGGGGAATGTGTTGGACACTAAAGAGATAACATTACTCTTCCCACTCTGATCTAACAATATTGGGGAAGGTGATCGATAGTAAAGGGGCGATATTTACTATTCCCTATACTATTGAATGGGAGAGACAGTGGAAGAGCTGCAGCATAGCCACCGCAGGGGACAATACATGAAAAACATGGCGGACGATCCTAAAACACCGCAACAATGCCAAACTTTGCACAAATCAAAGTAGCCATGCCCTCCAAATACACAAAACACATACCAATGAAAAAAATATGCAATTCTTTTTTTTTAAATCCCAGGACAACACCCACAACACACCTGACAGCAAAATCCCATTTGGGCACACCCACACAGCTGAGTATAAAACCAGCCCCTTTACTGACCACAATCCTTTGCAACACTCCAGAAGAGAAGGGCATACACCAGATCTGACAGGAGAGGCAAAAGAACAAACCCTGGGCGCAATGCTATGCTCCACCCACGGAGTGTAAGTAGTGTTGCCCACTTCGCACTTTGCAAAGTAGGCATAGTAGGCAACACTACGCACGCTCCGTGGACAGAGCGAAGTAGCCCGCCACCCGCATCCCTCCCACCCTCTTCAACATACCTAATTTCAGCTAAAAAATACTTGGAAAGTATATTAAAGGCACTTACCTGGTCCGTGGCGTCCCGGGGCTCTCTCTTCTCTTTCGCACCGCGTCTTCTATCCAAATGCGCATGCGCGGCCGCCCATGGGGCTACGCGAAGTGCGTGGGTGGGCATAGCTTCATGCCACTTCGCATAGCTTCACGTAGCCCCACTACGCATACTACGCCCACCCTTAAAAAGAACACAGCACACACACCACAACCACCACTACCACCATCACTACCACCATCACACCAGCACCAACAATCCCCCAGCACACAAAACACCTCACACATCAACACCACACCCACCACACACAGTCCTGCAACCACAAACACTTCAAACACCACGCACCATGGCAGCACATAAAATGTCCAAATCCACTGAGAGTGAGTTGACAGTCATGGTCAATGAGATAGTCAGAGTGGAACCACAACTGTTTGGTAGCCTGGTCCAACAGACACCATTAGCCACAAGGAATCAAATGTGGGAACGGATAGTACAAAGAGTCAATGCAGTAGGGACCACCCCGCGATCCAAGAAGGAGATCATGAAGCAATGGCATGATCTCAAGAGGGTTGTCAAAGAGAGGAGGAGCAAGAACTGGGAGCTGGCTAACCGGACTGGCAGTGGCCCTCCCATCCCACAGAAAACATTCACACCGTGGGAGGAGAAGGTGCTTGCCATATTGCATCCTGAGAGTCTCACATGAGTATACGGGGGAATGGAGGCTGGTACAAACAATGGCAACCAACACACTGATAAGTACTTCCTTACACAACCCAAAAACCATTGCATTGCCCACCCTCACCTAACAGATAGCTAGCCATCTTGCTTGGGAGGCTTGTTTGGGGGTGGAAGGCTTGTACCACGACTCCCACCATGCCCCCTGTCCCACACCCCAGCAGCATGGAGTACTCCCCCACCCAGGAGCATGTGTCAGCCAATGCACTGTTCACCCTCACCTAACAGGTAGGTAGCCATCTTGTTTGGGAGGCTTGTTTGGGGGTGGGAGGCCTGTACCACGACTCCCACCATGCCCCCTGTCCCACACCCGAGCAGGATGGAGCCCTCCCCGCTTCACCACCCATAAGCACTTGGAAGCCATTGCAGTACACCAAACAAACGTACAGGTAGGTAGCCATCTTACCTGTTCTGGCTGTTTGGGGAAGGAGGCCTGTACCACTACTCCCACCATGAGGATAGAGGCCCCCCCACCCAGGAGCATGTGTCAGTCATTGCACTGTTCACCCTCACCTAACAGGTAGCTAGCCATCTTCACAGTGAGGGTGTTCGGGGGAGGGAGGCCTGCACTCCTACTCCCCACATGCCCTCTGCCCCACACCCAGTATCATGGAGCCCCCACTCAGGAGCATGTGTCAGCCATTGCACTTTCACAAACTTACTGGTAGGTAGCCATCTTCACAGTGAGGCTTGTTTGGGGGTGGGGTCCGGTACTACAACTCCCACCATGCCCCCTGTCCCACACCTGAGCAGGATGGAGCCCTCCCCCCACACCACCCAGAGGCACTTGGAAGCCATTGCAGTACACCAAACAAACTTACAGATAGGTAGCCATCTTCCCTGTTCTAGCTGCTTGGGGGTGTGAGGCCTGTACCACTACTCCCACCATGCTCCCTGTCCCACACCTGAGCAGGATAGAGGCCTCCCCCACCCAGGAGCATGTGTCAGTCATTGCACTGTTCACCCTCACCTAACAGGTAGGTAGCCATCTTGTTTTGGAGGCTTGTTTGGGGGGTGGGAGGCCTGTACCACGACTCCCACCATGCCCCCTGTCCCACACCTGAGCAGGATAGAGGCATCCCCCACTCAGGAGCATGTGTCAGCCATTGCACTGTTCACCCTCACCTAAAAGGTAGCTAGCCATCTACACAGTGAGGAAGTTCTGCACTCCTACTCCCCCACGCCCTCTGCCCCACACCCCGAATCATGGAGCCCTCCCCCACTCAGGAGCATGGGTCAGCCATTGCACTTCTGGTAGGTAGCCATCTTCACAGTGAGGGTTGTTTGGGGGTGGGAGGCCTGTACCATGACTCCCACCATGCCTCCTGTCCCACACCCCAGCAGCATGGAGCCCTCCCCCCACACTACCCAGAAGCACTTGGAAGCCGTTGCAGTACACCAAACAAACGTACAGGTAGGTAGCCATCTTACCTGTTTTGGCTGTTTGGGGTTGGGAGGCCTGTACCACTACTCCCACCATGCCCCCTGTCCCACACCTGAGCAGGATAGAGGCCTCCCCCACCCAGGAGCATGTGTCAGCCATTGCACTGGTCACCCTCATCTAACAGGTAGCTAGCCATCTTGCTTGGGAGGCTTTTTTTGTGGGTGGGAGGCCTGTACCACGACTCCCACCATGCCCACTATCCCACACCCCAGCAGCATGGAGCACTCCCCCACCCATGAGCATGTGTCAGCCATTGCATTGTTCACCCTCACCTAACAGGTAGGTAGGCATCTTGCATTGGAGGCTTGTTTGTGGGTGGGAGGCATGTACCATGACTCCCACCATACCCCCTGTCCCACACCGGAGCAGGATAGAGGCCTCCCCCACCCAGGAGCATGTGTCAGTCATTGCACTGTTCACCCTCAACTAACAGGTAGCTA
The DNA here is from genome assembly GCF_964261635.1 of Lissotriton helveticus. NCBI lineage: Eukaryota > Metazoa > Chordata > Amphibia > Caudata > Salamandridae > Lissotriton > Lissotriton helveticus. The sequence continues at coordinate 724,282,751 of NC_136067.1, forward strand.
GCCATCTTGCTTGGGAGGCTTGTTTGGTGGAGGGAGGCCTGTACCACGACTCCCACCATGGCCCCTGTCCCACACCTGAGCAGGATGGAGCCCTACCCCCTCACCACCCAGAAGCACTTGGAAGCCATTGCAGTACACCAAACAAACTTACAGGTAGGTAGCCATCTTCCCTGCTCTAGCTTTTTGGGGGTGGGATGCCTGTACCACTACTCCCACCATGCCCCCTGTCCCACACCGGAGCAGGATAGAGGCCTCCCCCACCCAGGAGCATGTGTGAGCTATTGCACTGTTCACCCTCACCTAACAGGTAGCTAGCCATCTTCACAGTGAGGGTGTTTGGGGGAGGGATGCCTGCACTCCTACTCCCCCATACCCCCTGCCCCACACCCCAGCATCATGGAGCCCTCCCCCCACCCAGGAGCATGTGTCAGCCATTGCACTTTTCACCAAACAAACTTACAGGTAGGTAGCCACCATCACAGTGAGGGTTGTTTGGGGGTGGGAGGCCTATACCATAACTCCCACCATGCCCACCATGCCCCCTGTCCCACACCCCAACAGCATGGAGCCCTCCCCCCACACCACCCAGAAGCACTTGGAAGCCATTGCAGTACACTAAACAAACGTACAGCCATCTTACCTGTTCTGGCTGTTTGGGGGTGAAAGGCCTGTATCACTACTCCCACCATGCCCCCTGTCCCACACCTGAGCAGGATAGAGGCCTCCCCCACCCAGGAGCATGTGTCAGCTATTGCACTGTTCACCCTCACCTAACAGGTAGGTAGCCATCTTGCATGGGAGGCTTGTTTGGGGGTGGGAGGCCTGTACCACGACTCCCACCATGCCCCCTGTCCCATACCTGAGCAGGATAGAGGCCTCCCCCACTCAGGAGCATGTGTCAGCCATTGCACTGTTCACCCTCACCTAACAGGTAGCTAGCCATCTTCACAGTGAGGGTGTTTGGGGGAGTGATGTCTGCACTCCTACTCCCCCATGCCCCCTGCCCCACACCCCAGCATCATGGAGCCCTCCCCCCACCCAGGAGCATGTGTCAGCCATTGCACTTTTCACCAAACAAACTTACAGGTAGGTAGCCATCATCATAGTGAGGGTTGTTTGGGGGTGGGAGGCCTGTACCATGACTCCCACCATGCCCACTATGCCCCCTGTCCCACACCCCAACAGCATGGAGCCCTCCCCCCACACCACCCAGAAGCACTTGGAAGCCATTGCAGTACACTAAACAAACGTACAGGTAGGTAGCCATCTTACCTGTTCTGGCTGTTTGGGGGTGGGAGGCCTGTATCACTACTCCCACCATGCCCCCTGTCCCACATCTGAGCAGGATAGAGGCCTCCCCCACCCAGGAGCATGTGTCAGCTATTGCACTGTTCACCCTCACCTAACAGGTAGGTAGCCATCTTGCATGGGAGGCTTGTTTAGGGGTGGGAGGCCTGTACCGTGACTCCCACCATGCCCCCTGTCCCACACCTGAGCAGAATAGAGGCCTTCCCCACCCAGGAGCATGTGTCAGCCATTGCACTGTTCACCCTCACCTAACAGGTAGCTAGCCATCTTGCTTGGGAGGGTTGTTTGGGGGTGGGAGGCCTGTATCACAACTCCCACCATGCCCCCTATCCCACACCCCAGCAGCATGGAACACTCCCCCAACCAGGAGCATGTGTCAGCCATTGCATTGTTCACCCTCACCTAACAGGTAGGTAGCCATCTTGCATGGGAGGCTTGTTTGTGGGTGGGAGGCTTGTACCATGACTCCCACCATACCCCCTGTCACACACTGGAGCAGGTTAGAGGCCTCCCCCACCCAGGAGCATGTGTCAGCCATTGCACTGTTCACCCTCAACCAACAGGTAGGTAGCCATATTGTTTGGGAGGCTTGTTTGAGGGTGGGAGGCCCGTACCGTGACTCCCACCATGCCCCCTGTCCCACACCCGAGCAGGATGGAGCCCTCCCCGCTTCACCACCCATAAGCACTTGGAAGCCATTGCAGTACACCAAACAAACGTACAGGTAGGTAGCCATCTTACCTGTTCTGGCTGTTTGGGGGCAGGAGGCCTGTACCACTACTCTCACCATGCCCCCTATCCCACACCTAAGCAGGATAGAGCCCCCCTCACCCAGGAGCATGTGTCAGTCATTGCATTGTTCACCCTCACCTAACAGGTAGCTAGCCATCTTCACAGTGAGGGTGTTCGGGGGAGGGAGGCTTGCACTCCTACTCCCCACATGCCCTCTGCCCCACACCCCAGTATCATGGAGCCTGTACCATGACTCCCACCATGCCCCCTGTCCCATACCTGAGCAGGATAGAGGCCTCCCCCACTCAGGAGCATGTGTCAGCCATTGCACTGTTCACCCTCACCTAACAGGTAGCTAGCCATCTTCACAGTGAGGGAGGCCTGCACTCCTACTCCCCCATGCCCTCAGCCCCACACCCCAGTATCATGGAGCCCTCCCCCACTCAGGAGCATGTGTCAGCCATTGCACTTTTGGTAGGTAGCCATCTGCACAGTGAGGGTTGTTTGGGGGTGGGAGGCCTGTACCATGACTCCCACCATGCCTCCTGTCCCACACCCCAGCAGCATGGAGCCCTCCCCCCACACTACTCAGAAGCACTTGGAAGCCATTGCAGTACACCAAACAAACGTACAGGTAGGTAGCCATCTTACCTGTTTTGGCTGTTTGTGGTTGGGAGGCCTGTACCACTACTCCCACCATGCCCCCTGTCCCACACCTGAGCAGGATAGAGGCCTCCCACACCCAGGAGCATGTGTCAGTTATTGCACTGCTCACCCTCAACTAACAGGTAGGTAGCCATCTTGTTTTGGAGGCTTGTTTGGAGAGTGGGAGGCCTGTACCACGACTCCCACCATGCCCTCTGTCCCACACCTGAGCAGAATAGAGGCCTCCCCCACCCAGGAGCATGTGTCAGCCATTGCACTGGTCACCCTCACCTAACAGGTAGCTAGCCATTTTGCTTGGGAGGCTTTTTTTGTGGGTGGGAGGCCTGTACCACGACTCCCACCATGCCCCCTATCCCACACCCCAGCAGCATGGAGCACTCCCCCACCCATGAGCATGTGTCAGCCATTGCATTGTTCACCCTCACCTAACAGGTAGGTAGCCATCTTGCATTGGAGGCTTGTTTGTGGGTGGGAGGCCTGTACCATGACTCCCACCATACCCCCTGTCCCACACCGGAGCAGGATAGAGGCCTCCCCCACCCAGGAGCATGTGTCAGCCATTGCACTGTTCACCCTCAACTAACAGGTAGCTAGCCATCTTATTTGGGAGGCTTGTTTGGGGGTGGGAGGCCTGTACCACGACTCCCACCATGGCCCCTGTCCCACACCTGAGCAGGATGGAGCCCTACCCCCTCACCACCCAGAAGCACTTGGAAGCCATTGCAGTACACCAAACAAACTTACAGGTAGGTAGCCATCTTCCCTGTTCTAGCTTTTTGGGGGTGGGATGCCTGTACCACTACTCCCACCATGCCCCCTGTCCCACACCGGAGCAGGATAGAGGCCTCCCCCACCCAGGAGCATGTGTGAGCTATTGCACTGTTCACACTCACCTATCAGGTAGATATCCATCTTGCATGGGAGGCTTGTTTGGGGGTAGGAGGCCTGTACCACGACTCCCACCATGTTCCCTGTCCCATACCTGAGCAGGATAGAGGCCTCCCCCACTCAGGAGCATGTGTCAGCCATTGCACTGTTCACCCTCACCTAACAGGTAGCTAGCCATCTTCACAGTGAGGGTGTTTGGGGGAGGGATGCCTGCACTCCTACTGCCCCATGCCCCCTGCCCCACACCCCAGCATCATGGAGCCCTCCCCCACCCAGGAGCATGTGTCAGCCATTGCACTTTTCACCAAACAAACTTACAGGTAGGTAGCCATCATCACAGTGAGGGTTGTTTGGGGGTGGGAGGCCTGTACCATGACTCCCACCATGCCCACCATGCCCCCTGTCCCACACCCCAACAGCATGGAGCCCTCCCCCCACACCACCCAGAAGCACTTGGAAGCCATTGCAGTACACTAAACAAACGTACAGGTAGGTATCCATCTTACCTGTTCTGGCTGTTTGGGGGTGGGAGGCCTGTATCACTACTCCCACCATGCCCCCTGTCCCACACCTGAGCAGGATAGAGGCCTCCCCCACCCACGAGCATGTGTCAGCTATTGCACTGTTCACCCTCACCTAACAGGTAGGTAGCCATCTTGCATGGGAGGCTTGTTTGGGGGTGGGAGGCCTGTACCGTGACTCCCACCATGCCCCCTGTCCCACACCTGAGCAGAATAGAGGCCTCCCTTACCCAGCAGCATGTGTCAGCCATTGCACTGTTCACCCTCACCTAACAGGTAGGTAGCCATCTTGCTTGGGAGGCTTGTTTGGGGGTGGGAGGCCTGTATCACAACTCCCACCATGCCCCCTATCCCACACCCCAGCAGCATGGAACACTCCCCCAACCAGGAGCATGTGTCAGCCATTGCATTGTTCACCCTCACCTAACAGGTAGGTAGCCATCTTGCATGAGAGGCTTGTTTGTGGGTGGGAGGGTTGTACCATGACTCCCACCATACCCCCTGTCACACACTGGAGCAGGTTAGAGGCCTCCCCCACCCCGGAGCATGTGTCAGCCATTGCACTGTTCACCCTCAACTAACAGGTAGGTAGCCATATTGTTTGGAAGGCTTGTTTGAGGGTGGGAGGCCTGTACCGTGACTCCCACCATGCCCCCTGTCCCACACCTGAGCAGGATGGAGCCCTCCCCACACACCACCCAAAAACACTTGGAAGCCATTGCAGTACACCAAACAAACTTACAGGTAGGTAGCCATCTTCCCTGTTCTAGCTGTTTTGGGGGTGGGAAGCCTATACCACTACTCCCACCATGCCCCCTGTCCCACACCTGAGCAGGATAGAGGCCTCCCCCACCCAGGAACATGTGTCAGTCATTGCACTGTTCACCCTCACCTAACAGGTAGCTAGCCATCTTGCATGGGAGGCTTGTTTGGGTGTGGGAGGCCTGTACCAGGACTCCCACCATGCCCCCTGTCCCATACCTGAGCAGGTTAGAGGCCTCCCCCACTCAGGAGCATGTGTCAGCCATTGCACTGTTCACCCTCACCTAACAGGTAGCTAGCCATCTTCATAGTGAGGGTGTTTGGGGGAGGGAGGTCTGTACTCCTATTCCCCCCATGCCCCCTGTCCCACACCCCAGCATCATGGAGCCCTCCCCCCACCCAGGAGCATGTGTCAGCCATTGCACTGTTCACCAAACAAACTTTCAGGTGGGTAGCCATCTTCACAGTAAGCGTGTTTTTGTGGGAGGGAGGCCTGCACTCCTACTCCCACCATGCCCCCTGTCCCACATCCCAGCAGCATGGAGCCCTCCCCCCACCCAGGAGCATGTGTCAGCCATTGCACTGTTCACCAAACAAACTTTCAGGTGGGTAGCCATCTTCACAGTAAGCGTGTTTTTGTGGGAGGGAGGCCTGCACTCCTACTCCCTCCATGCCCCCTGTCCCACACCTGAGCAGGATAGAGGCCTCCCCCACCCAGGAGCATGTGTCAGCCATTGCTTTGTTCACCCTCACCTAACATGTAGGTTGCCATCTTCACAGTGAGGGTTGTTTGGGGTGGGAGGCCTGTGCCACGACTCCCACCATGCCCCCTTTCCCATACCCCAGCAGCATGGAGCCCTCCCCCACCCAGGAGCATGTGTCAGCCATTGCACTGTTCACCATACAAACTTACAGGTAGGTAGCCATCTACACTGTGCTGGCTGTTTGTGGGTGGGAAGCCTGCATCACTACACACAGCACCAACTGCATGCAATTAATCAATACCTGACATGTACGAGTAATTGATGTTCCTCTGCACCATGTAATGACGCCCAGTATTGCACTTAATAATAATAGTGAAGATCTCTCAGTTGTGTACTGTACAGACAGTGGATGGCACGCAGCTAACAGAGTACTTGCACAGTGCCAAACACTGACCATTCCCCATCTAATCCACAGGTGATGAAGAACTCACTGCTGAGGACAACAACGACCAGCAGAGCCAGTCTCCACCCCGTGTACATGGACTCTCGGATGTTGACTCCCAGGATAGTTTGGACGATGAGCTCCAGGCCGGCCCATCTGGTGTGCCAGGGACCAACAGGTCCCAGGCCCCCATCCTCCCCACCACCATGTCTGCTGCAACAACAACAGCACAGCAGACCCCTGCAGTCACGGCTGTGCCTCTACCGCTGCCACCTCCTCCACCACCACCACCAGTACCACCTGCAGCACCCTCCCTGTCCCAGTGAATGACCAGGCCACATCAACAACTGTGGAGGGCAGGGAGAGTGTGCGGGGACCCACAGTGGTGAGGCAACAGGTCCGTGGCAGCAGGGCAGGTGGGAGGGCCAAGGTCACCCTCAGACTTCAGGAGGTTGGCACACCATCCCTGGACCACTTCACCAGAGTCATCGGGGCATATGAACAGGTCCAGGGACAAAGTGGCCCATCTGACGAACTATTAAGTGAGCTCATCCTGCTGATGAGGTCCATCGACACACGCATTGGACAAATGGTGGACCTCATGGCCCAGCAAGTGGCGTTACTGAGGGACAGGCCTGCGTCCCAAACAACACCTCCGCCCCCTCTGTTGTCCTGCAGGATGACAGTACACCATCCTCCCCTGCGGCCACAGAGAGGGGTGAGTCCTCAGACGCCGCTGGCCATGCAGCAGGTCCCCCTCTGCCAAAGCGATCAAGGGGGCGTCCAAAGAGGAGCCTGGGAGTCTCTGGAGGCAAAGCACCAGCCACACACCAGTCTCGGAGCCAGCCCTGATGGCAACCCTCTTCCCCACTGCATTGACTGTTTGGACTGTCCTTTCCCACACTGCCTTGTGAATGGCACCTGTCTGTTCGACTGGGTCACCACATCCATGTGGTGTCTACTCTTGCATCTCATTTACCATGACTGTCAACTCACTGCTCCATCACCACCTTCATGTAAATATGCCCGCACCCCTCACATGTCAACTTTGTAAATAAAATACCTTACACACTTCAGTTGGTGCAGCTTTGTCTTTAGTGCAATATTTACAGTGTTCACGATGTCATGCTGTATCCAAAAGATGTACAGTATGCAGGCCTGGATAATTTTGAGGCACCTATGGAGACACAACAGAACAAAAGTCACTGGCATTAGTGTGGCATCACAGACATAACACTACACCAAACATCCACATAAGTCTACAGCAGACAACACAATGTGCAACAAGTGTCAACAAACAGAGTTCTGTATACATTCACATTTGAAATGTCACTGCCACATTTCCACACATAGGTGACTCAACATGTGCATGTCTGTACCATCCGCACGTAGCCCTTCACAATAACAGCAATCACACCAGACAATGTACAAGTCGTACCTCGTCACCCACCTTCAAGTGAAGTAGCGGGTGATGAGCTGTTGACGCATGTCAACTCCTTCCTCCTCTCCACTGTTCTCACCACTGGACTCAGGGCCCTGAACAGGCAGGGGCCTTGGGTCCTCACCATAAATCAGGAGCAGGGGAATCCCCTTGTGAATGGCCATGTTGTGGAGCATACAGCACGCCACAATGATCTTGCAGACCTTCCCAGGCCAGTATGACAGTGCACCTCCAGTCCTGTCAAGGCAGCGGAATCGACTTGAGCAGGCCAAAAGTCCGCTCAATGACACGTCGGGTCCTGCCATGGGCCTCATTGTACCTTACATCAGCCGGGGTCCTAGGATTCCCTAGTGGTCTCAGCAGCCATGGACGGCTGGGATATGCAGAGTCACCTGTGAATGACAAACACACATTGCAATGTTGCACAGGCAGAGGGCAGCAGGTCACACACACAGCACGCCATATCACTAGGCATACTCACCTAGAATCCAAGCATGCTCGGTAAGCAGATTTGCCATCATCCAGGGTACCATGCTGTTCCTGAGGATGTACGAGTCATGGGCTGAGCCGGGAAATCTTGTGACATGGTCATGTCCGCAAGGCACACCCCCTGCACATTGATCGAATGATAATGTTTATAATTTCTAAAAATGTGCTCACTCGCCAAGTGGGATGGGTATGCTCAGACGTGAGTCCCTTGCTCTCTTATGCGCCTTGATGCCTCCGGGGGTAAGTTGCGCCATACAAATTCCGAATTCATTCATTCATTCATTCATTCTCCACACCACTGGAGTCAAGCTATCCTGGCTGAAGACGGCTGATAGCCAGAAACCGGTCCTAGGATGCTTGATTCCGGTCCAGGAAAGACATGGCTTAGCAGTTCGGGCTGGACAGTTCCCATGAAGCACAGGGTCAAGGCTGATTTGCATATGGCCATGTCTGAACTGGGGTGGTGTGGAGTGCAAAAACAAAACAATGGCTTTAGGCCCAGATCTCTGTACTGGGTGAATGTATGGCATTGTTCTGCATTCTGTCCATCAACTGTTCTTTTTGCATTTGTCACCTCGAGTGGGAAGGGTATGCTCAGACGTGAGTCCCATGCTCTCCACACCACTGGAGTCATGCTATCCTGGCTGAAGACGGCTGATAGCCAGAAACCGGTCCTAGGATGCTTGATTCCGGTCCAGGAAAGACATGGCTTGGCAGTTCGGGCTGGACAGATCCCATGAGGCACAGGGTCAAGGCTGATTTGCAGATGGCCATGTCTGAACTGGGGTGGTGTGGAGTGCAAACAAACGATGGATTTAGGCCCAGATCTCTGTACTGGGGTGAATGTATGACATTGTTCTGCATTCTGTCCATCAACTGTTGTTTTTGCATTTGTCACCCCGAGTGGGATGGGTATGCTCAGACGTCAGTCCCATGCTATCCACACCACTGGAGTCAAGCTATCCTGGCTGAAGACGGCTGATAGCCAGAAACCGGTCCTAGGATGCTTGATTCCGGTCCAGGAAAGACATGGCTTGGCAGTTCGGGCTGGACTGTTCCCATGAGGCACAGGGTCAAGGCTGATTTGCCTATGGCCATGTTTGAACTGGGGTGGTGTGGAGTGCAAAAAATGATGGATTAAGGCACAGATCTCTGTACTAGGGTGAATGTATGACATTGTTCTGCTTTCTGTCCATCAACTGTTGTTTTTGCATTTGTCACCCCGAGTGGGATGGGTATGATCAGACGTGAGTCCCATGCTCTCCACAGCACTGGAATCAAGCTAGCCTGGCTGAAGACAGCTGATAGCCAGAAACCGGTGCTAGAATGCTTGATTCCGGTCCAGGAAAGACATGGCTTGGCAGTTCGGGCTGGACTGTTCCCATGAGGCACAGGGTCAAGGCTGATTTGCAGATGCCCATGTCTGAAGTGGGGTGGTGTGGAGAGCAAAAAACAATAGATTTAGGCCCAGATCTCTGGACTGGGGTGAATGTATGACATTGTTCTGCATTCTGTCCATCAACTGTTGTTTTTGCGTTTGTCACCCCGAGTGGGATAGGTATGCTCAGACGTGAGTCCCATGCTCTCCACACGACTGGAGTCAAGCTATCCTGGCTGAAGACGGCTGATAATCAGAAACCGGTGCTAGGATGCTTGATACCGGTCCAGGAAAGACATGACTTGGCAGTTCGGGCTCGACTGTTCCCATGAGGCACAGGGTCAAGGCTGATTTGCATATGGCCATGTCTGAACTGGGGTGGTGTGGAGTGCAAAAAACAATAGATTTAGGCCCGGATCTCTGGACTGGGGTGAATGTATGACATTGTTCTGCATTCTGTCCATCAACTTTTGTTTTTGCATTTGTCACCCTGAGTGAGATGGGTATGCTCAGACGTGAGTCCCATGCTCTCCACACCACTGGAGTCAAGCTATCCTGGCTGAAGACGGCTGATAGCCAGAAACCGGTCCTAGGATGCTTGAGTCCGGTCCAGGAAAGACATGGCTTGGCAGTTCAAGCTGGACTGTTCCCATGAGGCACAGGGTCAAGGCTGATTTGCATATGGCCATGTCTGAACTGGGGTGGTGTGGAGTGCAAAAAAACGAAGGATTTAGGCCCTGATCTCTGTACTGGGGTGAATGTATGACATTGTTCTGCATTCTGTCCATCAACTGTTGTTTTTGCATTTGTCACCCCGAGTGGGATGGGCATGCTCAGACGTGAGTCCCATGCTCCCCACACCACTGGAGTCAAGCTATCCTGTCTGAAGACAGCTGATAGCCTGAAACCGGTCCTAGGATGCTTGATTCCGGTCCAGGAAAGACATGGCTTGGCAGTTCGGGCTGGACTGTTCTCATGAGGCACAGGGTCAAGGCTGATTTGCATATGGCCATGTCTGAACTGGGGTGGTGTGGAGTGCAAATAAATGATGGATTTAGGTCCAGATCTCTGTACTGGGGTGAATGTATGACATTGTTCTGCATTCTGTCCATCAACTGTTGTTTTTGCATTTGTCACCCCGAGTGGGATGGGTATGCTCAGACGTCAGTCCCATGCTCTCCACACCACTGGAGTCAAGCTATCCTGGCTGAAGACGGCTGACAGCCAGAAACCGATCCTAGGGTGCTTGATTCCGGTCCAGGAAAGACATGGCTTGGCAGTTCGGGCTGCACTGTTCCCATGAGGCACAGGGTCAAGGTTGATTTGCATATGGCCATGTCTGAACTGGGGTGGTGTGGAGTGCAAAAAATGATGGATTTAGGCCCAGATCTCTGTACTGGGGTGAATGTATGACATTGTTCTGCATTCTGTCCATCAACTGTTGTTTTTGCATTTGTTACCCCGAGTGGGATAGGTATGCTCAGACGTGAGTCCCATGCTCTCCACACGACTGGAGTCAAGCTATCCTGGCTGAAGACGGCTGATAGCCAGAAACCGGTGCTAGGATGCTTGATTCCGGTCCAGGAAAGACATGACTTGGCAGTTCGGGCTGGACTGTTCCCATGAGGCACAGGGTCAAGGCTGATTTGCATTTGGCCATGTCTGAACTGGGGTGGTGTGGAGTGCAAAAAAACAATAGATTTAGGCCCAGATCTCTGGACTGGGGTGAATGTATTACATTGTTCTGCATTCTGTCCATCAACTGCTGTTTTTGCATTTGTCACCCGAGTGGGATGGGTATGCTCAGAGGTGAGTCCCATGCTCTCCACACCACTGGAGTCAAGCTATCCTGGCTGAAGACGGCTGATAGCCAGAAACCGGTCCTAGGATGCTTAAGTCCGGTCCAGGAAAGACATGGCTTGGCAGTTCGAGCTGGACTGTTCCCATGAGGCACAGGGTCAAGGCTGATTTGCATATGGCCATGTCTGAACTGGGGTGGTGTGGAGTGCAAAAAAACGAAGGATTTAGGCCCAGATCTCTGTACTGGGGTGAATGTATGACATTGTTCTGCATTCTGTCCATCAACTGTTGTTTTTGCATTTGTCACCCCGAGTGGGATGGGCATGCTCAGACGTGAGTCCCATGCTCTCCACAGCACTGGAGTCAAGCTATCCTGGCTGAAGACGGCTGATAGCCAGAAACCGGTTCTAGGATGCTTGAGTCCGGTCCAGGAAAGACATGGCTTGGCAGTTCGGGCTGCACTGTTCCCATGAGGCACAGGGTGAAGGCTGATTTGCATATGGCCATGTCTGAACTGGGGTGGTGTGGAGTGCAAAAAAACGAAGGATTTAGGCCCAGATCTCTGTACTGGGGTGAATGTATGACATTGTTCTGCATTCTGTCCATCAACTGTTGTTTTTGCATTTGTCACCCCGAGTGGGATGGGCATGCTCAGACGAGAGTCCCATGCTCTCCACAGCACTGGAGTCAAGCTATCCTGGCTGAAGACGGCTGATAGCCAGAAACCGGTTCTAGGATGCTTGAGTCCGGTCCAGGAAAGACATGGCTTGGCAGTTCGGGCTGGACTGTTCCCATGAGGCACAGGGTCAAGGTTGATTTGCATATGGCCATGTCTGAGCTGGGGAGGTGTGGAGTGCAAAAAACAATGGATTTAGGCCCAGATCTCTGTACTGGGGTGAATGTATGACATTGTTCTGCATTCTGTTCATCAACTGTTGTTTTTGCATTTGTCACCCCGAGTGGGATGGGTATGCTCAGACGTGAGTCCCATGCTCTCCACACCACTGGAGTCAAGCTATCCTGGCTGAAGACGGCTGACAGCCAGAAACCGGTCCTAGGATGCTTGATTCCGGTCCAGGAAAGACATGGCTTGGCAGTTCGGGCTGCACTGTTCCCATGAGGCACAGGGTGAAGGCTGATTTGCATATGGCAATGTCTGAACTGGGGTGGTGTGGAGTGCAAAAAAACGATGGATTAAGGCCCAGATCTCTGTACTAGGGTGAATGTATGACATTGTTCTGCTTTCTGTCCATTAACTGTTGTTTTTGCATTTGTCACCCCAAGTGGGATGGGTATGCTCAGACGTGAGTCCCATGCTCTCCACACGTCTGGAGTCAAGCTATCCTGGCTGAAGACGGCTGATAGTCAGAAACCGGTGCTAGGATGCTTGATTCCGGTCCAGGAAAGACATGGCTTGGCAGTTCGGGCTGGACTGTTCCCATGAGACACAGGGTCAAGGCTGATTTTCATATGGCCACATCTGAACTGGAGTGGTGTGGAGTGCAAAAAAACAAAGGATTTAGGCCCAGATCTCTGTACTGGGGTGAATGTATGTCATTTTTCTGCATTCTGTCCATCAACTGTTGTTTTTGCATTTGTCACCCCGAGTGGGATGGGTATGCTCAGACGTGAGTCCCATGCTCTCCACACGACTGGAGTCAAGCTATCCTGGCTGAAGACGGCTGATAGCCAGAAACCGGTCCTAGGATGCTTGATTCCGGTCCAGGAAAGACATGGCTTGGCAGTTCGAGGTGGACTGTTCCCAAGAGGCACAGGGTCAAGGCTGATTTGCATATGGCCATGTCTGAACTGAGGTGGTGTGGAGTGCAAAAAAACGAAGGATTTAGGCTCAGATCTCTGGACTGGGGTTAATGTATTACATTGTTCTGCATTCTGTCCATCAACTGTTGTTTTTGCATTTGTCACCCCGAGTGGGATGGGCATGCTCAGACGTGAGTCCCATGCTCTCCACACCACTGGAGTCAAGCTATCCTGTCTGAAGACGGCTGATAGCCAGACACCGGTCCTAGGATGCTTGATTCCGGTCCAGGAAATACATGGCTTGGCAGTTCGGCTGGACTGTTCCCATGAGGCACAGTGTCAAGGCTGATTTGCATATGGCCATGTCTGAACTGGGGTGGTGTGGAGTGCAAAAAAACAATGGATTAAGGCCCAGATCTCTGTACTAGGGTGAATGTATGACATTGTTCTGCTTTCTGTCCATCAACTGTTGTTTTTGCATTTGTCACCCCAAGTGGGATGGGTATGCTCAGACGTGAGTCCCACGCTCTCCACAGCACTGGAGTCAAGCTATCCTGGCTGAAGATGGCTGATAGCCAGAAACCGGTCCTAGGATGCTTGAGTCCGGTCCAGGAAAGACATGGCTTGGCAGTTCGGGCTGGACTGTTCCCATGAGGCACAGGGTCAAGGTTGATTTGCATATGGCCATGTCTGAGCTGGGGTGGTGTGGAGTCCAAAAAACAATGGATTTAGGCCCAGATATCTGTACTGGGGTGAATGTATGACATTGTCTGCATTCTGTTCATCAACTGTTGTTTTTGAATTTGTCACCCCGAGTGGGATGGGTATGCTCAGACGTGAGTACCATGCTCTCCACACCACTGGAGTCAAGCTATCCTGGCTGAAGACGGCTGACAGCCAGAAACCGGTCCTAGGATGCTTGAGTCCGGTCCAGGAAAGACATGGCTTGGCAGTTCGGGCTGCACTGTTCCCGTGAGGCACAGGGTCAAGGCTGATTTGCATATGGCAATGTCTGAACTGGGGTGGTGTGGAGTGCAAAAAAACGATGGATTAAGGCCCAGATCTCTGTACTAGGGTGAATGTATGACATTGTTGTGCTTTCTGCCCATTAACTGTTGTTTTTGCATTTGTCACCCCAAGTGGGATGGGTATGCTCAGACGTGAGTCCCATGCTCTCCACACGTCTGGAGTCAAGCTATCCTGGCTGAAGACGGCTGATAGTCAGAAACCGGTGCTAGGATGCTTGATTCCGGTCCAGGAAAGACATGGCTTGGCAGTTCGGGCTGGACTGTTCCCATGAGACACAGGGTCAAGGCTGATTTTCATATGGCCACATCTGAACTGGAGTGGTGTGGAGTGCAAAAAAACAAAGGATTTAGGCCCAGATCTCTGTACTGGGGTGAATGTATGACATTGTTCTGCATTCTGTCCATCAACTGTTGTTTTTGCATTTGTCACCCCGAGTGGGATGGGTATGCTCAGACGTGAGTCCCATACTCTCCACACGACTGGAGTCAAGCTATCCTGGCTGAAGACGGCTGATAGCCAGAAACCGGTCTTAGGATGCTTGATTCCGGTCCAGGAAAGACATGGCTTGGCAGTTCGAGCTGGACTGTTCCCAAGAGGCACAGGGTCAAGGCTGATTTGCATATGGCCATGTCTGAACTGGGGTGGTGTGGAGTGCAAAAAAACGAAGGATTTAGGCTCAGATCTCTGTACTGGGGTGAATGTATGACATTGTTCTGCATTCTGTTCATCAACTGTTGTTTTTGCATTCGTCACCCCGAGTGGGATGGGTATGCTCAGACGTGAGTCCCATAGTCTCCATACTACTGGAGTCAAGCTATCCTGGCTGAAGACGACTGATAGCCAGAAACCAGTCCTAGGATGCTTGATTCCGGTCCAGGAAAGACATCGCTTGGCAGTTCGGGCTGGACTGTTCCCATGAGGCACAGGGTCAAGGCTGATTTGCTTATGGCCATGTCTGAACTGGGGTGTTGTGGAGTGCAAAAAAACGATGGATTTAGGCCCAGATCTCTGTACTGGGGTGAATGTATGACATTGTTCTGCATTCTGTCCAACAACTATTGTTTTTGCACTCGCCTCTGGTGGCACCAGACCGACATGGGTGCAATCGATGGCACCAACAACATGGGGGGATGTGCCCAAGGTAATAGAAGTCACCCTTCACACCGGCCAATTCCGCACCCCTGGGGAAATATATGTATTGAACCTTATATATTATCATTGCTGCAAGAACGTCCCTCAGCACTAGGCTAAATATGGGTTGCAACATCCCTGCAGCGCTGGCCACGGTCTCTTGGAAGGAACCATTTATAAAAAAGTGGAAGGCTGCCTTCACTTTGTATGTGGGTGTGAATGCTGTTGGGTAGTGGCGACGAGGCTGCAGGTGGGGCTCCAACAGATCACAAAGGGTCTTCAGTGTCGGTCTGTCGAGGTGGAATTTGCGAATGATGGCAACATCCTCCATGTCCTCCAGCAGTGTCAGGTGATGTATGAGATTAGGCCTCCTCCTAGTTGAGATGTAAATGGACACATGTCAATGACAACTATCATGAGATGGCCACAGCACGTCCCGTTAAGGATGTCACGGAAAAAAAAGACTGCCATGAGAGATGCGTGGCACACCAGGATAAACGGGTGGACATTTGAGACACACAGATGGCACCCCTCTCCATTTACAAAACACAAGTGCCACAAACAACACATAGGTCAATGTGAATGCACACATATTGAAGCCCACATTTCACATGTGCACGCCTCATACCGTACCATCCACCAATGTGTGTAAAATGACCATGACTGTCTCATACCCAACTGCTGTACCTGTCACACCTCAATGCATCATGTGAACTTGGCACACATCCACAACTCAATGTTCACAGTAGCTGGAAAACTGTCCCTTGTGGGCATGAGCTGATATGAAAGCACAAGTAAGTAACAACACCATACATTGAGACAAGCCTTGCCAAGGTCAGCACTGACCCACAACACATTGATTGGTCACACATTATTGACACATAGCATGCGTCCACCTGTGGATAATATGGAATAATGGCATTGTGTGCACAATGATGTGCCCTTAACCATGTTGCTGATGTGTACTGATGCAGTGTTCACGATGGACATTGCCATTGTATGTGCCCCAAATCGTGATAGCTACCGCCTGGCCACGGCGAGGTGACACCAGCACCACCCCCTTCACAAGTGCGGTAGCCATTGGCATGGAGACATGGGTAGATGGAGGTGGGCATGCTCCACTACCCATAACGCGGTAGCTACCGCCTGGCCATGGCGATGTGACACCAGCACCACCCCCTTCACAAGTGCGGTAGCCATTGGCATGGAGACATGGGTAGATGGTGGTGGGCATGCTCCGCCACCCAAAACGCGGTAGCTACCGCCTGGCCACAGCGGTGGGACACCAGCACCACCCCCTTCACAAGTGCGGTAGCCATTGGCATGGAGACATGGGTAGATGGTGGTGGGCATGCTCATGCCCCATCACGTAGTGCACCCCGGGCCCCTGCGGTGAATCACCACCATGGGGCATTGTCTACAGCCAGTGGGAGCGATGATTGCGGTGGCATGATGCAGTTTGGAAAATCGCGGAAGATGTGCTCCTCCACCACGGAGGCAGTCATTGGATGCCTTTGAAAGATGCACCATCGCGGTAGCGCACCCCGGGCCCTTGCGGTGCAACAATGCCATGGGGCATTGCCAACAGTCAATGGGAGCGATGATTGCGGTGGCCTGATGCAGTTTTGAAAATCACGGAAGGCGTGGTCTGCCACCGCGGAGGCGGTCATTGTATGCTTTTGAATGAGGCAGACCTGGACAACCAATTGTTGCAGATTTGCACCTTACAAATGACCCCAGGGGGCTATAAATCTGTGGAAGTGAGCCTCACATTTCTACTGCTGACAGAGCCTGGTGCCTGGGACCCTCTCCTGCCTCAAGTGCCTGCTGCCTGGGACCCTCTCCTGCTTTTGCCTCAAGTGCCTGCTGACTGGGACCCTCTCCTGCTGCTGCCTTAAGTGCCTGCTGCTTGGGACCCTCTCCTGCTGCTGCCTCAAGTGCCTGCTGCCTGGGACCCCTCACCACTCACTTCAACCACAGGTGTTCCATGTCCATAGGGATGGCAAGGACAGAAAAGATCCGTGCCAGTCCATTCACAAGCGAGGAGCTGGAGGTCCTTGTGGACGAAGTGCTGGCACAGTACCCAAGGCATTATGGTGGCCCCAATGTAGTGGTAAGTCATCATGAAGGGAGCTGTAGGACAGGGGGGGTGTCAGACATGTAGTTGTGCTGCTGCAGTATATGCCTGAGGGTGTGGGGTTGTGTCATACACTGACAAACAAGCTGTCTCCAGGGCGAGGGAGTGTGTGTGTCCCAATGTCACTGTTTTCCCTGCCTGCAGTTGTATGTGTGAGTGGAGTGTGTTACATTGTCAGCCATACAGAGCCACAGGATGTTGGACATGTAGGTGCCAGGAAACTAATTGTTCGGGTGATTGTTTCCATGTGCCCCTGTTGTCCAACTCAGTGTGAACCCAGAGACTAGGCCCAGTGCCCGCCCACCCAAACAAGAACACATCACCGAACTGACATGGTCCTTGCTCCTGTTCATTCACACTGAAAAGAAGATATGCACCATCTCAGCCCTGTATAATTGCACACAAACACAGTTCTGAAGATGGCTATTTTGTTGGTGAGTCCATGTGCCCAGAGGCCATACACATTGCAAACACATATGTTCATGGGACATGCTCATTGAATGCTGCCCAGTCATGCACACAGTGCTTCTAGATACAGACACAGGTAGATATGTGATGTATGTAGTGGGCAGACATGCATGGGACTGGTGATGTCTGCAAGCCACTGAGGGGGTTCAGTGCAGTCATCCTGCATGTGTGTGAGATTATCAGGGACCTTCTACGCCCTCATGTATGCATGCAATCACATCTGTTTGGCCCATGCAGAGTGACCTTGGAGGTGTCCCCCAGTTTGGGGTGGAGGGAGATTACAATTGGCCATGAGTCTGTGTCTTGATACTGTACTGATTGATGTTGGTACATGACACTGTGTCACTGGTCATTTATCCTTCTTTTCTCCCATACTTGCAGCTCAAGGTACACCAGTGTAAGGCCATGTTGAGGGCCATTGTAGCAAAGGTGCGAGCCTTGGGGGTATCCAACTGATGACGCACCCACTGCCACAAGAGGTAGGACGACATCAGCCGGCTGGCAAAGAACGTGGCAGAGATGACATTGGGGCTGCTACCGCGCACTGGGCGTTTGGCACGGCGCAACATAACACCATTGATGGGCCGCATATTGGCAGTGACTCATCCGGAGCTGGATGCACGTCTGAAGGAGCAACACCAGCAAGGCAAGGGTGAGTATTTGAGAAGGGTGACTTTGGCTGGGAGCGGATGCATGTGTACAGGGCCCGTGGCAGCGGTGGCCCATGTGACGTTCGTGTGGTGGTGCTGTGCTGTGTCATGCGAGTGGCTGCTGGGATGTGTGCCAGTATCAGGCATTGGTCCAAGCTGGCCTTACAAAGCCGATCCTCCCTGCTGTGCTTTCTCATAGCCAGATGTGTTAGGATCTACATGGTCATTCAGCATTGGGATAGTGTAGGGAATCTATTAGAGGATGAACAGCAGAATCCACTATCTGAGTGTGACTTCATGTATGCCTGCTTTGCATGCACCATGATCGGTGAGGCCCACACATTTGACAACAAGGTGCCCAGGTATGGCCTACTTGGCATTGTGGACTGTCATGTCCTAATAGGTGTGTGTGTTGTACCCTCCTGTTCCCTGAAGGTCTGTCAGTGGCAATGAGTGTTGTCCCCACATCATGTCCCTAGGTGTGGGCAGGGCAAGTTGTGTGTCTGGTACACTTCATCCACGGGCAGAGTGTTGTGCTCTGTGGCCTCAACATGGCTCTGTTATGGCAGATATTCAGGGTTACAGGCACTGTTGTGGTCTATGTAGTGTGTTGCTACAATGTGATTGCAGGGTGTGGTGGTCACCATGTTGATTTGGGCATCTCCTGTACTGCATTGATTGGATTACTTTGTCCTGATGATGACACTAACACAACCCTGCATCTGTCTCTCATGCAGAATCGCCAGTGCAGACGGAGGAATGGGAGCCGGAAACCAGTGGTGGCGAGAGTATTACCACAGCTGCACCGGAGGCCAGTGACACAGAGCTCACCAGCGCATCTGAGGGGGACCGTGGTATGCAGGAGGAAACAGTACTTCATCATCTGATGCCAGCGGTGATGCATCCATGTTTGCAGGCACAGGGGATGGGGAGTCTGCAACATCATCTACCAAACAGCGGCCAGTGCCCAGCCTCCCATCCACTTCATCTGGTGCTGACCGTGTCCGTGTCAGTAAGAGGGGATGAGTTACATTCACACCTGGCACCGCTGAGCCTGCATCTGTCCCCCATGTTGCCCTCATTGTTGAGTCTGTAGAGCTCCTGCGCCAGCTTTGTGTGGGCCAGACCACCCTGCTCAATTCCTTCAGTGACCATGACAAGATATTAGGCCAGGTGGTTGCTTACATGGAGGGCATACACTCTGATGTGAGTGGGCTACACGTGCAGGCCTGGCTTTGTTATCCACAGTGACATCTGCCCTTCAACAGGCACATGCTCACATTCCTGCTCAGGTGCCTTTGTCCACCCCCCAGTCAGTGGCCACATCAGATGACAGTGACCACGGTTTGCATGCGTCACAGACACGATACAGCACAAGGAGCACACAGCAGACACAACCCAAGCAGACCCGCCAACAGACACCATCCCCACAGAAGAGCAGAGCCACCCCAGAATGCAAAGACAAGAGCCCATCAGGGAAGAGCAAGTCCGAAAAAGAAATGAGGCTGACATCATGCTCACATGCCTCAGAGGTATCACCAGCAACGGACTCTCCTGCCCCTAAAACTTCTCACAGAGCTAGGCGTGCAGTGTCTGTGCCCACTGAGGAGGTGTTGAATGGCAAGGGTACACCTAGGAAGGGCACAGGGCCACATCCCTCCACAACATCAACTCCAATTCCAAGCCCAGTGAAGCAGGTGGAGAAGGGCACTTTAGGGGCTAGCCCTGGCAAACAGGCAAAGGAGGGCACTGTCGGGGCCACCCCTGGAAAAGAGGCAAAGGAGGGCACTGAAAGTGGGACACCTGGCTAGCAGGGGAAGGTGATCCAGAGGCGTAGCCAGACAAAGCGTTCCGCAGGATACAGCACATCACCAGAGGGAGTGCCAGTGTCTGCACCTGATGCGGGACAGTTGGTGTGTGTGCCTGTTGTGTCATCACCAGTTCCCATTAACCCCAAGACAGGGAAGCCATTTCGTATTCCCAAGAAGTGGAAGGGCACCCCTCCAACCTCTCCCACCCACACTGTGTCACAGATGTGCATGACTCCACCTCCATGTGCCACTATACCACCTGGTCCAAACAGCCCTCCAGCTTGCCAAACCACTGATAACCCTACATCACCTGGGCCTCTGTCTCCCCAGTCAAGTGTTCCGGCTGTCCCCGACACACAGTCAACTCCAAGTCCGCCTGACAGCCAAATGTGAGTGGCAGTCCCTCTCATACACCTGTCTCTCATACAGGTGTGCTAGTCATGCCCATTGTTTGCCACCTGGGTGTATTGCTGGTCATGGAAGGGTACGGTCAAACACACACACTGTGCAGCTTCTCATGTCCTGACTCCGCATTTCTCCCTGGCCACTGAAACTGTCATTCACTGCTGTGTTGTACTCTCCCCTGTGCATCCTCTCATGTACTGGCTGTGCCACCTGCCATGGACACTGGCCCTGTTGCTCTGCTGGGTTGGGCTCTCCCCTGTGCCATGGACACTGGTCCTGTTGCTCTGCTGTGTTGGGCTCTCCCCTGTGCCATGGACACTGGCCCTGTTGCTCCGCTGTGTTGGGCTCTTCCCTGTGCCATGGACACTGGCCCTGTTGCTCTGCTGTGTTGGGCTCTCCCCTGTGCCATGGACACTGGCCCTGTTGCTCTGCTGTGCTGGGCTCTCCCCTGTGCCATGGACACTGGCCCTGTTGCTCTGCTGTGTTGGGCTCTCCCCTGTGCCATGGACACTGGCCCTGTTGCTCTGCTGTGTTGGGGTCTCCCCAGTGACATGGACACTGGCCCTGTTGCTCTGCTGTGTTGGACTCTCCCCTGTGCAGCCTCTCATGTACTTGCTATGCCACCTGCCATGGACACTGGCCCTGTTGCTCTGCTGTGTTGGACTCTCCCCTGTGCAGCCTCTCATGTACTTGCTGTGCCACTGCCATGGACACTGGCCCTGTTGCTCTGCTGTGTTGGGCTCTCCCTTGTGTCATGGACACTGGCCCTGTTGCTCTGCTGTGTTGGGCTCTCCACTGTGCCATGGACACTGGCCCGGTTGCTCTGCTGTATTGGGCTCTCCCCTGTGCCATGGGCACTAGCCCTGTTGCTCTGCTGTGTTGGGCTCTCCCCTGTGCCATGGACACTGGCCCTGTTGCTCTGCTGTGTTGGACTCTCCCCTGTGCAGCCTCTCATGTACTTGCTGTGCCACCTTCCATGGACACTGGCCCTGTTGCTCTGCTGTGTTGGGCTCTCCCATGTGCCATGGACGCTGGCCATGTTGCTCTGCTGTGTTGGGCTCTCCCCTGTGCCATGGACACTGGCCCTGTTGCTCTGCTGTGTTGGGCTCTCCCCTGTGCCATGGACACTGGCCCTGTTGCTCTGCTGTGTTGGGGTCTCCCCTGTGCCATGGACACTGGCCCTGTTGCTCTGCTGTGTTGGACTCTCCCCTGTGCAGCTCTCATGTACTTGCTGTGCCACCTGCCATGGACACTGGCCCTGTTGCTCTGCTGTGTTGGACTCTCCCCTGTGCAGCCTCTCATGTACAAAACCAATTGTAAAACCTTGGAGCGTAGATGGAGAGTGGATTACGCCCCCTCACTACGCGAAGTCTATAAGAACGCGCTTAGAGTTTACCACAGCCAGATCAGGAAATCTAAAAGAGAGTACTATAACAACAGGATAGGCTGTGCAGCGAACACTTCGAAAGAGCTCTTTGCGATCCTGAAGGAGCTCTCCACCCCTCCCGCAAGTTCAGGGGAAGTCCCTCCCACGATAGAGTCATGCAATGAGATCGCAGACTTCTTTATAGGGAAGGTAGAAAAGATCTACACTTCGTTTCAGACTAATTCTGATGCTACTAATATGCCCGACCCTAACAACGGTAATAAGGTCAGAAAAGAACTTAGGGAATTTGTGGTTCCCCAAACTGAGGAGCTTATCAACATCCTATCAGATATTCACTCGGGCTCTCCCCTAGATGCGGTACCAGCGAGAATTCTTCGGAGTCATCTTCCCCAGGTGGCGAAGCATATAGGTAATATGGCCTCGCTCTCCTTCTATGAATGTCTAGTTCCGGAGAGCTGGAAACTGGCACAAGTCGTCCCAATAAAAAAGAAAGCCCACATAAGCATAACGCAATTAGACAACCTAAGACCAATCTCCCTTCTCCCCTATTGTGCGAAGGTAGTAGAAAAACTGGCTAACCGACAGCTGGTAAGCTTTATGGAGGAAAACTTGCTCCTGCACACGTCTCAATCGGGTTTCAGAGCAAACACTCGATTGAGACCGCCCTCCTCCTATCAACAGAATTACTGCGGAGCAAGGCGGATGAAGGTCACACGGCCGCACTGGTCCTATTGGACTTAAGTGCGGCGTTCGACACCGTATCACATCCTGTACTACTGGACCGACTGAGTGAAAAGGGATTAACCGGACCTGCTTACAAGTGGCTGGTATCCTTCCTTAAGAACAGGAGATTTCAAGTGCATTGCCCACCATGCAAATCCAGTGTAAGGTGTCTCAGGCAAGGGGTTCCACAGGGCTCTATTTTGAGCCCTACATTATTCAATCTTTACATGGAACCCCTTGCCAAACTGGTGGAGTCTTATGGTGTGGCAATAGTCTCCTATGCAGATGATACACAACTGGTGATCAATCTGTCCCGTGATCCAGTTGTAGATGCTGAGAATTTCTCGGCCTGCCTTGTGGCACTTGACGGCTGGATGAAATAGAACTGTCTCCGACTCAATGGCAGCAAGACGGAAGTTCTTATTGTAGGTCCATGTCCTTCCATCTGGACCTCTGCTTGGTGGCCCACTGAACTGGGCTCTGTCCCGGTCCCAGTAGACACAGTTAAGAACCTTGGCTTTCTTCTGGACTCTAAGCTAGCCTACACCAATCATGTGGGTATGGTCGTGGGAAAATGCTATGGACTTTTGAAGGTCCTAAGGAAAATCCTGGACCTATTACCCCCCAGCTCTAGAAAAACTATGGTACACGCCTTGGTCACCTCACAGTTAGATTATGGGAACTCCCTCCTATGTGGACTTAGTAAAAAGAGCCTAACACAGTTGCAACGAGTTCAGAATGCAGCGGCGAGGCTGGTCCTTAACCTCCCTAGGAGAGCCTCTAGGAAACATGCATTACGTTCCCTTCATTGGCTCCCAATAAAGGAAAGAATCAGTTTTAAAACTATGTGCATCACCCACCGCATAGCTCACAAAAAAGCTCCTCCATATCTTCAGGACCTGCTTCCAATATATCGCCCTTCACGTCCTTTGAGGTCGATGGGTAGCATGCTATTAGTGGTGCCTCGGATACATAAAGCAAGGATGGGAGGACGCTCATTCAGACTCCATGCCAGCAACGACTGGAATAACCTCCCCATCGAAATGAGGATGGAGCCGTCTGAAACCAGATTCAGACAGAGGCTGAAAACCCACCTTTTCCCCAGGATAAACTCAGCATAGTTCTCCCGTGTCCGTGTGCTCAACCTCTGTTGGTTAAGCTGAAGAGTTGTAGGTAGGGTCGTCAGCGCGGGGACGCACTGTTCTCTGTGCAACCATGCGCTTAACAAATGTCATAAACTAAACTAAACTAAACTAAACTTGCTATGCCACCTGCCATGGACACTGGCCCTGTTGCTCTGCTGCTGTGTTGAACTCTCCCCGTGCAGCCTCTCATGTACGTGCTGTGCCACCTGCCATGGACACTGGCCCTGTTGCTCTGCTGTGTTGGACTCTCCCCTGTGCAGCCTCTCATACACGTGCTGTGCCACCTGCCGTGGACACTGGCCCTGTTGCTCTGCTGTGTTGGGCTCTCCCCTGTGCCATGGACACTGGCCTTCCTGTTTGAAGTTTGCCTGTGCAGATTATCTTGCATATGATCAGCATTTTGTGCCTTGCTCTTGTCTACTGTTGTTCTACTGTCACATCTGTGCAATATCTGAACAAAGACAGTTACTCCTGTTGTGTGTTTTGTCAGTGTCCTTGCTGATTAAAGTTCTTCTGGTGTGTGCATTTGGTTGCCTGAGCCCCATGCTCTATGTGTCACTTCAACATTGCCAGACTCTTTGCCCGCATCACATTTTTATACAGGGGTGACAGTGTCTTCAGTCCATTCAGACACTGATACTAGTGTTATCTGTGATGGCTATTTTACCTGTCATGCAGTTCTCTTTTTAGTGGTTTGCTATTGTTGGCTACATTGTTTCCATGTCAGGTTGGGGGACACTGCCAGCACAGGGTGTGATGCTGTGCACAGGTTTGCATGCAGGCTGGGCAATGTCATGATGTATGTGTGTTATTCCTGTATATGTGCCCAGCTGTGTATGTATATGGTCATCTTGTGTTGGCCCTTAGTCCTGGTCCCCTGGCCTACATGAGATGTGTGCTCTTTGGTGGTCAAGAGGTGTGCAGTGTGAAGGGTGTGACTTTGTAGTGGGTGTGGATGTGTGTGTGCCCCTGGATTGTGGTAGACACACATATGTCACCCAGGAGTTGTGTGCCTGTTTTTTGGATTTCCAGCCCTGTGTAAATGATTGTATGCACATGTGTGAGTTGTCTGGTGTGCACTGTGCAGTGTGTTGGTGTGTCCATGCAGTTCTGTCTGACTTCTTGTTGTTTTGGTCACTTATGAGTGTGCAAAGTGTGTGACTTACACATCACTGTTGTGTTTGTTTGATCTTCAATGTGTCTTGAGTGTGTTTGTGTAGACTGTGTAACCCTGCTACTCCTCACTGGCATTGTGTTTGTGTTTCTCATGCAGCGCAGGCACATGGTGCCTTTTCTCCTCCTGTATGGCATGGTGTGTGTGGTGTAATGCCATCTCCTATGTGTGCCACTTGTGCCTAGTCATTGTGGGTCTGCACTCCCTCTATTTGTGTATGGTACACCCCTTACATGTCTACTACTGACATGCAAGTCAGTTGACTTTGATGTAAGCTGTCCCCTTGGTTTACATGTGTATGTGCCTCCCCATCACTTCATTTGTGAGACTGTGCCTTCTGGTGCAGTTCTTGGGCCAAGAGTGATGTTCCACTCTGGACATTGCCCCAATGATTTATGTGTAATGTTCTTGTGCTATTTATCAGTGAGGATTGCTCATGTGCACTTCAGCTGTGTGTGCTTCCCAGTGCTCTGGTGAAGATGGTTCTGCTCTTGTATCCCAGAGTGATGCATCCTGTTGTTGTTGTGTTGGATGTATGTGTGTTGGCTGTGGTATTGATTCACTTCCTTGGTGTGCTGTTGTATTTGTGATGTGCTGATTTGTGGTATGTGTTGAGGTTGTGTCAGTCATGCGTGTGTGTGGCTGTTGTGCTTGGTGTGCACACACTGCTTGTTGTGCATACAGTGCTGTGTGTATATGGCTTTGGCATTGCATGGTGGGCATTCCTTGATGTCCTGTGGTGTTTGTTGATTTTTGATTTCCTGTGCATCTGTGGTTGGTTTGATGTGGCAGTGTAGTTCTGTGCAGGTGCACTTCTTGTGTGATGTGTGGTATGTTGTGTGTGCTTTGTTCCTGAGTGATGATGTTGTGCACTCATGTTGTGTTTGTGCTCCCATTGCCTTTCCACAGTTTGGCTGACAGGGTATGTCTGTTTCTGTTGGGGTTCTGTGTGTGTTCCTGTGGTGTTTGTGTGTTGCTTTTGGGCAGGCATCTGTTCAGGCTTCCCTGTGTGTGT
The DNA here is from genome assembly GCF_964261635.1 of Lissotriton helveticus. NCBI lineage: Eukaryota > Metazoa > Chordata > Amphibia > Caudata > Salamandridae > Lissotriton > Lissotriton helveticus. Next base: position 724,308,718 of record NC_136067.1, read on the forward strand.
GTTATGTTTGTAGCTACACCCAGGGTGTGTGTTTGTTTGTGTGTGTATGTGCTGGCAAGGATTGTCAGCCTTCAGTGTGGTGGCACTGGTGTTGTGTGTTCCTTGTCAGCAACTCCTGCAGTGGCTGTCTCCCTGGTTGTTTATTGTGTGGTGCAGGGTGTGTATTGTGCTTGCTTGTTGTTGTGCTTGTTGCTTGTTGCTGTGCATGGGGGTGCACAGGATGGGCACCTGGCCTGTGACTTTAAGGGGTGTGTTGATGTGTGGTTGGGGGTGGTGTGTCCCTGTGGTGTTTGTGCCCTGCCCATGCCTTGGAGTGGCCCTGCCTTCTGCATTGAGCGCATGTGTTGACCGCTGCGGTGACGTGACCGGGCCCGGAACGTTGCTGCTAGTTCGCGGTCGATGTGTGTCCAGGATGCTGTGGGGTGACTTGGTGGCAGGTGGGTCATGTGTGGGTGCCCTTATGGATGTGTTGTTGCCCCCAGCAGGGTGTCTGTTGTGGAATTGGACCCTTTGTCAGCCCGTGTGTTGTGTGTTGTATTTGTTGCTTACCTGCGGCATCGTCCGCGGCGGCCCATGTAATAATAGTGCTGTAGCAGGTACAGCACCGGAAACACATGTAGAGCTGGGTCCATGTCGGTTGTGAGCGGGTGGTGTGGACCGGGTCTCTGCTATCGCGCTCTGCTGTTGAGTTTCCGCCATCTCTGGTTGGGCGGTGTCTCCGCTGGGGTGCGTCTGCCTGTATGGGCCATTCTAATTTGTGGAGCATGGCGGATGTCATTCTGCACGGCGGAGAGTCTCCATTGGCTCCCACCGCCGCAGTGGTGGGCGCACTTTGATGGTGGTGCAGGTCGGGAAATTACCTATGTTGTGCTATACTAAAGTGGCGGTCGTGATTCCCGCTGCTCGCGGCAGAAAAAGGCGTTTTACGCCCCGCCAGCACCGCAGTGGTGCCTCCGCCCGACATCCTAATGGACCCCTTAATATTTAATGACCCCTTATTTGACTTTGGAGTAGTGGCGTGCCTGTGTAAGCCACCGTGCCACTGATCTGCCCAAGGTCGCCACCGCAGCCTGCCGGATTCAACTTTTGGTGGTGTCTCTTGTAAAGGCTGCAACGCCTTTGAAAAAGGCACAGCAATGTGACCCCCACTGCAAGGTTCCTGCATGGCATGGACTTTCGAGGCCATGCCATGAAGGACCTATGTGCATGAAAACAGGGAGGCACATGTGTGCATCCACATGTGGTTGAGGCAAAGGGGGCCTTGTAGGACCCCCTTTGTTTTCTCTTCTCCAATTTTTACATGAAGGAAGAATCTCCATGTAAACCCTGTTGGAGAGGATACTCATAATATGTTTGATGGAACTGTAGCCACCTCTGACTGCTGCTCTAATGCCTTGGAACTGAGATTCCCTGGCAGGGTATGTCCGCCTTCCAAACTCCTAATTCAGTGGTCAGACCGTTGGTGCGGTGGTGGCTAAATACACCACCACTGTGCCACCACAAGTCTGGTGGTCCTCTTAGCGCCAAACTTGTAATCTGTACCTAAAAGACTGACATTTATTTTTCCCACTGCAAACTAGCCATAGTGGGGGAAGATGTTGGAAACTAAAGGAGTAGCATGTATTATTCCCACTCAAATTTGGGGAATGTGCTGGTATGAAAGCGATGACACGTGCTGTTCCCACTCTAATCTAACCATATTGAGGAAGCTGTTGGGCACTAAGGGGGTGAAATTTACTATTCCCCACTCCAATCCAAATCAATTTGGGGATTGTGTTGGACACTAAAGTTGTGACATTTACTATGACGAATCCAATCTAGCCATATTTGGGTCAGTGTTGGACACTAAAGAGCAGAAATGTACAATATCTACTTCAAAATGAAACATTTTACATAACATATAACAAAATGAAAAAACAATCAATACTCCTTATTCTCAAATATTTTTGTAATATAAAATGTACTATAATGTAATCTAAAACACACTAAACTAAAAACCTTTCCATACATATTAATTATAAAATTACAATTTAAATTATTATTAAAAAATAATGCATTGTTAAAAATATTTGCTACTATTCATACTACTTTAAACAAGAAAACATATAAAACAAAAATAGCAATCATAACTTTAAAATGTAATTTGTTTTAAAACGAATACACATGTACACAAAGGTAAATATATTTGTAAAAGCAAGTATTAATTTTATAACATAAAAACATTTCTAAATATTATACATAATGAAAAAAATTATATGTTTTAAATACCTGATAATGTTCTCTAATGCAAAGATATGACATTTCATTGATATATACCTTAAACATCAAATTTAAATATTTTCAAATAATAATATGATACAAAATAAAGAATTTAAATTACTAATTATTAATAAATAAGAACCTTGTACTAAACATTTTAGCTTCTCTTCGTCTTTGTGAAAAACAAAATTTGATCGACGGACCCTGCCTGCAACGACACACCCACTTTTACGTTTGCCTCGTTGGGACCAACGCTCGGAGTCTTGTCGGAAAGCAATCCGGGACCGGTGAGCAGTTGACAATGCAGCGGCAAGTAAGTGGTGTGTGTATCGGTCTCCGTATTCCAGGCGGTGGGGAGGACTCAAGGCACTAACAAGGCGATATTAAAGACATTCTACATATCCCCCTGTGAAACGCACATATCGCACCACAAACCATATTTTCTCAAAGCAACAGCGGCAGTATGTCGGAAGACATAGTACGGGGGCGGGAGGCCGCTTCCAAGGAGTTATTCAGCAACCTACCCAAAGTAACCAATAGGGGTACTGCTACAACATCGGGCGTTCAGGCGGCTGCCTTAACGAACGAAGCTCAAATAAAACAACTTCTAAAGCGCATGGAAAAGTGTATTTAAAAGAATTAAAAGACAAAACAATTGTTAATCTTTCAACTTTGACTCTAACTGCAGCTGAAGAACAACTACTCAGCGTAGGATTTTCACATTGTTTTTTTACAGACTTCAATTATGCTTCCACCAGAATAGACATTGTCAGATATATACGCAAACTAAAGTTACGCAAATTCTTCAATATAAAAGATGGTCTCAACAACAGCACAGTAACAACCACGGAACCATCTACCAGTGCCCTCCAACCTAGGGATGCTAGAACTTTATTAACCCTGCAACAAATGGGTAATGATAACAGCCAAAATGATTGCAACCTGACCACACAACAAGAACTTGTGGAAGCGGATATCACACAATCCGGTTCAGGCATGAGTCCATTCAAACCTACTTCATGTTTCATGCCAATGATGCCTAAGGACTCCATCGACTCCTTCCATGAGGTAGTGACATCAGATCTGAAAAAGCTTTACCACCAAGTCAAACATCGAAAAAGGATAAAAAGTCATAAAGAAAAGCAATATTGGGCCCTTATTTCAAAACTCAAGAATGATCACAAGAACATTGTGTGTAGCTCCGATAAAGGGGGTAACATAGTGATTTGGCCTCAAGTACAATACATTACTGAGGCAAACAGACAGTTGTCGGATGCCACTTGTTACCAAATCTCCAATACAAAACAGTATGCTACACAAGTTCAAAAGAGAAGGACTGATATCAATGCAGGAATTTAAATTCCTAAACGTCAAACTAAACGTCGAGCAACCTGTCATGTCCAGGTTTTATTTAATACCTAAAGTACATAAGGGTACATTACCAACTCCGGGCAGACCAATAATCTCTGCTATTGGTAGTATGGCGGAACGTTTGGCGCAGTTTATTGACTATTTCCTACAAGAACTGGTGACTAAGCTACCTACTTTTATCAAAGACACTGGGGACTTTTTGACTGAAATAAAAGACATTCCATGGTCAACAAATCTGCTTCTTATAACTCTGGATATAGAAGCTCTTTACACGAGTATAGAACACCAAGCAGGTCTAAGAGCATTAGAATATTTTTTGGGCACAAGACCTCTCCATTGTTATAACCATAACAAAATGATTTTAGAATTTGTAACGTGGTGTCTACATCATAATTATTTTGTCTTTGGTAAGGATGTTTATCAGAAGAGAGGTGTTGCCATGGGGGCCTGCTTTTCCCCCAGCTATGCGTGCTTGCACGTAGGCTGGTGGGAGAGGTGGGTCCTCATGGGGGAGCACTTTCACATTTTTTTGGAACATGTTACTTTATGGGGTCGTTTTATAGACGATGTGTTTTTAATTTGGAAGGGGGATGAGGAGAGTGCCAGGTCATTTATCACAAGTCTTAATATCAATTCTGTAAATTTGAAGTTTACATCTAATATCAGCAAAGACTATGTAGATTTTTAGATGTCAGGGTCTCAACAAAAAACAATAAATTGTCTACTACCCTCCAGAGAAAAAACACAGCTGGGAACTCAACGCTCCATGCGAGTAGTTCCCACCCACGTCACGTCATAGACAACATACCCTATGGCGAATTACTTCGTTTGAAACGTATCTGCAATGATGAGGAGGAATTTGAAAAATGTACTGTTGATGCAGTGACTAGATTTAAAGCCAGAGGGTATAATGATAAAATCCTCAATATGGCAATTAACAAAACTAAACTAAAATCTAGAGAATCACTGTTTTTGCCAAAATCCCCCAATACGTACAGTCTTTCAGATTCAGCTGACTGTAACATCAGGTTTATTACATCATTTAGCTGCCAGGAAAGAAAAATTAGGGCTATCCTTACCAAGAGTTGGCCTATTCTCAAGACAGACGGAGTGCTGTCATCCCAACTCTCCAGTAGTCCCATTATCATATTTCGCAGAGGTCCTTCCATGCGGACTTTAGTGTCTAACCCTTTTCCTGAGCTCCCCAAAAGCACATCCTGGTTCAAACCCCGGCCGGGGTTTTACAAATGTTCAAGTTGCAGAGCATGCAAATTCGGAATAAACATGACCCATTATAGCACCCCTTTCAGTCCTGTTCCTGTGCCCATCAGGGAAAATTATAATTGCAAGACGGAGTATGCTGTATATGTTCTGGGGTGCACCTGTGGCCTGAGATATGTTGGGAGCACCCGGCTGCAGGTGCACTCCAGAATATTGCAGCATCTCCGGGCGATTGTCAATAATGACAGTTCTTACCCTGTCGCGAGACACTTTAAAAGTGTACATAACAACAATCTTAAGTGCCTCACTTACTATGTACTCACCTCAGTGCCAAAACCTCGAAGAGGTGGTGACAGGGACAAAATGCTTCGCCAACTTGAATCCAAAACCATATTAGAACTGGACAGTAAGGTCCCAAATGGGCTCAACACAACAGAGGACCTGTACCATTTTTTATAGGGCTCTATGAAAAATGAGGGGTGGCTCAGTTTGATGTGATTTATTTGAGTTACACGCTGTGATACTATTACTCCTTGGGTCAGGGCCTCCTGTACCCGATTTGATACTATGGTGTAACATTACTAATTGAAATGATCCATGTCTTTTATTTTATTCTTGGAAAATCACCTTTTTTGACTTACACAAAAAAAAAAATTCACATGGTAAATACAGATTTGGTTTATTAAATCCAGCTGTAGGGGCACATTTCACTTCTACAGGGTCCATCAGAATTAGTTTTCCCCATGTTATCATTAATTTTGGTTCCACTATGCGGATTTATCCTCTAAATTTTCTGCTCCCTCCTTTTCCTTGTTCGGGCCTTACAATACTATGGGGCTGCCATCTATTTTAGATGTCCCCAAATAACTATGGTGTAGATAGATTGACTTAGTTATTTATGACAGTCTTTAGTTGTAAAAAAAGACATTGTATATAATGATGGTTTACATTGCAATATTTTGCACATTTCAACAATGAAAAGAATGGTTTTTAGAAATCTTTGATATTTCAATGTGGTTTTTAAGTATTTAAAATATTACTTTTAACACATACCATTCTATTTGCACTTTGCACAATTGTTTACAGAATGCGATGTTTTGTACAATATATCTATGCTGCTTTCATTCAATGTTCTTTGATTAATCTATACTGTACCCACTGGGTCAATCATACTGAATAGTTGTATTGCATTTACGCAGATATTTATTGCTTTTCTGAATTTAATCTATAAATTGTTAAATGATTAATGTGGAAACGAGTTACATTAACTTGCAAGTACAAATGACTTTTTTTTCAATATTCATGAGGGGAACCATGTCGACCCTGTAGTATGTTGTCTATTTTCACTACTCACATGGTGCATTCCACAACGTATAAGAATTAGGCTTACAAAACTGCATTTCATTGTGATCAAGGGCATCCGCCCGAAACGCGTCAGTCCGCTGCATGCTTTGAAAATTGGTGCATTAAAATAAACATCTCGCCTAACTTTGGGATTCACTGGTCTCTGTTCGCCACTGGCTGGAGGTTCGGGTTCGTTTTTTGGATAATATATATATATATATATATATATATATATATATATATATATATATATATATGCAACTTCACGTACTACACTAGTACCACGCACTCCACACAGGAAATTATGATTAGTACTTCGTCCGTATGGTCATATTAGATTTTATTCATAACCATAAGCCAAAAAAGAAAACCCTACGCGTTTCGGCGAATAACCGCCTTGCTCACGGGCCTTGCTCATATATATATATATATATATATATATATATATATATATATATATATATATATATATTTGAGCAAGGCCCGTGACAGCCCGTATATCAACTTAGGCCCACTGGGGCATGACATTTAGTGCAAAATTGTTGGACACTAAGGTTATTTGGGCAAAAAGTGGAACCATGTACTTTAAAATATACTATCTGCTATAGACAGGCAAAGATACTGTGCTAATCACATCGGTTTAAAATTGGTTAAGATTAATGTATTTTATTTTGGCATGAAATGTGCAGCACGTTTTTTATAATAAGGGTTTTGCTAAATTAATTTAATTTTTTGCTTCGTTATAGCCGCAGGCGTTAGAATATAATGATTTATTAAAAGTGTAAATATTTCTAAGAGAATAGTAAGCAGCAACGTTGTATTTTACAATCATGCAAAGGTTGCAAATAGAAAAGTATAATGCCCGGAACTGTCACTGATACAAATGTTTCAACTTCGTTATGTATCTTTTCCATTTCTATGGGAGTGGTGTTTATATGTGTTTTCATTTGCACTTTTCAAACTGTTGTGAGCAAGGCGGTTGTCCCGTCGAAACGCGTTAACAGTCGTCGTAGAGGCTAATAAAATCCCTCTTTGTTGAATCCCATGGTGTCAGCGTCTTTTTCGTGGGAAATCACGAAGGTTTGGACTTCATATATATATATATATATATATATTACCTACTGGCGATAGCCAGTAGGTATATATAGTTAGGATTTTTTTCCTATGGGATTTTTGAAAATTCTATGTCGAATAACTTTGGCGTTTGAGGACAGAATTGGCTGAAATTTTCAGGAAAATTGAACATTTTGTTTCTGAGCAGCCACTGAAAATTTGGGGGGGTTTCGTCAAGGGTGGGCCGAGAAAAAAGGGGGGTCCCAAAACGTGTTTTTCCCATGCAATTTTCCATAGGGCGGTTGGCCTCACTTTTAGCCTGAACGGCTGAATGGATTTACACCAAACTTGGCAAAATTGTAGGGACTGGTAGCCCGATGTGCCTTTGCTATGTCTCAAGATATAGGCTCCAGTGGTTTTTACGAAAATTAACTTTGAAAAATATATATTGGGCTACATTGGGCTATATATATGTTGGAGCCCAAATGTAGCCCAATGTAGCCCAATGTAGCCCAAAGATGGCCACCAGAGACAAAAAAAAACAAATGTAGCCCAAATATCAGCCAGATGTAGCCCAACTATAGCCCAATGACAGAATGTCCCAGAGTGTTCTACAGAACAACTAGAGTGCTAACAGTCCTACTTATTACAAAGGTATGGCACACCTGAAGCCATCTTGATTGGAATAAAGTGGTAACTCTTAAAACATTTAATTTAAAAAGGAACAAAATGAGGGGGTTCATTTTGCCATAGAAAGTATGATTAGCGAATATATGACGAAATCCCGCATACCATCAGTCCGCAAAAAAAATCTTGCATGTACTATTAGGCCGCAAATTAAAATAACGAAAACTTTTAGAACGAATATGCCTTTAGCATACACTAAACAACTAAACTACCCTAAACCCTAAAACACTACCCCCAGCATGACCCTACACTACACAAACAGTACAACACTACCCTAAACCCTAAAACACTACCCCCAGCATGACCCTACACTACACAAACACTACAACACTACCCTAAACCCTAAAACACTACCCCCAGCATGACCCTACACTACGCAAACACTACAACACAACCCTAAACCATAAAACACTACACCCCAGCATGACCCTACACTACGCAAACACTACAACACTACCCTAAACCCTAAAACACTACCCCCAGCATGACCCTACACTACACAAACACTACAACACAACCCTAAACCCTAAAACACTACCCCCAGCATGACCCTACACTACGCAAACACTACAACACAACCCTAAACCCTAAAACACTACCCCCAGCATGACCCTACACTACGCAAACACTACAACACTACCCTAAACCCTAAAACACTACCCCCAGCATGACCCTACACTACGCAAACACTACAACACTACCCAAAACCCTAAAACACTACACCCCAGCATGACCCTACACTACGCAAACACTACAACACTTCCCTAAACCCTAAAACACTACCCCCAGCATGACCCTACACTACGCAAACACTACAACACTACCCAAAACCCTAAAACACTACACCCCAGCATGACCCTACACTACGCAAACACTACAACACTACCCTAAACCCTAAAACACTACCCCCAGCATGACCCTACACTACGCAAACACTACAACACTACCCTAAACCCTAAAACACTACCCCCAGCATGACCCTACACTACGCAAACACTACAACACTACCCTAAACCCTAAAACACTACCCCCAGCATGACCCTACACTACGCAAACACTACAACACTACCCTAAACCCTAAAACACTACCCCCAGCATGACCCTACACTACGCAAACACTACAACACTACCCAAAACCCTAAAACACTACCCCCAGCATGACCCTACACTACGCAAACACTACAACACTACCCAAAACCCTAAAACACTACCCCCCAGCATGACCCTACACTACGCAAACACTACAACACTACCCAAAACCCTAAAACACTACCCCCAGCATGACCCTACACTACGCAAACACTACAACACTACCCAAAACCCTAAAACACTACACCCAGCATGACCCTACACTACGCAAACACTACAACACTACCCAAAACCCTAAAACACTACACCCCAGCATGACCCTACACTACGCAAACACTACAACACTACCCAAAACCCTAAAACACTACCCCCAGCATGACACTACACTACGCAAACACTACAACACTACCCAAAACCCTAAAACACTACCCCCAGCATGACCCTACACGACGCAAACACTACAACACTACCCTAAACCCTAAAACACTACACCCCAGCATGAACCTACACGACGCAAACACTACAACACTACCCAAAACCCTAAAATACTACACCCCAGCATGACCCTACACTACGCAAACACTACAACACTACCCAAAACCCTAAAACACTACCCCCAGCATGACCCTACACTACGCAAACACTACAACACTATCCTAAACCCTAAAACACTACCCCCAGCATGACCCTACACTACGCAAACACTACAACACTACCCTAAACCCTAAAACACTACCCCCAGCATGACCCTACACTACGCAAACACTACAACACTACCCTAAACCCTAAAACACTAGCCCCAGCATGACCCTACACTACGCAAACACTACAACACAACCCTAAACCCTAAAACACTACCCCCAGCATGACCCTACACTACGCAAACACTACAACACTACCCAAAACCCTAAAACACTACCCCCAGCATGACCCTACACTACGCAAACACTACAACACTACCCAAAACCCTAAAACACTACCCCCCAGCATGACACTACACTACGCAAACACTACAACACTACCCAAAACCCTAAAACACTACCCCCAGCATGACCCTACACTACGCAAACATTACAACACTACCCAAAACCCTAAAACACTACCCCCAGCATGACCCTACACTACGCAAACACTACAACACTACCCAAAACCCTAAAACACTACACCCCAGCATGACCCTACACTACGCAAACACTACAACACTACCCAAAACCCTAAAACACTACACCCCAGCATGACCCTACACTACGCAAACACTACAACACTACCCAAAACCCTAAAACACTACCCCCAGCATGACCCTACACTACGCAAGCACTACAACACTATCCTAAACCCTAAAACACTACACCCCAGCATGACCCTACACTACGCAAACACTACAACACTACCCAAAACCCTAAAACACTACACCCCAGCATGACCCTACACTACGCAAACACTACAACACTACCCAAAACCCTAAAACACTACCCCCAGCATGACCCTACACTACGCAAACACTACAACACTATTCTAAACCCTAAAACACTACGCCCAGCATGACCCTACACTACGCAAACACTACAACACTACCCTAAACCCTAAAACACTAGCCCCAGCATGACCCTACACTACGCAAACACTACAACACAACCCTAAACCCTAAAACACTACCCCCAGCATGACCCTACACTACGCAAACACTACAACACTACCCTAAACCCTAAAGCACTACCCCCAGCATGACCCTACACTACGCAAACACTACAACACAACCCTAAACCCTAAAACACTACCCCCAGCATGACCCTACACTAAACAACCACCACAACTCTACACTACACTAACACAACACTACACTACACAACACTACACTACACTACACAATCACTAACCCACGAAAAAATTAACACAAACCCACTTACCTCTCTCGTCATCGTGGTTTTCACAACGCAAATGCATTTACCATACATGCCTTTAAAACATAATTCTTCGTAAAGGCATGCGCGATAAATGCACATGCGTTTTGAAAAAATGCGGGATAATGGTATGCGAGGTCAATGACCTTGCGGGATAATGGTATGCGGACTGAAAGTCTGCGGGATAAAAAATGCGGGAAAATGGCTGCAAACCATGATTAGCAGCAGACTTCCCTGGTGAGCACTAGCTTTACTACAGTGATCTAATGAGCAACTAGAGTGCTAACATTCAGAATTTATGGCAAATATGTGACACATCTGAATGCCTTCTTGATAGAACCAAAGTAAACAAGCATTGAAAATGCAATAGATCTCGCCCTCGTTTAAGTTAAAGCCATTCTGTTTGTAATGAGGTGGCTTTTTAGCTTTGCTTTTATTAGTGTTTTTAAAACTTTCATGTAAATAACATTTATATGTATGCATATATGTATATGTATGCATGCATTTATATTTATTCACTGAAAAAACCATAGGTTATAGACCATATATAGGGGCTCATTAGGATGGCGGACGGAAGAGCCACCGCGGCCCTGGAGTAGGCGGAAAAAGCCTTTTCCGTGTCCGCCTGCCGCGGATACTCCGTCCGCCATATCAGGATAGGAAAACGTGTCAAATTTCCGTCCGCGACGGAAAAGCACGCTCCGCCGCCGAACTACACACGAGAGCGTGGCGGACGGAACACATCCGGAGGCCACGCCGTACGGACTGACGTCGAAGACCGTCCTCCAAATCAAGATGGCGGAAAATACACATAAAACCGCAGCGGAAAAACAACCTGTCTGAACACGGCGGAATCCCCACTGCGAAGACAGGTGACATAGCAGAGATACCCACCGCAAGCTGACCAACACCATGGACCCAGCGCTACACGCTTTCCCGATGCTCTTCGCGATCCACCACGTCCTAGTCATGGCCCACCACGGACGACGACGCAGGTAAGGCACAAACCATTGGCTGTCTGCAGGGGAATACCAGTAAGGGACGTGACGTAGGGAGGGGGAGTGTCATGTTACCGAAACCACTGATGAGAAGCAAATACAATTACACATTAGTAGTACGCAAGCAGGAATGACAACGACAGACCACGAGACCTGATAGACTACCTTTATTGTACAAAATAGGGGTTAAATCACAGTGTATGCGTGAGCATGGGCAAAGTGGGCACCACAGCAGCTACATCATTGGCAGTCAACGAGAGGGCAGAATGCAGTATCAGAGCATCAACAGGGCATTGTGGAGTACAGAGCAGGTACATCATAGGCAGTAAACGAGAGGGCAGAATGCAGTATCAGAGCATCAACAGGGCATTGTGCAGTACAGAGCAGGTACATCATAGGCAGTAAACGAGAGGGCAGAATGCAGTATCAGAGCATCAACAGGGCATTGTGCAGTACAGAGCAGGTACATCAGAGGCAGTAAACGAGAGGGCAGAATGCAGTATCAGAGCATCAACAGGGCATTGTGCAGTACAGAGCAGGTACATCAGAGGCAGTAAACGAGAGGGCAGAATGCAGTATCAGAGCATCAACAGGGCATTGTGCAGTACAGAACAGGTACATCAGAGGCAGCACGTGAGAGGGGCAAAGTGCATCAACAGTCCATTGCACAGAACAGGTCCATCACAGGCAGCACGTGAGAGGGGCAAAGTGCATCAACAGTCCATTGCACAGAACAGGTCCATCACAGGCAGCACGTGAGAGGGGCAAAGTGCATCAACAGTCCATTGCACAGAACAGGTCCATCACAGGCAGCACGTGAGAGGGGCAAAGTGCATCAACAGTCCATTGCACAGAACAGGTCCATCACAGGCAGCACGTGAGAGGGGCAGAATGCAGTATCAGAGCATCAACAGGGCATTGTGCAGTACAGAGCAGGTACATCATAGGCAGTAAACGAGAGGGCAGAATGCAGTATCAGAGCATCAACAGGGCATTGTGCAGTACAGAGCAGGTACATCAGAGGCAGTAAACGAGAGGGCAGAATGCAGTATCAGAGCATCAACAGGGCATTGTGCAGTACAGAGCAGGTACATCAGAGGCAGTAAACGAGAGGGCAGAATGCAGTATCAGAGCATCAACAGGGCATTGTGCAGTACAGAACAGGTACATCAGAGGCAGCACGTGAGAGGGGCAAAGTGCATCAACAGTCCATTGCACAGAACAGGTCCATCACAGGCAGCACGTGAGAGGGGCAAAGTGCATCAACAGTCCATTGCACAGAACAGGTCCATCACAGGCAGCACGTGAGAGGGGCAAAGTGCATCAACAGTCCATTGCACAGAACAGGTCCATCACAGGCAGCACGTGAGAGGGGCAAAGTGCATCAACAGTCCATTGCACAGAACAGGTCCATCACAGGCAGCACGTGAGAGGGGCAAAGTGCATCAACAGTCCATTGCACAGAACAGGTCCATCACAGGCAGCACGTGAGAGGGGCAAAGTGCATCAACAGTCCATTGCACAGAACAGGTCCATCACAGGCAGCACGTGAGAGGGGCAGAATGCAGTATCAGAGCATCAACAGGGCATTGTGCAGTACAGAGCAGGTACATCAGAGGCAGTAAACGAGAGGGCAGAATGCAGTATCAGAGCATCAACAGGGCATTGTGCAGTACAGAGCAGGTACATCAGAGGCAGTAAACGAGAGGGCAGAATGCAGTATCAGAGCATCAACAGGGCATTGTGCAGTACAGAGCAGGTACATCAGAGGCAGTAAACGAGAGGGCAGAATGCAGTATCAGAGCATCAACAGGGCATTGTGCAGTACAGAACAGGTACATCAGAGGCAGCACAACTACGTGTCCCTACCAAACCGTCACAGGGACTACAAGAGTGCCACGCAGTTCTCAATGGACACACCATGTGAACTAACATTTGAGTGAAGTGTACAGCACCTCACATCACAGAATCAGGGGGACTGCGTGAACTACCTGCCTCGGACACACTGGCAGCACCAGCAACAGGAGTGTGAGACACAGCCACAGCCCGAGTGACACACACATGGGCCACGGACCCAGACACACTGGCAGCACCAGCAACAGGAGTGTGAGACACAGCCACAGCCCGAGTGACACACACATGGGCCACGGACCCAGACACACTGGCAGCACCAGCAACAGGAGTGTGAGACACAGCCACAGCCCGAGTGACACACACATGGGCCACGGACCCAGACACACTGGCAGCACCAGCAACAGGAGTGTGAGACACAGCCACAGCCCGAGTGACACACACATGGGCCACGGACCCAGACACACTGGCAGCACCAGCAACAGGAGTGTGAGACACAGCCACAGATGTAGTCACTGACACGTGAGCCACTGACCCAGACAGACTGCCAGCACCAGAAACAGGAGTGTGCAACACAGCCACAGATCTCCTAACTGACACGTGAGCCATAGACCCACATACCCTGCCAGGATCTGCAACAGGAGAGGGCACAACTGACACTGTGCCACCATCTGATACATGAGAGTCAACTGCACCAGCGCCACTGGGACAACTGAAATGATGAGCCACAGGGCTGTATGGGCCAGGAGGCAGGGTGGGCCTGGGAGCTGGGGATAGCTCACCTAGAGCCAAATCGGGGTTGGCAGGTGTCAATGGTGTGTGTCTGCGTTTCTTAGGGTGGTGTGAGTGCACCCTGGACAGGACAGGACTGCCAAGTGGTGGGGACTCCAAAGAATCACCACCCAGCATAGGTGGAGCAACTGCAGCCGGGGATCTGGTTTCGGGGGACGTGCTGGAGCCTGCTTGTCGTTTGCTCTGTGCCTGCCGCCTGGACTCGGAATGATGTGTAATGGGGATGCAACAACAGGGGACACCCTCCTCTGCTTCTGACTGGCCTGGATGGGAGTGGAGGTATGGGGGGACTCCGCCGCGGAGACATCAGTGTTGCGTTTAGTAGAAAACATCAGCCTCAGTGCAGCCAGGGGTGAAGTATGCCTGTCCTTGATAGCGCCATTGTCCATGCCAGATGCCTTGTCCGTAGGATGTGCCTTATCCTTAGGTGGAGTGTTGTCTCTGGATGTAGCCTGTGCCCTGCTCGCCGCCCTGTTCCTGCCAGCAGACTTGTCGTCTGTGGTGCACCTGTCTCCAGCAGACACCTGCTCTCTGTGTGTGTCCCTGTCCTTGGGAGAGTCCCTTACCTCTGCTGTGGGCCTGCTCTTGGGAGTCTCCCTGCTCTTAGTAGGTGCCTTAGTCTTCTCACTGTCCTTGGGAGTCTCCCTTACCTCTGCTGTGGGCCTGCTCTTGGGAGTCTCCCTGCTCTTAGTAGGTGCCTTAGTCTTCTCACTGTCCTGGGGAGTCTCCCTTACCTCTGCTGTGGGCCTGCTCTTGGGAGTCTCCCTGCTCTTAGTAGGTGCCTTAGTCTTCTCACTGTCCTTGGGAGTCTCCCTTACCTCTGCTGTGGGCCTGCTCTTGGGAGTCTCCCTGCTCTTAGTAGGTGCCTTAGTCTTCACACTGTCCTTGGGAGTCTCCCTTACCTCTGCTGTGGGCCTGCTCTTGGGAGTCTCCCTGCTCTTAGTAGGTGCCTTAGTCTTCTCACTGTCCTGGGGAGTCTCCCTTACCTCTGCTGTGGGCCTGCTCTTGGGAGTCTCCCTGCTCTTAGTAGGTGCCTTAGTCTTCTCACTGTCCTGGGGAGGCTCCCTTACCTCTGCTGTGGGCCTGCTCTTGGGAGTCTCCCTGCTCTTAGTAGGTGCCTTTGTCTTCTGACTGGCCTTGTCCAAGGAACAGTCCATGGACATGTGAGTATCCCTTGCCTTGGGAGTACCTTTCGTGTTGAATGCCTGTGTAGCTCCGGAAGGCATGTCCCCCAACAACACTTGTGGATCCTGTGTGTGTACTCCAGTGCATCTGACGTCGTCTACGTGAACAGATTTAGCTGATCTAGGGGATGGGGTCTGTGCCCTGCGTGCCCTGACGTGCTGTCTGACGCTGCTTCTAGTGCAATAAGCTGTATTTGAGTCCTGCTCAGAATATTCACTACCCCCCGAGACATCCAGCGGTGTAGATGGTGAAACAGAAGTAGCACCCTGTTCGTTCGACTGTACTATTGCAGACGACACACTGCTTGCCAATGACTGCACTGTCCTGTGTAGACCTGCAAGATCGCCATGCATCCCTTCCATGAATGCCACCACCTGCCCCAACTTCCTATCATGGTCCTGGAAAGCATTTGTCATATTGGTCTGCCCCACACACAGCTGTCGCAGCAGATCAACGGCCTCAGCACACAGTGCATTTTGGCTCACCGTGGCAGGGGCAGCGGTGCCTGCACCGAACGCCACTCTGCTCCCCCTACTCCTCCGGCCACGAACAGTACATGGTGCAGTTGGCGGAAGTGTGGGCCCTGTGTGCTGTCTTACGACAGAAGGTGGTGAGTGCCCACTCCCAGTCTGTGACAACAGTGCAGGCTCACCCAGAGTGTCCGACGAGGAGGACGATGGTGTCTCCACATGCGAGTCCTCAGGGACGGTCCTGTCCCCCTCTCCGGCGCTGGCCTCCTCCGTGTCAGTCTGGGTGTGTGCGAAGTCTGAGCCGGACTCATTTCCTCGGCTACTCTCCACCGTCTGTGGCTGAGTGTCCTCTGTCAAAGCTGAAATGCACAGAAAAGATGTGTGAGTCATGGGCACACTCACGTACAGAAGGAACAGGATAGCCAAATCACATAGCAGACAAAGGTTTAGGAGCCCTCATCCTGCACATGGCCCACCCCTACCAGTCATCCTCACATTTTCTGCCATGGGGCCATGGACCACTAGGGGATGTGCTTTTACACTCAACTACTAAGCAAGTGGCGTGTCAACATGGCGGACCTGGATGTCAAATGAGTACCACCCAATGGGACCAAAAAGGCATCACAGGCATACATACGCAACACGGAACTCAATAGTGTGTCTGTGCACCAATACATGCATAGCACTCACAAGTTTCCTACACAGACAGTATGCTCACCGCTAGTTTGCTGTCGATCGGCACTCAGACGTTCGGCCAGTTCAGGATGCGTCACTGCAATGATACGGTGCATGAGAGGGGTCATGGAGCGTCGGGCCAGACGGGGCGTCCTTGGAATCAGGCCCAGTGTTACTTCCGCTACATTCTTGCTCAGCCTGGAAATGTCGTCCCAGCGTTTGTGGCAGTGTGTATGTCGTCTGTTGCACACCCCCAATGCCCGTACTTCACGTGCTATGCTCCTCCACAGGTCCTTGCGAAGGTGCAGCTTGACCTACCATGATGGGAGACAAAAGGGTGTAAGTCAGTGGACAGGTGGCCTGTCACACACATAGGGGCAAGACGTTACTGTAAGCAGCCATGCACAATCAGGAACATATGTCTAGCCCACACTACACAGCTAAGATAGAAATAGGCCTGATCATTTGGCCCCCTCATGCACACCAACATGTCCCACACTGCACTTACCACCCGTCCCGGTGCGCCGTAGAGGCGTCCATAGTTGCGGAGTACACCGTCCACGAGGACATCAAGCTCCGCGGCGGTGAAGGGTCGAGACCGGATCTCTTTGCCTGACGACATGGCAAGATCACGGAGTATGGCACTAGAGCAGCAGTCGGTGGTCAGCTCAGCAGCAGCAGCAGGTCGAGGTGATGGTCACAGGCAGCAGTCGGTGGTCAGCTCAGCAGCAGCAGCAGGTCGAGGTGATGGTCACAGGCAGCAGTCGGTGGTCAGCTCAGCAGCAGCAGCAGGTCGAGGTGATGGTCACAGGCAGCAGTCGGTGGTCAGCTCAGCAGCAGCAGCAGGTCGAGGTGATGGTCACAGGCAGCAGTCGGTGGTCAGCTCAGCAGCAGCAGCAGGTCGAGGTGATGGTCACAGGCAGCAGTCGGTGGTCAGCTCAGCAGCAGCAGCAGGTCGAGGTGATGGTCACAGGCAGCAGTCGGTGGTCAGCTCAGCAGCAGCAGCAGGTCGAGGTGATGGTCACAGGCAGCAGTCGGTGGTCAGCTCAGCAGCAGCAGCAGGTCGAGGTGATGGTCACAGGCAGCAGTCGGTGGTCAGCTCAGCAGCAGCAGCAGGTCGAGGTGATGGTCACAGGCAGCAATGGTCCCCAGGGTAGGAAGTTTCATTTTGGCCAACACACATATATAGGGCCCTCAGCACGTGTCAGTGGCATACGTCGCCAGCAATTGGTCAGCCCTGGAAGCGTGATCGTGAAATGGGCCAATGACTGGCCCTGTTGTTGCGGTGCACAGCTTCCGCTACCTGCGATTGGCCGTATGCGGCCAGCGTCCCTCTTCCCATTGGCTGCATGTGCAGGGACCGTCACGGGCACACATCGGCAACCGCACGTGCAAGCCTCAGGCACGGATGCTTCAGTTGCAACAATGTACTATCACTGGCGCCTCCATGGCGGTGCACGTACACAGCGGGGGAGGTGCAGGCCTATACACCCTGTAGATGTACTCAATGGACATGCCAGTTCATGACCCCCCTTACAGTCACCTTGCATCATCCACCGTACACCGGCCGGAGCGGCCGGCCCATGAACAACCGCCGTGCCAGGCCCTGCCCAGGACCGCCGTGCCGGCCATGGCAACAACCGCCATTGCACGGCCCTTCCACTACCGCCGTGCCAGGCCCTGCCCAGGACCGCCGTGCCGGCCATGGCAACAACCGCCATTGCACGGCCCTTCCACTACCGCCGTGCCAGGCCCTGCCCAGGACCGCCGTGCCGGCCATGGCAACAACCGCCATTGCACGGACCGCCAGGGAACGCCGGTAGTGGAAGGGCCGTGCAATGGCGGTTGTTGCCATGGCCGGCACGGCGGTCCTGGGCAGGGCCTGGCACGGCGGTAGTGGAAGGGCCGTGCAATGGCGGTTGTTGCCATGGCCGGCACGGCGGTCCTGGGCAGGGCCTGGCACGGCGGTAGTGGAAGGGCCGTGCAATGGCGGTTGTTGCCATGGCCGGCACGGCGGTCCTGGGCAGGGCCTGGCACGGCGGTTGTTCATGGGCCGGCCGCTCCGGCCGGTGTACGGTGGATGATGCAAGGTGACTGTAAGGGGGGTCATGAACTGGCATGTCCATTGAGTACATCTACAGGGTGTATAGGCCTGCACCTCCCCCGCTGTGTACGTGCACCGCCATGGAGGCGCCAGTGATACAACATTGTTGCAAATCGACCATCCGTCCCGGAACCTTACACATGCACTTGCCGGTGTGTGGGCGTGACGGTCTGTGCACGTGCAGACAGTGTGAATGTCGAAGGCGGCCCGCGTATGCCCAGACGTAAACAGCGGATGCAGTGCACCGCCATGGCGTGATCAATGTTTGCATCTTAGCCGATGATGCACCTTGTACCATTGTCTGCAGCTGCCTGCTCACGGTTGTGTGCGTGATTGCGTGGCTACACATGTCATGCTCCATCCCATGTGTGTCCATACCATGGCCATCGGTGAGCCACAAGTGTCCATCACGTGTGCATGTCCACATCGGGTAGTACCCTACACAATTTTGTCGTACCTCACATGTACACAGTAGATCCCGTATGTATGGGCACCTGTGAATCAGTTGTCAGTGAGTGGTATGTGTCAGATGATGACTATGGTGGGGGTTCTGTTGTGTACTGTACATGTGTGTTGCCTATTGTGTCCCCATGCATGTGATGTCCGTATGCCCACCATTCCTGGTGTTGCCATTGGTGCATCATGATATGGGGGGGTGGGGGGGTGTTTAATTTTGTATGTGTGCATGTACTTGCATGTGTGCATGTGATGTTGGGCCTACACATGTGGGTCATGTCACATGTCTGGTTGGCAGTGATGTTGAGGTGAGACACTGTGCATTGCACATGTTGCTAAACATCATGTTGCTAGTGGATGCACATTGTAGCTACGTCGGTCCATGTTGTCCTGACAATCAGAGGAGTCACACATATGACAAGCATACACTGGATACTACATGTTGGTAGAGGGCGTTGACATGTGATTGAGGTGCACACACGTGCGTTGTATGTTAATTGACTTCCATTCCATCTACTCCCACACAGGAGGGCTCCAAATGTCCTTCGCCCATACACTGTGCTGGAGGATATGGTGGACGAGGAGGTGATCCGGAAATTCAGGCTGGATCGCCGTCGATTGTTGGAACTTGTGACCCTATTGTCTCCTCACCTGCAGCCGCGAAGAACATATCCAGGTTCCATGACACCCACGCAAAAGGTGATGGCGGCACTCCATTTCTTCGCAACAGGCACATTCCAGTACACAGTTGGAGATGCCGGGGGAATGTCACAGGCCATGTTCAGCACGGTACTCCGGGATGTACTGACAGCCATGATGCTGTACAAGCATGACTATATACATTTCCCTCAGGCGGCGGACTTGCCAGCGGTCAAAGCTGGCTTCTATGCCCTGGGTCGTATACCACACGTTGTGGGTTCCATTGATGGCACGCATATCGCGCTCATTGCACCACGGGCACGTGAGCAGGTGTATAGGAATCGGAAACACTTCCATTCCCTGAACGTGCAGGTGGTGTGCCAGGCCGACAACATCATCTCACATGTGTGTGCAAGATTCCCTGGCTCTGCACATGACGCCCACATCATGCGGAGCAGCATGGTCCCCCAACTGATGGCTAATCTTCGTCCAGCACAAGCGTGGCTTGTTGGTGAGTATGCTGTGGTGACAGGAGTGATATCTGTGTGGCATGGTGTGCCCCACAATGCAGGTTGTGATGTTTCTCTCTCTCTCTCTCTCTTCCACCAACACAGGCGACTCGGCTTACCCAAACAGGCCTTGGCTGCTCAGTCCCTTACGCAATCCCACTACACCAGGAGAAATGAGATACAATGATGCCCATGGTAGGACACGTCGAGTGGTAGAACGGACATTTGGCCTGCTCAAGTCAAGGTTTCGGTGCCTGGATAAGACTGGAGGGGCCCTGCCTTACTCACCAGGCAAAGTATGCAAGATCGTGATAGCGTGCTGCATGCTTCACAACCTGGCTGTGCGCTATAACATTGAACTGCTCTTGGACCCTGATGAACTGCAAGTTCCTCGCCCTCCCGACCCAGCCATGTCAACTGATGAGGATAGTGGTGAGGAGGAAGGTGTGGACCAGAGGCGCCAGATCATTGATCGCTACTTCCCTTGATTGTGAGTGTGCTCCTCTTGTGCTGCTTGGGTATGCCCTGTGAATGTGTGCTGGTGTTGTGGCATAGTGGTGTGCTTCATCTCTGTGTTCTGCTATGTGATGCATGCATGTGTGTGTGTGTGCTAAATTGTGGCCAATGCACGTCTCCATGATGTGTGTCGTCTCATCCATTACTGTTGTGATGCGTGTGGGTTGTTAAATGTTGCACTGCAGTGTGTTCTGATGAGTGTGATCTTGTTTCCTGACGTGTCTTTGCGGTTTCTATTTTCCCTAGGTCACTCCCGCAGCGCCATGATTCTGTACCAGTTGGATACCTGTACCTAGTAACATCTGTTTCTGATGCATTCATGTGAATAAACATGGAGACAACACATGATTGAGTGAGTAAGTGGCTTTTATTTACAAAATGTGCATGGGTGTAGGTGCATATTTACAAATGAGTGAAGGGGTGGGGGAGTGAGAGTAGAAGGTTATGGCAGATGAAATGTCCGTGCGGACACCACATAGGGTGGTGTCTGCCTAGTACAGCAGGCCTGTGGCAGGTGGGACCGGATAGTTGGCAGGGTGAATGGCATGCGCAGGTACAGGTACAGTCATTTTCTGTTCCTCTTGGAGCGTGTGGCAGCTGCTTCCACACTGCTGTCGCCCACTTCCAGCCTCGGTCGGCCCCTCCGTCTTAGTGCCGGTACGGTGTCAGCTGGTTGCGCTGGGGCATCGGGTACCACATCCGCCGCAGGTGGCGGTGGCGGTGGCGGTGGCGGTGGCGTTGTTTGTGGCCTGATTGTCCTGGTGAAGATGTCCACTAGTTGGCCAAGCCGCCTCTCAATGGCCCCCAACATTGCAGTGTTATCTACAAAGTCCTGGTGGGCACGGTCTGCCTGTGCCTGACCACGTTGGTAGCTCACCTCCACCCTGCCCAGTGCCTCCAATGACTGTTGCACTGGATTGGGTGTGTTGGTATCCTCCCGTGTTCTTTGGCGTATGCTCCTGCCTGCCGGATCTGGCCTTGCATCTCTGCCTTGCCTCACACTCTCCCTGCGTGGCTGGGATGGCGCTGGCACGGCGTTGGCCGTTGGGTTGGGCAGGGTGGCAGGGGCAGGAGTGGTGGTAGTAGTGGTGGTGGTGGTGGAGGTGGTGCTGGTGGTGGCTGTGCAGGTCACAGTGGCCGGTGTTGTCACAATGGCAGAGGCCGTAGTTGTTGGTGCAGGGGTGACCTGGGAGCCAGATGGCCCTGGCTGGCTGCTTGTGCCGGGATCATCCTCTGCCCCGGAGGTGGCTGGCCAATCGTCCCCTGAGACGTCTGTGATTGGCGAGTCTGGAGGGCGGGTGTTGCTTCCAGCTGTCAGATGAGGATGACCTGCAAAACCAAAATGTGAGGATGAGTAATGTGGACTTGACAGGTTGTTTTCACTTTTTTGGCCGATTCTGTCTGCACTGGTACTCACCCCACCCACCACCACCACCACCGCCATCCCTATGGACATGGGGGCCTGTTGGGAGTTGTGGTTCCATCCCCTCACACCCACCACCACCACCGCCATCCCTATGGACATGGGGGCCTGTTGGGAGTTGTGGTTCCATCCCCTCACACCCACCACCACCACCGCCATCCCTATGGACATGGGGGCCTGTTGGGAGTTGTGGTTCCATCCCCTCACACCCACCACCACCACCGCCATCCCTATGGACATGGGGGCCTGTTGGGAGTTGTGGTTCCATCCCCTCACACCCACCACCACCACCGCCATCCCTATGGACATGGGGGCCTGTTGGGAGTTGTGGTTCCATCCCCTCACACCCACCACCACCACCGCCATCCCTATGGACATGGGGGCCTGTTGGGAGTTGTGGTTCCATCCCCTCACACCCACCACCACCCACCACCACCACCACCGCCATCCCTATGGACATGGGGGCCTGTTGGGAGTTGTAGTTCCATCCCCTCACACCCACCACCGCCACCGCCATCCCTATGGACATGGGGGCCTGTTGGGAGTTGTGGTTCCATCCCCTCACACCCACCACCACCACCGCCATCCCTATGGACATGGGGGCCTGTTGGGAGTTGTGGTTCCATCCCCTCACACCCACCACCACCCACCACCACCACCACCGCCATCCCTATGGACATGGGGGCCTGTTGGAGTGATTTCGACGTTGGTGAGTATGTGGACTGCATGCATGGGTTGGGGTCTGGGAGATGTGTCTTCACAGTTGTGTGAGGCACACCATGTAGTAGTGCTCGTGGTGCTTGGTTTGTACTTACCAGCCTCTTCTCCCTCAGGAAGTCCATCAAGGCTCTCAGGGTGGATCATCACCTTGTCCTCCCACTCGGTGTAGGGTAAGGGCTCCGGAGGGGTTCCACCGCCTGTATGATTAGCCCGGAGATAGTTCTTGGCTCGTATGGCTTTGACGCGGGTCTTTAGATCGTGCCACCGCCTCTGGATGTCCTGCTTCGTCCTCGGGACGCTCCCGGAGGCATTCACCCTGGTGACTATCCGGTCCCACATGCTGTTTCTCCTGGCTATGCTGGTCTGCTGCACTAGGGCCCCGAATAAGTGGGGTTCCACACGGATGATCTCATCGACCATAACCTTCAACTCCGTGTCAGTGAATTTTGGGGTTTTTTTTGGTGCCATGGTGTGTGGTGCTCGGGGTGTGGGTTTGCGTGGATGGGGTGGTGCAGGTGTGTGGTGTGTAAGAATGGTGTGGTGGGTGTTTGTGTGGTGGGTGTGTTTGGGTGTGGGTTGTGTGAATGCTATTTCTCTTTGGGCTCAGTTCAGTGGTGTGTCCTGCTAGCAGCTATGCTGTGATGCAGAGGATTTGTGGAGTGGGTGGGAGTTCTTTTATGGTGTGTGTCTAGACCGTGTCTGAATGGTTATTGGCAGTCAGGTGCTAGGTGGGAGTGTTGGCAGGTGTGGATTGTGTGGTGCTTGGCGGTGGATCATTGTGTGTTGTGATTGGTTTGGATGTTTTCGGTGGGTGGGCTTTTTTTTTCGTGTGTTTGGTGATAAACTTCCGTGCCAATGTATGGCATTGGTTTGACAGTAGGGATGTTGTTTGTGTTGTCGTTCCGCTGTGGTGCACGGATTCTCGGTGCATTGGTACCGCTGCGGACGTGGATGGCGGTGACTACCGGGGTACTTGCGGAGTTATCCTAATTGCGGACACGGACATTGCGCAGGTATAGCGGGGGTGGTGGATGTATTCGCGGTCATGTGCGTACGCGGCGGTCGGTGTTTTTACTGTTCCGTCCGCCTGCCGCGGACTCAGGTGTACTCCGACCGCCGCGGACGGGGATTGGAGTGCTCCGTACGCCGCGGTCGGCGTTTTTTGCATGTTTTATCCTAATTGCTGTTGCGGTTTTTCCGCGGACAGGTCCGGAGTATCTTGCCACCTTCCGCGGCGGACGGTACACGTTTCCGTCCGCCATCCTAATCGACCCCATAGTTAGGAATTAGCATTTAAAAAACCTTATTTTACTCACACAAAACCATTGAAATTCCATATATAGTTAGTTGCACTAACTATATATCGCGCACCCGCAATCCACTGCTGATGATGTCACATATTACATCATTCATGACATGGTCAGTGACATCACTGATTACATCACTGATGACATCTCAAATGACATCACTGATGACATCACTGATGACATCTCAAATGACATCACTGATGACATCTCACTTGACATCAATGATCACATCACTGATGATATCATTCATGTCATAATACAATGCATCTCCTCACACTGTAATATAACCTCCGTTACACCCAGTGTTAAATAGAGAGTATCATTTTTGAAACCATTGACACACCAATACTAGTTACTACATACGCACTCACTGATTCCTATGTCTACACACACATTCACTCATACAATCATTCATACATACAATCACTCATCTTTACAAC
Source organism: Lissotriton helveticus (assembly GCF_964261635.1). NCBI lineage: Eukaryota > Metazoa > Chordata > Amphibia > Caudata > Salamandridae > Lissotriton > Lissotriton helveticus. The sequence continues at coordinate 724,333,728 of NC_136067.1, forward strand.
ACTATCATATGCACTCATACACCTATACAGACACTCACACTCTGCCACTCATCCATGGAGTTACTCACACACCTAGTCAGTCCTGAAAAGAATCAATCACACTTCCATTTTCTCATCTATACAGTTAAACACAGAACACCTTACATTTTTGAAACATATACTAACACATAGTTACTCTCTTATAGAATCACTGATACAAGTACACATTGATCTGCACAGAGTCACACACCTCCCAGCCAGCCATACACACACTCAGTCTCCCATACAAATACTTGTGCAACCAATCAATAACCCATATAGCTACTTATATAGCTACTGATCAACACATGCAGCAGCTTGCACAACAACAGACATACTGATGCACACTTTCAGACAGTTTAGTCACTAACCCGTGCATTCAGTAAGACGCATTTAATCACTCACTCATACAGTCAATCACGCACCTACTAAAACCTTCATTCAGACACTTATACATCCACTCATTCTTCAATATGTAAGACATATTTTAACTTTACAGAAACATAGTCACTGGATGTTGTCATCAGTGATGTCATCAGTGATGTCATTTGAGATGTCATCAGTGATGTAATCAGTGATGTCACTGACCATGTCATGAATGATGTAATATGTGACATCATCAGCAGTGGATTGCGGGTGCGCGATATATAGTTAGTGCAACTAACTATATATGGAATTTCAATGGTTTTGTGTGAGTAAAATAAGGTTTTTTAAATGCTAATTCCTAACTATATATGGTCTATAACCTATGGTTTTTTCAGTGAATTTTCAAGGTTTTGTAAATGCTAATTCCTAACTATATATGGTCTATAACCTATGGTTTTTTCTGTGAATTTCATTGGTTTTTTAACAGCTAATATCTGTAGCTGTAAAATGTATTCTTCTTTAAATCCAAAAATATATTTTATATGTTTATGAATAATTTTTTTTTAAAATATTTTTTTTTCTTCGTTCCCGCTTCGCGAATCGGGAAGCTTCCCGTTAGCTGACCTTGATGCCGTGAAAAAGACCGCGAGCCGGTAAACGTTTCTTTACCGCAAGTGCCGCGTTAGAAAACAACATCGTGACGCCTCCCGTCCGCATGACGTTTCACGTTGTCGCGTGATACGTCATATGACGTGCTACGTTAGCGAACTGGTACGCGAAGCGAGTCGCAAAGCGCAGGTTTCTAGAAGCAAACCGGGAGGCCCTGCAAAGCGCTTAACGTAAACACAGCAAGTCATGTGACTTGGTAATAACACTTTTCATTGGTTCATTTCACTTTTGGTTTCCTAATGATGTAAGACTAGGTCATATAATCTAAAATGAACACTTTTGATTGGTTGAGAACTCTTGTTTTTCCCAAATGATGAAAATCCCTCCTTCTTTCCTCACTCTGACTTTCATCATTGTGAGAGAAAGACCCTTTGTGATCACTGAGCAATGGCTTCTTTAGTAGCTTCAGCTGGTGCTTCCCCACCACCTCCACCACATCCAAGGAAGAGTGGACCACCTGCTCAAGTTGTAATTCAACAAGAAGAAGAAGAAGAGGAACATGAGGACGAGCACGAAGAGAGGCAGTTTTTGCCTGAGCAGCCCAGGACGTCTCACCGGAAAGAAAACTTCATTTGGCAATTTTTTAAAATTCCCAAAGGTCAGAAAAAAGTAAATGCAAGATACGTAACTTGCCTTATATGTCAAGATAGACTGTCCAGAGGGACCGACAAAAAATACAGTTTCGGAAACTACACAATGCATCGCCATATGACTAGGTGGCATCCTAACAACTACAGTGCTGCACAGTTTCGGAACGACCTAGATAATCTCCCTATTATGGCCAGAAGATCTGTTGTACCGGAAGTAACGGGACCAGAGGGCAGGGAGATGGTGCCAAATATACAAATGAGATTTGGTGATGTAAAACACATCTGCGCATTTTGCGATGGATTCATTTCCTACGGAGAAAAAAGCATCACTCTGATCAACAGAGCTATTGACTATCATATGCAAGTTTGTCCGAAACGCCCAAAATAATAAATACTTCTTTTTTTTGTTTTGTTGCTCCTGTTGAGCCCTTTACAATGAATCGTTTTCATTGCCCCCTCCAAGAAAAACCCAAAAAAATATAAAACTGTTCCGAAAAATTCAAAAACAGTAAAAAAATGTTCAGAAAAATAAAAAAAAAGTTCTTTTCAGAACTACCTCCCCGTTATTAAAAAATTGGTACAATATTTGGAACTGTGCCAACCTCTATTTCTCTTAGTTCGCTTCCCAGTTCGCTCGCGGGTACGCGAACCGGAAGCGACCCAAAAACAGTAAGTATAAGGGAAGGAAACAGACACTTATGTTAAAAGAAAGACAGCTATAAGGGAGTAAACTAGAGATACCATTACCCGTAATCCACTGCTGATGATGTCACATATTACATCATTCATGACATGCTCAGTGACATCATCAACAGAGGATTGCGGGTTTTTTGGCAACATGCCTTATCCACGGTTTAATAACGCTGCCTTTTGCTTTATATAAGTTTTCAAATTGTATGAAATATATACCAATAGGTCGTTATGAACCTTTAGGTAGTGCTTTTCTTCATGAGGTCTGGTCGCTTCCATACACATACAGATGTTTCAAAGATGATCAAGAAGTTTATCTGAATGGAGAGGAATGCACTGAGACGCCAGATCATTCACTAATGTGTAGGCACATACATTTACACGGTTCATGCAACAAACACCGACCAAATATGGCTTGCGTGTTGCAAGGCACGCCAGTTCCTGCTATCATCCCCACGTTCAAGTTGTTGGAAAATGGTAGTTATTTGATGCTCAATAATGAAGATTGTTCTGAGTTAATTAAAAGTATTCCTTTTATCGTAACAGTAAGTGAACGGGTTATTTGCTGCAGAAATGTTCTATTTCCTCCCACACATGAACATAGGGAGTTTTCAATCTGGCCACAAATACCAACCTTGAGACACGTTTCAACGGCATGGCAAGAATAAGAGCTCTTTTGTCTCAGAGAGAGGTGGCCTTGAGTTCGGCCCGTGAAACTTTCGTACTTCACATAGCGAACACCCATACAGAGGTGCAAAACCTTTTTCAATTAACATTTGCCTTTCAATTTCAGCAACATGTTTCCGACTATCTTTAACGCATCCTCCACAAAGTCCCTGGTGCACTTTTTTAAAGTTGTTACCAGTGGTCTCGTGACTTCATTTGAGAAAATCTTTGGAGTCATCCCTGCTTCCTTTCATTGTATTTTCTGCACTCTGGTTCGTGGATTGGCATTTTTACTTGCATTACCAGCGGACGCTCTTGTGCTTTTTTACATTTTTAAATATGGATGTCCCTCCTATGCAACCTCCGACCCTGCAGCTGCTGACACTGTTCCGCAATCGCATGCTAGAATATTATGGCACAATGCCGTTGGCGATATTAAGCACGGCATATGGATTATCTTTTCGGTTCTCCTACTTCACCTGTGTCCAGCCTGTATTTCACTGCCTGACCTGTGATTTCGATTGGGCCATTGATTTGTGTCTCTGCGGACCGGTTTCTCCTGACGTCGACTTTAATCAGCTGATGACTCCTATCATTACTCACGAGTTGGTTTGTCCTGGCGAAAGGATTATGGCTGTGGCATTGATGCATGGACTACTTGGTCCCTGGAATTTACTGGCGGCAGCACAGTCTTTCTTGGAACAGAGCTTTCTTGAAAACCCACCGAGCTGTCCTCTGATGGTGATAGAGGATCCGGTGCTGGGAGAGCACGTATGTTCTTTTCCGCTTTTAAATTGGATGGCTGAACTGTTTTCGGATGAAGACGGTGACTTCCTATTGGAGGCTGTTGCAGCTTATTTTGCATACACAGTTATGTCATAGACCTTTTTCATGTTTGATATGCTGAGTACTAGCATTTCATTGACAATTCATTGACTTATTTGTCAAGTTTTTATTATTTACCTTGCCTATTGGCTTAAGACTCGATAAAGTACTTGGCTGTTCCATGTCCCTATGGACATGGGGGCCTGTTGGGAGTTGTGGTTCCATCCCCTCACACCCACCACCACCCACCACCACCACCACCGCCATCCCTATGGACATGGGGGCCTGTTGGAGTGATTTCGACGTTGGTGAGTATGTGGACTGCATGCATGGGTTGGGGTCTGGGAGATGTGTCTTCACAGTTGTGTGAGGCACACCATGTAGTAGTGCTCGTGGTGCTTGGTTTGTACTTACCAGCCTCTTCTCCCTCAGGAAGTCCATCAAGGCTCTCAGGGTGGATCATCACCTTGTCCTCCCACTCGGTGTAGGGTAAGGGCTCCGGAGGGGTTCCACCGCCTGTATGATTAGCCCGGAGATAGTTCTTGGCTCGTATGGCTTTGACGCGGGTCTTTAGATCGTGCCACCGCCTCTGGATGTCCTGCTTCGTCCTCGGGACGCTCCCGGAGGCATTCACCCTGGTGACTATCCGGTCCCACATGCTGTTTCTCCTGGCTATGCTGGTCTGCTGCACTAGGGCCCCGAATAAGTGGGGTTCCACACGGATGATCTCATCGACCATAACCTTCAACTCCGTGTCAGTGAATTTTGGGGTTTTTTTTGGTGCCATGGTGTGTGGTGCTCGGGGTGTGGGTTTGCGTGGATGGGGTGGTGCAGGTGTGTGGTGTGTAAGAATGGTGTGGTGGGTGTTTGTGTGGTGGGTGTGTTTGGGTGTGGGTTGTGTGAATGCTATTTCTCTTTGGGCTCAGTTCAGTGGTGTGTCCTGCTAGCAGCTATGCTGTGATGCAGAGGATTTGTGGAGTGGGTGGGAGTTCTTTTATGGTGTGTGTCTAGACCGTGTCTGAATGGTTATTGGCAGTCAGGTGCTAGGTGGGAGTGTTGGCAGGTGTGGATTGTGTGGTGCTTGGCGGTGGATCATTGTGTGTTGTGATTGGTTTGGATGTTTTCGGTGGGTGGGCTTTTTTTTTCGTGTGTTTGGTGATAAACTTCCGTGCCAATGTATGGCATTGGTTTGACAGTAGGGATGTTGTTTGTGTTGTCGTTCCGCTGTGGTGCACGGATTCTCGGTGCATTGGTACCGCTGCGGACGTGGATGGCGGTGACTACCGGGGTACTTGCGGAGTTATCCTAATTGCGGACACGGACATTGCGCAGGTATAGCGGGGGTGGTGGATGTATTCGCGGTCATGTGCGTACGCGGCGGTCGGTGTTTTTACTGTTCCGTCCGCCTGCCGCGGACTCAGGTGTACTCCGACCGCCGCGGACGGGGATTGGAGTGCTCCGTACGCCGCGGTCGGCGTTTTTTGCATGTTTTATCCTAATTGCTGTTGCGGTTTTTCCGCGGACAGGTCCGGAGTATCTTGCCACCTTCCGCGGCGGACGGTACACGTTTCCGTCCGCCATCCTAATCGACCCCATAGTTAGGAATTAGCATTTAAAAAACCTTATTTTACTCACACAAAACCATTGAAATTCCATATATAGTTAGTTGCACTAACTATATATCGCGCACCCGCAATCCACTGCTGATGATGTCACATATTACATCATTCATGACATGGTCAGTGACATCACTGATTACATCACTGATGACATCTCAAATGACATCACTGATGACATCACTGATGACATCTCAAATGACATCACTGATGACATCTCACTTGACATCAATGATCACATCACTGATGATATCATTCATGTCATAATACAATGCATCTCCTCACACTGTAATATAACCTCCGTTACACCCAGTGTTAAATAGAGAGTATCATTTTTGAAACCATTGACACACCAATACTAGTTACTACATACGCACTCACTGATTCCTATGTCTACACACACATTCACTCATACAATCATTCATACATACAATCACTCATCTTTACAACACTATCATATGCACTCATACACCTATACAGACACTCACACTCTGCCACTCATCCATGGAGTTACTCACACACCTAGTCAGTCCTGAAAAGAATCAATCACACTTCCATTTTCTCATCTATACAGTTAAACACAGAACACCTTACATTTTTGAAACATATACTAACACATAGTTACTCTCTTATAGAATCACTGATACAAGTACACATTGATCTGCACAGAGTCACACACCTCCCAGCCAGCCATACACACACTCAGTCTCCCATACAAATACTTGTGCAACCAATCAATAACCCATATAGCTACTTATATAGCTACTGATCAACACATGCAGCAGCTTGCACAACAACAGACATACTGATGCACACTTTCAGACAGTTTAGTCACTAACCCGTGCATTCAGTAAGACGCATTTAATCACTCACTCATACAGTCAATCACGCACCTACTAAAACCTTCATTCAGACACTTATACATCCACTCATTCTTCAATATGTAAGACATATTTTAACTTTACAGAAACATAGTCACTGGATGTTGTCATCAGTGATGTCATCAGTGATGTCATTTGAGATGTCATCAGTGATGTAATCAGTGATGTCACTGACCATGTCATGAATGATGTAATATGTGACATCATCAGCAGTGGATTGCGGGTGCGCGATATATAGTTAGTGCAACTAACTATATATGGAATTTCAATGGTTTTGTGTGAGTAAAATAAGGTTTTTTAAATGCTAATTCCTAACTATATATGGTCTATAACCTATGGTTTTTTCAGTGAATTTTCAAGGTTTTGTAAATGCTAATTCCTAACTATATATGGTCTATAACCTATGGTTTTTTCTGTGAATTTCATTGGTTTTTTAACAGCTAATATCTGTAGCTGTAAAATGTATTCTTCTTTAAATCCAAAAATATATTTTATATGTTTATGAATAATTTTTTTTTAAAATATTTTTTTTTCTTCGTTCCCGCTTCGCGAATCGGGAAGCTTCCCGTTAGCTGACCTTGATGCCGTGAAAAAGACCGCGAGCCGGTAAACGTTTCTTTACCGCAAGTGCCGCGTTAGAAAACAACATCGTGACGCCTCCCGTCCGCATGACGTTTCACGTTGTCGCGTGATACGTCATATGACGTGCTACGTTAGCGAACTGGTACGCGAAGCGAGTCGCAAAGCGCAGGTTTCTAGAAGCAAACCGGGAGGCCCTGCAAAGCGCTTAACGTAAACACAGCAAGTCATGTGACTTGGTAATAACACTTTTCATTGGTTCATTTCACTTTTGGTTTCCTAATGATGTAAGACTAGGTCATATAATCTAAAATGAACACTTTTGATTGGTTGAGAACTCTTGTTTTTCCCAAATGATGAAAATCCCTCCTTCTTTCCTCACTCTGACTTTCATCATTGTGAGAGAAAGACCCTTTGTGATCACTGAGCAATGGCTTCTTTAGTAGCTTCAGCTGGTGCTTCCCCACCACCTCCACCACATCCAAGGAAGAGTGGACCACCTGCTCAAGTTGTAATTCAACAAGAAGAAGAAGAAGAGGAACATGAGGACGAGCACGAAGAGAGGCAGTTTTTGCCTGAGCAGCCCAGGACGTCTCACCGGAAAGAAAACTTCATTTGGCAATTTTTTAAAATTCCCAAAGGTCAGAAAAAAGTAAATGCAAGATACGTAACTTGCCTTATATGTCAAGATAGACTGTCCAGAGGGACCGACAAAAAATACAGTTTCGGAAACTACACAATGCATCGCCATATGACTAGGTGGCATCCTAACAACTACAGTGCTGCACAGTTTCGGAACGACCTAGATAATCTCCCTATTATGGCCAGAAGATCTGTTGTACCGGAAGTAACGGGACCAGAGGGCAGGGAGATGGTGCCAAATATACAAATGAGATTTGGTGATGTAAAACACATCTGCGCATTTTGCGATGGATTCATTTCCTACGGAGAAAAAAGCATCACTCTGATCAACAGAGCTATTGACTATCATATGCAAGTTTGTCCGAAACGCCCAAAATAATAAATACTTCTTTTTTTTGTTTTGTTGCTCCTGTTGAGCCCTTTACAATGAATCGTTTTCATTGCCCCCTCCAAGAAAAACCCAAAAAAATATAAAACTGTTCCGAAAAATTCAAAAACAGTAAAAAAATGTTCAGAAAAATAAAAAAAAAGTTCTTTTCAGAACTACCTCCCCGTTATTAAAAAATTGGTACAATATTTGGAACTGTGCCAACCTCTATTTCTCTTAGTTCGCTTCCCAGTTCGCTCGCGGGTACGCGAACCGGAAGCGACCCAAAAACAGTAAGTATAAGGGAAGGAAACAGACACTTATGTTAAAAGAAAGACAGCTATAAGGGAGTAAACTAGAGATACCATTACCCGTAATCCACTGCTGATGATGTCACATATTACATCATTCATGACATGCTCAGTGACATCATCAACAGAGGATTGCGGGTTTTTTGGCAACATGCCTTATCCACGGTTTAATAACGCTGCCTTTTGCTTTATATAAGTTTTCAAATTGTATGAAATATATACCAATAGGTCGTTATGAACCTTTAGGTAGTGCTTTTCTTCATGAGGTCTGGTCGCTTCCATACACATACAGATGTTTCAAAGATGATCAAGAAGTTTATCTGAATGGAGAGGAATGCACTGAGACGCCAGATCATTCACTAATGTGTAGGCACATACATTTACACGGTTCATGCAACAAACACCGACCAAATATGGCTTGCGTGTTGCAAGGCACGCCAGTTCCTGCTATCATCCCCACGTTCAAGTTGTTGGAAAATGGTAGTTATTTGATGCTCAATAATGAAGATTGTTCTGAGTTAATTAAAAGTATTCCTTTTATCGTAACAGTAAGTGAACGGGTTATTTGCTGCAGAAATGTTCTATTTCCTCCCACACATGAACATAGGGAGTTTTCAATCTGGCCACAAATACCAACCTTGAGACACGTTTCAACGGCATGGCAAGAATAAGAGCTCTTTTGTCTCAGAGAGAGGTGGCCTTGAGTTCGGCCCGTGAAACTTTCGTACTTCACATAGCGAACACCCATACAGAGGTGCAAAACCTTTTTCAATTAACATTTGCCTTTCAATTTCAGCAACATGTTTCCGACTATCTTTAACGCATCCTCCACAAAGTCCCTGGTGCACTTTTTTAAAGTTGTTACCAGTGGTCTCGTGACTTCATTTGAGAAAATCTTTGGAGTCATCCCTGCTTCCTTTCATTGTATTTTCTGCACTCTGGTTCGTGGATTGGCATTTTTACTTGCATTACCAGCGGACGCTCTTGTGCTTTTTTACATTTTTAAATATGGATGTCCCTCCTATGCAACCTCCGACCCTGCAGCTGCTGACACTGTTCCGCAATCGCATGCTAGAATATTATGGCACAATGCCGTTGGCGATATTAAGCACGGCATATGGATTATCTTTTCGGTTCTCCTACTTCACCTGTGTCCAGCCTGTATTTCACTGCCTGACCTGTGATTTCGATTGGGCCATTGATTTGTGTCTCTGCGGACCGGTTTCTCCTGACGTCGACTTTAATCAGCTGATGACTCCTATCATTACTCACGAGTTGGTTTGTCCTGGCGAAAGGATTATGGCTGTGGCATTGATGCATGGACTACTTGGTCCCTGGAATTTACTGGCGGCAGCACAGTCTTTCTTGGAACAGAGCTTTCTTGAAAACCCACCGAGCTGTCCTCTGATGGTGATAGAGGATCCGGTGCTGGGAGAGCACGTATGTTCTTTTCCGCTTTTAAATTGGATGGCTGAACTGTTTTCGGATGAAGACGGTGACTTCCTATTGGAGGCTGTTGCAGCTTATTTTGCATACACAGTTATGTCATAGACCTTTTTCATGTTTGATATGCTGAGTACTAGCATTTCATTGACAATTCATTGACTTATTTGTCAAGTTTTTATTATTTACCTTGCCTATTGGCTTAAGACTCGATAAAGTACTTGGCTGTTTTATTTTTCTTTAGCATTAAATTTTCCTAGTTTTTAATGCTTTACCTTGCGGACCGTCCACATATAAACTTGCAATCTGCTCTCATGAGATGGCACTTCTATTATCTTATTCAGTTCGTTTCCGGATCATGAGGAGGTGTCATCTAGGTCCTGGATATCTTTACACCGTGTTAAGTTAGCATGGGCTCATTACCGGTTTAAACGCCATTTTTCCTTTTTTGCAACTTCTGCACACGACACTTAGTTGTTGCTTTAGCTTTCCACCTAGTAGTTCATCGTGGTTTACATGAGAATAATATGTTATTGGTCTACTATCTGCTTTACTTGTTAAACTATATCTGTACAGCGAGTGCTAAAGTTTTAAGAACAACACGATACAGAATTGTTATGAGGTCTGATCTCCACGACTTCATACTCATAACATAAGTGCAACTTCTGCCAATTCTGGGCATGAGGCGGGTTTTATATTGCTTTGCCAAACACACATACACAACAGTTGATGCGGTTCACATGAAGAGAGAGCTGGTGTATGCTGATGTGATTCCTTCAAATCTAAGACACTAAAGTATGGGCACGCCCTAAACCAACACAAAGAGACCTTCTTAGCAAATAATATAATATGTGTATTAGGGAGGGTGAGATATAAGCAGCCGCGGGCCGTGGAGGGAGTTACGGTGAAGCAGGGAGGCGGGGAGGGGGAGAAGCAGGGTGGAGCCCTCTCTACCTTGCCCCTCCCCCTCCCCGCCTCCCTGCCCCACCGTAACTCCCTCCACGGCCCGCGGCTGCTTATAAGTGTTGCTAACTCTTATTCATTTACAGCATGTTAACATACTGTCACCATTCGCTTTTTATGTACTAGTAACTATGCTGGTAATTTTGCTACTGATAATATGTGTACTTGTATTCTCCACCCTGCTTCTCCCCCTCCCCGCCTCCCTGCCTCAACGTAACTCCCTCCACGGCCCGCGGCTGCTTATAAGTGTTGCTAACTCTTATTCATTTACAGCATGTTAACATACTATCACCATTCACTTTTTATGTACTAGTAACTATGCTGGTAATTTTGCTACTGATAATATGTGTACTTTTATTATCTAAGGTACTACGCCTGAGAAGACGGCATTAGTAAATAAACATTTCAAATACACATCTGTTCTTCTTAACTCCATGTTCTGGTTTCTAAGAAATCTATAACGACCGACTGTTCATGAGTTCCACGTATCCTGAGGTACTATAAGTTCATATTCTGGATTGTCTAAACATTGAGAGTTTGTTATATCCAATGTGACACTGTACCTAGCTTGCTAAGGAGTTTTTGATTACTAACGTGAGTTTTGGGACACCCTAATTCGCCGAGGTTCCAATCCTCTGTCCACAGTTCTGTGTGAGAACAGAAACCCTGCGACAGGGGCACCCCCGACCCTTGCTGGAGCTTCATCACACTTGCGATACAACTCCAGCAATGCGCCACCTTTACGGCACAGATACATCACGCATCTGTGCTGTTTTTGCCCCATGATGCGCCGCATTGTAAATGCAGCACACCATAGGTGACGGAACAGCGGCACAGAATGACTAACACATCCCTGGTGATGCGCCAGTCATCATAAATGTATCCCTATGCTTCTTATCTTGTTAGAGATGAACCGCCATATGTATCATCAAAGTTTTTTGCATTTCCTAAATAGCGAACTTTAAGGAATAAATAGCGATTCTTTACCATTCCTAGTTTGCGATGAGCTATTTGCTAATTAGCCGAATGTAGCCCAATGAAGCCCAATGTAGCCCAAAGATGGCCGCCAGACACACAAAAAAACAAATGTAGCCCAAATATCAGCCAGATGTAGCCCAACTATAGCCCAGTGACAGAATGACCAATCAGCTTCGCAAACCTCCGTTACGCGAAGCGGAGCGCTGTTACAGATATATATCTTTTTTTGAACGTTAATTTCTCAAAATCCACTGGAGCACATATATTGAGACCTAGCAAAGGCACATCGGGCTACCAGTCCCTAATATTTTGCCAAGTTTCGTGCAAATCCATTCAGCCGTTCAATTATTATTATTATTATTTTTTTTTGCCCCGCGGGGCCCTTTTAAAACCTCCACATCAAACCTAGGGGGTCAGCGAGGATCTACTATGCCCCCTTATAGTTATTTCCCCCTTTGTTTTGACCTCCTCTTGTCTCTCGATCCTACCGAGAGACAAGATGGCGGCCGCTACGGACTGTTTGGAATGTTGACAGACGCCGGAGAACCAATCAGCTTCGCTTCACAAAGCTCCGTTGCGCGAAAAGTCCGCGAACCAGTGCGCTGCCCAGTCCGCGCTTACAGATATATATCTTTTTTTAAACGTTAATTTCTCAAAATCCACTGGAGCACATATATTGAGACCTACAAAAGGCACATCGGGCTACCAGTCCCTACAATTTTGCCAAGTTTCGTGCAAATCCATTCAGCCGTTCGGGCTAAAAGTGAGGCCAACCGCCCTATGGAAAACTCAATGTTAAAAACACGTTTTGGGACCCCCCTTTTTTCTCGGCCCCCACTGGACGAACCCCCCCCAAATTTTCAAGGGCTGCTCAGAAACAAAATGTGCCATTTTCCTGAAAATTTCAGCCAATTCTGTCCACAAACGCCAAAGTTATTAGACATAGAATTTTCAAAAAACCCATAGAGAAAAAATCCTAACTATATATACCTACTGGCGACCGCCAGTAGGTAATATAGATATGCAGATTATATATATATATATGTATATTACCTACTGGCGATAGCCAGTGGGTATATATAGTTAGGATTTTTTCTCTATGGGATTTCTGAAAATTCTATGTCTAATAACTTTGGCGTTTGTGGACGGAATATGCTGAAATTTTCAGGAAAATGGCCCCTGAAAATTTGGGGGGGTTTCGTCAAGGGGGGGCCGAGAAAAAAGGGGGGTCCCAAAACGCGTTTTTCCCATTAATTTTTCCATAGGGCGGTTGGACTCACTTTTAGCTCGAACGGCTGAATAGATTTACATGAAACTTGGCAAAATTGTAGATATGGTTTGCCCGACGTGCCTTTGCTATGTCTCAATATATGCGCTCCAGTGGATTTTGAGAAATTAACGTTTAAAAAAATATATATATCTGTGACAGAGCTCCGGTTAGCGCCCCGGTTCTCGTACCTGACGCGTAACGGAACTTCACGAAGCGAAGCTGATTGGCTCTCCGGTGTCTGTCAACATTCTAAACAGTCCGGAGCGGCCGCCATCTTGTCTCTCGGTACGATCGAGAGACAAGATGTGGTGAAAAACGAAGGGGGAAATGAAGGAAAGGGGGCAAGGTAGACCACTCCTGACCCCCTAGGATTGATGAGGGGGATATTAAAGTGCCCCACGGGGCAAAAAATAATATATATTTTTTTTTTGTGATTTTACGCCGTAGAGGCGCGTCCCGGTACGCGAACCGGGCAGCTCACCGGGCAGCTCACCGGGCAGCTAACCGGCAGCGTAGCTGTCAACATTGTAAACAGTCCGGAGCGGCCGCCATCTTGTCTCTCGGTAGGTTCGAGAGACAAGATGTGGTGAAAAAAGAAGGGGGAAATGAAGGAAAGGGGGCAAGGTAAACCCCACCTGACCCCCTAGGATTGATGAGGGGGATATTAAAGTCCCCCGCGATTTTTTGCGGTAGAGGCGCTTCCCGGTACGCGAACCGGGCAGCTAACCGGCAGCGTAACGGGAGTCCGCCATCTTGTGTTTTTGGAGCGTCCGGTTCGCGTACCGGGTAGCGTCCCGGTAAGCGTAACAAGGGGAAACCAAGAGAAACAGTAAAAAAAAAATGAAGGGAATAGATTTCCAGCAAACTTGGCAAAATTGTAGGGACTGTTTGTTTGATGTGCCTTTGCAAGGCCTCAAGATATGTGCACATGTGGATTTTGTCTAATTAAGGTTAAAAAAAATATATTTATCTGTAAGCGTGCTCCGGCACGCTTACGTTACGGGTTTTGTTTGCGCTGCAGAGCCGATACGTCACGGTTATGCGACGCGTCATGAGGCGTCTCACGTGGCTACGTGATACGTCACGTAATAAAGAATATATTTTACAGCTATAGATATTAGCTTTTAAAAAACCAATGAAATTCACTGAAAAAACCATAGGTTATAGACCATATATAGTTAGGAATTTGCATTTACAAAACCTTGAAAATTCACTGAAAAAACCATAGGTTAGAGACCATATATAGTTAGCTGGACATTTTATTGACATAAAACCAATGAAATTCCATATATAGTTAGTTGCACTAACTATATATCGCGCACCCGCAATCCACTGCTGATGATGTCACATATGACATCATTCATGACATGGTCAGTGACATCACTGATGACATCACTGATGACATCTCAAATGGCATCACTGATGACATCACTGATGACATCTCAAATGACATCACTGATGACATCATGACACACCAATACCAGTTACTACATACGCACTCACTGATTCCTACGTCTACACACACATTCACTCATTCACCCATACAATCACTCATACATACAGTCACTCATTATTACAACACTATCATATGCACTCATACACCTATGCAGACACTCACACACTGCCACTCATCCATGGAGTTACTCACACACCTAGTCAGTCCTGTAAAGAATCAATCACACTTCCATTTCCTCATCTATACAGTTAAACACACAACACCATACTTCAGTGACATCACTGATGATATCACTGATGACATCTCAAATGACATCACTGATGACATCTCAAATGACATCACTGATGACATCATGACACACCAATACCAGTTACTACATACGCACTCACTGATTCCTACGTCTACACACACATTCACTCATTCACCCATACAATCACTCATACATACCGTCACTCATTATTACAACACTATCATATGCACTCATACACCTAGTCAGTCCTGTGAAGAATCAATCACACTTCGATTTCCTCATCTATACAGTTAAACACAGAACACCATACTTTTCACACATATACTAACACATACTTACTCTCTTATACAATCACTGATACAAGTACACATTGATATGCACAGAGTCACACACCTCCCAGCCAGCCACACACACACTCAGTCTTTCATACATCCACTCATTCTTCAATATGTAAAACATATTTAAACTTTACAAAAACACACAGACACTAGATGATGTCATCAGTGATGTCATTTGAAAAGTCATCAGTGATGTCATCAGTGATGTCATTTGAGATGTCATCAGTGATGTCATCAGTGATGTCACTGACCATGTCATGAATGATGTAATATGTGACATCATCAGCAGTGGATTGCGGGTGCGCGATATATAGTTAGTGCAACTAACTATATATGGAATTTCATTGGTTTTATGTCAATAAAATGTCCAGCTAACTATATATGGTCTCTAACCTATGGTTTTTTCAGTGAATTTTCAAGGTTTTGTAAATGCAAATTCCTAACTATATATGGTCTATAACCTATGGTTTTTTCAGTGAATATATATATATATATATATATATTACCTACTGGCGGTCGCCAGTAGGTATATATAGTTAGGATTTTTTCTCTATGGGATTTTTGAAAATTCTATGTCTAATAACTTTGGCGTTTGTGGACGGAATTGGCTGAAATTTTCAGGAAAATTGCACATTTTGTTTCTGAGCAGCCCTTGAAAATTTGGGGGGGGTTCGTCAAGGGGGGGCCGAGAAAAAAGGGGGGTCCCAAAACGTGTTTTTAACATTGAGTTTTCCATAGGGCGGTTGGCCTCACTTTTAGCCCGAACGGCTGAATGGATTTGCACGAAACTTGGCAAAATTGTAGGGACTGGTAGCCCGATGTGCCTTTGCTAGGTCTCAATATATGTGCTCCAGTGGATTTTGAGAAATTAATGTTAAAAAAAAGATATATATCTGTAACAGCGGACCGTGCAGCGCTCCGGTTCGCGGACTTTTCGCGGTACGGAGCTTTGTGAAGCGAAGCTGATTGGTTCTCCGGCGTCTGTGAACATTCCAAACAGTCCGTAGCGGCCGCCATCTTGTCTCTCGGTAGGATCGAGAGACAAGAGGAGGCCAAAGCGAAGGGGCAAATGACCATAAGGGGGCATAGTAGATCCTCGCTGACCCCCTAGGTTTGATGTGGAGGTTTTAAAAGGGTCCCGCGGGGCAAAAAAAAATAATAATAATAATAATCGAACGGCTGTATGGATTTGCACGAAACTTGGTAAAATATTAGGGACTGGTAGCCCGATGTGCCTTTGCTAGGTCTCAATATATGTGCTCCAGTGGATTTTGAGAAATTAACGTTAAAAAAAAGACATATATCTGTAACAGCGCTCCGCTTCGCGTAACGGAGGTTTGCGAAGCTGATTGGTTCTCCGGCGTCTGTAAACATTGCAAACAGTCCGTAGCGGCCGCCATCTTGTCTCTCGATAGGATCGAGAGACAAGAGGAGGCCAAAGCGAAGGGGCAAATGACCATAAGGGGGCATAGTAGATCCTCCTTGACCTCTTAGGTTTGATGTGGAGGTTTTAAAAGGGCCCCGCGGGGCAAAAAAAATAATAATAATAATAATCGAACGGCTGAATGGATTTGCACGAAACTTGGCAAAATTGTAGGGACTGGTAGCTCGATGTGCCTTTGCTAGGTCTCAATATATGTGCTTCAGTGGATTTTGAGAAATTAACGTTCAAAAACAAGATATATATCTGTAACAGCGCTCCGCTTCGCGGAGATAAAATTATATCTGTATTACCTAGCTGTTGCTAACACCAGTTAGCGACGGCTAGTAGGAGATAGCGACCATCTTGGGCCCCACTTTGCATGTGAGTGATATTTATCACTAATGACATGCAAAGTGGGCATGCCAAGATGTTAGCGACTGGAAACAGTCGCTAACATCGCTATCTCCTATTATCAACTTTTGGAAATATTCGCGATAAGCGCGAATATCTCCAAAAGCTAGCACCTGCCCTGAGCAGTTCTTAGCCATGTTATCCAATGGGAGGTGGATAACATGGCTAAGAGCATTAGCTCGGTAATGCATGAATATCGCTGAGTTTTCAGCGATATTAATGCATTGCGGTCGTTTTTTATCGTATTTGCGATAAACCTTGATAATAGCAAGGTTTATCTGCGATAATTTCTGACGATGCTTAGCGGTAAAAAAATCGTTGCTAAGCATCGTTAGGGATAAATATCGCTTAACTTTGGTAATATGCCCCAACGTCTGTTAACGTTCGATTCGAAGGAAATCAGGAAGTGTTGAAAAACATTGTCTGCGCCATCTTGTCTTTTTTCAAATGCCACACTTTTGTCGTGCACGGCAGTCATTTTAGATGCCTTGACCAGACCCACTCTGTGCACGCTGTCGATCCTTAGCATGGCTCCCCACCCTCGCAAGCATCTCCCCCAGGCAGTGGTCACCCCCGCTCTCTGTCTTATGCATGGGTAATAAACCTCCCCCCATCTGCGCTGCTCTTCCCTGAGAATCACACCCTGTGCCCGCCCGACACCTCCCTTTCGCCCTATTCACTACCGCACCCTCTGACACTCCTTTTCCTCTGTGTCCGATTGTCCAGGCCGGTCCTAGGGTATCAGCTAGCCCTGCAGATGTAGTTTATGGCCCCAGCTGTAAAGAATCACCCCTCTTCAAAGGAGTTATAGTAGATCAAGGCCCACACTCGATGAGATCCGTCACAGCAGACGCGTTCCTATTATCTGAAAACCATCCTGTATTGTGATTGGGGAGGGGACCGAGCCTGAAGCGGAAGATTCCAGGGATGACTCTTTGTACATCAAAGTTTTTACAATTATGTGTCACATTAAAAATATATAGCACTCCGACAAAGTAGTAAGATTATAAAACTTTAATAACTTATAAATATATACAAGAAAACAAAAACAGTAATAACATATAAACATTTTTAGGGAAAAACAACGAAGTAGCGGTCGGCTGTGCGAATAGTCCCAACGCAGCACAACGTCCAGATTTCTGGCGTGGGGCGTCGCGGGGGGTGGGTCATCAGTAGCAAACTGTTGTGCGAATAGTTCCAAGGCAGCAGAACGATGGCACCAAGGTGATGTCCAGTAAGTTGCCGCACTGGTTTTGGTATCCTACAATGCTGCTCCGAATAACGGCGTGGGGCGCCCCGGGGGAGGCGGCGTGAACGGGCCTCTCCAGGTGGAGTCTCATCTGTTGTAGTGGGGCGCCCCTTTACCGTTTCAGTTGCCATTCCGTCCGTTTTTGGTCCACTGTGTCAAAAGCCGCAATTCAGCTGAGTTGCGCCCACTCTTGCGGTGCAGCGATAGGCGGCTGTCACAGGACTCTCAAAATGGCGGCAGGCTGTTTCCTTTTTGGGCCTGGTCCACTGAAATGGCCCTGGGACACCTTGGAAATCGGACGCTTGTCTGCTAGGTCTTGGACCCCATTCTCGAAAGCGTCCCCTCCGCCTTGAGGATTCATCAAAAGTTTTGGGGGCCCCCGACTCCTGTAGGCTTCTGGTGGGGAGCGGCTGCCATGATTGCTCACGGAATGACCACGATGGAGCTACGAGATGGTGGTGCTCTCATGCTGACGCCAGCTTCAGTCTGAAACATCCAGAAACAAGGTGGGGCTTTCATCGTTTGGGAAAAAAAAAAAGTTTTCATCCAATGAAAAGTGTTGTTTTTAGGTCATATGATCAAGCCTTCCATCATTAGGAAACCAAAAGTAAAATGAACCAATGAAAAGTTTTATAAACAAGTCACATGACCTGTTATGCGGCATAGGGTATAAAATGCGGAGAAAATACGTTGGCACGTGAGGCGGCGTCAGTAGCGGACCGATGTGCGAATAGGCCGAAGGCAACACAACGCGCCAAGATCCGGATGGCACCGAGGTGGTGTCCAGCAAGTTGCAGCACTGGTGTGGCCATCCTACAATGCTGAAAGTCGGCGTGGGGCGCCCCGTTGGCCTGTGAGTTTGCGTCAGTAGCGGACCGATGTGCGAATAGGCCGAAGGCAGCACAACGCGCCAAGATCCGGATGGCACCGAGGTGGTGTCTAGTAAGTTGCCGCACTGGTGTGGCCATCCTACAATGTTGAAAGTCGGCGTGGGGCGCCCCGTTGGCCTGTGAGATGGCGTCAGTAGCGGACCGATGTGCGAATGGGGCCAAAGGCAGCGCAACAATATTTTCGGAATAGAAGACACCACAAGGCGCTGAGATGCCAAGATCCGGATGGCACCGAGGTGGTGTCTAGCAAGTTGTGGCACTGGTGTGGCCATCCTACAATGGTAAAAGTCGGCGTGGGGCGCCCTGTTGGCCTGTGAGATGGTGTCAGTAGCGGACTGATGTGCGAATGGGGCCAAAGGCAGCGCAACAATATTTTCTGACTGACACCACAAGGCGCTGAGATGCCAAGATCCGGATGGCACCAGGTGATGTCTAGGAAGTTGCTGTACTGGTGTGGCCATCCTACAATGGTAAAAGTCGGCGTGGGGCGCCCTGTTGGCCTGTGAGATGGTGTCAGTTGCGGACCGATGTGCGAATGGGGCCAAAGGCAGCGCAACAATATTTTCTGTATGGAAGATACCACTAGGCGTTGAGATGCCAAGATCCGGATGGCACCGAGGTGATGTCTAGCAAGTTGCTGTACTGGTGTGGTCATCCTACAATGCTGAAACTCGGCGTGGGGCGCCCCATTAGTCTGTGAGATGGCGTCAGTAGCGGACCGATGTGCGAATGGGGCCAAAGGCAGCGCAACAATATTTTCGGAATAGAAGACACCACAAGGCGCTGAGATGCCAAGATCCGGATGGCACCGAGGTGGTGTCTAGCAAGTTGTGGCACTGGTGTGGCCATCCTACAATGGTAAAAGTCGGCGTGGGGCGCCCTGTTGGCCTGTGAGATGGTGTCAGTAGTGGACTGATGTGCGAATGGGGCCAAAGGCAGCGCAACAATATTTTCTGACTGACACCACAAGGCGCGGAGATGCCAAGATCCGGATGGCACCAGGTGATGTCTAGGAAGTTGCTGTACTGGTGTGGCCATCCTACAATGGTAAAAGTCAGCGTGGGGCGCCCTGTTGGCCTGTGAGATGGTGTCAGTTGCGGACCGATGTGCGAATGGGGCCAAAGGCAGCGCAACAATATTTTCTGTATGGAAGATACCACTAGGCGTTGAGATGCCAAGATCCGGATGGCACCGAGGTGATGTCTAGCAAGTTGCTGTACTGGTGTGGTCATCCTACAATGCTGAAACTCGGCGTGGGGCGCCCCATTAGTCTGTGAGATGGCGTCAGTAGCGGACCGATGTGCGAATGGGGCCAAAGGCAGCGCAACAATATTTTCTGTATGGAAGATACCACTAGGCGTTGAGATGCCAAGATCCGGATGGCACCGAGGTGATGTCTAGCAAGTTGCCGCACTGGTGTGGCCATCCTACAATGTTGAAAGTCGGCGTGGGGCGCCCCGTTGGCCGTGAGATGGCGTCAGTAGCGGACCGATGTGCGAATGGGGCCAAAGGCAGCGCAACAATATTTTCGGAATAGAAGACACCACAAGGCGCTGAGATGCCAAGATCCGGATGGCACCGAGGTGGTGTCTAGCAAGTTGTGGCACTGGTGTGGCCATCCTACAATGGTAAAAGTCGGCGTGGGGCGCCCTGTTGGCCTGTGAGATGGTGTCAGTAGCGGACTGATGTGCGAATGGGGCCAAAGGCAGCGCAACAATATTTTCTGACTGACACCACAAGGCGCTGAGATGCCAAGATCCGGATGGCACCAGGTGATGTCTAGGAAGTTGCTGTACTGGTGTGGCCATCCTACAATGGTAAAAGTCGGCGTGGGGCGCCCTGTTGGCCTGTGAGATGGTGTCAGTTGCGGACCGATGTGCGAATGGGGCCAAAGGCAGCGCAACAATATTTTCTGTATGGAAGATACCACTAGGCGTTGAGATGCCAAGATCCGGATGGCACCGAGGTGATGTCTAGCAAGTTGCTGTACTGGTGTGGTCATCCTACAATGCTGAAACTCGGCGTGGGGCGCCCCATTAGTCTGTGAGATGGCGTCAGTAGCGGACCGATGTGCGAATAGGCCGAAGGCAGCACCACGCGCCAAGATCCGGATGTCACCGTGGTGGTTTCATAGTTGAGAGGCACTTCATCTGCAGTGGGGCGCCGAGATCCGGATGGCACCGAGGTGATGTCTAGCAAGTTGCTGTACTCGTGTGGTCATCCTACAATGCTGAAACTCGGCGTGGGGCGCCCCATTAGCCTGTGAGATGGCGTCAGTAGCGGACCGATGTGCGAATAGGCCGAAGGCAGCACAACGCGCCAAGATCCGGATGTCACCGTGGTGGTTTCATAGTTGAGAGGCACTTCATCTGCAGTGGGGCGCCGAGATCCGGATGGCACCGAGGTGATGTCTAGCAAGTTGCTGTACTGGTGTGGTCATCCTACAATGCTGAAACTCGGCGTGGGGCGCCCCATTAGCCTGTGAGATGGCGTCAGTAGCGGACCGATGTGCGAATGGGGCCAAAGGCAGCGCAACAATGTTTTCTGAATAGAAGACACCACAAGGCGCTGAGATTCGGTTACCACCGAGGTGATGTGTAGCAAGTTGCCGCACTGGTGTGGCCATCCTACAATACTGCTCCGAATAACGGCGTGGGGTGCCCGAAGGGGGGGGGGGCGGCGTGAACGGGCCTTCCTAGGTGGAGGCTCGTCTGCTGTAGTGGGGCGCCCCTTTACCGTTTCAGTTGCCATTCAGCTGAGTTTCGGCTGCTCTTGATGCTACAGCGACAGGCGGCTGCAACAGGACTCTCAAAATGGCGGCCTGTTCTTTGGATTTGGGCCTGGTCCACTAAAATGGCCCTGGGACACCTTAGAACTCGGACGCTCGATTTTTTTTTCCTTTCCTGTACATGCAAAAAAAGGTAAATGCCCGGTACGTTACACGCTTCATCTGCCACGATGAACTCTCCAGAGGAACCGAAAAAAAATATAGTTATGGTAACTATACCATGCATCGTCATATGGAGAGGTGGCACCAATTAATTATAGTGCTGCATAAAAGAGAGATTTGGAGGAGAACCCCTGACCTGCTAGTACATTCATCAAAGAAGTGGCACTGACAGCATCAGAGGCAAGGGAAACGGTCCCAAATATTTAGAAGAACTTTGGAAAGATTAAAATTGTGGCAAATTAATTTCATGTGGACAGATGAGTGTTACTCTAATAAATACAGCATATGAACATCATCATAGTCGATGGTTGGTAGAGACATTTTGACTATATCCTGGACCTGCCCGTCCTCGCCCAAAATGGCGCCGGAATAAATGGGACTCGTAACTCCTTGTTGTGTACTGGTTGCAGAACCTTGAAATCACGAGATACGTATGCAGTTTTGAAGCACATGGCGGGCGGGGACGAGAATTGATTGAATATTTCGACATCCCTATTGATATTAAGTTCTGATGTGTTATTGATTACTGTACTATTGAAAGTTCGAATTAACGTCACCCATGGTACTTGCCCGCAAATGTATATCTAGATAATTTTATTGTAATTGGCCCTGTCGTATTTTAATTATAAAATGTACGTCCACCGATTCCGTAACTGTTAGACACCTTAGTTCTTGCAACCTAATGGCCCGCCCGTTACGTTCCTCTACAGTGTAAATGTCTACTCATCATATACGATTACAGTTTGCTCCGTGGCCGGCCCACGTGGTTATAGGCTCGTATTTGTATAATGAAATTTTCACAATAAAGGTTTTTAAAAGAAAACATGGTAGTAGTATATACATTGGTAAAGTTTTTAATAATAGTCACTGTTTTAGAATCATTAAAAGGCAAGTGAAATAAAGCAGACCAATTACATGAAGGGTAAAAGGTATAATACGAAGGAACGCAGTAAAGATAAATGGTCAAGGGCTGTTGTGTTTTCTATTCCTGCAACATAAAGTGATCGATAAGAATCTCATATTCAGGCGTATCGGCGACTAAGACAGCAGGTCGACCCTCTTTTGCTCAACGGCTCCGTCATGGGACGAAGAAACGCTCTTTTTCTCGAAAAAAGAATATATTTTACTTGCAGGACAGTTGTAAATTTTCCGGGAAAGTACATTAGCCTGGAACATTATAACATATATTTAAGAAAAAATAATGTTCGGAAGTAATAAAAAGCGTAATTTTTAGGTCATATGACCAAGCCTTTCGTCATTAGAATAAGAAAAGTAAAATGAACCAATGAAAAGTTTTATTAACAAGTCACATGACTTGTTATGCTTACGTTACGCGCTGCGCGCCCCGGATGACTTCCGGATGCGCTAACGCGGCGCGTCATATGACGCATTAAGCGACAACGCAGGTCCAGAATATAGTCAAAATGTCTCCACCAACCAGCGGTCGGAACACAACCCCTTTCAGCAGGCTAAATAGTTCTGTTAAATGACAACAGAAGGGACAGGCAACAAGAACCATTAGTCAAAGAGGGGAGGGCTAGTTCTTCTCTACCGGGTTACATTGGGGCGCTACCGGAACTGATCGAATTGGTAGTCTACAGTGTTTCTGGATGTTTCAGGCTGAAGCTGGGGTTAGCATGAGAGCAGCACCATTTCGTAGCTCCGTCGTGGCCATTCCGCAACCAATCATGGCAGCCGCTCTTTATCGTTATTTTGGGCGGGGTGGGTGGCGGAGCCGAGCTGTTTTGCAGCCATCATTGTGTGGAGTTCAGTTCATTTCACTAGTTTTGTATTTGTCATGAGGGGTTGTTCCTAATGTTTCTATTTTAGCGAGGTCAAAAAGAGATCCCATTAGTGGCCTACTGATTTTGCTCGATTCCTTTTCTTTTTTTTTTACACGATTTTTCGTTATCTGCAAAGACTAAACAGAGTATTGCGACTCTGTGTTTGTTTGTAAATAGAGAATGAACCAAAGAGAACCAATTCTAAAACAGTAAATACTTGGATAACAATCAATCAAATGGAGAGAGAAGCAGGCACGACGTATTACAACGGGGGCAAAGGCCTGCGTTAACTACCCTTCACTATGTGCAAAGAGAGAGTACTCCTAATAGAAATGAGGGGGGGGGCACCATTCAAAGCAGATCAGTGTGCATAAACACGAAAATGTTTTCACTTACCACGTACTTGACATTCGACAGCTTATGATATTTGCTATTAAAAAACCATTGAAATTCACTGAAAAAACCATAGGTTATAGACCATATATAGTTAGGAATTAGCATATACAAAACCTTGAACATTCACTGAAAAAACCATAGGTTATAGACCATATATAGTTAGGAATTAGCATTTAAAAAACCTTATTTTACTCACACAAAACCATTGAAATTCCATATATAGTTAGTTGCACTAACTATATATCGCGCACCCGCAATCCACTGCTGATGATGTCACATATTACATCATTCATGACATGGTCAGTGACATCACTGATGACATCACTGATGACATCTCAAATGACATCACTGATGACATCACTGATGACATCTCATTTGACATCAATGACCACATCACTGATGATATCATTCATGTGACAATACAATGCATCTCCTCACATTTTAATATAATCTATGTTTCACCCAGTGTTAAATACAGAGTATAATTTTTGAAACCATTGACACACCAATACTAGTTACTACATATGTACTCACTGATTCCTACGTCTACACACACATTCACTCATTCACCCATACAATCATTCATACATACAATCACTCATCTTTACAACACTATCATATGCACTCATACACCTATACAGACACTCACACTCTGCCACTCATCCATGGAGTTACTCACACACCTAGTCAGTCCTGTAAAGAATCAATCACACTTCCATTTTCTTGTCTATACAGTTAAACATAGAGCACCTTACATTTTCAAACATATACTAACACATACTTACCTTGTTATACAATCATTGATATAAGTACACATTGATCTGCACAGAGTCACACACCTCCCAGCCAGCCACACACACACTCAGTCTCCCATACAAATACTTGGACAATCAATCAGTAACCCATATAGTTAATCATATAGCTACTGATCAACACATGCAGCAGTTTACAGAACAACAGACATAATGATGCACAAATTAAGACACTTTAGTCACTAACCCATGCACTCAGTGAGACACATTTAATCACTCACTCATACATTCAGTCATGCACCTACTAAATCCTTTGTCCAGACACTTATACTTCCACTCATTCTTCAATATGTAAGACACATTTTAACTTTACAGAAACATACAGTCACTGGATGTTGTCATCAGTGATGTCATCAGTGATGTCATTTGAGATGTCATCAGTGATGTCATCAGTGATGTCACTGACCATGTCATGAATGATGTAATATGTGACATCATCAGCAGTGGATTGCGGGTGCGCGATATATAGTTAGTGCAACTAACTATATATGGAATTTCAATGGTTTTGTGTGAGTAAAATAAGGTTTTTTAAATGCTAATTCCTAACTATATATGGTCTATAACCTATGGTTTTTTTCAGTGAATATATATATATATATATATATATATATATATATATATATATATATATATATATGTCATTCCAAATGCCCAAAAGCTTTGCAGGACGCACTCAGCAGCCAGCCTTCCTTTCGGCGTACCTGTGACAGCTGGTCCCACACCCGGATTATTTTTCGTATGCCTTACGCGTTTCGAGACTTCGTGTCTCTCATCAGAGGCAGCTTCCACAATTGAGTTGGTAAGATGTTCCTTTTAATTGTTCACATTCATGCGTCACAAAAATGTTCACGCCCACTCAGGTTGCGTATATCATGAAATTTGCATGCTGGTAATTGTGGTTCAGAGGAACACCGCATTATTTTACCTTTAGTAGGTTCCTACTCACATTGTGATAATAAAAGCTTGTGTTTCCTTAGTAGGATTCGGAGTGTTTTGGCCAGTGAATTTATGTCAGACTCGCTGCGCTGGTCAGGTTTGAACATGATTTCAACCGCAGCCTCTTAAGGTCTCAAGATGGTGCGTCTTGCCACGACGAGGGCCGCCGTGTAATTTATGTCATTCCAAATGCCCAAAAGCTTTGCAGGACGCACTCAGCAGCCAGCCTTCCTTTCGGCGTACCTGTGACAGCTGGTCCCACACCCGGATTATTTTTCGTATGCCTTACGCGTTTCGAGACTTCGTGTCTCTCATCAGAGGCAGCTTCCACAATTGAGTTGGTAAGATGTTCCTTTTAATTGTTCACATTCATGCGTCACAAAAATGTTCACGCCCACTCAGGTTGCGTATATCATGAAATTTGCATGCTGGTAATTGTGGTCCAGAGGAACACCGCATTATTTTACCTTTAGTAGGTTCCTACTCACATTGTGATAATAAAAGCTTGACACGAAGTCTCGAAACGTGTAAGGCATACGAAAAATAATCCGGGTGTGGGACCTAAAGGTTAACACTGCTCCAGCTGGTCTCGTGGTTCGCAATGAACCATTCATATTTCTAGAAGACAAGACTTTCAAAATCGACTGGTCCCAGATCTCGTGGAGATGCACACGAGACTGGATCGTCTTGATCATAAAGACGGCGAGTAGACTAGCGACTGATCTGAAAGTGGAAATACAGGCCATCGAAATACGTCTCAAAAGCTACGAATCCCCAGCAAACCTAAAAAAGTATCTGGATGAGCTGAATAAAACACTGAATGATTTCGAAATAAACCTCAAAGACAGCAAATATGAGAAACTTAAAAAAGACACCAGCAGATGGAGTAAGGAGAAGATCTACCCCTATATCAAAGACAACTATAAACCATCGGGTGATAATGGTTCTAATGACGATTCCTCAGAAGCAGGATCAAGTAGCTCCAATTCAAGTGGCAACAAAAGCCCACGTTTCCAGGGCACACGAAGGAACTTTCGACGACCAAACCAACGAGGCATGCGGGGATGGAACAGCTACCCCCAACAAATGATGTACCACCCCCCCCAACAATATGGCCCACCGCCTTTCCAACACCCCAATGCCCCCTTTCCACCATGGGGATACCAACAAGACTATGGGTATTTTGAAAATCCGGCTCCTTTTTTAGGGTCACGCCGAGGACAAAACAGAGGGAGGAACCGGAGAGGCAACTCCGTACACTGGGAAACCGAAGAGGAAGAAACCCCGAGAGTGTCAACCAGGAGTATGACAGGGGCATCGAAGAACCGGAAGTGAGTTTAGTTGTAAACTTGACAGGCTCAGAATTAACGGCCTCACAACAAAGCGTTCTAGAAAAGGGTCTGGGATATGTTCCCACAGCCAACATGGACAAGTTCCACTTGTGTAAGGAAGTCCAGGAATTCATAAGAAGAATTAAGTTACAGGTCTTTTTCAAAGACAAACAAGACAACTATGAACAGGGTGACACAGGGCTAAGGCCACGATCCACCTTCACTCCCATGAACAATACCCTCCCCGTCGAACTTCTGACTTTTGAAAAGGCGGTCATGAAGGATCTTGCATCCCTTGACCCCACGCAGAAAAGAATCTTTCAGAATGTTTCAAAAGATGAACGACAAGCACTACGTGAATTGAGCAATAAGAAAGAAGTGATCATAAAACCGGCGGACAAGGGTGGGGCTACTGTTCTGTTGAAAAAAGAACAATACGACAGAGAATGCGCCAGGCTACTCCAAGATGAAAGGAACTACGAGATTCTACAAACCAATCCCACGGAAAGAATAGCTACCAAAATCAAAACCATGGTTGAAGAGGCACTGTCCCATAATTGGATTACTAACAAAGAAGGGGAGTTCTTATGTCAAAAGAATCCAAGAACCCCCTATCTATATATCCTACCGAAGATCCACAAGGATCTGGTGAATCCCCCAGGAAGACCCATCGTATCGGGGATTGGGTCGGTCCTCGAACCAGTCTCTAGGTTTGCGGATGCATTTCTAAGACCTTTGGTACAGAAAACATCAACGTACCTGAGGGATACCAAGGATGTGCTGAACTTACTTGAGGAAGTGTCTTTCGATCCCAATTCGCAGCTGTTAATCAGCTGTGATGTAGAAAGTCTGTATACCAGCTTGCCCCACAACGAGACGCTGGCAATTATAGAAGATGTTCTCTTCACGGATGACTGGGAGTACAACACCCCACGGAACGTGGTGATGGAGTGCTGTGCCTTGGCACTCAAAGACAATTTTTTTGAACACAATGGCACTCTATATCTTCAGAAGCATGGGACCAGCATGGGAAGCACATTTGCTCCCAGTATAGCTGGTCTCTATGTCCACCACCTTGAGGAGACAAGAATCCTGAATGCCGTCAACCCTTTCCGACCCAAGATCTTAACTTGGAAGAGGTATATTGACGACATCCTCATCATCTGGGATGGAGATGAGAGAACTGCTCGGCAGTTCCTCACGTGGTTGAACTATCAGGACGAGTTCCTTAAATTCACCAGTGTCACCACCAACACCAACTTGGTATTCCTGGACTTGAATATTTTCCCAAAGAATGGCAGACTCATGACGACCACACATTTTAAGAGCACCTCGAAGAACTGCCTCTTAATGTATCAAAGTTTCCACCCTAGACATCTGAGGGACAACCTTCCCTATGGGCAGTTCCTGCGCCTCCGCAGGAATTGCACAGAAATTGATAACTTCAAATCCCAATCCGACGACCTAAGGATAAAGCTACAAAAAAGGAACTATCCACAGAGGATCATCAGTCAAGCATACAAAAGAGCCAGAAACAACTGCAGGGAAAGCCTACTTGAGGATAAAGTAAAAAAGACGGACACGCAGAGACCAATATGTATCACAACATATAATACGAACTCTGACCAAGTCACCAAAATAATCAATAAGAATTGGAAAATTCTGAACAGCGGCGACCTCGATATTCCAAAACCCATGTTCTCCCACAAAAGGGCTCAAAGTGTCAGAGACATCTTGGTACATACAAGACCAAAAGAGCCGAAGATCTCTGGCAAGTCCAGCCTTGCACAAGGACATTACCCCTGCGGTGGATGCAAGGTATGTTGTCTCACCAAGAAAAGCAAGCAACTGACTTTCAAGAATGGAACTACATGGGAGCAGAGAAGCTTCAGTAATTGTAACAGTTCAAATGTCGTCTACATGATCACCTGCCCCTGCAATCTCGAGTACATCGGCATGACGAGCAGGGCGGTGAAAATAAGAATAGGCGAACACAAGAGCACTATTAAGTGCAAGAAGTCAAGCACGAAACTGACTAACCACTTTCTCGAAAGCGGGCACAAACCGGAAGATATAATGTGGACAGTGATTGAGCAGATCAGCCACGAGAAGTATCTACTGGAGAAGGAACAAAGATGGGTTTTCCGTGTCCAATCAAACAAATACGGGCTTAACGATGAAATTCCGTGGGCCCAGCTGTAGATTATCACTACTTTGCCGCTCGACGACAGTGCCAACATGGGACCCATCAACATTTTGTGGTCACCCTATAGGTCTGATGAATCTGACAACCATCTTTAGCTAGGCCAATGATTTGAAAACCATCCAGGGTAATTCCCAGCGACCCAGTGTGATCAAATTGGGGGTGCAGGGAGGGAGCTATCTTGCCTTTTTTCAGTGGGTCCACAATTTAATATCATCAGATAGCACCTCTAGGCCTATATTCGCTAATTGCCTCGTTCTACCAAGATCGGGGGTCTACTTAGCAATAATGTGTTCAACCATTGGGCAGTATCTTGAGTCCCGCACTGAAATTCCCCCTTTTTCCATCTAAGACCAAGGGAGCATTTTATCAACATGAAGTGCGAACCCCTCGCTTATAATTGAAAATAATTGTGAGTGATTTTATAAATGCCAATGCAGACACAGAATAACGATGGGCAGAAACGGAATAAACATAGCGAAAAGACTACCGTTTTTGCACACCCCGCGTTCCATCAGGGGCGGCCATCTTAGGTGAGCGCTCTAGTCTTTCCACATCCTTCCGGCGCCCAGGGAAGTCATAAGCAGAACCGGGCTTCCTACGCGAGCACTCTTCAGGGCGGCAGGACGGATAGAAGTAAGGTATTAACCTTGTGCGGCTACTGTAAGTAAAAGACGCTGCCAGACGTCTTTAAAACCCTGGTCTTTGATTAACGGTAACATTGCAGTAAGGATGCGCGCTGTGACATTATGGGCGCGGCTTTTTTCCTTACAGATTACCGCATTGAGATACCTATCGACTGCCAGCTCATGAGGCATATTCACTCCGCCTCAGCAGTATGTATGAATTTCTGTATTGACATTTGGTGTGAGTGTCATGGTTTTTAATGCATATTGGTCATGATACCAACACGGTAGATAACTTCGCCAGTGACTAATTGAAAAATGAATTCCTCTTTTTTACCTTGTGTGTGAGGCCGTGTGGGCATCGAGTTATGAATGAATGTGTGTGGTAATATGAATCCGCCCTCAATTATGTGGGGCAACAATATGTTCGTTATGTAAACGGATACACAGGGGATGGCAGATTGTACCATCACTCTGTCCATAAAGCTTTAATTATAACCTTTATGAGTTGGGCATAACTTGAATGACCCGTGGGCATCATGGCGCTAAATATATGTCGTGTCTCGAATTGAATGACAACTATAATGGTAAAGATTTGTCCTTTTTGTTTTCTTCTCCTTTTCTTACAGAGACCTATTTAGGTTCTTTTTGAGAAACTTAGCTTCGCTGGGCCAGCTCATGCCCTAAAGCATAAAACTATCAGTTTATTTTTACTGTTAGTTTTTAGGACGACAGGCTTACTATATTTAGCAACTGAGCTATTTTTCTGTAGGGGCCATTAGAAGGTCCTGATGAGTAAGCAGTAGGGGACTGCTTACGAAACATGTAGACCAGGTAGTGGCTATTTGCTCTACCCCAAAACCCCCTTCTTAACGTCCCCAGCTAGGGAAGTGAATAAATTGTTTTTTTCCACTAGCCAGAGGATTTTTAACTTTTTGTTTTTTACACATAGTATTAGGTCCCTACACTTCACTGACACACCTCACCCTGCACCATCACATAGCCTTGTCACATCTTCAGTGCTCCCGCGTAGTTCGCCAGGTCGTAGCACGCCCCGCCCCGTAGAGGGACGGGAAGACCCCAATGATGAAGCATGACACTATTGGATTTTTTTAGTGTGTGAGGGGTATTTTAACAAGCACATTGTGCTCTCATCTTTACCACCCCAAGAGAGAGTAAATCTTCCCACAACTCACAGAAATTAAAAAATTAAAAATATATTTTTTTGCTACTTCACATTGATAGAATCCACTTGTTTATGCATACCTATTAGGAGGGTGATTCTATCAGTACCTCTCCACTTCCTCTTGTGTTTTGGACATACAGGAGGATCTCCGACTTGTCCTCGTTACACTTGAGCTCCGCCTTGGCTAGCCAAGCAAATACTGAGGACAAGCAGGATTGGACTCTCAACGTGTCAAGGTTGTTCTTGTCCCACGTGAAGAGGAGCTGGGTGTCATCGGCATAGGCCATTATTTTGGCACCCAGACTCTCTGCAAGATATACCAAGGGGGTCAGATATACATTGAAGAGCAGGGGGCTTAGAGTCGACCCTTGGGGGACCCCAGTGTCCACCCGCTAATCGATGACTGGTGGGGAGGGAGCCAGATTTGTTGGGAGCGGTCCGTGAGGAAGGATTTAACCCACGTGAGAGCGGCACCAGTGATGCCAATATCCTCTAGTCTAGAGATTAGCTGGGCATGTGGGACCGTGTCGAACGCGGCAGAGAGGTCCAATAAAATTAGGGCCGCTCTGCCGCCTCCGTCCAAACAATCCCTAATAGCCTCGGTGACCTCCACCAGCGCGGTCTCAGTGCTGAAGGTGGAGCGAAAACCTGACTGGGCTGAGTGTAATGCCCCAGTAGATTCCACAAACCTCTCGAGCTGACGGAATGCCACTTTCTCACATACTTTGGCTATTGCTGGAAGCAGGGAGATGGGTCTGTAATTAGATGCATCCAGGGGGTCTGCGGAGGGTTTTTTTAAAAGTGGAAGAAGTTTGGCTTGCTTCCACTGAGATGGTACATTACTTGTAGTGAGGGATTTGTTAACCAGATCAGTGACAATCGGTGCAATGACTTCCGCCACTCCGCTCAACACTCTGACCGGACAGGGGTCCGCCGGAGAGCCAGATTTAAGCGCCTTTAGAATGGCCAGTACATCCTTCACCTCAACCTCTGCGAAAGAACACATTACTTCTTTCGTTTTTGTGATGATGGTAGGAGTTGCGGGGAGGTGGGAGGTAATCTGTTCATAAGTAGCTTGGGCAGGTGGGAGTTGGGCGGGGCTACTAGTCTTAAGGCTGGCCTGAATTTTCTTTATTTTGTCAGAAAAATGAGTGGACAATTTTTCACACCATTCCACCGAGGGGGGGGCTACTTGGATTTCTGCCACCGGTGAAGTGAAGCTCTTGACAATGGCAAATATTTCTTTGCTATTATTTTTCGCCTTAAGGATCTTATCTGCATAGTAGTTTCCCTTGGCTATTTTAATAGCAGCGTAATAGTCTTTTTGCCCAGCTCGTAGTTTTGATTTAGCCAAGGGGCAGTACTCCCTTCTCCACAATCTTTCCAACATTTTACAGTTTATTTTTTGATTTTTAAGCTGTTCAGTATACCATGGGGATGCCGGAGTGGCTCGTGGGCGGATCTTTGCGTTGGTATGTGATAACTGACTTGCGGAGGAACGGATCCATGCCGAGAAATTCTCGACCGCTTCTTCGAGGTTTCCCGAATTCTCTGGCAAACTATGCGATAGAACGGTTGCCAGGGCAGGGATACTGATCCTAGGGGGGAAGGGGGTCAGTTGTTTATCTGCTGTGGCGTGAGTCCTGTCCATAGCCCAGGAAAAGTTTACCATGAAGTGGTCCGACCATGTAACTGGGAGGGAAGTTTTAAAGATGACATCAAAATTGGAATATACCACGTCGAGGCAGTGGCCTCCGCTGTGAGTGATATTCGGCTCTTGCATTTTTAACTGTGCTAAAGCACCTAGTTCCACAAGGTCACTGACCCCAGGGGCTGTGGAGACATCCATATGTATGTTCAGGTCCCCCAGGAGCAAGAACCTAGGGAATCTCAGTGCTCTCTGGACCACTAATTCCTCCAATGATGGAATAAAGGAGCCCAAGGTGCCCGGTGGGCGGTAAACAAGGAGCCCGCCCAGGGTGAAATTAGGCGAGAGGGCAATTGAAAATTCCAATACTTCCCCATCCTTGATGGCCCCAGTGCTTTCCTTAGTTAGAGACCACTTGTCTCTATATATAACTGCCAGACCACCACCCCTACCAGAGCTGCGATCTGCCCTCGAGATTTTAAAGCCCCTGGGGACGGCTAACTCAATAATAGGGGCACAGTGAATGTGCAGCCAGGTCTCGGTCACAAACAAGAGGTCAAGCGAGTTGTCAAGTATCATCTCGCGGACCTCTTCTGTGTGTTTAACTAGGGACCGGGCGTTAATGAGAGCCGCTCGAATTAAGGTATCTCCCTCTTTTTCCCCCAGATTGGATGGGGAGGGGAGAACTGGTTTAAAATGAAACTGGCATCCCGGGCAGGACTTATTGTCAGGGTGTTGGCACTCCCATACCTTGCCTGCATCGCAGGTGATGTTATTAAGGGATATGAGGGCCTCCCTACTATACCTTATGTAAGGAGTCGCCTGCTGGGGCATAAAACGAGAGGTCTCTCTTGCCCTGCGCGCTGCCGGGGCGCGGACGGGCGCAGACGGGCTTACCTTAGGCGCACCTTCGGCGCGCCATCGACGCGCCCGCTGCGCCCGTCCGCTGCGCTCCCGGAGGCACATCTGCTTTTATGCCCAGCCTCCCCAAGAAGCGCTAGACCGCTAACTCCGGTCAGGCTTCGATGGAAACTCAGCCCAAGATGGCGCCTCGCCCTCCACACAAACAGCACTGTCAGCTGCGGTGGAACGGGGCGAGGGAGGCCTTAGGAAGGGTGCAAATATACAAAATATGCAGCGGAAAGTGAGCGCTCTAAAATCAGTGCTCCAACAAAGTAAGTGACAATTTTAAATGTGAATTTTAAAATGCAGGATTCACAGACATCACAATCATGCCTGCGTGCATACAGAGGTCTGACACGTTTTAAAAATTACAATTGCGAGCTAGTGGGTCGAAGATACGCTCGTTCTCACACTGAATCTCTCAAGTGAGCCTCAGGCACTGCCACTGACCTGAAAGCTCACAGAGAGCACAGCCTTGCGTGTCTTTTTTATGTCAGCCTCCCCAAGAAGCGCTAGACCGCTAACTCCGGTCAGGCTTCGATGGAAACTCAGCCCAAGATGGCGCCTCGCCCTCCACACAAACAGCACTGTCAGCTGCGGTGAAACGGGGCGAGGGAGGCCTTAGGAAGGGTGCAAATATACAAAATATGCAGCGGAAAGTGAGCGCTCTAAAATCAGTGCTCCAACAAAGTAAGTGACAATTTTAAATGTGAATTTTAAAATGCAGGATTCACAGACATCACAATCATGCCTGCGTGCATACAGAGGTCTGACACGTTTTAAAAATTACAATTGCGAGCTAGTGGGTCGAAGATACGCTCGTTCTCACACTGAATCTCTCAAGTGAGCCTCAGGCACTGCCACTGACCTGAAAGCTCACATTGAATTTGCAAAGGAACAAAATGAGGGGGTTCATATTGCCATAGAAATTATGATTAGTGCTGAAGAAAGAAAAATTAGGGCACATTTTGAGTGACTTCTCAAATCCTCTTATATTTCATTAAAAAAATTCTGATATGCAGTCTCCCAAGATGGCCACCAGAGACAAAAGAGCCCAAATGTAGCCCAAATATCAGCCAGATGTAGCCCAACTATAGCCCAATGCCAGAATGTCCCAGAGTGTTCTAAAGAACAACTAGAACGCTAACAGTCTTACTTATGACAAAAGTATGGCACACCTGAAGTCATCTTGATTGGAATAAAGTGGTAACACTTAATACATTTAATTTGAAAAGGAACAAAATAAGGGGTTTCATTTTGCCATAGAACTGTTATATATATATATACATATATATATATACAGGCTCCCTCTCACACCAAGGAAAACGAGTCACTCTTACAGCGGGTGCTTTAGACCGCGTTGGTGTCCGCGGTAATATAAAATAGCTCCAAATCCCAAAAAGATACCCAGCCGGGTTAATTAGGACAAAAAGCACTCCCAAGCACAACAGTTGCTTTCAGCAGGGGTAGGTTTATTTCGATAGACGCGTTTCTGGAGATGGAACTCCCTTTGTCAGTATTTACATCAGTGCAACCAAAAACTGAATCCTTATCTATGTTTCCCATAAGTCATGGGCATAAACGAGG
Source organism: Lissotriton helveticus (assembly GCF_964261635.1). NCBI lineage: Eukaryota > Metazoa > Chordata > Amphibia > Caudata > Salamandridae > Lissotriton > Lissotriton helveticus. Next base: position 724,368,981 of record NC_136067.1, read on the forward strand.
GACTAAACGGACGCCTCATGAGCGCCATCTTGTAATGTGCAAATACATCAAATAACCAAACATTGCTTGTACGTGTGTTACACCATAAATTAAGCCGTGGTTTTGTGTGAGTAAAATAAGGTTTTGTAAATGCTTATTCCTAACTATATATGGTCTATAACCTATGGTTTTTTCAGTGAATATATATATACACATATATATATATATTCACTGAAAAAGCCATAGGTTTCAGGAGTTATATAGTTAGGAATTAGCTTTTACAAAACCTTTGAAATTCACTCAAAAAACTATACGTTTTAGTGGTGTTATAGTTAGCTGGACATTTTACTGATACAAAACCATTGAAATTGCTCCTATATAGTTAGTTGTACTAAGTATATATCGCGCACCCGCAATCCACTGCTGATGATGTCACATATTAGATCATTCATGACATGGTCAGTGACATCACTGATGACATCTCAAATGACATCACTGATGACATCACTGATGACATCATCCAGTGAATGTGGTTTGCTTCGTTATTTAAATATGCATTATATATATAGCAATTTGCATTGAAGAATGAGTGGATATATAAATAAATATTTGGATGGAGGATTTAGTAGCAGTGTAATTGACTGTTTACTTGACCAATTTATAATGTCTCACTAAATATAGTGGATAGTAACTAAACTGTGTGAATATCTGTATCACTTTGTCAGTTGTTGGGTAAACTGATTCTACAGTTGGTTACTAGCTATGTGAAAGTCTATATTAGTTATTGATTAGTTAACTGAGTATTTGTATGGGAGTGTGAAAGTGTGTGTGGTTCGGTGGAGGGTGTGTGACTGTCCAAAGATGTGTGAATAGTTTATTCAGTAGATATATGAAGTTAAAACTACATGTTCTAACAGTTTGGGTGAGAGAATCTCTTTATGGGTGTGGTGATGAGCAAATATATTTCTCAAAGGTACAGGTCCAACAAACTAGAAAAATAAAAGGCAGTGTATGTGTCAGTTGTTGTATATAAATAAGTATACATAAGACACAATGATTGTGTGAGTGACTGTATGGATAACTGTATACTTGTAATAATGATTTTATAATTCACTAAGTATGACTTACTATCTAAATGAATAGAAGAAGTGGTGTTTGTATAAGTGTTTTGCTAAGTAAATATGTAAGTATGATCCATTGTTTGCATAAGTGAGTAGGATGACTTCATATGTGAATAGGATGCGTGCTATTGTTTAATGTCGATATAGATGTATAAGTATTTTTGATAGTGTTCTATTGTTCATTGACAGCATGTATGAGTGAATCCACAGGTAAGGGATTAGATGTGTGTATACATGTATGAATCACTGAGTGGATTTGTAGATACTTGTATTGCTGTGACAATGGATTTAAATATGATACTCTGTATTTTACAAAGAGTGATGAAAAATTGTAATAGTGTATGAAAAGGTGTATGTGATTCTACCCTGCCCCCTTTTTGAGTTCTACACGTTTGTTTTTCTGCTTTCCTGTGCCTCAGTCTACCGAGGCACAAGATGGCTGCCAACAGTTTCTGTTTTGGAGTGTTGACAGACATTGGCAGCCAATCAGAATGCAGCTCGCGCACTAGAGGTACGCTTACGGTACGCGCACGTACGCGTACCGTAAGCGTACGGGTAAGCTCACGGGTAAGCTGCTATAGATATATAAAATTTTTTGAACCTAAATTACTCAAAATCCACTGGAGCACATATCTTGAGACATAGCAAAGGCACATCGGGCTACCAGCCCCTACAATTTTGCCAAGTTTAGTGAAAATCCATTCAGCCGTTCGAGCTAAAAGTGCGACCGACTGCCCTATGAAAATTAACATGGGGAAAACACGTTTTGGGACCCCCCTTTTATCTCGGCCCCCGCTTGACAAATCCCCCCCAAACTTTCAGGGAAGGACCGGAGCATGTCAAGCTCCAAAAGGTCCGTAGGCACAGCAATACAACCACACGAACAGACAGGAACCAGCAAGACCCAAAGTGGTGCAATATTAATTTATTTGTTTTTTAAGCCCAGCACCAGTCCGCCATGACGCGTTTCGGCTAGAGATAGCCTTGATCACATGACAACGTCACGTGGGCTGACCACCCATTTAAAGTGCAACAGTGCCATCACATGTCATGAAAAGGAAAAAAATACTATTTCTGATCTTTTCCACAAAGTTAATTACTGCATAAATGCTGTAAATTGCACATTAAATATAAATCAATAGTTTTTAAACATTATCCGTAAAATACATATTCCAAACCAAAGACTAATAAACCACATTGTCCAACAATCACATTGTACAAAAAATGGCAATAATTTATCAATATTCAATAAAAAACCTTTAAAATAGAGTAAAAAAGTTAAAAACTATAAATATTAACATATAAATATTGCCCTTTAAAGAATGTTTCATCAGAATACAGCACCTCACATCTGTAGAGTGAGGCACTGATAAAACAGTTCATATATGATTGTGAGAAAGTTACCCAAATGGGCTGTGCATTGGCGCTTGAGGTAAACAGTACAATTGATTCTTGATTCGCGTAACTAGTGCAAAACATGTCAAGATGGCAAAAAAGTGCTACCATAAAAAGTGCAAAATTGTTAAATCAATAAAGTGAAAAAAGAGATTACATTAAAGGTCAGGAGGTGTCCAGGATGCATGTTGGAATTTCATATCACTGGCCATACCAAAGCACTCACAGTAAAGTATTAAGGTGCATTGTACATTTCTCAAGATGAACAGTTACTATAGATAGGTGTGGCAATCCTCCCCAGTGTTGAGACCCTGCGGTGTCTTGGTATCTAATAAAATAATGTAGCGTGTCTCTAGTTTACGCAGCAGGGACTCTCTATCACCTCCCCTCCTCTGGGGAGGAACACAGTCTATCACATAGTACGTGAGCAAGGAAGCATCTTTTCCATGAAACTTCTCAAAATGCCTGGCAACAGGGTATGAAGGATCAACGTTAACGATCGTTCGCAAGTGCTGTAGGATACGCTTGTGGACTTGTGGCCTAGTACTGCCCACATATCTAAGCCCACAAGGGCACTCTAAAACATAAACTGCAAATTCAGATTTGCAGTTCAGTTTTTGCTTGATTTTGATCGGAAACAGAGAAAGTGGCGTGTTCACTTCAGATTTATTGATGCCATTTTTGCAAGCTTTGCATGCAAAACATTTCAGGAAGCCCTTGCTTTCATTTAACCAGGATCCCGTTACCACCTCAGGGCTGCTAGAAACCAGGCTATCTTGCATTGACCTGGCTTTGCGATAAGTTATGCTGGGGCATTTGGGCATGTCAAGGCCAAAGACAGGATCATTGGATAAAAGTGACCAATTATCCTTGATTATCTTATGGATACTGTTATGCTGATTACTGTATCCAATGATCAACCTGGTCTCCTCTCGAGATCTATTAGCGGGAGACTTCACCTGTTTAACTCCTGAGCCCAGGAGTGCTGTTCTGTCCGTTCTATTAGCTTTCTGAATTGCACTGTCTATAATTTCAGATTTATAACCCCTTTGGAGGAATCGAGCCCTACATTGGAATTGTGCCAGCCGGCATTCTTCCTCACTGCTGCATATTCTCCTGACACGAAGCATCTCACCATAGGGGATGCTCCGTATCAGGTGTGCTGGATGATGGCTTCCAGCATGCAACAGTGTATTGCCCGCTGTGGGCTTACGGTACAACTTGGTGTGGAGGCTGCCATCCCGGACATAAATTTCCACATCCAGGAACACAATGGATTGAGCGCTAATGTTGCTGGTAAACTGGATATTGAGATTGTTAACATTCAGTTTGTTGATAAAATCTCTCACTTCCATCTCAGTGCCATCCCATATAAAGAACAAATCATCAATGTACCTAGACCAGAGTTTCACTTTGGTATTCATTGTGGCAGAGTGTTCTAGCATGAGGACCTGCTCCTCCCAGTACCCCATGTGCAAACAGGCGTAACTTGGAGAGAAGCAGGCCCCCATTGCCACACCCCTGGTCTGTAGGAATAGTTGTTTAGCAAACAAGAAGACATTATTCTCTAAGCAGATTGAGATCATATCTAACAACATTTTCGAATGTTCCTGGAAACAATTCAGTCTCTTTCCAAGGAAATGTTGCACAGCTTTGAGTCCATCTTGATGGAATATGCTGGTGTACAATGAGGTGACATCCATGGACACTAACCCTGGGCGTAGTGGGCGTAGTGGGGCTCCGCGGAGCTACTTGAAGTGGGCGCTCAACTACGCCCACCCACGCACTCCGCGTAGCCCCACTCCGCGCCGCCAGCCTCCCTCCCGCCCTCACTAAATACATAAATAAATGAATAAAAAGCTTTTAAAAACACTTACCTTGTCTGCCGCGTCCCCGGGGCTCCCTCTCGCCGTCCCGCGATTCGCGCCGCCACCGAATCGGATCCTAATGCGCATGCGCGGGCGGCCGCGCATGCGCATTCCTCACGAGAAATGCGCATGCGCGGCCGCCCGCGCATGCGCATTAGGATCCGAAATGGCGGCGCGCATCGCGGGACGGCGAGAGGGAGCCCCGGGGACGCGGCAGACAAGGTAAGTGTTTTTAAAAGCTTTTTATTCATTTATTTATGTATTTAGGGAGGGCGGGAGGGAGGCGGGTGGCGGCCGGCTACGCACCGTCTGCGGAGCGCGCGTAGTGCCGCCTGGCTACGCCGGCTACGCATAATGCGTAGGGGACGGCACTCCGTGCACGGAGCGTAGCTGGCCGCCCACCCTTAATGGACACCAGGATATAGTTAGAATTCCATCTAAAATCAATAAGTCTTCTGAGTAAATCACTGGTGTCTAGGATAAAGGATGGCAGTCCTTTCACAAACTCTTGCAGGAAAAAGTCGATATATTTACTCATATTTTCCAACAAACTGTTACAAGCAGAAATAATAGGCCTGCCCGGTGGCTGTTGATAGTTCTTGTGCACTTTAGGGATGAAGTATATAACCGGAGTGACTGGGTAGTCTTTTTTCAAAAATTTAAACTCATCCATAGTGAGCAGGCCTTTGCTCCTCCAGGCTGAAAGTTTGGAATTCATTTCGTTTCTAGCCATGTGGGCATCTTGAATAGTGATACGTTTGTAACAGTCCCTATCATTGAGCTGTTTTAGGGCTTCTTCCAAATACATTTTACGTGGCCATAAGACCACGTTGCCACCTTTGTCGGATTGTCTTATCACCAAGTGTTTGTTTGCACTAAGTTTTTTGATTAATTTGTGATACTCACTGTCCCTGTAGTTGTAACGTTTGGTTTTGTTGGCATTTTTGATCTGTAATTCCTTCAATTGCATGGTTACTCTATCATGAAATAAATCCACATTGTCCTTAATCATGAGTGGGCAGAATTTTGATTTGGGTTTGAAGGGTGTCGGGCATAAGGCAGTAAAAGGTTCTCCTCCGAGCACTGCTTGGTTGTTAGATTGGGAGGGGAACTCCACCTCCTGGAGCTCCAAAAGTTCTTGTGTCAAAGCTGCTCCCATAGTGGCCACTTCATTGGTAACACTAATTGCATTCAGGGCAGATACAACAGGCTGGGTGCTACTGGATGTATGCAAGTTCAATGTTGTGCGTGAGTCATGATATTTTCGCAGTTTCAATTTTCGCACAAATTTGAACACATCAATCTTGGTGGTGGCATAATCAAAATCGCCACGAGGACTGTAAGTTAATCCTAACGCCAAAATAGATGTTTCCTTTGGGGTCAGAACAATGTCAGTTAGATTGATGACTGCATGAGCATTATCATTGGCATAGTTGGTGACATTTACTCCTGTGGAGGCGCTGGATGCGCTTTGTTCCACTGCCATCTGGTGCGTTGTTTCCTTTGCGTTCCTCTTGCGTATGCGGCGTTTGTTACTTTTCCGCCTCTCAGCACGTTTCCTGTTGGCTTGCTGCCGGCGGCTGACTGAGTTCCTGAGCGCAGGGTTAGTTTGCGATCCTGCTGGACCAACTCCAACTCCTGCGCTGGAGTAAATTTTCGAAACCCCGACCGTTGTTGTCGCCTTGCTTCTGTATCAGACTCACTTTCAGGTTGCGAGCTGTCCCCTGAGAATGAGGACAACTCAGTCTGCTCTGGGATTGCTGTAGTGCCTGTAGTGTTAACAGCGGCAGTAATATTGATGGTCTTGCCCTGTTTAATGCTGTCATACCTCTTCGCAAATGTGAAAATCTGGCCATTTTCATAGTCCAGTCTGTCGCGTTGAAACTTGTACGCCTTTCTCCTTTTGATAATTTCCTCCTCTCGTTTTAGGCGTGTATTCATTTCTGCTCTGTATTTAACAAGTTCAGGTGAAGGAGGCAGTTTATCTATTTCAGCTTCAATTGCAGTGATTTCATCCAAAAGCTTAATTCTATTGCTCTCAGCCAACTGGACAAGTATGGCCATTAAACGTTTTGAATTGTCGAAGTTGCAAAGCGCCCAGGCAGATAGCATTAGTGGGTCAGGCTGTTCATAGGAGGGGGCTAACATGATGCGCAGTCCGCGCGGCACCCGCCCCACATCTAAATAACCGGTTAACGAAGTGAATTCCCACCATTTAGACTGTTCTCGCTTGCTGCATTTTTCGAGGCACTTAAACAGGTCCTTAGCACCGTTTTTATTTTCTGGCACAGTGATTGGAATGGTGTTGGGAATTGACGCCCCAGCCGGGGAGTCCGTAAACATGCCCCTGGACGCCTCCACACGCCCCCTTAACGTGTCTGCTGACATGGCGCGTAACAGTGGGCAAATGTCAAAGCGCACAAAGCAGTCGATACTCCTACCAGGTAATGTGCCTCGGAGTCGAATCTGCTACTCCACACAGGGTATCTCGCAGTAGGTCCGTCACAGCGTTGCAGGAATCACGGAGTGGATTTTTAGATACTTGTATTGCTGTGACAGTGGATTTAAATATGATACTCTGTATTTTACAAAGAGTGATGAAAAATTGTAATAGTGTATGAAAAGGTGTATGTGATTCTACCCTGCCCCCTTTTTGAGTTCTACACGTTTGTTTTTCTGCTTTCCTGTGCCTCAGTCTACCGAGGCACAAGATGGCTGCCAACAGTTTCTGTTTTGGAGTGTTGACAGACATTGGCAGCCAATCAGAATGCAGCTCGCGCACTAGAGGTACGCGCACGTACGCGTACCGTAAGCGTACGGGTAAGCTCACGGGTAAGCTGCTATAGATATATAAAAAATTTTGAACCTAAATTACTCAAAATCCACTGGAGCACATATCTTGAGACATAGCAAAGGCACATCGGGCTACCAGCCCCTACAATTTTGCCAAGTTTGGTGAAAATCCATTCAGCCGTTCGAGCTAAACGTGCGACCGACTGCCCTATGAAAATTAACATGGGGAAAACACGTTTTGGGATCCCCCTTTTATCTCGGCCCCCGCTTGACGAATCCCCCCCAAACTTTCAGGGAAGGACCGGAGCGCTGCGAGGCAAAGTTGCTGAAAAATTCAGACAGATTCCTCAACCGGCGCCAAAGTTATTCCCAATAGAATGTTGCGATTTTCCCTATGGAAATCAATCCTAACTATATATACCTACTGGCTATCGCCAGTAGGTAATATATATATATATATATATTATATATATATATATATATATATATATATATATATATATATATATATATATATTTTAAATCTCCCCACCTTATCTCCAAAACACCCAATATCTTGCTACTAAACAAATATTTGACCATTAGTTATACACATTTTTAGAACTTAAAATACAAACTTCAACCACTTCACAAATAAAATATTATCTTACGAAAAACACATAAAAATGATGAAAGCAGACAATTAAACACCACAATACCTGACATACTAATTAACACTTACAAGTGATATTATATGCAATATTATTTTCAACATCAGCATTTTTTAAGATATTAAAAACAACACTAAAAAGGATATTTTAATCTTCGATATTCCTGTCTATGATATTTTTGATCTCCCGACATTCTTGACACAATATTATTGTAACATGAGAATATTTTTCTGATATATTGTCCAAACACCTTCCAGTAGATGAGCGTTTTTACTCCTGAGTGAGCTTTTGCCACAAGGAATGAGGAGGTTATTCAGGTAGAATGGAGTATGGAAATGTAATGGTTTGTAGGTTAGGCAGCCTAATTTGACTTTGGGATCTTGCCTCATCAGGCAGGCAATATAGATCAATGGCAATTGCAATGTAGAATATGTGATTGTGTTTTGGAATTGAGGAGAAAGGTTGCACTGTGAAGCACAAGGTCAATTTGACAAAATTTAGGGACAGTACCAAACCATGGACAGACAGCATTAGAAATTTAGGGAACATGAAATGTCTGCTTTTTTCAGAGACATTGAATTAATGTTTCCTGCTTTTGTGACTTTGATTATGTGTGGAATCACTGCTATGTATTTATTTAAAATATAACCTAGAAAGTTAACACTACATTTGCAAATAATCAGAATCAGGTATGGCGTTAAATGGAGTTTCACTTCACAATTTGTAATAGCACGTCTCTAACTTGGTGCTGAGGATCCATTACTTCAGAATGTGTAGACGATCCAGTAAAAATAGTTACCTGGGGCCTTTGGTGTGTCAAGTTTGGCTTGGGATTTAAAGATAATGGCAATTACACAGACTCTGGATTAGACACATTCTCGTAACTTGTTATATGCAGAAGACATTTTTTAATGTCTTCGACTGACGTAAAGTGTGCCAAGAACCTCTCATTTTCCCTCTTTGCACGCCATCCATCTAGCACTTGGGAGGAGCATGACAATCCATGTGCATGCATTGAAGTAGCAGGAATTAGCATAGTTTAGCTGCTAGCATGTAGATTCAAAAGCAAGGAATGGCATCTGATAGTGACCCAAACCAACTCCATACTGTGCTCGAAGTGCTCTTAACTTGTGAAAGATGGTCACTGGTTTTGTAGCTAGTTCTGGAAAGAGAGCCACCCTCTGGACATTGTCAGCTGTGATCACAAAGAAGACACCGGCACTGACTTGCTTCAGGAACCTGCAGTGTCCCAGGATAATATCTACTTTGGTTAGATGGGCCATAGGCATCTTAATTCAGATATTCTTTGAATGTTGGTATAAGTGTAGAATTGTCATTTACCAGCCTGAGGAAGGAAGAACTTTGGATTTTGGCTCTATGCTAATTGAAACAAGATGAAAGCCAGCTCCTCACAAGCAGCCATCTCAAGTTCTATTAAGGACAGGGCAGACTCTTCAACCTACATCAATACCAAAAGGGCAGATCTTTTTAGGGAAATCTGGCAGGGTATTTTGACAGTATATCGAGTTGCAAATATCAGGATACAAAACTTTCAGAAAAATGATATTGTAAAGTAAAAATATCAGTTGTCAAGAATATTGATTTTTACAGGGAGTAACATCATTGTTACGAATATGGTTGTTGTTAATATCATTTTTAATAATATAGTTATACAAATATTGTTTTATTTTAATGTATTGCTAATTGTATTTTTAAATATAGTTTTCTAAATTTAAGTCATTTATAATTTTGTATGTAGTTGCTGATAGTACTTTATAGTGTTGTAGTGGGTTGCAAGGTTTGTAGGGATGTAGGGTGGGAAGTTAATTAAGTAATAATTAATTAATTAACAATTAATCAATAATTAATTTTTACTTATTTAATTGATTACCAACAATGTAAATTGTGTAATAATGATACATTTTAATTATATTTTAGCTGTAGGCTGCTGGATTTGTAGGGATATATGGTAGGAAGTTAATCAAGTAATAATTAATGATCCATTATTACTATTAACAATTGTTTTGTAGTTGCAGGTTGCTAGGTTTGTAGCTCAATAATTAAGTATTAGTTAATTAGAAAATCATTGCTAATTTTTCATTGATTAGTTTGATTATCAACTATTTAAATTGTGTTATAATTATTTATTTTAGTTAAATTGTAAGTGTGGGTTGCTAGGTGTGTGGGAGTATACTGTGGGAAGCTAATTAAGTGATAAATACTGAACAATGTTTTAAATTGATAGTTAATTAATACATTGTTTAATAATCATATACATTGTTTAATAGTTTTTTATTCTTTAGATGTATAATAGATGTATAATGTTTGGGGCTATTTACTAAATTCAGATTAAGAGTTTTATAATTGTTCTAAGTTAATAGGGTTATTTAAATATGTAATATGTTTGAAGTGAAGTTCTTTCCCCACTGTTGCACAGACTGGAGTGGGAATAGTAAATTTAACTACTCTGAAGTCCAATGCTTTCCCTACTTTTGCAGAGACTGGAGTTCTCCCGACCACCATCGCTGTGGCCTGGTGTTCTGACCACCAAGATCGTAATGAGGCCCTTATATTAAAAAACAATATTTTTGTATGCTTTTTAAACGATATTATTGTGAAGCAATATTCTGTTTTCAATATTTTTGTACTTACCATTTTAAGTATAGGGATACAAAATCTTTGTAATCCATATTTTGACACCATTTTTTGGTATCATGATACCAGACCCAAAATGTCTCCTATACAATTCCACACTCAAGGTTCCTTGTCTTTTATGGACTCTAAGTTCCCCCAAGATTGTCCTCAAGTAATGCTTCCAGTCCAATTTGAATGGGAAATTGGGACAACTGATCTCACATCATATTACACAACAGCACACCTAATTATATAATAGGAGCTAATAAATACCCTGATGACTTCAAGGTTGATCTAAATTTTAGAACTGAACTTTGGGCCAAGGACAATGTTCGGGTCTTGTATGACATGCAAAGAGCAATGCTCTGAGTCTTCCCTTCCTCCTGACACCCAAACAGTGTCTGAAATATACCAAGAAACATTGAGGGATCTGGGTGGAAGCATAATTTGACCAAGGAGTAATGAGTCAAATCTAGACTTAATAAGGTTACCGCACCACATGTCTTTCAAAGTTGTGATACTATTGGAATCCCCACATTTGGGTTGTCATTACTGTAGCCACAATGTGCTACTTCATAGATATGCAGGAGGAATTTCATACTTCATAAGAGCCAGCTTTTCTGTTACCTTCAGTTGAGACATGTCCCACATTGCGGAACTGTTTGAGGCAGGTAATCTTATTCCATTAGAAGTAAAACTGCTAATGGGAGTGATGAAAAAGCACAACACAATCAAATAATTATCAACCGTGACTCCTTTGGTAAATTACAACTTTACTCAGATTGTTAAACCCAGCAGCTTTGAGACCTTGTCATATGCTGACGATACCCAATTAACCATTTCATTCAGGCCAGACTTTGAGAATGTTAAATCAGATTTGTCAACCGCATGAGGAAAATAGCTGCTTGGATAATGTGCAACTGTCTACAGATTAATAGTAATACAACTGAGATTATGCTACTTGGGAAGGCACAGGCCTTAAGGTCCGCCAACTGGTGGTCACCTTAGCAGGGCCCTGCCCCCTTTCCCAGGAGAGTGGTTTACAACGTCTGTATCATGGTTGATGATAAACTTTTTAGGAAATAAAACATTTAGGGGTCGATTAGGACAAAGTCCGTCCGCCATCCTGTCTGGGGAAGGGACCGTCCGCCACAAGGGCGGAGGTACCGTGCCCCGAATTAGGATGCACCCGCCACAATGGCGGGTGCATCCCGCATTTTTAACATTGCGGCCGACGGTGCTTAAAGCACCGTCCGCTGCAATGTCAAAAATGCATGTTGTGCGTTTCACAGCACAACATGACAGGCACCGCGCGGTGCCTGCCATGTTGTACTGTGAAACGCAGGGGGGTACCATAGGTACCCCCCATGTGCACCCCCACCTTCACCCTGGGGGCCCGCAACGGGCCCCCAAAGCAAAGCCTGCATGCCTTTCCATGGCGGCATTGCTGCCATGGAAAGGCATCTGCATCCGGTCATCGTAATATGGCTGGTGGTGTCTGGAAGACACCGCCAGCCATATGAACTCTTTTCCGCCCCGGCCGCAAGGCGACCGGGGCGGAAAAGCGGCGGACGGTGTTTCTGTCCACCGCGGTCCCCCCGCCATTGTAATATGGCAGGGTGGTAATTAGTGGCTGACAGGCACAGATGGCGGACGGATCGGCACCGCCTGCATGGCGGTGGCGATCCATCCGCCATCCTAATTGGCCCCTTGGTTAGTATGTGGTTCTTGCTTTGCCACCATGCATACGCTCAAAAAAGACTTCCAGGTAAACACTAATTCAAGCCCTGCTCATTAGTTATCTTGACTATCGAAATGCACTATTGGTAGCAGTCAACAAAGCCCTTCTTTCTAAACTACAGATTATATGTTTGACTTTCCATCTTCCTCTTAGGACTCCTTCTGTTGCCACTTTAAAAGCTCTCTTTTGGCCACCGGTCAGAAAGCGGTCCTTGTTCAAATTTATCTGTCTCACTCACAAGTGTCTGGCAGACCACTGCCTGATCTACTTACAAAGAAAGCTCATTGTTTACTGTCCCAACAGGAACCTTAGATCTAAGGATAAAGCTCTGCTCAGTTCCCGTTGTATATGCACTTCAAAACATGGCAGACGGTCTTTTTTCTCGTTTTCCACCATCACTGGAATAAATTGCCTTTTCATATCCGATCCTGTACAGATTTATAAAACTTTTGAAGACTGGTTATTTTAATTGGATGTCTTGCCCTGACTCCTGGAAAGTTCCAAGAAGCCCCTTCTGGATGAGTCACCAGCGCTATACCACGTTACACATAACCTAACATAAAGACATGGGTGAGTTGTCAAATGAAGAATGCCAAGAGTCGTCCCTGCAGAGTCAATCTCATTCTTGCAGTATTATCTTTGGAAACTTAAGTACTTTCACCATATATTCCTCAACAGAGTCAAACAAATTTGGGAAAAATTGAATGAATGCCATTTATAGAGCATACGCAAAAACAACAGTTGATGGACAGAATGCAGAACAATGTCATACATTCACCCCAGTACAGGGATCTGGGCCTAAATCCATCGTTTTTTTGCTCACCACACCACCCCATTTCAGACATGGCCATATGCAAATCAGCCTTGACCATGTGCCTCATGGGAAGAGTCCAACCCGAACTGCCAAGCCATGTCTTCTTGGACTGGAATCAAGCATCCTAGGACCAGTTTCTGGCTATCAGCCGTCTTCAGCCAGGATAGCTTGACTCCAGTAGCGTGAAGAGCATGGGACTCACGTCTGAGCATACCAGTTCCACTCGGGGTGACAAATGCAAAAACAACAGTTGATGGACAGAATGCAGAACAATGTCATACATTCACCCCTGTACAGAGATCTGGGCCTAAATCCATTTTTTTTTTGCTCACCACACCACCCCAGTTCAGACATGGCCATATGCAAATGAGCCTTGACCCTGTGCCTCATGGGAACAGTCCAGCCTGAACTGCCAAGCCATGTCTTTCTTCCCTGGACCGGAGTCAAGCATCCTGGGACCAGTTTCTGGCTATCAGCCGTCTTCAGCCAGGATAGCTTGACTCCAGTGGCGTGAAGAGCACGGGAATCACGTCTGAGCATACCAGTTCCACTCGGGGTGACAAATGCAAAAACAACAGTTGATGGACAGAATGCAGAACAATGTCATACATTCACCCCAGTACAGAGATCTGGGCCTAAATCCATCGTTTTTTTGCTCACCACACCTCCCCAGTTCAGACATGGCCATATGCAAATCTGACTTGAACCTTTGCCTCATGGGAACAGTCCAGCCCGAACTACCAAGCCATGTCTTCCTTGGACCGGAATCAAGCATCCTAGGACCGGTTTTTACTCACCACACCACCCAAGTTCAGACATGGCCATATGCAAATCAGTCTTGACCCTGTGCCTCATGGGAACAGTCCAGCCCGAACTGCCAAGTCATGTCTTCCCTGGACCGGAATCAAGCATCCTAGGACTGGTTTCTGGCTATCAGCCGTCTTCAGCCAGGATAGCTTGACTCCAATGGTGTGGAGAGCACGGGACTCACGTCTGAGCATACCCGTCCCACTTGGGGTGACAAATGCGAAAACAACAGTTGATGGACAGCATGCAGAACAATGTCATACATTCACCCCAGTACAGAGATCTGGGCCTAAATCCGTTGTTTTTTTGCTCACCACACCACCCCAGTCCAGACATGGCCATATGCAAATCAGTCTTGATCCTATGCCTCATGGGAGAAGTCCAGCCCGAACTGCCAAGCCATGTCTTCCCTGGACCGGAAACAAGCATCCTAGGACCGGTTTCTGGCTATCAGCCATCTTCAGCCAGGATAGCTTTACTCCAGTGGCGTGGAGAGCATGGGACTCACATCTGAGCATACCCGTACCACTCGGGGTGAAAAATGCAAAAACAACAGTTGATGGACAGAATGCAGAACAATGTCATACTTTCAGCCCAGTACAGAGATCTTGGCCTAAATCCATCGTTTTTTTGCTCACCACACCACCCCAGTTCAGACGTGGCCATATGCAAATCAGCCTTGACCCTGTGCCTCATGGGAACTGTCCAGCCTGAACTGCCAAGCCATGTCTTCCCTGGACCGGAATCAAGCATCCTAGGACCGGTTTCTGGCTATCAGCCGTCTTCAGCCAGGCTAGCATTTGTCACCTTGTCACCCCTAGTGGGACGGGTATGCTCAGACGTGAGTCCTGTGCTCTGCACACCACTGGAGTCAAGCTATCCTGGCTGAAGATGGCTGATAGCCAGAAACTAGTCCTAGGATGCTTGATTCCGGTCAAATGACTCTATAATGTTGAGTAGAGCATTTAGGCCTATGTAATTGTGCAGTAACATGGAATTCTAATTACATTTCTGAGTTCATGGGGAACAACACCAGCCACGGATTAATTACAAAAGTTCTTGGATCATTTGTGAAATCCACAAAAGGAGGGCTGGTAGGGTTTATTTAGAATGATCTACATTGTGAAAACCTTTCAGAATTAGTAGATTAAGAAAGCTGGGAAGGTAGAGGTGGAGTTAAAACTGTTAACATCTCAAGTCATGAAATATGCACACGAAAATAAAGGATAACAATGACTGTGCTGATTGGAGGAAGTGTTAATTGGACAACCTGTGGCATCTGTGAGTTTGTGTGAATTTGGATATATGTTTAGTATATGTTTAGTATGGCTCCTTGGCCATTTGGACATTAGAACATTAAACAGAACAAGGACCTGCATATTCTAGGATGTAGTAATGGTTCATTTTGATATTTATATTTTAACTAAATGTTAAGGATCTGGGGAATATTAACAATAAAGGCCTTGCGATGCAAATTTCTTAAAGCATAATAAAGTTGATATTGTTTTTCTTCATGAAATGAATCTTTCATAGACTGATTCTGACTCCTTTTACAGAGAGGTAGTTTCTCAGTGTCAATGGCAATTTGCTTTTCAGATTTAGGAATCAGAAACAGATGGTTTTGGATGGAGCACTCTGAATAAAGTAATAATGTTTTTGATATACATGCACTGATTTAAGCTCCCACTGTGCGATGAGCTACATAAAATGCTAAGTTCAATCATATCTTGCCATCCATAAATCAGGTTTCTTTAGAAAATTCCAGTTTCTAAAACATGTAAAAGATCTTCACTTATGTAACATAACACCATTGGTAGAATATATTTCTATATACTGTCATGGAACTAACATAGTTTGACAGGATAAAGCGTGAATATTTCCTGGTAGTTTGTGAATTACAAAAGAGGATAATTACCAAGGGAAAAAAAGTAATTTTACTAATACGAGTTTTTCTCCTATAGTGACCTCCTTTTGGACAACATAAATGGATCAGGTAAAATAGATTGAAATACTGAACATATTTGTAGATTACTTTGTAGTAGCTCAACTACAGAGTTATACTTGAAATTCTTAACTGGGAATATTGATGTTGCAATGACAAACGAGTGCAAAAGCTACTTGAAATGGATATATGTAATGTTTAGGCTTAACAGCTGTCTCAATACTGTGGGACAATACAGCTAATGGTGCTAGCCTCATTATCTTGACAGTTAAATATAAAGAAAAATATTAGTTAATTGTAATATTATTACATAAACATTTTGATTGATAGAGACAAAAATAATAATAATATTATAAATAATATTATATTAAAAGTGGGAAAATGCACATATTTTAATACTTGGCATGGACTGAAGCTATACTTTAGTTTTAGTCAGCAATAATAGTGGTAAACTGCTTTTCTATTGCATAAAACAAGATCTGAATATTTGGAATAGTACAATGACCTTCAATCAGGCAACACAAACTGATCAGATAAATACTAATATTGATACTTTTTAAAATAAGTGTTTAGTAGTTCGATTACGGTTGTTACTCCTAAAATCAGTACATTATCAACTGGTAATATTGACGGTGAATTAAAATCCCACTCAAATATAATAATACAATACACTGAAATTCATATTAAGAAGTAACAAACATATATTCATATCTGAAATATAAACATATGTGTGCACTTTACAGTGTTAATGAAAACCATAATAAGTATCCTGATGTATTCCTAAAGAATATTTTTAACATCGATATTGTTTACAAAAAGAAAACAATTATATACATTTCTTCAGTAATGTATCCCATAACAATGTAAACAATATTTTGAGCTTGAAATTATGGTCAAACAATATTTTGAAGTCGATATTCAGGTACCATACCTATTTTTGCTATCTTTGCATCAGAAAAGATTATTTATAAAAAAAAATATGAGCATGGATCTCATGTACTTGGCCATTAATATTTCTGTATCATAGTAGAACTATTTGAATATATGTCTAATGATTTGATGGTAAAATAAGAGTTTATTTAGACATTTGACAAATCATCCAGGGCTCTGAGACTGACGCATAGCGCAAAAACCACTGCCTGAACCAAGCCACAGCAGTGACAGCACATGAGAAAATCCCCCAGGAGCCCGTAAGCCTGGTTTTCCCTGTGACCTCCACTAGCATCTGAGCGCTTCACAGCAACCTGCTGTGATCCCTCAGCCACATTTACTATCTGCTTACAGAAAGTAGAAGATGTGAGCTTAAACGAAGTTAGAAAAAGTTGCAGTTTTTTATACCAGTATTTGTGAGGCAAGACGGTTATTACCTATTAAGAGAGCTTAAATTCAACATGCCCAGAGTTGGGTGCGAGGTGAGTCAGAATCTGTCATACTGGCAGGTATCTTGTCCTCAAAGCTCCGGGCAACTGGTAATGAAGCCCTACATCACTCAAGGATGTACACAGTCAAACAAGGATCGTGAGTTTTGCTTTATTTTCAGTTATTTGTTCTACTTTTAAGTTTCTCATTCCTGAGACAAAGGGTCTGATTACAATAGCAGGAGGAGCACCACCCTCAGCCCGTCCGTGGTGGTCCCCCCACCAATCATAAGGGCCGATCTGTCTGCCATGATTACAATTGTGTTGCGACCGCATTTGCGGCCACAAAACACTCCCAGCTTACCACCTACTTCAAGTAGGTGGTAAACCACTGGCAAACAGGAAGGGGCCCCAGGTGACCCCTTCCCCTTTGAGAGTATGTGAGGAAATATTTGTTAAGAGCAGGCAGTAGTCCGAGGGACCAATGCCTGCCCTTAAAAAAATTAACCTGAAAAATTTAATTTTTCTTTGATAAATGCATCCCATTTTCCTTTAAGGAAAACGGGATACATTTAAAAAAGTGCTTTATTTAAACATGGTGGTCGTCTGACCCCAGCAGGCCACCATCACTGGGAGTGCTAGCCATTCCCAATGGGGTCGCAAAGTGCAACAGCCTCATTAATTATCATGAGGCATGCAATTTGCGACCACATTGGGAATCACAAATAGTGTCAGAGACACTATGGTACATCCCAATTTTCGAGTCCCAAATGCGACACAATTTGCGAGTCGCAAATTGGTGGTTCATACATCTGGCCCTAGATCTTATGGCATATGTCACTGAATATATATTACACACCATTGAGCACCATAAGCATTTTCTGTAAAGAGAGTCTCATCTATCATCATACAATCATTTCAAAATTACATCAAATGTGAACCATAGGGAAACCAGCAATGGTCAAAGTGAACTTCATTGCATGACCCATCGAAGTTATTTATCATCACCATTTATGTTAACATGACCATACCTAACCCGTAAAAGAAGAAAATAAGAAAAAAGAGTGATAAATCCAGAAAAGGGGGAAAGAAGCATAAAAAAGAGGACAGTCAGTCCAAGTAATTCCCCAAGATAATATGAACAATAAGATGGCAGATGTAATGACAAACACAATGAATGATTAAAGAAAGAACTGGGTGTTGTTATATTGTTGTCTAGGGTCTTACAGTGTGATGAAAGCAAGGTTTTGACTAAAGTTTAAAGATTTTGTCCGACCACACCAATTGACTTTGAGGAAGTACGTGTTCATTTAAGTTCACTAGAATACTCAAATTAAAGATGATTTTTTCAGCAATGATCATGTATCAAATTTTCCCCCGCTTGTGAAGTAAGTCCATCAGGTTATTCCATCTTAGATATTTGGAAAATCCACACAGTGTTATCATAGGATGACCCAGATAATGAAAATTATATGTTGAGAGTAGCATTGGAGTTAGGTATAGATGAAGAAACAAGTATGGATAGTGGATTATAATTAAGATCTAATGCCCAGATGCATCAAAGAAAATTGCATTCGCAAACGGTGCGAATCGGTAAATTCGGCCGTTTGCGAATGCAATTCATGTGTTTGGAATGCATAATTTTTTTCCTGTTTTCGCATATTTTGGAATCGCTATTTATTTTGCGATTCTCTAAAAAAGTCGCAAAAATTGCGATTCCTTAAAAAATTGCGAAAAAATGCAATGCATCAAAATGAGCAATTAGCGAATTTATTAGAATTCGCTATTTGGAATTCCTAAAATAAGAAGAACTTGAACCTGGTGCTAATTTCAGTAAGTGGTATAACTGGATCTGTCAATCACCTGTACAGTATATAAGGACCTCTCAGACCTTGACCCAGTCTTTCAAGATGGCTGCACTTTACTTTTTGGCACGCAGGCAGAGGCTGAGAGTAGCTGCAGGTTGGAGGAGAAGGCTCATAGAGGAGAGAATCTTCAGAGTGCGCATAACCTTATTGGGGCAGACTGAGGCTGAGATATATAAGAAATATAGGCTGGATGCCAATTTAATATTAGATTTAATCCAGGAATTGGACCCAATCCTGCAGAGGCAAACACGCAGGACACAAGCCATACCTACCCATGTGCAGGTATTGTGTTCATTGCACCTCCTTGCATCTGGGTCATTTCAGGGTGTAGTGGCCATTGCTGGTGGTGTGTCCCAGAGTTCCCTTTCCAGATTTTTTAATGCATTTTTAAATGCCATGTTACATAGAATAAGGTTTCATATCCAATTTCCAAGCACACAACAGGATTTAATGAAGACCAAACAGGATTTCTACAACATGGCACAATTTCCTCATGTTATTGGCTGTGTAGATGGTACCCATGTCCCCATCTGTCCTCCCTCAGAAAATGAATATATTTATCGCAATAGAAAATGCTTCCATTCTCTTAATATTCAAGCTGTTTGTAATGCTAAAACCATAATTACAGACCTAGTTGCTAGTTACCCTGGAAGTGCCCATGACTCCTACATTTTTAGACATAGTGGCATTCATGGTAGACTGCTAGCTGGTGAATTTGGAGATGGATACCTACTAGGTAAATGTTTCATTCCACTCAACAAACTTATAATTGAACTGCACACATGTATGCTTACATTACATTTACATTGCTTTCCATTGCAGGAGATAGTGCCTATGCAGTGAGGTCTTACATCTTAACTCCATACCTTAATCCAAGTACAAGGAAAGAGCAGCACTACAACCAGGCGCACATATCAACAAGGAATGTCATAGAGCGGACCTTTGGAGTGCTGAAATCACGCTTCAGGATTCTTCATAAAACTGGAGGAGCATTGCAGTACCAACCAGACATTTGTTGTAAAATTGTAGCAGCATGTGCAATGCTACATAATCTAGCAACTGAAAGAGGAATAGAACTTGATGAGGACGATGTGTTACCTCCAAATATAATTCAGCCTCCACAACCACAACCAAGAGCACAAGGACCAGAGGCAGCAGAGGGCAGAAGGAGAAGGGCAGACATCACACAGCATTACTTCTAAATGAGGTACGAAAAACTCTGAGAAAGTAATTTGTTTGCAAGCAATGTGAAATGTAATTGAATATGAAAAGAAATATCTATTTTTTTGGAAATTACACAGTACTAAAAACTTAATTGAGGCCTTTCAAATCAGGCATGTAGAAATGAAAAGCAGTGAATTACAAACAAATTATAATCATGAATACCCTGCAAGATGCATTGAAATGTCATTTTTTATGGCCACGCACTCCTAATGCCTTCCCAGGACTTTTTCCAGTGTGCATGTTGGCATTTGTGGCATCATTCTGCTTCCTAATACTTCTCCGTGTGCCAGTCAAGCAATGCTCAGATGTGCCACTTTCAGCACTGTTATGGAATTGCTCCTCCATTGCCATTAGCTTTTCAGGGGATGCCATGGACTGTGATTTATCAGATGGGTCTAAGGTAGACCCCACACCTTTTTGAATGTGTTTAAAAGTTTTCATCAGTAGTACCTGTGTTGACAGGGTTTGCTTGCAGAGGGCACGGATACAATTTGTAAGGGAAGTCATCTCCCTGTTATGGGCCTGCATGTTGTTCTGGACTTTAACCTGCCTTTTAGCACTGATCTTTTGATGTTTCTGCATCAATGTGCACATTGTCTCCAACGAGTTTGCAATACGGTCAAGCTTCATTGCATTTGAATCATGGCCAGTTTTCATCACATTGATCATTGTATTCATACTGCTTGCCAAAGTACCCATTTGTTTGCTGATGTGCCCCATTTTGCATTTTATAATCCTAATGTCTTTCCCTTGCAGACGCTGCACCTTCAAAATGTTGTCCTCTACATGATTGCCAGTGAAGGTACCCTCTCCATCCTGACCACTTTCACGCACAGTAGTTCTACGCATAGTAAACTGCTGCAGTCTCCTTCGCCTACTCATCGTTGAATGAGTGACTGTAGGAGTACTTTGAGGCTGGCTTGGAGTTACATTGACATTCTGCTCTGTTTCTGAATCTGTCTGGAGCAGTTGTCGCACCCTTTGTCTTTCACATGGCTGTGAATTGGCAGTAGAAGTACTGGGAGCATTTTCCATTTGATTTTGAGATACATCTTGGGTGTGCAAATCGCTTAAGTCCTGCTCAATTAACTCTTGGAGTTGCTCTATGATTTGAAAAAACATTAAAAATATTGTTACTTTTGGTTTGCACTACCCTTGCAATATGTATTAAAGTTTAAAAAAGATTTCACTTGAAATTATCTAGTCTCATTTTTTTTATTTGCTTGAAACAATTTGTTTTGGTATAATGCAAATGTTATCCTATGTGTACTATGTATAAAGAACTACAACTACCACAATGCACTGCTTTGAGTTCATTAACAGTACTAGGAGGATGAATGTGACTCTGTCACATCATTTGTTATCAAAGTTATTCAAAAATGTGGATCACACATCAACACTTTCGAATTAATGGTCTCCATTCACACTTTTTGAACCACATACAATTCACTTACCTTCAGTAGGAGTTGGAATCTCAGATGTATCAATGTTTGTAACTCCAACTACAGCCTCAGACAAAAGTGTGCTTTCCACCATTTCTTCCAGGGGAGTGCTGGGTGTATCCCTGGGTGTTCCACCTCCAGTTAGCTTAGCAGATTTCATTCTCTTTGCAAGCTTCTCTTTTGCACGGCTGCGCAGGTCATACCACCTTTTCTGTAGATTATTAATATCGCAATGTGCAACTCCTACTGCATTGACTTTTGATTGTATGGCAATCCATAGGTTCCTTTTCACAGCCTCAGGGACCTTAAGAGACAGCTTACCAAAAAGCTGCTCCTGTCTTGCAGTCACCTCCTCAATGAGTATTTCCAATTCTTTATCTGAAAATTTAATTTTTCTCTTTCTACATGGCCCCTCTTCAACTGCATTCTCATTTTCCATTTTCAAAGACTGAAGAAAGGCACAGACTGCAGCAGCAACCTTCAGGCAAGGCTCACACAGCAAACTGCCAGACCACACATTCAAACTAGGGAGCAGCTGCGCCTGATTGCTGAACTGGCTTTCTGGCAGTTGAGTCAATGAGATGCATCATGTGTGTAATATCGCAATTTGCGATATCGCAAATTGCGATTTCGCAATTAAAGAATCGCAAATTTAATGCGATTCGGTAAAAAGTGCGATTTTTACAGATTCGCAATAAATTTGCGAAAAAAATTATGCATAGCCATTTGCGATTCCTTATTTGCGATTCCTTATTTTTCGCAAATAAGGAATCGCAAATTGAAACGTTGATGCATCTGGGCATTAATGTATGCCTCCAGGATCTCCAGACTCCAATATAAAGTTATTTTCCGGAAAGGTCACCACAGACTTATACCAACTCGAGTATTCACATTCTAATGGAAACACATGTCATCATAAACAGAACAATAATAAAAAATTGCTCCTAAAGGGGTTTCAGGAGAACGATAACATTGTCATACGTGAGGCGAACAAAGGTGGTAACATTGTCATCATCAATAAGTCAGATTATATGGGTGAAATCCAAAGGCGGTTACAGGAGGGAAGCTGTCTGTCACCAGGTGTATTAATGCTAAACTCACAGACTGGATTGAATGTGAATAGGACTATGAACACTCTTTTCTGAAGATTCATTGCCTATGTTATCTTTGTATTTATCTATTGCCCAAAATACATGGTTATTATCCACCTGTTAGGCCCATTATCTCAGGTAACGGCTCTCCCACAGAGAATTTGGCACAATATGTGGATATGCATTTATAGCCTTTGGTCTGGAATCTTCCATAATATATATAGGACAGCAAAGTTGTGCTTAGCTAATTAAGTGACTTTCAAAGAATATTGAGATTGGCATTTATAACCTGAAATATCACCAGCCTATATACATGCATAACACTTGAGTCTGGTATGGAGCCTGTAAATAATTTTTTGTATACAAGGAGTTCTAACTATTTGGAACACATCCAGATGTTGTTGGAAATGGCTAATATTATACTTTCCAAGAATAGGGCATTCCAGGTGACTCCAGGCTTGCTTCTTCCTACCCAAACTTGTTTATGGGTTTGTTTGAGAGCCAGGACTCATGGGGCCCAGATGCAATAAATGGTTGGACAGTGTTATCTTTGGGAGAAGATATACTGATATTTGGAATAGAACGTTGACTGAAATATTGAATTTGCATGTTCTTCTGAGCAATAACAGGTTTGATGTATATCTTACTCTAAATAATGAAAAGAAAAGTATAGACTTTGTGTACTTATTGTTACACGTAGATAGGAACATTATACAGTGTGATATATTTTGAACGGAGACTGCCTATAATAGCTTTCTGAATGCTATTAACCTGCTTCCTAGATCGACTAGTTGGTCGATTCCCTATGGCGATGGTCTATTCACACCAAACTTGTAGCCAGGAGGAGAACTAAGGAACAGAATTAGTAAGATGAAATCATGTTTCAAGGTAAGAGTGTATGATTAACTATGTTTAAAACAGGCTTAAAAGAGAGCCTTGAAATTGAGAAGTGAAACAACACTGAAAAGTAATACCCATCGGCATAGACCAAAGAGAAAAAAGTGAGAAGATTGCATTTATCACCCAATATAAAATGTATAGTGCACATAGTTGTAATATTCAGAGATGACATTGGCGTATTCTTCAGGGTATGGAGTTACAGGAGAGAGCTATTTCATCAAAACCACAAATTATAGATTATAAGGGGAAGTCTATTAAGAACCAATTGTGTCCCAGCTATGTAAAACATAGGAGTACCACAATAGAAGTTGTTAGTTGAGTCTCTGCCAAACAAAAAGGATTTTATATGTTTGCCTACGACAGCAAAATAAATTATAGTATTGCCAGGTTTAAAAACTGTAACACAACATATACTGTCTATGTTGTGGGGTGTGCTTTTGGAAAAATCTATCAGGAGAACTTAAGGGTTATTACAAAGTATAATAAGGACTACCCAGTAGCGTTGCAATATAAAGAGAGTCAACAAGTAAATGCTAAGATATGTTCCATGCCCTAGAACAAATTAAAGGCAGTGAAAGAGGTGGTGATAGGGGTATAATGCTAAGGAGAGCAGTAGCAAAATGGAAAAGCAGGCTTAGAAGTGTGTGGTATGAATGCAACACTAAAAAGAACTGCATTACTTTTTTTGATTTGAGGGAATGGGATGGCGTTTGTGTCATTTTCTACATTGCGCAGTCATTCTTAGAAGCGCAATAATCTAAACTAATTAAAGGTAATATAGGTGCTTGAAGGCAAGATGGCAGCAGCCTGTGTTGCCGGAGCGGCAGCTCTCCCCTACCTCTCCTGACTCCCGACACTGAAACTTACACCAATAGCCCACGGGAGCGGGGAGTTAACCAATTCCGTGAATCTCACTAGAGGGAGAAGTGCGCGACTGCAGAAAACTCAATGCTTGTCAAACAGGTGAAAATCCAGGAATTGGTCGGGTGTGGTGGACAGTGCAGGAAGGAACTGGTGCTGCTCACCTGGGGTGGACACTCTGTGTGTGGTCAACATGCAGAGAGCACTGCGGCTGAGGTGGAGGTGGAGTGGCTGTGTAGGCGCTGTGCTGCGCTCCTGCTCTATGGCACATAAGGCGGTTCGGGGCACAAAAGGCCAACTGGGGGAAGCTCCCCCAGTGAGAAGGCGGCTGCAAGACAGAGTGGTGCAGGAGGGAAAGAGTCTGGGGGAACACCTCAGTGAACCTGGTAAGCCATGACACAGCTATTTCAAAGAAGAAACCAGTACCACTGGCAGAATTAACAAAAAATCAGAAATGATGTTGCAGGTTGAGCATAACCTGCCTACAACTGGAAACCTGCGGGGAAAATACTACAACAAGTGGCCAAGGACCAACTAGGGATTTCTGATACACTAGTGGGCTAACATGGGAACCAGGACTTACTTCAGCCTGAACAATCTGGAGGGGCTGAGGATACCCTGGCCACTGTGAGTATAAAGTAAGCCTGGGCGTAGTAGGCGTAGTGGGGCTACGCAAAGCTACGCGAAGCTATGCGAAGTGGACCAGAAACTACGTCCACCTACGCACTCAGCGTAGCCCCACTACGCGCCACCCGCCTCCCTCCCGCCCTCGCTAAATACCACCCGCCTCCCTCCCGCCCTCCCTAAATACTTAAATAATGATTTTAAAAACAATAAACACCACTTACCTTGTCGGCTGCGTCTCCGGGGCTCCCTCTGGTAACCGCGCCGCCATCTTGGATACTAATGCGCATGCACGGCCGCCCGCGCATGCGCATTTCTCGTGAGACGCAGCGGACAAGGTAAGTGGTGTTTATTGTTTTTAAAATCATTATTTAAGTATTTAGGGAGGGTGGGAGGGAGGCGGGTGGCGGGCAACTTCGCTACGCCTACTTCGCAAATGGCAAAGTAGGCAACACTACGCCCACTCCGTGGGCGTAGCGAAGTGCTACGCCCAGGGTTACTATAAAGGGAATGGGAGAGCAGCGGAGGACTGATCAGGCCAAGCTTACAGTACTGGAGAAATTTGAGTAGAGCACACTTAAAGGGGCTAATATCGCTTGGTCGAAGCTGGATCTCTCTAAGGCGAGATCTCCTATATCGGTTCGCGCTAACGCTCAGTAACAATACTGGGGGGCTCTATGAAGTTGATGCCAGAGACCTGTTCTTTTCACTTTCCGACCAATCGGATGGAAATGAAGAAGATCTTGATGTGCTGGATCATCAAAGTAGAAGAGGCTCTCATGAGAGTACTAAGTGATGAAAGCACCGCCCCCGGAAAACAGTAAAACACAAGGAGAGCCCTTGACAGTAAGAAGGAAAATACCCTAGGAGCTTCAATGGGATTATTCAGGCACTCCAGGCCTATAAGGGGCTAACTCCTCATGCAGGATCTCGGGGGAACCAGGACGGTCGGACACTCCTACCTTGGATATATTATACCAAAGCATAATGGCACTTCGGGATAAGACACCCTCAGAGAGCAAGAGAGTGCACCTCGCAAATAGAAAAATACAGGCAGCAATCAGGAAAGTTGCAAAATCATGTACGGAATTCACAGAATGCATAACAGAAGTATAAACAAGGTTAAGCACCCTGGAGGCTTAAGCACAGAAGGAGTAGAAAGGGGTGGGATCTCTGAAAACTCAGATGACGGATACCCAGTGGAACATGGAAGGCTTGGAGAACAGGCTGAGAAGGAACAATTTGGGAGTACTAGGTATGCCAGATGGAGCGTAGGGATAATGGTCCATGGAGATTCATCATTGAGCTATTCAAGGGGGCCTTTCCTGAGCGATCTGCCTGGTCTTGGGAAACCAAAATACAAAGAGCCCATAGATTGCCCTTCAAGATAAAAATATAGCATACTAAAGAAGGTGACAAGCCAAGGGCAATGCTGGTTTTCTTTGGAAATTTTCTGCTCCTCCAACTGATATTCAAGAAGGCTCGGAATGACCAGAAACATATATTTAATAATTGCACGTTCTTCGCATATCTGGACTATAGTCACACTATGGTAGAACGAAGATGGCAATTTAGGCAGATGATTCAACCCTTCCAAAAGAAAGGAGCTTAAGTCTTCTTACTGAGCATGGCTACACTGCAGGTGACAATACAAAATAAAACATAAGGGGGAGGAACAAGAGTAGGGGTTAGAGGCACATCTGGAAAAGGAGGAGGGGAAAAAACAATACTTGACTAAAAGGGGGGAATATAAGGGGGAAAAATGCCCTGAGAAACCTGTGGGGTATACTCTGCATACATTTTGTCACTTGAAATGTTGTGTTTCAGGAACAGAGTGGGGGCACTAATATTGCTGTTCACTTTGCGGGTGTTGGGAAAATTTGGGTGGAGGGATAGGGAGGGCAACGCTTTGGTTGGCCCATCTGACTCTTCTTGGTTGGTGGTGGTGGGGGCAGGAGGGAGGCAATGGGGCAGTGTGTTAGGGGTGGCGGGGTAGAAGAGGGGGTATGCATTCAGAATCCGACAGGCAGGAACCTACACTGCTTAAGGATCTGCTATCAGCTATCAGCAATCAGCGATCAGCTCTAAAAGGGGAAGAGTTCTGGCAAATAGAGAAAGGTTGGAGCAATCCCAGATGGGAACGGATCAGAGGACAAGGAGGATGTAAGTAAAAATAATTTCAGCAGGAATATAAAATTACCAAATGGGGGATGATAGAGTATCTACAGCTAAACAATGGAGCTAAAAGGGAAGAAAGTGACTTCAGTGTTGACATTTTAGAATGTGATCATTTCTGCCTTCATGAGACCCACATTCCCTGTTGTAAAATAAAGCTGCTGTCATATCTTGGCTGTGATCTTTTAGGATGTACCCAGCAAGGCCTTACTTCAAGGGGGTTAGCTATACTAGGGAAGCGCTCTAGCTGTGCTGTTCTCTGAATATCATCAGATCAAATGGGGAGGTGGGTAATATTAGACTGTAAGATTGGAGGAGGACATTTTATACTGTGTTCAATATATGGGGCTAATATTGGTGGGGCCAGAAAGCTACATTTTTTAAATATTGAGTTGTCAAAGTGGCCAACCCTGTTGATAATATGTGGGGATTTTAATATACATATGGGGTAGGAAAAAGAATAACAACCCAGGGATATACAAGAAGGAAACCTATGTTGTTCAAGGCACTAACCCGTCTAATGCAGATCCATGGGCTTGATGATGTGTGGGAGAAGCTTATGGCCCCAAATCCGGGACACACTTTTTTTTCACATCCTCACAATAAAATATTTAGGCTGGATTTTTTTTTGCATCTAGGGCACTGACCAACCAAACTAGGATCCAGAGACACCCGAAGGTATTATCCAATTATAAAACCCTGAGTATCGAGTTTTCCTTGGTTGGGGTGTGCAAACCACGATCCAAGTGGATCTTCGACAGGAAACTCCTTGGCAATATCTACATCATATGCGAAGGTGGGACAGCCAGTTTTTACAGGTTAACAATGGCACAACTAAAGAGTGTCGGATGCACTAAAGGCAGGGATTCGGGCGAGACCTTAAGCTTTGAGCTACACTACGAAAGGGAAAAACTCAAGGAAATTTGTGATTACTTGAAGAAATCATCCCTCTTTGAGGAAAACCTATTGCAGGAGATATCCCAGAACATTAGCAATCCGGAAACTAAACTCACCAGAAATTAGCAGGGGTTAGAGTTAAGATATCACAGATTATTAACCATGAGAATGTTTTTAAGTACCATCTAAGGAAGCTGGAATGCTATGAATATGGGGAAAATGTGGGTCATCTTTTAGCCCTCTGGACTAGGCAAAGGGAGGTAGCTGGGGGGATTAAGGAAATCAAGGATGAGGGGGTTTAAACACACAGCACCCTCAGAAATCATCAAAGTTTTTACAGACTCTTATGATAAATTGTATACTCAAGATAGACAACTCACAGCAGGGGAGGACCCGGAAATATCACAATTCATTCAAGGGGAAATCCTTGATTCAGATGATCAGTTGTCTCTCGAGCAATCAATATCGGCAGAAGAATTGAGAGAGGCAATAGGATCTCTTGCTGTTGGCAAGGCCACTGGACAGGATAATATTCCTTTAGAATTCAACAAGGCATTGCTGAAGGAATTAATGGAGGAGATGTTGACGTTCTTTTGGAAAGCTCATGGAGGGGAAACCCATATAGTGGTTTTAAAAAAGAAAACAAGCCCCCTTTAAAGTCCAGATCCTATAGACCAATATCACTAATTATCTGCAAAGTGGAGATCTATTCTAACATTTTAGCAACTCATTTAGTAACTTAAGATCCTCCAATGAGGGGGAGGAGCCAAGCTCGCGTCCGAGATGGCCGCGCTTTAGCTCGGCTCCGTCAACTTTCCTGTTCGAAACATAAATCCTACCTTTATCCTGCCCCGGGAAGACAATTTCTGCTACGCTGTGGATCTACGGCGATTTATAGACACTTACCGTCTGTTCCGGTTGTCTCTGGGTGCCGTGGTTCTGGAACTGTGCCTTCGCTCGCTTCGGGACCTCCGGAGCGGACTGGCCTGAATCTCCCTGGCGGCGCCCGGACGGGGCGCTACGCTATGGCCGGCCCTTGATGGCGCAGTGGACTCGGCCGACGAGGCGGTTGTGCAGAGAGGCCGGTCGCGGCTTTCTGGTTTGATCAGGCGGTACCGCGGCCTGGGGTGGAGGCGCTGCCTTCTGTTGACGGGACTGACCGTAATTGTGGCTTGTCCCCCCCTTTGTTCTCCGGTCCGGCCATTTTGAGTGCCTCCGCCCGGACTCGGAGAACGGGGCCGGCGGCATTGGGGGGCCGGCGATCCTCCTTCTTCTGGTGGCCCCCCTTCCTGCTCTGGACGTGCCTCTGCTGGTGGTCGACTGAGTTCCGTTTGCCTTGCTGTTGCCCGGTCGGGGGTCGGGGATCGCTGCGACCCCGCCGGGCTTCCAAGATGGCGGCCGACCCTGTATATCTCAGCCGGGCCGAGATCGGCGGCGGTGGTCCACGATGTGGCACAGAAACCGGATACTGTAAAGGTGTTCCTACACTTAAGGACATCCTCGCCGCCCTGCGCTCCTCGGATACTCCTGTGGCCGCACCCGCTGTTAACCTGGAGGAGGCTCGTTTCGCTGGGCCGTTTGAGCCCCCCCTGGCGTGTGCGGCTACGTCGCTGCTAGGTGCGGCTGGTTCTTTCCTGGAAATTATGGACCCGGTGGCTGCCGTTTCTGCTGATGTGCGGAGTTCCGCTGCCCTCCATCGTGATGTGTCCTCTCCTGTGCTGTGGGTCGGTGGGCCGGGTCCTGTCCGGGCCGGCCTTGGTGGTTCTTCCTGTTCTTCATCTCCTCAAATGGCCGATCGTAGATCCTGTGCTGACTCCGCTGGGTCGACTTTCCTCAGATCATCTTTGGAACTGTGCCTGCCTTGTGTACAATGGTTTCTGACTGCTCCGGATCATTCGAGTGGTGCACGGAACATCTTATGCGGTTTGAAGTTTGACCTCCCTGTTCTCTGCCTCCTGTCCCTTGTGGTCTGGTTCTTCGTGAGGCGGACTGCTACAGATTTGGAAAGAAAAGGACAGGGATGAGACGGTCTTGCCTTTGTGGACTGTTGTCTTGCAATGGTTGGATGATCGATTAGTACGGTATGACCATGTCGGACTTTTGTCGTATTCCTGTTCTGTATCCTTCAATTCTTCGTCTTCCCGTGGACACTGATGTTTCGGACGGGAGGGTGGGAGCCGTTGATTCTGTTATATGGCCCTCTCCCGTGTTCCTCTCTCCCTTATTCCTTCTTTCCCCCCCTTTTTTTTTTTGCCTTTATGGTTCTATCTTGCTTTAGCTCTTCTATATTTCGGGTTCTGATTAGGGTGACAGGCACGCTGCTGGGGGGTGGGCCATAGCCTTCTGCAGGGGTGCAGGGTGGGCTTGCGGGGTGGGGGGGTCTGTCCTTTCTTTGGGGGGGGGGTTTCCCCTCCTTTTTCTTATTTTTTGGTTCTATGGCTCTTGTGTGTCCTTTTTTTCGGGACGCGGTCTCGGCATGTGTCCCCCTGGGTGGGTTGTTCTTGATGCGCTGGCCTTTGGGTCTTACTGTGACTTTGGCTCACTATTTAATTTTGCTCTGGTTACTACCGGTTCTGTATACCGATTTGTGGTTTCCGGCCTCGTTTGCCATGGGGCACATGCTTGAGGTGGCGTTCTTCCTTTCGCTTTTTGTCCCTTTTCCCTCTTTTTCCTCCCTTCCTCCCCCCCTCTCGTGGGGGGGGGGTTTCCTTATTCCCTGGGTTGTGTGACGGAGGGCTTTATTTGATAAGCTTTTTTCGACTCTGTTTGATGTGATATGTTCTTATTGTGGTGGGTGGCGTTGAACGGCAGTTGCCACTGTTTTCTGGTGCGAATCATATTCTGCCCTTACCGATAGGTATTTGTCATTATTGAGTTATCCTGTATCTTTTACCATGGCTGTTCGCGGCCCACCACGGCCCTCCGAGACTTCCTACCTGTTTATTATCCTGTTGTACCCGTTTCTATATATTAGAAAATCAACCTTCTCGTTTCCTGTCGCTGCTGGTTGCTATATGGCTTTTAGCCCTTATTTCCTGTATGATTCGTTGTGATATTATGTATGCGTTTCTGTATTGTTGACTATGCTCCTTATCTGTGGTGGCCGGCCCGCTGGGTTGTAGGCCCGTATTTGTGAGCCTTCCCTGTACAATAAAGGTTTAAAAAAAAAAAAAAAAAAAGATCCTCCAATGCAAATCCGCTGACCATTCCTACCTTTAGACTGATCTCAAAGGGAGGGAAATCTTTGGCAATTATAGGATCTAAGGCTTGGAATCAACTTCCCCTCCAACTTCGCCAAATTGCTTCCAAATCAGTTTTCAGTAAAATGTTCAAGACCTGGATTTATAGTTCTCCTGATACACTGTGCAAAGTCTTAATTTGAGTGCCCGGCCTCGCTGATAAGAGCAGTTGACCAGATTTTTTTCCCATCAACTCTGGTTTTCTTCCAGCGCCAAGATGCTCCCTGGAGTGATAGATGCACTATATAAAAGCATATTTACATTACATTACATTACAAAAATGATCCTGAAATTGGTGTCTCCAAGGCAGCACGGTTTCATCCTTGGTCGGAGGACCACAGACCATATTAAAAAAGTGACCATGCTGTTTGACATTATATATAACACCCGCGGGAAATGGTCCTGATTTTATTAGATGCCGAGAAGACAATTGACCGTGTGTCTTGGCCATTCCTTTGGGCAGCACTAGGGAAATATGGCTTCCGTCCCAGCTTTATTGGAGCTAATAAATCATTATACTCAAATACCAGGGCTAAGCTGCAAATCATGGGAAGAGAATCTGAAGAGATCTTTATTGTTAGGGGCACAAGCAAGGGTGTCCATGTCCGCCATTACTCTTTGCTCTATATATTAATCCTCTAATTCTGAAACTAGAATTCGGCCCGCGATCACTCCGGTAGTGGCTGGATAGACAGAGTATAAAGTATTTACATATGCAGATATCATAGCAGTGGTGGCTATAAACCCACAACATGCTCTGAGAGAGTTTGAGGGAATAGCTAAATCATTTGGATCCTATTCAGGGTATAAGTTAAATCAGGAAAAATCTCAAATAGTATACACTAACAATATCAGGCAGTTTGATTCCAAGGTAGGGATCGAGGCAACATATCTGGGAAGACATATCACCTCAACACTGGACGAATTAGTTGAACTAAATCTCAGCCCCCTGATACAGAAGGTAGACCAAAATTTGAGACAGTTAAACTATTTGTATCTCTCACTCGTGGGAAGAGGAAATGTGATTAAAATGACGGTTCTACCTGAATTAATATATCTATTCAGAGCCTTGTCCATAGAAATTGACTGCAAATGGCTAACAAAATTGGAAAGCATATGGGGGGGCTTAAGAAGGTAAGAAGAGCTTCCAAGTATATGACACTGCCTAAATATGAGGGGATGGTGTTGAAACTATGGTCAATGGACAATCGATATTTGCCCGGCGGTATCGCCTCTTTAACCCACGAAAAATATTAATCAATGAAGAGGCAGGCGCTGGAGACGGGAAGGCAGGAAACAAGGTTTATTCTCTCCGGAGGAGAACACATCAGTTCAAACAGCAGGTATCGTCCTGAGGTGCTCTAACCGCATCTCTGAGGCCTGGCCTCTTATACACAGTTAAATGAATTTTATTGCAGGTAACACAGTCTTGTAATGCTTTGAAGTATGAAAGGATATCCTCCGAATCTCCCCTTCAAGCCCGTTCCCACACATATTTACAGTTGAAGTCCCCACCCCGGTTACAACAGGTGATGACTATCGCGCAGCTGGACATTCCGCTGATTCATGGAATGTGGGGGTGTGATCGGATCTCGTGGGATGGGGGCTTTGATCAACTCGGGGGTCCTTTGATGAGGGAAGCTTTCTACTGTACGGGGAGGGGCAATAAACAGTATCGGCAGAGCTAGGTGTCGGCCTGGGAACGAGGAAGATAAACGGGCACACAGGAAAAGGGGGTTTGTATCAAAAGGGCCTGGGACCATGAAAGGAATGAAGGGAGGTGTCGCGCTGGGAACAGGACGGGTTTCGGAGGCAGAGCAGCGCTGAAGAGGGGTTTATGACCCAAAGCATGTGCGAGCGGGGGGGGTTTGTCAGCGTGCGGGCTTTGTGAGGACGAAGGGCTATGCTGGGGGCCAGTGGTATGCAAAAGGGTGGTTTTGACCGAGGCACCTAAAATGGCGGGTGCGCACGACAAAAAGTGTGGCATCGGGGGAAAAAGGCAAGATGGCGCAGATAATGTTTACCAAACCGTACTAATTTTCCACAGTCCTCCCTTTAACATATCCAAGACATCTTGCTGGCCTATTTCCTATTCATGTCTACTGCGGTGGTCATAAGAAAAGAAGTAGGTACCCAGGTGAAGGAGCTATAAACATTACATTTAAAAAAATCTTTCGTCTTAGGAGGCGGGTCTATCGATAAAAACTCGTTTGCAGGAAAGTCATAGTAATGCAATATCGGACAAAAGGTCATTACATATGTAAGTTCTGTTCATATTTGGTTGGAGCATAATCAATACAATGGTGGCTGGGAGAGAAATGAGACATAGTAGAAACGATAATCAAGGGTGTCGTTGTTCGAAGTTAGTGAGTTCTCAGCATTCGTTGTCGTCGTTTGTTGGCACTGTGGAGCACCGGCGGTGGAGCTATGGATCCAGCTCTATTCTAAGTCTCGCGTTGCAGGGCATGACCCTTTCCTCGCTTTTTTGGTTAAAGAGGTCCTTTTCGCCCTGTGTCCTTTTGAGTCGATTGTCAAAAAGTTCAGGTGGAAGGAATGTGTGTGTGAGCAGTCCTTAGGGTAGGTCGGAGAAAAAGGGGGATGGAGCAGGGCCAGATCGGGAACAGACCAGGGGGACGGGAAATTTCAGGTAGGCGGGCTCATGACCGAGTTCAGAGAGCGGGGACTTTTCGGCATACGTTGAACATCGAGCAGGGGCATCAGGTCAGCCCTTTCCTCTCATTTTGTGGAAAACAGCGCCTCGTCCTGCAGCTCCTTACTGTCGCGGTCTCCCCTTGGCCAATGTCGCAGATGTTCCATAATCTGTAGTCAGGCCACGTGCTCCCACATCCGGTCCTTCTTTCCTCCGACAGTCGTACCCTTAAATGAGTTTGAAAAGACAGTCTTTAGAGAATTGGCAGAGGAAGGTAATCACATAAGTCTATTTCTCTCCCAGCTCCAAGCAAAATGAGAAACGTCCCTTACATTGGGGTTCATAACTAACATATAAATGATTGCTGATGGGCTTGCTGGATTTACTATAACTTTCCTTTGCAACTATTCCTTTGGTGTTTGTTGGTCGTGGTACGAGATCTGGTACCTTTTATTGCATTATAGTTACGTCAGTTCTTCTGATGGAGACCCACCTTCCTAATACGAGCCTTACAAAGCTATACCGTTCTCCAGGGCTTTATATTAAAAAAGGGTGCAGTGTGCTATCACCATGGTCTGATAGGTATCTTTCTGAGGGACGAACATAGGTGAAACATTTTTCATTCTATCAATGCATCCTGCCTTTTAGCTAAACATTTTATTTTCAACAGGGTTCATTGCAACGATTTCTTCACTTCGGTCTAATCTTAACTTGGTAAACATCATTCTGGTTCCTACATAGCCTCTTACAACCTGACTACTTAATTAAAAACCGGGGTCTCATGGAAAACAACTAGGGACATAGAAATCTGTGGTAAGGGACTATCGCCTTGCTTTATGTTATAAGGGCATTATTCAGCAGAAGGCCACAGTTCAGTTGGTAAGCGTTCAGTGATATTTCTCGAATTCCAAACTCTGTTGTTTGCTTATCAACAAATCATTTCTAGGAACAATGGCTGGCTCGTGTTAGTCGTAAATCGACCCATCTCTTACAACCGGGGGTGAGGGACAGTTTTAAAACTCTCGTCTGGGGCAGCTGATACAAAACTGGGGGCGTTCTGGGAAGATGGGGATGTTTCGATCACCTTTACTGTTTGGGTATTGCGACAATTCGGGACGGGGAAGGTCGCGTTATCTGAGGCATCTTCCTTTTTTTTTTTGTTATAGAAGCCGCTGACATGTAGTTCCCTTTAATGGGTCAGATTAGGGAACCTCAGTCGTCTTACCTGTCCTTTTCCTTATGGCCAATTCTCGGTTTCATCAATTTTTAGCAGAAAGGAGAGGTAGTGACACGGCGTCAGGGTGATTTTATTTAGGATAAGTTTTGTGCAAATACTTGCGGTATTCGGAGCCAATTGGGTGGTGCACTAGGGGTGGCGGTTTGCCAATTTAGGTGCTAGTCGTTCGGAAGAGCGAGAGAGAGAGAGAGAGAGAGAGAGAGAGAGAGAGAGAGAGAGAGAGAGATGTGCAACAACAGGCTAAATAGTACACGTGTGACATGGGGAGTGGCCGTGTATTTAAGGTAGGCTATTCAGCGCATTACACAACATAAGACATTACGGGTCTGTGTTAGAATTTTGAAAGCATGCAGTTTGGGATGGACGAGCATTAGGCCGGGTACAGGGGACATGCATTGAGTAAAAAGGGCACCATTGTGTCGCATTTCTTGCATTCTCGGTCCTTTGACCAGTTAAGTCAACGCTTCAGTCATACACAAACATCCTCTCATTGTTTCAGACACACGTGACATGTGTCCATTCACGCAACACGGATTAAGGGTGATCGTCTTCATCATGTCATACAACTGATTGGTTCTGTCGTTACTAGAGCGGTTTTGTGGGTGTGCTTAGGTGCCACCTGGCAGTGTTAGTCCGTTACGTGTATCAGGCATGGCGAGGTTTCAGATCTTCACCATACCTCGGTCGTGATTCCGATGTGGCCTGTAGGGGGAGGAAAAGAGGGGAGGGGGACAACATTCGAGCATATCAAAAGCACGGGTACGAAAGTCTTTTACTTACCACATACTCGTCTTATCTCCTTGGGATAGAAACCCTGGGGGTTTGGTTTCTGGAGCCAAGGGGGGGGGGCAGTGTGTCCTTATAGGCTGTGAGTAGGGAAACGTTAGAGAATCAGAAGCACTTAGTGCGAGGTTTCTAGTTGGTAGGTGTATTTAGCTATCGGGGTCCCTAAATCTCTTTCAACGCTGTGATGTTCTAAGGTTTATCAGCTCTTCGGTCAGCTCCGTTCCCTAGTACCTTTGAATGTCGCATCTTTATAACATTCTATAGTCAGTCGCATATCTGAAGACAGAGTATCGGGTCTTTGATTCGATCCTCCATCCGGGGCTGGGCAACCATTTTCTAATAACCTTAAAGAGAGAGCAAAGTAGGGTGCACAGAAAAAGACTCTCCCGCTGATCCCACATTTTAAATAAAGCATGCAATACCTGTTCATAGTTTGGAAAACCTTTATTTGCACAATCGTTCAGCATGTTCATATGACAGTGTGATCGGGGTTGGCCGGATACGGCAATGGCTAAAGTGCGTACAGTAGGGGGGCTATTTTGTAGGATTAAAAATAAAAAGGTTCATTCATTCATTTGCAGGGAACTAAAATGTCTACCGATAGCTGAGGGGTCAAGGGGCATTCATTTCATAGTTGACAGTACAGTTGGACTAGTTGCAATCAAATTTCCTATATGTCTACCGTATGCGTGTGTCGTAAGCGAGGTTATGTATCGGCTACAATAAACATCATAATAAATTGTACATTTGAAAAGAACATTTTTCACGGGACCCTTTTACATGTTCGTCGAGTGAACCCTCCCTCTTTTTCGTCAAGTGTACAAAGGATCATATACATATTTCAAAACATCGAGTCTTTTTAGCAAAAACACCACGAGGCGTTCGCAAGTTCTCATTGATTCCCGGCGCCATTTTGGGCGGGGCCGGGTTAGTCCGGAAGTAGTATCAAGGAAAAATGTGTTCTACAACCGGCAGTTGGACCAGAGTCCTTTTCGGCAGTTCAAGGATTCATGCTAACAGAAGGAGTGGCTATGTCGTGCTTATTTCGTTAGCGATCAAGGCAGTTGTCCCTCACCGGAAGCCTGCAGGGGCCGAGGGCTCCTGGGACTTTTGCAGAATCTTCAAGGCTGTGGAGATGTTGTCGGAGTTGGGGGCTCGTGCCCCGGTGGGCAAGCGTCCGAGTTACATTGCTGGTCAAAGTTACTCTAGCGGCTTAGACCCGCCTTCCAGGGGGCCCAGACGCCATTTTGAGGCCTGCAGCAGCCGCCCTTCGTCGAGTCTGCAAGAGTGGAGGAGACCTTTTGGAGTGAAAGAAAAGGAACTCTGGTCGTAGGAGCAGGACATTCGGCCTCAAGTCTCATGTCCAGTGCTGCGGAAGTATGGCTACCTGCGGCGCATGTTCGGTGCTGCGCAAGTATCGGCGCCGTTGTATGTTCGGTGCTGCGCAAGTATCGGCACCATTCTATGTTCGGTGCTGCGCAAGTATCGGCACCGTCCGGCTGGAGGATTTCGGTGCCGGGCCGGGGGCTGGGAAGCCTCCTATCCGTGGAGGTGGGAGAGGCTCGTCCGCGTCGCCTCTCCCTCCCAGCCCGACCTGGACTAATTTTCGCGGAGGTATGTACAAGACATCCCCCCCAGAGTTGTCGCAGCCATTATTCAAGAAAGAAGTGGTGCCTGGCGTGTTGCTGCGGCCATTACGGAGGAGAAGAGAAAGAAGTGTCTCGTCCGTCTCTGGGCCGGGCTTCCGGTGGA
Source organism: Lissotriton helveticus (assembly GCF_964261635.1). NCBI lineage: Eukaryota > Metazoa > Chordata > Amphibia > Caudata > Salamandridae > Lissotriton > Lissotriton helveticus. The sequence continues at coordinate 724,406,829 of NC_136067.1, forward strand.
TGTCGGCCGGACGCCCCTTGCTCTGGCCCCATGAACGGGTTCCTTGGCTTATCGGCTGCAGCCGGATCCAGTTGGCCCCAGTCCCCGGCCATTGGTGGCCGGACCGGGAGAGCATGTGGGGGGACTACCTGAAACTGTCACGTGCCACCGCGGCCAGACTGGGAGAGGGAGTCGAGGACATAGACATCCCTCCCCTACAACTCTCCAGTGTGGTCAAGGCGATCCCTCGGCTGGGTCCCGCTGGCCCCTGTCTCTCCTCCGGCTCCGCCCTATGTTACGATTTCCTGGCCGACTGTTGGCAGCAGGACCCGCCTTATATGGGTTGCTGCCGGCTGGGCGTAGCCGCAGCCCTGCCCCACCTTGGAAGTTTCTAGAGTGGGGGGTGTTCTGCTGACTTTCATTTTCTACAGTTTACCGTTCTTGTTTCTAACGTTTCCTGTTGTTAGGGCATTAATAGGTGTTGTTATTACGTATTGTTATTGTTTCTCGTTCGTTATGTTAAAAATAAAAGTTCATATTCATCAGTGGCCTACTGATTTCGTTTTCCCATTCCTATCTTTCCAGGTTGTTTCATGCTAAAGCTTCTGTTAACACAAGTTAAGTAACACGGAAACACAGGCAGAGGGATGACGTAGATTCATGCATCACGTACACACAAACTCAGACGGGGAGACAGTACAAGTATTATATACAAAGACCCAAGACAAACATAAAACAGTAATTGGCCATAATTATCTTTTTCTGTATGCTGCGCATACTTATTGTTCTGAATTTGGGGCTAGACTGGGTTTCCCGTCTTAGCGTTGTTTGATCTATGAGGACTCGAACATGTCGCTGAAATCGGCCTGGCGAAATCTGTGCCAACGGGCATAATCGAACGTGGTGGTTCTATCTGGCCTGTCCATGTCGGTCTGATTCATCTTTGTCTCGCGCCTTTTCCCTTTCTGCCGGCCTGTTATTCCTGTCGGCCCTCTGCTCCTACTCCCGTTCAGTAGAGTCGGGCATTGGGCTTTCCAGTGCCCGGCATATCTACAAAAAGCACATTGGTTTTGCCCTAAGTCTGGCCGTCCTGTGCGTAGTGTCGGGGGATTACTTTCGGGACGTTGTGTCCTGGGGTCGTCCTGTCGATATATTCCTTTACCTACTCTGTCCTCATCTCTTTTCTTTCGTAGCATTGCTTCTTTGTGCCACATACCGAGACTGTCGAGCATAATAGGCGTTGTCTTATTATCACGAAGGGCTATTTCTAACGTTTCTATTTTATCAAGATCGAAGGATCCTATTAGTGGCAGCTGTTTCTCTTGATTTTCTTTGGTATACCTGTGCCACAGTTTACTATAGGCTATGGTAACTAATCCATAGTTTATGAACATGTCTTTATCAGGGGTGCCTTCCAGCGGAGCTAGATGATCCACCTCTAATAAACGGTCCGGGCTGAACCAGCTATCGACCAGTGGGGAGAAGACAGACCTGACAGCTCACAACGAGGGACAAAAAGTCCGCACTGCCTATCTTATCACTGTGTGCAAAGACTAGACAGAATATTTCTATTCTACGTTGTTTGCAGGCAGTGAATACCTCATGAACCAATATCAAATAAACAATAAACGACCAGTGGGAAGAATAAGTAGATTCGCAAAAGGTCTGCGTCCTCTACCCTTTCACTATCTGCAATGGGGAACCTGTTCTTTCCTGTTTGTAGACAGAGAATCTCCAGAAAACAATCCGCGAACAGTAGCTCGGGGTCAAAAACAGTTAATCAGTGTGGGAGAGGGAATCTCCCGAAAATAAGCCGTTAATAAATAATCAATTCAGTGGGGGAGAAAGATAGGCGCGACGGCTGCGTTACCTATCCTTCACTGTTTGCAAAAGAGAAAGAGCCTACTGTTTCTTCGTGTGCAGACAGTGAATCTCCAAATAGGTCAACAAAGAGTAATACTAGTATTTTCTGAACAATTAAACAATTATTTCGTGATTCGTCGTGTCTACACGACCTTACCCGGACCGTATGGACAGTTTCTTGTCTTCCGAATCCAGCGCCCGATCGTCCTCTTTTCCTCGTATTCCTCGCAGCACTCCTGATGGTTCCCAGTCAGGACCGTAGATCACTCGAGAGAGGTCTGTTCGGAACCAGTGAAGTTCGGATGATCGGCTGCCAGACGAGGGTCTATTGGGCAAGAGCTCTCCCGATCGTTGCAGTCATTCACTCTGTCGTCAGGACCTCTCCCACTGGATCTACGAGTCGCTGATGGGCCCCACGCTTGGGACGCCAATTGTTGAAACTATGGTCAATGGACAATCGATATTTGCCCGGCGGTATCGCCTCTTTAACCCACGAAAAATATTAATCAATGAAGAGGCAGGCGCTGGAGACGGGAAGGCAGGAAACAAGGTTTATTCTCTCCGGAGGAGAACACATCAGTTCAAACAGCAGGTATCGTCCTGAGGTGCTCTAACCGCATCTCTGAGGCCTGGCCTCTTATACACAGTTAAATGAATTTTATTGCAGGTAACACAGTCTTGTAATGCTTTGAAGTATGAAAGGATATCCTCCGAATCTCCCCTTCAAGCCCGTTCCCACACATATTTACAGTTGAAGTCCCCACCCCGGTTACAACAGGTGATGACTATCGCGCAGCTGGACATTCCGCTGATTCATGGAATGTGGGGGTGTGATCGGATCTCGTGGGATGGGGGCTTTGATCAACTCGGGGGTCCTTTGATGAGGGAAGCTTTCTACTGTACGGGGAGGGGCAATAAACAGTATCGGCAGAGCTAGGTGTCGGCCTGGGAACGAGGAAGATAAACGGGCACACAGGAAAAGGGGGTTTGTATCAAAAGGGCCTGGGACCATGAAAGGAATGAAGGGAGGTGTCGCGCTGGGAACAGGACGGGTTTCGGAGGCAGAGCTGCGCTGAAGAGGGGTTTATGACCCAAAGCATGTGCGAGCGGGGGGGGTTTGTCAGCGTGCGGGCTTTGTGAGGACGAAGGGCTATGCTGGGGGCCAGTGGTATGCAAAAGGGTGGTTTTGACCGAGGCACCTAAAATGGCGGGTGCGCACGACAAAAAGTGTGGCATCGGGGGAAAAAGGCAAGATGGCGCAGATAATGTTTACCAAACCGTACTAATTTTCCACAATGGGGAGTCCCTAATACAATCATGTAGTACTGGGCATGTGTTCTGCAAAATATTGGCATTTCACTAACAGGAAATTTGCAGGAGCCTAGGCCTGCAGAGTTCCCCTCGATTTATAAGCTCATGATGGGGGAGGAAGACAAAGGACTTTTTCTGAAAAATCTTAAACCCAGTTACTATAAAAAAACATTTAAGGCTCTAATGAGGGCATTTAGAGTATTGTGACAAGTAGAAAAAAAATTAAGTTTCTTAAGCATAACTTCTATACATCACTGAGCCTCCCCGGAATATTTCATGATCCAAAAGTGAGGGATTGGGTGCAGAAAGGTATTCGATGGTTGTGATAAAGATTGCAGGAATCACTGTTAGCATGAGCCGAAAGCCATTTTGTACTTGGAAGCCATCTTAGTTAGCCATGTGCTCGCCATGTGCTTTCTCCCTCTTCCGGAACCTTGCACATGCTCAGAAAGGCCTAGCTGTCAGAATGCATCTACTCTTATGTTATAACTGTCTGGTTATTCTTGCTGATGTAAGGAGAAATATCTCTCTTCCCACTTTGTTGAGCAAGCAAATTTTGTATACCCATATTAGTCAATTTGCCTGCTTTCACGTGCCAGGACCTCCACTTGGTTTTATGCTGAGTATGTAACCTATGCATATATAAAGCCCCTGTTCTCTGTACACCTTATAATGCCTCCTACAGTGGCCTGAGGGTACGGTATGATGCAACTTAACAGTTTCTCTGGATTTGGATCACTTTGGACGGCGAGTTATTTCTTCACTGGACGGACGCTAGCGGCCGCCATTTTAGGCCATCGCGCTCGCGTCTGTTCTAAAAAGCAAGCTTTGCCGTGCTGATTTGTGACATGTTTTCCGCTTTGCAAGACTGCCTATTTCCACTTATTTATTTTAGTGCCAGTATACGTTTACCTCCACTGGATCATTAAGGGACGTATTATCTCTCACAGTCCCGCGCAAACTTTCATTTTCTTTTCCTCTTTCAGCAAGTGAGCGGCCGCCTTATCAGGTCGCTGCGCTCACGTTTGTGCTACTTGCCGCGCTGCTGTTTCAACATGTCGTGGCTTCACAGAGACTTCCTACTGCCAAATGCTTGAAATACTGAATGTGGCTTTCCTGCCTATATTTCAAATGGTACTCAAACGTATGCTCTTTTATATTACAATTAATCCTGTCAACGCATGAGCGACTGCCTTGTTAGGTAGTCCCATTTCACATGTTTTGCCTTAACAGAGTGTAAATATCGGGTTATTTCTTTTTGATTATGCTTCCATGAAGAATTTAATCTATTGTTTACTTTGCTTCTTGCAAATGTTTTGCTTATATGGAAAGTTCTGAGGCGTGTGCTCTCACACAGCATTTATAAAGGGTAACTCCTCTTTTCAACCCGCAAATGGCCGCTTGTTTGCGTCATTGTCCTCATGTTTTATGTTAAATTTCCAAATCTTACTGCACCTTCTATGGCCATAATTCATACCACAGTTATTGCATGCTATTGTTTAGCAACTAAGGGATTCCTCTGCTTTGTTCAATGCTGTGCGTAGATTGCTGATGTGTATACCACCCTAATTCGCCACTACTGCGAGTTAATGTTTCAAATTGTAGCTGGTGCCATATTATGAACCGAAATAGGTTACTTCAGTTCTCCTTTACTGTCTTCTATACTACACAAGGTGCTTCACACAATGTAATTTTTTGTTTTATATATAGGCTTCAACGTGGTTTTAAACTGATTGTTTTATACCCCACTTTTTGCTACTACCAGGCTACTCATTTTATGAAGTAGCATTCCTTTCCAAAAATGCTGGGTTATCTTCTATTTTTTATTGAATTGCATTGGTATTCTTGCAATTTGTTAGACCCTATTTGGTCTTTTTGTAGTACTTGTTACTATTTTCTTTCAACTTCTTGACTTTTTTTTTCCCCTCACACCATGGCTAATGATTTACACTCTGCTAAGTCTTCTTTGTCTGGCACAAAATCTAAAAGACATAAAAATGATCCACCATCTCCTATTCACTCTTCTCAGAATCCAGTGTTAGACTCTACACTCGATGAAGTCCGTGGTCTTCAACCCTACATGACTACGACAAATGAAAAACTGAAAAAAATAGAGGAGAGATGGATTGTTATAGAAGGCAAGGTTTTAGAATTAGAACAACGTGTCAGTGATATACAGGATGCATCTACTAAAATTCCTTTCTTGGAACAGGAAATTCACAAGTTAAAGATTCATACTGAGGACCTTGAAAATCGTAATCGTAGAAATAACCTACGTCTTTATGATCTGCCGGAAAACATTGAAAGTCCAGATATGGTGTCATTTTTACAAAAGCTCCTCCCAGAACTTCTAGATCGTCAATCTACATCAAATCCTCTCAACACCCAAAGAGCACATCGTCTGGGTCGCTTACATCCAAATGTCATTAAGCCACGTGGAATTATAATGCTTTTTCTTGAATTTACTGAGCTGATGGAGGTTCTGAAGGCTGTCAGACTGAAACAACGTCTTATTTGGTCTGGTCACAATCTCTTCACCTCCCAGGATCTTTCAAAATGCAACTAATGCTCGTCGCAAAGAATTATTGGCATTCCGTCCTCAAATGAGACATCTCAACATTCAATATGGCATCCTGCATCCTTGTCTCTGCAAAATTACTCATAATGGTCGATCACGCTCATTTGATGATCCCGGACAACTTAAACTTTATCGGAGTTATTTTTCACCATCTGGAATGGATACTAATGGCTGATTTTTCTCTGTGCTATGTTGTATCCCTTTGAATTCACCATGCATCTTTTGAATTAAGTGTTCCTGTTCTATTTATTCATATTAGAATATTTTTATCTTTTTGTACTGCTTTTATGATATGTGCATATCGAAATAAAGCATCAATCAATCATTAGAATATTTGTTAGTTCCATTTTCTTATATGGCTCTTGTATTCTATTTTCTACTTGATGTACTTTTTCTCTGAGGCTCGTGACCTTTGGCATCACTATGCTTCTCATTTTTCGACTTCTTTTGCTTTTTCAGATCTGGATGTTATTCCTTGGTCTGTTTTCTATCTTCGTTCTTTTTTTTCTTTTCTATCTTTCCTTTCTTTCTCTTCTTTCCTTTTCTTATATTCTTCTCATTCTCACTTCCTTCTTGTCCTGTTATAGTTTAACTGTTTCCCATTTCCAAAATGGAATCTCTTAAGTTGAAAAGGCAATGGGTGGGTCAAGTTGTTTTTTCTCCTGCATTCAATCAAAAGGAGGGTGTTGGTATATTGTTTCATAAAGCTTTAGCAGTACAGATTTTGTCTACACAGAATGATGATGATGGACGATGGGTAATGGCTAAGAATGTGATACACAATAAAACTTTAATTCTGTTAAGTATTTATTGTCCTGTTAAGCCAGACCCTAACTTTTGGAATGATATTAAGCTTCTGCTCTCTGCAATTGACTGCCCTAATATTATTGTTGCTGGTGACTTCAACCAATGGTTAGACCCTTTTTCCGATAGATTGTCTAATTGTAAATTTCAGCCTGATAAGTCTCATAAAGCCTTTTAATCGGCCATTGCCTCTCGTCCATTATATTATGTTTGGAAAACTTGTAATCCTGACCTATTTGAATTTACTTTTTTTTCCAGTGTACATCATACCCGTTCTAGGATTGATTATATTTTGGTCAGTAAATCCTTGCTTCCTTCTATCCAAAAATCGGAAATTGATCTATTGTTATATCAGACCATGCCCCTGTTCACGCTGTTTTATACCTCTCTCTTACCTCCTCTCAATTTAGCCGATGGAAATGTAATACTTTTTATTATCAGATATGGTATTTATTAAAGAAGCTACCACTTTTAATAATGAATTTTTTAATATTAATAACCCTATGGAAACTTCTGTTCCTAAGAACTAGGATGCTTTTCGTGCCTTCATCATTTCTTATGTATCAAAAAAAGAAAACCACAAGGAAGAAATATGAGGATCAGCTCAAAAAACTCAAAGGTTTAGAACATACGTACTTTACCCCTCGATCATCTGCTGCCCTTCATGATTTGATTAAAGCCAAAACTGAACTTAACAAATTAGCAACTTTTGAAGTTTGTAATATTTTACTTAAGATGAAATCCAAATATCATGGGGGTCAGAATAAAGCAGGAAAGATGTTAGCTAATTATTTAAAAATTAAATCTGAACGTAAGACTATTGGCCCTATTCTTAATGAATCCACTACAAAACTAGTCTCCTCGGATGAGGACATTGCTGAGGTCTTTCATGATTATTATAAAATTCTTTACTCTGATGATACTTCTCCCACTAACCATGATTTAAACACCTTCTTTTCATCTCTCCCTTCCCCACCTTCTCTCCTTAATGAATTTAACGCATTAGAGAAAGAAATTACTTTTCAAGAGGTAACCAATGCTATCAAAGCTTTAAAAAAGTCAAAAGCTCCAGGACCTGATGGTTTGTCTGTAGAGTTTTACAACACCTTCAATTCCATTTTTGTTCCCAAGCTCCTCCAACTTTTTAACTCCTTCATTGCTGACGCTAAAGCATCTGGATCTTGTATGGATGCCTTAATTATTATAATACCTAAACCTGATAAAGACCATTCTTATTGTAAAAATTATCGTCCTATTTCGTTAATCAATTATGATTGTAAAATGTTTACCAAAATTCTTGCATCCCAACTTGAATCTATCATTCCTCTTTTAATCAAAACTGATCAAGTTGGATTTGTGAAAGGCAGACTGGCATCTGATAGCGCTTGGATGTTTGCTAATATTCTTTCATATGGCAAAATATATAAACTTCCCCTTGCTGCCTTGTCTTTAGATGCTGAAAAGGCGTTTGACCGTATTAATTGGCAATCGATGTTTCGAACTCTCCAATGGTTTGGCTTTGGGCCCTCTTTTATTTCTTATATTAAACTTTTGTATTCTTGTCCTAGAGCTAGTATTTTTGTTAATAATCACTTCTCCAGATTTTTTTCTTTGTCTAGAGGCACAAGACAGGGTTCTCCCCTTTCCCCTTTATTATTTATCTTATGCCTTGAACCATTCCTAGAGCGTAATCGTGTCAATTCTCAGATTGCTGGCTTCAATCATGACTCTGTAGAAACTAAAATATCTGCTTATGCAGATGATATATTAATTTGGGAAACATCCATAACAACCCGGGAATTACCCCGCACTGCTATTACAACGCTGCTATTACAACGCAAGTCATTACCACGACTTGCGCTGGAGGGCGCTGTAGGATAGGGAATAGTTTAATTTTCTATCCAACCCCTTCCCTACTGTCAACGTGGGCTGGAATTGGAATAGAAATTTAAACTATTCCACTATCCAGCACCCCCCAACGCAAGTCGTTGTAACAATTTGCGTTGTAAAAACTGCGTTGTAATGGCATGCGGGGTAAAAGCCCGCGTTGTAATGCCGTACAACCTATTAATTTATATGTCCAATCCTGTTGAATCGCTCCCTCATTTTATGGACGAAGTTCGGTTATACTCCAGGGTTTCTGATTACAAACTAAACCTCTCGAAGACGGAAGTCTTGCCCTTAAACTCTATATGTTATTAATTTATGTTTAGTGATACTAATTTGCTTGGTGCCCTACAAAAATTAAATATCTTGGTATCTGGTTTTCGTCTTCCTTAAATGATACAATTAAATTTACATTTAATGCATTAACAAATAAATCCAATCACTCCTTCTTACTTGGTCTCCCCTATATCTCTCCTGGGGGGGGCAGGTTGGATACCATTAAAAAGATGATTGTACCTCATGTTTTGTATACACTGTCTATGCTTTCTATTAGAATTCCCAATATATATTTCTTCCGAATTAACTCAGTGTGTACAAAATTCTTGTGGAATAATAAACACCCACGAATTGCCCTAAACAAACTCGTTCGTCCTAAAGATGAAGGTGGTGTGCGTTTCCCAAATTTTAAAGGTTACCTTTCAGCTTTTTTGATTAAACAATCCTTTGCATTAGCCTATGATTTTGTGGATATTCCTGTCCCCAGATGGGTCTGTTTGAACGTTCCTTATTAAAAGATTTTTCTTTTCAACATGTAGTCTTTATGTCTAATTGCACATTTGTATCCCCTAACCTAGTTTTAAAATACTCCCCGACTTTATTTTATAACACTTTTTCTAAGGATTTTACTCCTCTTCAATGTTTCTTGTCCTCCACTGTATGCTATAATAAATTTCTTAAATATAAAGGCAAATCATTTTACTACAAATACTTGAAAGAAAAGGGCATTATTTTTGTTCATCAATTACTTCACAATTACTCTATTGTTCCCTTTCATGCCTTACAAACAAGTTATCAATTACCTGACTCTCTTCTTAATGAATACAATATTATTGTTAATGCCATACAATCTCATTTAACCACTTTTTCTCTTCCACCTCACTCACCGTCTATATCCCCTTCTACTCCTTTATAGCCCTTATTTTCGTTTCACAGACCTAAAGCCGCTCTTGTATATAAGTTATTGTTATCAAACAATATTGAAAGACCTAAGTCCCATATTGAGATTGCATGCGAAACTGATCTATCCGTGTCTTTTCCTATTGCAATGTGGGATAAACTTTGGTCCAAGTTGTCCAAAACTTCTGCTGCCACTCGTATAACCCACTATTTGTATTTTATTTACCATAGAGCTATTATTACTCTTGTTAATATCTGTAAATTTTCACCAACCTCTTCTCCACTATGTTGGTCATGTTCTGCTGAAACGGGTACGTTAAAACATCAACTTTATGAATGTTCTAATGTTTTATCCTTCTGGAACTCTGTTTGGTATATTTGTATGTTAGTATTTAAATTTACTGCTACTTTGACACTACAGAATGTTTTTCTAGGTTCTTTATCACCTGATATAGCTGTTGTATCTTCTGTTCGCAGATTAGTTGATCTTTTTATTGCACTAGCTTTTAAAGTTATTCTATCATCCTGGAAAGACAATGCTAAAACTTGGTGGAATTTTGTTTGTGATGAGCAGAGGATTGCTACTGTTTCCTCCTCTTCTCTTACATAAAAGATAAATCTGATCTTCTTTGGCTTCCTTTCACTACATATCTTTCCTCCCATTCTCCTATACATTAATGGTTTCTCTCTCTGCTTTATAATATTCTCTCACACCATTTTGGTTTTTCCTTTCTTCTCGTTCTCTCTATCTTTCTTTTCCTCTTTCTATCTCTCTCTTTCTTACTTTCTTTTCCTTCCTTAGCTCTCTTCATTTATATATATTCCTATTTTTATCATATGATATTTGATTGCTGGTTTATTTTAAGTATGTTATGTATGTTTTTATTATGGCTTATAACCTCTTCTCATGTTAATAATTCCATTTTCTCTTGTATCTTATGTTTTTGAAAACTTATTAAAACCTCTTAAACAAAAAAATATATATATATATATATATTGTTTATGCAACATCTCCCAGATGATCTAGACACACAGAACGTGAGGTAGGAAAGGAGATTAGGACTAGAGTGAATGGTTTTGCAAGCATCTTTGGATATGAACGATAAAGAATTAGTAACGGCTGGTCTCACTCACCAGCATTTTGAAACTGTATTTGATCTGTACTATATGCCAGACAAGGTGTTTAAATAGGGAAAGAGATAGGATGACTTTTGTTCGCATTAATGGAAACCAGAGCAGAGATCATACATGTGTTTTTTAGTTGCCCGAAGCTAGGATCTTTATATTTGGAAATGGTGAAGTTTTTAGAAGAGGCGACTGGAGTCCAAATAACGATCAACCCTCTTTTGGTAGTACAAGGAGTAGTAGTAGAGAACGTGACAAGAAACGGACCAATAAAAATGGAGGGCTATCTTTTATTTATTACCATGGCCGTAATACGGATGTGTATTGTTACAAGGTGGCTCAATCTGGAGCCCCCTCTGTTTATGAATGGAAATCTAGGTTGTTAGCCATCTATACACTAGAAACTATGTTGTTTGAGTGTAAGGGTTGGAAGGCACAAAAGTGGTGAGCCCGGATATGGAATTTAGTCAATCATTGGTTGAATCAGGACAAAACATGAAAACTGTGTATAATATGCAAACTCGCTCTCTGGGGCTGAGGACCTATAAATCATATGCATACTCTCTGACATCTTGGTCCTTTTTTCCTGGTTTCACATGTATTTAGGCTTAGCACTAGCATTCTATATTAATTAACTGTCCAGATATATTTGTTCTTCTATCTGCTTCCTAGTAGCTGCTGTTATCTTGTTTTTATTTTTAGCTATTTTGTATAACTTCTTATGTCTCATAAAATCTCTTTTGTACACTCTTGCAGAATAACTGTTGTGCTCCTGTTGCTGCTATCATCCGGTATAGGCCTGAAGTGTGATATATCACTCCCTTTTAGAACATCGATTTTTGTATTATCTTAAATGGAATGCAATGTAATTAATTTGTTGTTTAAAAAGTAACTACTGTGTCCGTTGGACGAGATAAGGAGGGAAAAGAATTCCCTTGTTGTATTTTTGATGAACACCCCCAAGGCATTCACGTTTAGGAGATATATGGTTTGTAATGAAGGACAAATCCTCATGTGCTGTCAATTTTAGGACCGGGGTGAATTTTAACAGTAATCAGTATTGATAGCAATGATCTTTGGTACATGATAACTAAACAGCTACAGTCTTATAGAAATAATAAGTAAGGTTCTTTCTTGTCATTGTATATTATAATTAAGGTTTTTATCAAAAAAATATGTGGGCTGCATGTAATATTGTTATTAATTCAATTCAGTGACTGGCCTTACACTATGAACTAATATGACTGGGTAATGTTGCAAGAGGGCATTCGTGAATAAGGCTTGTGCTCTCTTTCTATTGCTGCTGTAAAAAAAGGGATTCAAAGATAGCTCTTGTGTGGGAAGCGGAGAGCACTGCGATTGAAGAGAGGTGCCTGAATCTATAAAAGGATAAGTGCATTTTGCTGTCTCAAGATATTAAGTCATCATCTGGATGCCTTGGCCTTTAGATAAGATAGTTGCAGTAAATGGTTTGGGATTGGTTTAGCTAATGAATGGACTACGTATGCACTGATTAACCCTTGATCTATTTGTATAGTAAAGTATGAGGTTATACTTATGAATTGTATCAGATTTCCGGCATTCCTGAGAGGCCATCCGGTAAAGCAAGTTAAATGTGTTATACTGGAAACTGATATACTTTACAGTATGTGAATATCACCTCTTGACGGAGTCCCATATAATATATTCAAATGGAATAAAATGTGGGGATTTTCCTATGGCATGCGGTGATGCAGAGTTCGCTCAATCAATCAGGAGTTTGTATAGCATGACTACTCACCCGTGAGTGTCTCAAGGTGCTGAGGGGGTGTCTGCTGATTTGTCTGTGCTTGAAGGTGCAGTCGAAGAGCCAAGTCTTGCAATCCTTTCTGAATTGGGTCAGCAACTGAGATTGTCTGAGGTGGAGGGGCAGGGTGTTCCTGGTCTTGGTGGCGAGATAGAAGGATCTTCATATGGTTCTGGTCTTGTAGATCCATGGGAGAGTGGCCAGGGCAAGTTGGCCAGAGCAAAGTTGTCTGGTGGTGGTTCAGATATGCTACTCCTACATTGTTGAGAGCTCTGTAGGCATGTGTGAGGAGATTGAAGGTGATTCTCTTGTTGACTAGAAGCCAGTGGAGTTGTTGAAGGTGTTCTGTGATGAGGCGGGGTTTGTCGAAGACCAGTCTGGCTGCGGCGGTTTGAACATGCTGTAATTTCCTAAGGAGTTTCTGGCTGATGCCCACGTATAGAGCGTTGCTGTAGTCAAGTCTGCTGGTGATGAGTATGTGGGTGACCATCTTTCTGGATTCTCTGGGGATCCATCTGAATATCTGTCGAAGCAGGTAGAGTGCATGGAAGCAGGATAAGGATACAATCTTTATCTGGCAGTTAATTTTGAGCAAGGAGTCCAGTGTACATGCATCGTCTGTGGGGGTGGGAGTGGTTCCCATGCGGCGGGCCACCAGGAGTCATCTCAGCCTGAGGGGGTGGGTCCCAGGATAAGTACTTGGATCTTGTCCAAGTTGAGCTTGTGAAAGTTGATTATGGCTGCTGTGGTAGCTGACGATAACCACAAGGGGGGCCATGTAGACGTTGAAGAGGATAGGGCACAGGGAGGAGCTGTGAGGCACAATGAATCTGATCTCTGTAGGTTCTGAGAGGAATGGAGGAAGTCTGACTTGCTGTGTTCTGCCGGTAAGGAAGGAGTACATCCAATGCAGGGCCTTGTCGTGGATGTCGGCGTTGTGGAGTCTCGTAATTTGGGTGCGGAGGGTGATGGTATCGATGGCAGCTGAGAGGTCCAGAAGGATGAGGGCTGAGGTTTTGCCTGGGTTGAGGAAGGAGCGGATGTCCTTGGTGGCAGCAAGGGGTGTGGTCTTGGTGCTGTCATTGCTTTGGAAGCCAGACTGGGAGATGCCCAGGATGTGGTTCCTTTCAATAAACTTGGAGGGTTTGGCTTTGATGGCCTTTTCGATGACCTTGGCTGGGAAGGGGAGGAGGAAGATGGGTCTGAAATTGTTGAGGTCAGTCAGGTCGGCAGATGGCTTCTTCAGCAGAGGGTTGTTCTCGGTGTGTTTCCAGTTGTTTATGTGTTTATGTTGTGTTTTTTAAAGCCCATGGCTACCCGAGGGTTTCCCTGCGCTGGTGAGTACTGTGCTGAGAGCAGGGCCTCTGGTACATTAACGGGGCAACAGCTATGTCTTAAGTTTCTTCCTGAAGGAAAGTTCATTTTCCAGTGCTCTGAGACTGGGTGGAGATCGTTCCACAACTTCGGTACTACGTTTCCAAAAATCTTCTTCTCCATCGCATCCTTTTTACACTGGTTGTACTAAGGAAATGAAAATGTGAGGATCTCAGGTGTCTAGTTGGAACACAAGTGGTTACCAACTCTCTTAGCTTTACTGGGCCCTTGTTATTCTGGCCCTATGAGCAATACAGAGGGATTTAAACTTATTCCTTGCCTCAAGTGGGAGCCAATGCAGCTGTTTGAGGGGTTCTTTTCCAGAGACATGGCTAGGAACCTTTAGAAAGAGCCTTGCTGCCGCATTTTGCACAGTCTTAAGTCTCTTTATTAGGTATTTGGTTGCGTCCACATAAAGTGAATTGCCATAATCCATACCGGAAACTATGAGAGATTGAATGACCGTTTTTCTTAGATGCTCTGGGATCAATACCAGTATCTTATTGAGCAGTCAGAGTAAAGAGAAACAGATGCCGGACATTTTATTTACTTGGTGGTCCATTGGTAGCAAATTGTCCAACCAGTTTCCCAAATTTTTCACCGGTTTGGGAACGGGGGGCCATGTCAACAGGCCAGCTGAGCAGAGGTCTGTGTATGGCCTGATTTCCATTAATTCCGTCTTAACACCATTCAGCTTTAGGCGGCAGCATGACATTCAGTGGCACAGCTTATCCAAACCGGGTACCAAATGTATATTTCCTGGATTAGGGCCTTCTGTAAGAGAAACAACCAGCTGGGTGTCATCTGCATAGGAGACCGCTGACAGGTTCAAGTCCTGCACTAAGGTGGCAAGCTAGCACACATATATATTGAACAAAGTGGGGCTGAGAGACAATCCCCGAGGGATACCACAAATCATTGGAAAGCTGCCAGAGAGGCAGTCTTTGTTCATGATTTGGTAGGATCTGTTTTCCAGATATGAGGCGAGACAATCTAATGCTCTATCCTGAATTCCCACTTCGCAAAGTCTATTTCGTACAATCTTGTGATCCACTGTGTCGAATGCTGCACTTAAATCCAGTAGTAGGATGGTGGCTGAGCCTCCATTATCCAGTATAGCTTTGAGCTCCTCTGTGACCACAAGAAGTGCTGCTTCCATTCTATGGTGTGTACAGAAACCCATCTGGATTAGATGAAGAATATTGTTATTTTCCAGAAAGTTTGCTTATGTACGATTGACATGTTTCTCAATCACTTTTCCTAGAAAAGGAAGTAAAGAGATGGGTCGTAGATTGTCAAGGATGTCTGGATCTAGCTGAGGTTTTTTCAATGGTGGCCTAATTACTACATGCTTCCGTTGCTGAAAGACCAAGCCCACATCTAGTGAGAAATGAAGAAACTTCATAAGTAAAGGTAATATGACCTCTGCCATTTTGGATAAGGTATGTGGGGTAGCGGGATCTAATGGAGATCTAGATTTGGTTAACTTTATAAGATTATGGATTGTCTTATTGTCAAGTGTAGGGAATTTTGCGAGAATATGAGGGGGTGGCAGATGCCTGCCCTTACTTACCGCCCCTAGCGCAGGTTCGAGATTGATCTGGTATTGATCATAAACATCGGTCACTTTTTTGTGAAATGAGGATGCTAT
Source organism: Lissotriton helveticus (assembly GCF_964261635.1). Taxonomy (NCBI): domain Eukaryota; kingdom Metazoa; phylum Chordata; class Amphibia; order Caudata; family Salamandridae; genus Lissotriton; species Lissotriton helveticus. The sequence continues at coordinate 724,422,363 of NC_136067.1, forward strand.
ATCGTTGCATCTTTCTTTTGTGGCTTAGGGAACCATCAAGTGGAGTGGGTAGGGTTTTAACCGCTCTAAATAGTTTTTTAGGGGAGTTTAAAGCTTGAGTGATGTTTTCTTTATATAATTTGGCCCTCGCTTTCTTTATTTTGTTGTGATAGGATGTGATTGAAGCTTTATGTCTCAATTGAAGTGCCGGGTCAAATTCCTTTCTCCAATTTCTTTCTAATTTCTTGTAAAGTTTATTTTTATTGCAAAGTGGGCGTCATTGTACCAAGGGGCTTGTTTTGTATGTGTTTTAGGTCTGGAGTTAATTTTGGGAATACTGGGTGATCCAATTTTCCCATTGCTGATAATCCTCTTCCAGATTTCATACAAATTTAGGAGTTGTATCCTTCAGGACAGTTTCCCAACTTCTTATGGCCGTCATCTGGGTCCTTCCCTTGATCTGTTGGGCAAGTTTGGGTATTTTAAGGAGAATAAGACAATGATCAGACCAGGGGACCAGGATTATTTTAGAAAGAGTAACCAGAGGGTCATTGGAAAACATGAGGTCCAATATATGCCCTTTCTGGTGTGTGGCGGTTGATATGAGTTGGGTTAGTTGGAATACCTCGAGATCTGCTTTTATCGTTTTGATGGAGGGGTCGTCTTGTATGACAAAGTGCAGGTTAAAGTTGCCCAAAATAGTCATGTAGGTTTTTTACAGAACTAGGCTGGCCAGTATGTCTGGGATTACCTCCAAGATTTTGGAGCTAGTACCCAGAGGTCTGTAGATAAGGACACCTGAGTAAGATTGGGTGGGGAGAGTGTGATCTGGAACTGAAGGCTTTCACATTCTAAAAGGGAGAGCAAACAAGTAACACATCCAAAATCAGATTTAAGAATGATGGCAATTCCATTCCCAACTTTTCTGACCCGATCTAAAAAGTGGATCTAGCAGCCCACCGGGAGAGCAAGATGGATATCAGGATATGAGCTGTAGTTAAGTCACGGTTCTTTGAAAGATAAAACGTCCAGCGGATCCTCTTCCAGCAGGGTTCTAAAGTCAATGGCATGCCTGGGCAGTGAGCGTGCATTGATCATCATTCCCAGATTCCACATTGCTACTTGTAGCTCCTGAGTAGTGAGATGAGAGTCCTTATTCCAAGACAGTTCGAAGCTGCATTGACTGCAGACTTGTGTGCTATCAGTCTGTAGTTCATTATTTGACCCCAACTATGTCGGACATAGAGGTAATGGTGGGGGTCTCAATTCTAGTAGATGGTTTGTGGTGTACTTGAACTGACCTGTGCTGGAAGGAGCAGGGGTCCTGGCCCCTGGACCCGGCCGTGCGCGGACGGGCGTAGACGGGCTTGCCTTTGGTGTACCTTTAAATGGGAAACTGGAGTTGGCAACTAGAATGTCAACCTCCCGCCTTCCTTTCAATTGATGCATTCAAACATATAAAGCATAAAACGATTTAGGATTTAGGAAAAGTTTAAAACAAGCATTTAAAACATGTTATTGCAGATGGGGCAGAGAACAGAACAGTACTCTCACCTCGGTTGTTGGGGAAGGTGGCAGTTTCGATTGAGCATTTCATGGTGTGGCGAATCTTAGGCGATGGAGGGGGCTGCTCTATGGAAGATGTGATGCGGGCAAGGGTCCAATGGGGCTCCGGAGTGGATGCTCTCCATGGTCTTGAGTGTGTCATCTGTGGTGAGTGGAGTCCAGTTGAGTAGGATTGGTTGGGGTGCGGCATGGTTGCGTGTGGTGGTGATGGGCGTTTTGGCAGGGTCTTCGGTATCAAAGCTGTTGTAGATCAGCCTAATCTTGAGGTGGTCGAAGGTGCTGAGTTTGTTACAGAGGTCTTGGGAGAGTGGGATGTCTGTGGTCTCACTGTTGCGCCTAGCAAACTCCTTGACCATGGCGACAAATTCTTTGCTGTTGTGAGCGTTGCCATTGATTCAGTCTTGGAGGGCAGTTTTCTTTGTGGTTTTGAGAAGGAGATGGTGTGCATTGACGGCGGTTTTGAAGGTTGCGTGGGATTTTGGGGTTTTGTTGTTTCGCCATCTCTTCTCGAGATGTCTGCATGTGCTTCCAAAAATGTGGAGGGCTGGAGTGAACCAGAAAGCTTACTTGGAGTGCTGCTTGCTGGGTGCCTTCTTGAGGGGTGCTAATGTGTTGGAGCAGTTGGAGATCCATTGGTGAAGGTTGTGTGCTGAGGTTTTGGCATCTGCTGATGTTGGCGGTGTGGTAGTGCTGAGGAAGGCAGTGAGTTGTTCTTCAGTGGCCTTGTTCCAACTATGACAGGGGGGCAGTGAGGGCGGTGGAGTACGGTCAGAGTGGTGAAGGTGAAGTGCACACAGTGGTGCTCGGTCCAGAGGTATTGTGGCTGTAGGTGATGTTTCTGATGGCTTGAAAGATGGTGTTGAGCATGGGTCTAACTGTGTGGGGCAGAGTGGTGATTAGCTGCTTGAGTCCGATGTTGGTGAGATTTTCCAGAAGGGATGCAGGGTTCTGGTCACTGGGCTTGTCCTGGTGGAAGTTGAAGTCGCAGAGTAAGATGTAATCAGTGGATGCGAAATCCTGGGGTTCGATGAGGTCTAGAATTGTGTCAGTGAAGGGGAGGTGGGGACCGAGAGTACTGTAGACAAGGGTGCCACGGAGGGTGGTGTTAGGATTGGTCTGGATCTGGAAATAGAGGTGTTCCATGGTTGTTGTTGGGTTGCGTCAGTGAGTGGGCACGTGAAGGGTTTTCTTGTGGACAATAGCAATGCCTCCTCTTGGTTGATCTGCGCGATCCTTGCAGGTGATTTTGTAGCCATCAGTGACCGTGGTGGCGATGTTCAGGCCAGGGGAGGGGTTGATTCAAGTTTCAATGAGGAAGGGGATGTCGGGTGAGGCAGCATCAAGGAGGTCCCAGATTTCTGTAGCGTGTTTCTGGAGGGAGCACGTGTTGAGGAGGATGCTGCTTAGCTGGTCAGGTGCCCTGTTGGCTGGCTGTACCGTGAGAGGAGCTGGCACGTCGGGGTGGGCAAGGGTGTTTTTGCAGTTTTGACAAGAGAAGGGCCCTTGGGGGATGTATGACGTTACAACGCATACTTTTACCACGCCTACCATTACCACGCATTTTTTACAACGCAGGATCCATGACAACGCATACCATTACCACGCATGTATTTACAACGCATATACCTTTACAACGCATACAATTACAACGTAAGTATTGGTAAGTATATAATATTTTTTAATATTTAATTTAATTAAAATTAATATAATGTAATTTAATTTAATTTAATTTAATTTAATTTAATTAATTTAATTTAATTTAATTTAATGTAATTTAATTTAATTTAATTTAATTTAATTAATTTAATTTAATTTAATCAATTTAATTTAATGTAATTTAAATTTAATTATATTTAATTTTTACACTGTACCCTTTTACCCAAAAACCCCAAACTGACCCTGAACCCAAAAAATACCCTTTTACCCAAAAACCCAAAACTGACCCTGAACCCTAAAAATACCCCTTTACCCAAAAACCCAAAACTGACCCTGAACCCAAAAAATACCCCTTTTACCCAAAAACCCAAAACTGACCCTGAACCCTAAAAATACCCTTTTACCCAAAAACCCAAAACTGACCCTGAACCCTAACAATACCCCTTTACCCAAAAACCCAAAACTGACCCTGAACCCTGAAAATACCCCTTTACCCAAAAACCCAAAACTGACCCTGAACCCTAAAAATACCCCTTTACCCAAAAACCCAAAACTGACCCTGAACCCTAAAAATACCCCTTTACCCATAAACTAAAAACTGACCTTGAACCCTAAAAATACCCCTTTACCCAAAAACTGAAAACTGACCCTGAACCCTAAAAATACCCCTTTACCCAAAAACTGAAAACTGACCCTGAACCCTAAAAATACCCCTTTACCCAAAAACTGAAAACTGACCCTAAACCCTAAAAATACCCCTTTACCCAAAAACTGAAAACTGACCCTGAACCCTAAAAATACCCCTTTACCCAAAAACTGAAAACTGACCCTAAACCCTAAAAATACCCCTTTACCCAAAAACTGAAAACTGACCCTGAACCCTAAAAATACCCCTTTACCCAAAAACCCAAAACTGACCCTGAACCCAAAAAATACCCCTTTACAAAAAAACCCAAATAATATTTTTAATAAAATAATATACTTACCAATACTTACGTTGTAATGGTATGCGTTGTAAAAGTACCTGCGTTGTAAATACATGCGTGGTAATGGTATGCGTTGTAATGGATCCTGCGTTGTAAAAAATGCGTGGTAATGGTAGGTCGTGGTAAAAGTTGCGTTGTAAAGGTTGTATACCGCCCTTGGGTGTCTTTCAGCGACGTGAGATGACAGGTGGCATAGCATTCTGTATTAAGGGCGAGGAGGATGCTGGCTTTGTATCTGTGGAAGGTTTGAGAACCAAGGTCTGTGATGCTGGGTTTTTATATTGGAGGAGAGCGTAACTCTCTTAATTTTCTGTAGTGTAATTATGGAAAATTTCACCAACATTATCCAAGATTACACAAAATTATGTGAGGAGTATAACAAAGCATTTTGTAATATTTGGTTAGTACAAAATGCACACTTGTGTCCAAAATGAACTCGAGGATGCATTTTGCATGACAAAAATAGCACTAAATGCAACAAAACATAACTAGTAGCAGCCTGCAGCCACTCATGCTTACTAGGTTTGTTGTTCCTATTCTTCTGGGTAGGAGTTTTGTGTCACATTACTCATAGTCATGCAAACTGGTGTAAACATCAATAGAGTAAGACAAAATTACAGCCATTACTCCAATTACTCGTGGAGTAGTGTGGCTCACTGGTTAGAGGTGGCAGGCCTGAGAGCAGAAGTCAGCCTGGGACCAGGGTTCAATTCCTGACGCGGCAGGGTCGTGGACCTTGGTCAGCGGACTCGATAATTCTCGCTTCGGTGCTTACTCTAATCAGGGGTTCCACTCGGCAACTCTGGGCATTAGCTTGCCTAATCTCCACAACGGCCCCACCCATTCCGGGGATGCCTGGCTCCACCTTGGGGACTCCCAGCAAGGGACCATCCCACAGGGAAAGCCAGGACGGGTTCCCCAGAGTTATACAGCGCCGGGACGCCCCGTTGCTGGGGCAGCTGTGCGCTTTACAAGTATACTACATTTACATTTACATTTACATAAAAATGTCATCCAGGATTAGTTTTTATTTTGTTTTTTTACTTTTAAATTATTTCAGTCCTCCTTAATATTTTCTACACTTTTCGTTAAATACATCCTATCTGCTCTGTGCCATAAGTATCACGGGTTCAGCCCAGGTATATTTGTTGATTTTGTGTGTTTGATTGTGTGTTTGACCAGACAACATTTTGGTTTAGTACTTAGGAATGACCAACCTCCTCTCTAACTACACAAGAAGCGTAATCCAAAATTTAGCACTACTTTCTCAGGGCAAAAAAATGGCCAAGAGCAATCATTTTCCACTAGGAACAAAACGCTAAATGCAACAGGACATATTCGGTTTGTTTTTCCTGTGCTCCTGAGGTAGGCTTTTTGCCCCAAACTACTATTATTTACTTGAGAAGGCGTTATCACGTAATCCATTATCACATCAGGAGAGTAACGCAAAATTATCATAACTACTTCGATTACCGCAGCTCAATAAAAAATTACTCCCAGGCCTAAACATTACTATGGGTGCACTGGATCAGTCAAAACTTAGGCTGTGTATTGCAAAGAGTCAGAGGATGGATTTTACAGCATCATATTTTGAGTTTGATCAAGGTTTTAGGGAAGCAATGTAAATCATGTGGACCTTTGTATATTAAGTATCATGATCTATATATATTGTTTTATATGGCAGAGCTTGCCATTTTCCAATTTGTTTAAAACTTTGCCACATTGACAAAATAAAAAAAGCACAACAGGTGAAACTCCTGGGGAGAAAATGGCAAACATATTGTTAGGAAGACTTCAAGACGTTTTTGCAGAAAACAAATGTGCACAGATTTTGTGCAGGAAATTTCACAAGCACATGAAGCTTCCACAATTTTATGAAGTTGCATTATGTGTTACTGCTGCAAAACTGGGTTTAAAATTGCAAATACCCCTAGTTTCCACATGGCATGCACATCAGCATGAGAATTGAAACTGCATGTGGTTAATGAAATGATGATGTGTTCAAGGGAATGTGGGCAATGCTTGAAGGTGATAGATACAGTAGAAGAAGAGTTGCTGTAGAGAGTGTCTCATATTAGCATTGACTGGAGTGCTTCTGTAGGAGCTGTAAGAAATTGGAACATTAGTTGAGGGGGTGAGAACGGACCTCAAATAATAATCACAATCATTGTCAGGTTGATCCAGAAAAGTCACTAAAATAAAAATATGCTTAACCCTCTGGCAGCTTGGCTAAAAGCATTCAAGCTTAACCTAGAGGCAATGTGTAAAGCATTTATGCAGTTTTCAAACAGTAATAAAGAGAAAAGACAACACACAAATGATCCCATACACATTTTGAAAAATAGAGTACATTTTAATAAATAGAATGACACCAAAATGCCAAAACATCATTAAATAGAACAGGAGATATGGATTTTACAAGTTTAATTTAAAAAATAGCACCAAAAAGCATAATGTGTCAACCGCAGTTATCTTGTCACACTAGGCAGGATCAAAGTAAAAAGTTAGAGCCGACCGCAATGAATCACTGGTCGGATACAAGGACCAGGTTCATCTCGGTTGAAATCTTACCTTCTGACTTAGAAACTTTTATGGAGAAAAATGGTAATTGACAAGTCGCTAGTATGGCAAGCTGCAAGCTGTTCCAAAGTGGGGCCAACAATTATATGTCACTGAAGAGCAGAGTCCCGATGCAGTTGCCACTGAAGGCGGGAAAACTCGGAGAAGGGAAAAGTCTGAAGTTGGCACCTTAACAGGTTGTTGCTTTGCACCAGTCCTGATGAAGCCCCCTACATTCAGACTTGGAAATGTTTTGGGACAACAGACGTCCTTCAGTGGGAAAAAACGGCAAGCAGAGGCCAACTGGGCAGAAATTTGCCAAAGGTTTTTAAGTTCCGGCTTTTTCAGTGTGTTCAGGAGGTGTGCAATCTAACACCAGCCAACGGTCCAGGTTCTGGGGTGACACTTCTTTAGGGTTAGGACCCATTCCAATAATAGGTCATTGACTAATCAGTTCACAGTACCATGGGAATAAGGAGGGGTATGGCAGTCTATCATTCAGGGTGCTGTGTATTCTTGGGGTTCAGGGTGATATACATAAACCTCCATCACTCCACCACATAGGTTGCAGTTCCTAGGGTACAGTTGGCGCACAAGAACACTCGTTACTCAAGGGCAGTTTTCAGGGGATAGAAAATGTACAAGGACACCCATCACTTAGGACACACATTATCAGAGGAGTAGGGAGATCCAAAAGTAATAATCTCTTTGGATTGCCCTAACCACAATGCTAAGAATGTAGGGAGGAGAATACAATCACTCAAGGTGCACTTGGTCGCCACTAGCTTAAAATCACACAAGGCAAACCTCTCAGTAGGCATTGTTGAATATTGGCATTGTTAATCGTAGATTGCTGAACAACAATGGGTCATTTAAAGACACTTACAATAATGTTATCTCACATTACATTGGATAAACCCTAATCCAGTGGTGGTTGGTGACCCACAAAAATGGTATGTCGACATATGTAAAATTAAACATTCAAATAAACATTTACATTTCAAAATGAAAAAGAACTTTTCTTACCATGCAGCACATCCTCGGTGTTCTCCAACAGGCTCCAGACTCCTCCAACATGAGTTCTCACAGCTCCTTATCCAATCCAGACACTGCTTTCATGCTGAAAGAGAGAAGTGTCTGAATTGGCTGGAGGAGGCTGCTTCAGCACGCTGAAGAGCACTAAAGGCATGTGAGTGCACTCCAACCCAACAAGAGTTTGAATTGCGCATGTCTGTATGACCGTTATAATGTGGCCGACCAAAACCGCCATGTGCAATTCATAGTGAAAGGGCCACTTATCGTTTCTGTCAATCAGCAGCAATCACGCACTGGCCCCGCCCTGCCATCTCCGTTTGACAGAAAGTCGGAAAAATAAAATAGTAATAAAATCCTTTCATTACCATATTATTTTTTCAGATCTCTGTAGTGTGTGGGGGCGGGCCTGGCACTTCTCCGCTCCCATGGAGTAACCGCCGCTTCCCTAAACCGATTTTTGAACAAAAGAAAATAATGTTTTTCTATTAAAGCTTTACTGAGAGGAGTTCTAGCCTTTGGATGAAATGTAAAGGGATTTCTATAAAAAGACAAAAAATAAAAGTAGGTGTATTCATCCTTAAAAATGTAATAAAAATGGGTAAACAAAATGTGTTCAAAGCGCCAATGCAAATGTGTCATCACTCGATTCAGCATCTTCCCAGCTTTGTATTTTGTAGTACATGTGATAATGGTGTTATAGCCTAACATACTAATAGTCTTCATGTAAAATTAAGAGGACATATCAATTTCCACCCATTCCATACTAGGATATTTTTTAAGCCTAAAGATACATTTGACAAAAAAGGGATGAACTAATAGAAGGGTTTCAACACCTTGAAATCATAGACTCTAGAAGCAGATGCCCTCCAGTGTTTCTTTAGAGAATTATATAAAACAGTCTCACAATGATAAAGATAGGGTCCAAATAGTTTGTTTAGGGATGTCATTGTTTTTTCCACTCACACTTTTTTGTCAAGTTCCAAATGAGACAATTTTTGTCATTGAAAAGTTTTTTGTATATTTTCTTTGAATTATATCAACAGGTTAAGTCAAAATCACCTCAAATTTGTTGCAAAATGGATGCATGCAATGTTGCATCAACATTATATAACAAAAATGACATCTGTTATGTAATCTGCAATGGATTGTGCGTCTAAACATATTTGTCAAATATATATTGTTTCACAGCATCATTTCCTGGTATTCACGTTAAGAACCCAGAGTAATTAACACAATCTAGGTCACATTTTTTGTGCAACTAGTTCAAGTTCAGGGATTTGTATAGCGCACTACTCACCCAGAGGGTCTCAAGGCGCTTGGGGGGGGGGGTGCTTTACTGCTCGAATATCCAGGTTTTTAGTTGCTTTCTAAAGGAGAGGTGGTTCTGTGTAAGGCGGAGGTGGGTGGGGAGAGAATTCCAGGTTTTGGCCGCTAAGTAGGAGAAGGATCTTCCTCCCATGGTGGATTTATGGATGCGCGGAATAGCGGCGAGGGCTTGATTGGACGATCGTAGTTGGCGGGAGGGGGTGTAGAAGGACAGTCGCGTGTTGAGGCATTCGGGTCCTAGGTCGTAGAGGGCTTTGTGTGCGTGGGTGAGGAGGCGGAATGTTATTCTCTTGTTGACGGGGAGCCAGTGGAGGTTTTTCAGGTGACCGGAAATGTGGGCTTGTCGGGGGATGTCTGGGATGAGTCTGGCTGAGGCGTTTTGGATGCGTTGGAGTTTTTTCTGTAGTTTGGCTGTGGTTCCAGCGTAGAGGGTGTTTCCGTAATCCAGTCGGCTGGTGACCAGTGCGTGGGTGACCGTCTTTCTTGTTTCGGTGGGGATCCAACGGAAGATTTTTTGAGCATTCGAAGTATGTTGAAGCATGATGATGAGACAGCGTTGGCTTGTCTGGTCATCGAGAGGGAGGAGTCCAGGATGAAGCCCAGGTTATGTGCGTGATCCGTAGGTATGGGTGCGGTTCCCAGGGACGGTGGCCACAATGAGTCGTCCCAGGCAGAGGGGGATGGTCCTAGGATGAGGACTTCCGTTTTGTCCGAGTTTAGTTTCAAACGGCTGTTCTTCATCCAATTGGCTACTTCTTTCATTCCTTCGTGTAAGTTGGTTTTGGCGGTGTTTGGGTCTTTGGTGAGGGAGAGGATCAGCTGGGTGTCGTCTGCGTATGAGATGATGTTGAGGTTGTGTTGGCGTGCGATGGATGCGAGTGGGCTCATGTATACGTTGAAGAGGGTGGGACTGAGTGATGATCCTTGTGGTACGCCGCAGATGACTTCAGTGGCCTCTGATCTGAAAGGGGGAAGTCGGACTCTTTGGGTTCTTCCTGTGAGGAACGAGATGATCCAGTCCAATGCTTTCCCTTGTATTCCGATGTTGCTGAGGCGTTGTATGAGTGTGCTATGACAGACTGTGTCGAAGGCAGCGGAGAGGTCTAGTAAGATGAGGGCGGCTGTTTCTCCGTTGTCCAGTAGAGTTCGAATGTCGTCTGTAGCTGCGATGAGGGCGGTTTCGGTGCTGTGTTTGGCTCTGGAGCCGGATTGTGAGGGGTCGGGGGATTTGTTAGATTCAAGGAAGGTGGCGAGCTGACTGTTGACGGCTTTCTCAATGACTTTGGCAGGGAATGGGAGGAGCGAGATGGGGCGGTAGTTCTTGAGTTCAGTGGGGTCTGCTGTGGGTTTCTTCAGAAGGGCGCTGAGTTCGGCATGTTTCCAGCTTTCTGGGAAGGTAGCGGAGTTGAAGGATCAGTTGATGACATCGCGGAGATGGGGTGCGATGATGGAGTCTGCTTTGTTGAAAATGTGGTGGGGACATGGGTCGATTGGTGAACCTGAGTGGATGGAGTTCATCAGGCGGATGGTGTCTTCGGTGGTGATTGGGTTCCAGGCGCAACGGTTGTTGGAGTGCGGTTTTGGTTCGGGGGTGGGTGGAGTGGACTGGTCTTCGGGCTCGTTTTCAAAGCTGTTATGTATGTCGGCGATTTTGTTGTGGAAGAATGAGGATAGAGAGTCGCAGAGGTCTTGGGAGGGGGTGATGTCGTTGGTGCCGGCGGTGGGGTTGGTAAATTATTTGACGATGTTGAATAGTTACTTGCTGTTGTGGGCGTTGTTGTCGAGTCGATCCTTGAATGCTGATTTCTTGGTGGATCGGATCAATTGGTGGTGTTTGCGGGTGGCGTTCTTGAAGGTGGCCAGGTTGTCAGTGGCTGGGTTTTTTCTCCAGGCTTTCTCGAGAGTACGACATAGCTTCTTGGATTTCTTAAGGTCATCGTTGAACCAGGGGGCCTTTTTGCTACCTTGTTTGATTTGATGTTTTTTCAAGGGTGCTAATTCGTCAGCGCTGTGGGTGATCCATTGTGTGAGTTTGGTGGCGGCTTGGTTTGGGTCTGACTAAGCATGGGCGTAAAATCCGCTCCGCTCGCGGATTTTTCGGATTTTCGGCAAATTCGCAATCCGCGAACGCTCGCGAATTTGTCGAAAATCCGTGAATCCGCTCGCGGCGGATTTTTTGCTTGGTTGCGGCGCGCGGCGTGGTGCACGGCGTTCACTTTCCGTCATTTTAGCGTTTGCCGAGTTGTTTTTCTTTGCGAGTGACGCGCCATTTTAGATCTTGCTGCGTGTTCCCGCGGGAGTTTGTCGCCCGCGAATACGTACTCGCGGCTTGCCACCTTGCACAGCACACCTCGCGAGAGTTCGCAATTGCGAACACGTAGTTGCGGCGGAAAGGAACAATCTCGCACTTGCGAAATAGAGATTTTGCAATTTCGCACAAGAAAATCACCAGCAAACAGGATAAACCTTCAGAAAATTATGATTTTTATCAGAATCACTCCTCAGGTTGACATTTGCATGGCCTTTTTTTTTGCAAGGAGTCCATTTTGGGGGGGGGAGTAAGGAAGTGCCCCACAGTCTCCGACTTCCTGTTCCTGTCCAGCAGGCTCCTCCCAGTGCTTTGTCCATCTCCTGGTCACTTTCATTTGGATCTGGAGCTGGAAGGATTACTTTTTGTGGGTGCTGCTGGATATTTGGATTTGAGGCCTTTTTGACTGTCTTTGGATCACTTTTGGATTAGAAATCAACTTTCACAAGTAAGTTTGTTTGGGGCATTACAGTTGCTGCAAGTACAATTTTTGAACTTTTTCAGAAAATTAAATAAATTATATTGTGGGTAGCCACAGTATCCAGTAGGACCAGGGTTGGTTATGGGTGCATGATACAACTGTTTTGTTGAATTTAAACACCATTGAGGCCATGGATGGGCTGGGATTGTGCAGATTGTATTGTTTTTTGTCGTTTTTTTGGGCCTGCTGGTGTGGCCCTTTGCCCAGGGGTGGTGAGTGTTGCATGGGCCTAGTCTTTCTGTGGGGTGTCTTCTTGAATTTAAACATAATTGAGGCCATGGATGGGCTGGGATTGTGCTTATTTTATTGTTTTTTGTCGTTTTTGGGGGGCTGCTGGTGTGGCCTTTTGCTTGCCCAGGGGTGGTGGTGGTGCATGGACTGAGTGTGCCTGTGGTGTGGTCTCACTCTCTTTGATGTAAACATCATGGATGGCATTGGATTGTGGTGATTTCTGGCTGTTTTTCTGTTTTTTGGGGGTGTACTATTGATGTGGACTGGCCATGTGGGTGGTGGTGGTGGCCATCTTGAGTGCTGGCTGGTACAGGCAACATGTGCTTGGGGTGTAAGGGGGCCATTTTGAGGAGAGGCAGTGTCTGAGGCCTGCACTTATATTGCCTACTTTTCATCCCTTATGCCCAGGGGTAGTGAGTGTTGCATGGGCCTAGTGTTTCTGAGGGGTGTCTTCTTGAATTTAAACACCATTGAGGCCATGGATGGGCTGGGATTGTGCAGATTTTATTGTTTTTTGTCGTTTTTTTTGGGCCTGCTGGTGTGGCCCTTTGCCCAGGGGTGGTGAGTGTTGCATGGGCCTAGTCTTTCTGTGGGGTGTCTTCTTGAATTTAAACATAATTGAGGCCATGGATGGGCTGGGATTGTGCTTATTTTATTGTTTTTTGTCGTTTTTGGGGGGCTGCTGGTGTGGCCTTTTGCTTGCCCAGGGGTGGTGGTGGTGCATGGACTGAGTGTGCCTGTGGTGTGGTTTCACTCTCTTTGATGTAAACATCATGGATGGCATTGGATTGTGGTGATTTCTGGCTGTTTTTCTGTTTTTTGGGGTTGTACTGTTGATGTGGACTGGCCATGTGGGTGGTGGTGGTGGCCATCTTGAGTGCTGGCTGGTACAGGCAACATGTGCTTGGGGTGTAAGGGGGCCATTTTGAGGAGAGGCAGTGTCTGAGGCCTGCACTTATTTTGCCTACTTTTCATCCCTTATGCCCAGGGGTAGTGAGTGTTGCATGGGCCTAGTGTTTCTGAGGGGTGTCTTCTTGAATTTAAACACCATTGAGGCCATGGATGGGCTGGGATTGTGCAGATTTTATTGTTTTTTGTCGTTTTTTTGGGCCTGCTGGTGTGGCCCTTTGCCCAGGGGTGGTGAGTGTTGCATGGCCCTAGTCTTTCTGTGGGGTGTCTTCTTGAATTTAAACATAATTGAGGCCATGGATGGGCTGGGATTGTGCTTATTTTATTGTTTTTTGTCGTTTTTGGGGGGCTGCTGGTGTGGCCTTTTGCTTGCCCAGGGGTGGTGGTGGTGCATGGACTGAGTGTGCCTGTGGTGTGGTCTCACTCTCTTTGATGTAAACATCATGGATGGCATTGGATTGTGGTGATTTCTGGCTGTTTTTCTGTTTTTTGGGGGTGTACTGTTGATGTGGACTGGCCATGTGGGTGGTGGTGGTGGCCATCTTGAGTGCTGGCTGGTACAGGCAACATGTGCTTGGGGTGTAAGGGGGCCATTTTGAGGAGAGGCAGTGTCTGAGGCCTGCACTTATTTTGCCTACTTTTCATCCCTTATGCCCAGGGGTAGTGAGTGTTGCATGGGCCTAGTGTTTCTGAGGGGTGTCTTCTTGAATTTAAACTCTATTGAGGCCATGGATGGGCTGGGATTGTGCAGATTTTATTGTTTTTTGTCGTTTTATTGGGCCTGCTGGTGAGGCCCTTTGCCCAGGGGTGGTGAGTGTTGCATGGGCCTAGTCTTTCTGTGGGGTGTCTTCTTGAATTTAAACATAATTGAGGCCATGGATGGGCTGGGATTGTGCTTATTTTATTGTTTTTTGTCGTTTTTGGGGGGCTGCTGGTGTGGCCTTTTGCTTGCCCAGGGGTGGTGGTGGTGCATGGACTGAGTGTGCCTGTGGTGTGGTCTCACTCTCTATGATGTAAACATCATGGATGGCATTGGATTGTGGTGATTTCTGGCTGTTTTTCTGTTTTTTGGGGGTGTACTGTTGATGTGGACTGGCCATGTGGGTGGTGGTGGTGGCCATCTTGAGTGCTGGCTGGTACAGGCAACATGTGCTTGGGGTGTAAGGGGGCCATTTTGAGGAGAGGCAGTGTCTGAGGCCTGCACTTATTTTGCCTACTTTTCATCCATTATGCCCAGGGGTAGTGAGTGTTGCATACTTGCATGTCCGTAGTCTTTCTGTGGGGTGTCTTCAATGTAAACATCAAGGATGGCATGGGATTGTGCTCATTTTTCTGTGTTTTGTCGATTTTTTGGGGTGTATAACTGAACTAATGTTCCTCTGTCTTCCATTGCTTTTAGGTGCACAAGAAGACTCAAGAGAACCACCAGTGCCAGGAAGAAGTCCTGCAGCGGTGTGTGCAGCATAACGTCACGCGACGTCACGTCTGGACACAGAACCCTCTGCAACTCGTGCAACTGCTGCCTGCTGACCTGCTCTGAAGAGGATGGCCCCAAAAAAAGTAACCCGTAGCTCCTCTAGCAAGAAAGGTGCCAGTAAGGAGCAGAAGAAGCAAGTTACCAAGGAGACTGGTGTGCCGCCCGCCCCTTTTTTTGGGAGTAAAAAAAAAAGTATGCCTGCAGCAGCAGCAGCGGGATCTGCTGGGGACCAAGCTGGCAGCAGCACCCCCGCTCCATTGGGCTCAGTGCCACCACCACCACCACGCCAACTTAAGTCCAAGCCCTTGAGTGCTGCAGAGGCAGCCAGTATAGTTCTTCAATCACCATCGACCAGTGATGTTGGCTCATCGCAAGAAAGCAGCAGCAATGTCCCTCAATCAACACAGGTTGTTGTAGCTCATCTGACGAGTGTTGAACAACCACAGCCGCAACAACAATCACATGTGCAAGTACAAGCCCAAGTACATGTGGAAGGAGAGGCAGCGCAAGGAGATGCGCAAGCAGAGGTGCATGGAGGGTCACAAGTGCCCACAATAGTTGTTCCTCCCGAAGTAGGGGCACATCAGGAAATCGACAATCAAGGCGAGGTATCATTTGAGGAAGCCACTCCTCCTGATGATCCTTCATTGTCTTCCACACCCCTAGCAAGGAAGAGATCAAGGGTGGTGTCTACATCCTCTTCAAGCACACCTCCTTCTGATGATACGGATCAAACTTGGGAACCAGCACCACAGCCGTCTGAGAGTGAGGCACACCATGATCCAACAAAGGTAGTTAAGCGTAAAAGGAAGCTCGTCCAAAGTCTCAGAGTTATGGAGTGTGATGAGGCTCAACAAGAAGTGGCGGATACTGCTGCTGATGAAGACTCTGCCAACGACGACCCAGTCATCATAAAGGTCACTGCAGCCCCAGCGGGCATGCAGCAAACAGACATTTTGACCCTAGCCCGAAGAGCTGCTGCGCGTGATGATGATGATGATGATGTTGTCGATGAGGAGGCAGTGGAAACACCACAATCATTGGAGTTAAGTAGTACACCAACTCGTCCCGCTTCCATATTTCTTTCTGGCAAGAAGAGACCTCCGTCAACCTCGACCTTAATTAGTGGCGGTGAAAGTGCAAAACGTACAAAAGTTGGGCAATCCAGATCCTCCACTTCATCTGGCATTAGCTTCATGACCACCACCACCAGTATCGCCGCCTCCTCCAGGTCCCACAGACACTTCAAGTCCCCAGTTTGGGACTTCTTTACTGTTTGTCCCAAAAATCCAAAGTTTGCCATTTGTACCCTTTGTAAGCTTGCAGTTAGTCGTGGTAAGTCAGGTACCAACTATGGTACCGGCGGCCAGAGTGGTCATCTTGAGAGAAAGCACGCTGTCAAATGGTTTGCGCACCTAGATGCGATCAAGAAAGGCCAAAATCAAGGAAACGTTGATGTTTCATCTGATGATGACGAGCAGGAAGAAGACGTGTCAAACACGTCCCTTACACCCAGTACCCTTGTCAGCAGCACACCCAATGTGAGGCACACTAAGAGTGTTGGAGCGAGTGAGACACCAACGCACAAAAGTTCACCAGCGAGCAAAATTGGGTCAACGAAGTCATTATCAGCCCGTAAATGCTTGGTCCAGGGCAACATTAGAACAATGCTTACTTCAGATGTGCCATATGAACGCAACCACCCACTGACGCGTCTGTATAACACTAAGCTGGCTAAAATGCTAGCTGTGGACCTTCTACCTTTTTCTTTTGTAGAAGCGGTAGGTTTTCTTGAATTAGTGGCAACGCTCTGCCCTAAATGGAAAGTTCCGAGCCGGTTCTATTTTGCCAGAGTTGCGGTTCCAGCACTACATGAAGATGTGCTGCAGGCGATTGGGGCAGCTTTGCAGAAGAGTGCTGTTCACACAATACATCTGACAACAGACATGTGGACCAGTGGCCCAGGCCATGATTACATGTGCATCACTGCACACTGGGTCTCTTTTTCAGGTGTTAAAGCAAAGCTAAACGCAGGTGTTGACCCGGACAAAGTTTTCAAAGCTGCTCGGAAACATGCAACACTAGCCATGTTTGGCTTGGAGAAAAGTCACACAGCAGAAAACCTTTTGCAAGAGTTTAACAAAAAGGTCTTGACAATGCTATCCCCCCTAAAACGCAAGATTGGTTATGTTTCCACGGATAATGGCTCCAATGTAGTTAAGGCCATGTCGGAGGGTGGCTATTTCAGAGTGCCATGTTTGGCGCACTGTATCAACCTGGTAGTTCAAAAATTCTTGAGTGATAGAGACAGTGCAGCGTTCGCGGTAATGGCCACCTGCCGCAAAATGTGCAACCATTTCAGCCATTCTTTTAAGGCCCGGAAGCATCTGCGGAGACTGCTACTTCAACGTAGAATGCCAGTGAAAGCACTCATCCAGGAGGTGGCAATACG
The DNA here is from genome assembly GCF_964261635.1 of Lissotriton helveticus. NCBI lineage: Eukaryota > Metazoa > Chordata > Amphibia > Caudata > Salamandridae > Lissotriton > Lissotriton helveticus. The sequence continues at coordinate 724,439,328 of NC_136067.1, forward strand.
TTGGAACTCAACCTTCTACATGCTTGAGCGTCTGTATGAGCAGTATACGGTACTCGATCACTATTTCTTCACAGAGGGTACATCTCAGAAGGAGGACCTGCGGATGAGTGCGGCGCAATGGGACATAGTTAAAAGCCTGACAGACATGCTTCGTCCTTTTGAGTTCTTCACGCGTGCAGTCAGCCAGGAGGACTGTAATTTGGGAAAAGCTATCCCATTGTTGTGCATGCTGGAGCACCAACTGATGGCGGTGTCTTCTGAGTTTGAAAAAGAAGATGAAGAAAAAAAAAACCATTTCATTTTGTCAGAGAAATTATTAGAGCGCCTACGTGGTGATGAACGTCTTCAAAAGATCAAGTCAGATCAGCATTACATTTGTGCTACTATTCTGGATCCACGCTACAAAAAGGCGCTGGCAGGCGAAGCATTCTTTCCTTTTGATGATGCAGATGTTCAAAAGTACAAACATTGGTTAGCCTTGTCAGCCAAGAGGTTTGAAAAAGAACGGCAGGTTATTAAAGGAGAAGCCAGTACATCAGCATCAGCATCAGCAGGCCATCCCCAGTCACAAGAATCCACTTCTGCACCTGTGGCTGGGGCACAAGTGACCTCTCAGCCGTTAAAGACACCGGCAACTGGATCATCTGCACCACACACAACAAAAACAGTGGCTGTTGTAGAGGATTGGCTAAGTTTGCTTGGGTATGGTTCTCGAAAAAATGTCACAGCCACAGCAAAAAGTAAGCAAAGTGGAGGAACCGTTGATGACCTTGAGTCGATGGTGCAGGACTATATGAATGACTCAACAGTGGTCTTTCTTAATGAGGAGCCATTGCAGTATTGGCATGGCAAAAAACAATTGTGGCCACAGCTCTACAACCTGGCTATAAACTATTTGTCTTGCCCACTCGCAAGTGTGTCTTCTGAACGTGTTTTCAGTGCTGCTGGTGGCATTGTAACTCCCAAACGGAGCCGCCTCTCGCCCAAAAATGTGGAGCGGCTGACAATGATCAAGATGAATCAGCACCTCATACCACCAGATTACAAAGTACGAGAAAGCACGCCGCATGAAGACGAGGAGGACGGCAACGTAGATGAGGGGATTTTTTCTCTGTTCGGTGGCACTGACCTCATCCAGCCTGAATTCGCAGAGTATGATGACGAAATCTTGTTCTTATTCCCTGACACCGAGCCCTGAAAATGAGACAATCAATCAAGAACTTTCTTTTTCGTCCTTATTCACTTTTATTCCTGTGTGCTTTGTGTCTCTCTTTCTTTGTTTTGCACAGTTAATTAAATTCAAACTTTAATCACCTAATCCCAAAAACAAGACCATCATCAGAACTGTCTTCACTTGTTTGCTTATTGCTTTGAAGGTGCCGCAGTCTACATTCCTCAGGTTCACAAGTTCCGAAGAACATGCTCCTCTATCCTCCTCCTCCAGACTGCGATTTTCCTCCAAGCAGAGTGCTGGATTACGCCCAATGAAGAAAGACTCAGCACTTGTGGGGGTGTTGTACTTCTTTGCGGGTGAGTTGACGGATTTGGGTCCATTGCTGTGAAGCTCTAATAATGGACAAAAGTGTTTTGGACCAAATATGAGGTGGAAATTTCTTGCCGTTTTTGCTGACTTGCTTGCCTTTGAGGTGCTCTTTGGCGGGGTTCCGGGGGTTTGTGGGTAATTTTTGGTGTCTGTCGAAGCACTGCTGCGACAGTCTAATCTTGATTGCATTTGCTTTTCAGGAAATCCGTGGTGGAAAACAGGAGTTATGATGATTGATGATGATGACCTAGCTGAACAGCGCCGCATTTGGACCGAAGGCCGAGAGATATTGTAAGTATGAGATTTAGCTTTTTCGCTGTTTGGGGGTGTTGTCGGGTGGTTTTTTGCGGGTGGGTTGGCGCCGGCGGGTCTTGCCTGGGGCATTCCTGGGAAGGTCTAATACCGGATAGAAGTGTTTTGGACAAAATCCATAAGGAACAGCCTTTTTTTTGCTATTTCTTCTGACATCTTGCTCAATGTAGCGTTTTGGGGGGCTTCCTGCTGTTCGTGGGTGGGTTGCGGCCGGGGTCTCTGTCGAAGCACTGCTGCGACAGTCTAATCTTGATTGCATTTGCTTTTCAGGAAATCCGTGGTGGAAAACAGGAGTTATGATGATTGATGATGATGACCTAGCTGAACAGCGCCGCATTTGGACCGAAGGCCGAGAGATATTGTAAGTATGAGATTTAGCTTTTTCGCTGTTTGGGGGTGTTGTCGGGTGGTTTTTTGCGGGTGGGTTGGCGCCGGCGGGTCTTGCCTGGGGCATTCCTGGGAAGGTCTAATACCGGATAGAAGTGTTTTGGACAAAATCCATAAGGAACAGCCTTTTTTTTGCTATTTCTTCTGACATCTTGCTCAATGTAGCGTTTTGGGGGGCTTCCTGCTGTTCGTGGGTGGGTTGCGGCCGGGGTCTCTGTCGAAGCACTGCTGCGACAGTCTAATCTTGATTGCATTTGCTTTTCAGGAAATCCGTGGTGGAAAACAGGAGTTATGATGATTGATGATGATGACCTAGCTGAACAGCGCCGCATTTGGACCGAAGGCCGAGAGATATTGTAAGTATGAGATTTAGCTTTTTCGCTGTTTGGGGGTGTTGTCGGGTGGTTTTTTGCGGGTGGGTTGGCGGGTCTTGCCTGGGGCATTCCTGGGAAGGTCTAATACCGGATAGAAGTGTTTTGGACAAAATCCATAAGGAACAGCCTTTTTTTCAAGGTCAAATTTTGTTCTAAAACACAGTAGTACACCTACCTTGAGGGGAAAGATCCGCTATAATATTTTGGCCATACTTATTGATCCTTAAAAAGGTGACTCAGACAGAGCACGCAATTTCAAAAATATTGTACTGTCTATTAGGGAAATCAAAGTGTGACTTTTTGCACCACACAGCGTACATACCTTTTATTTATTTATCAGTGGTATTGTAATAGCACTTCCTGTTTTCCGTTCAATAATTACAGGCCGGGTTTCAGTCAACATCCGCCAGGCAGGCAGTGGACAGGGTGTCTTCTGTCAGTGGTCACCACATTGATGGACGAAGCGTCAGCTGGAATGGAGGAGTGCCGCCAATAAGAGGAATTGTTTGCTGCATGCTTATTACTTACCAAATTCAACAGGACAACTCCAACAACATACGCAATACAGATACAGTATCCATTGTTGTCTTTTATTCTATGAGTGTGACTGCATGTGCTTACCTTTAGTTTGTAACCAAAGATTGTCTGTATCTTCAATTATTGTTTGTCCATGCTCTGCTTTTTTTTTCTTCTCTCAACAAAACCTACCCAAAAAGAAACCCCCATTCCCATCCATTTTACAAACCCTAACCCTCTTCCCCCGGGCTGTGTTGTTTTGCTTGATGTCTGACTAAAATGACATCAATAATTCCACACACTTGCTGGGGAGGATAAGGTCATAGCAGCAACAGGCTGGTGAAGGAATACGAGGATATCTTCTAGACTTACTCAGCTTCAGTACTATATCTTCTAGTAGTAGTAGCCAATGTCAAATAAATTCAACGCAAGTACTAGTTATACTTGCAAGCAAATACTTTACCATTTGTTAGGCTACATTATGGCACTGTTCTAGTGTACTGTCACCTGCTATTTTCTCGATCGTACCGTAACCGTTGTAATGCTACAGTAAGGAGGACAAACAAGGTTTCGTTTTCTTTTTTTCCATAGGCATGCAACTGCCACTGTGTCACACCACTAGTACCACCGCAATGAGGAAATGTCACCCGCCCAGGATTGACAACGTTAATCCCCATTTCACCTGGAGCCAGCCCTGGGCCTAGCCCTAATTTCTAACACAAATTACAGGTAAGATAAGCGTTTGGTGGGAGGTAGTATAATGGAGTATTATTTCGGAGTAGACAAGAGATTGACGGTTGTACTACTAAAGTCCTACGACTGTTCAGGAAAACAAAGTTACTGTTACACCCCCGCCCCCCACCCACCAGACTGAAAAGCAGTAAAAAACAGGTATGGTCAGATAAAGTTTAAAAATATATTTATGTAGCCCTAACAAAATAATCTCCCTCACCCACCCTAACCCCAACGATTGTCTCTGAAACGTCCCAAAACGATCCCAACTCCCAAATCCCACCCCCCAAAAGTCTATAAAAAAAGGGCAAGGGACACTCCACTACTGGAGGGTGCTGGTGCTGGTGCATGATGCGGCATGGGCATCATACTCCTTGCGGAGGGTGGCAAGCTCGGAGCGGAGGCCCTTAACCAAGTTCTTATACCTCAGGACCTCCTGCTCCAGGTTGGACATGCGGACTCGTAGGCGGCGTTGGCGGTCCTTGCAGCTCCTGTGGGGGGCAGCTGGTATTTCGGTTGCTTGGCGGTGGCGGTCGTCTTTCTTAGCCCGGCTCGGTCCCGCTGGCTTAGTCACGGAGGAGGATGCAGTGGTCACAGTCGAGGATGTCGTTGTTGCCCCGCTCGACTGCGTTTCCTCCTCCTCCTCCAGGGCCACCAGCCGCCGATATTCGGCGACTGTGGCCTCCAGCCTCCGTTGCCGGGCCAATCTAGCCTGCTCCCTCCTTGTTGTTGATTTGGAAGGAGCAACTATATGAAGAAAGAAAGACATAGTCTGTAACCAATGCTCCTTATTAATAACACAAAGTGATTGAGCCGAAAGTTGGGTCACAGAGTACAAGTAGCAAATTGAAAGCACAGTACATAACTATTGAGGACAGTATCTATGTAACCTCCCACTTCTGCATCCTTGCTCTAACAGTAGTGGTAGTTTAATGAACTAATTCTACGACCACTATGGACTTCCATTACAGTCGACTATGACAGTACACCAGTCTTATTCTTCTTCTTCTCTCTTGTTTAGGGAAATGGGTACGTTATCTTATGCAAGCCGGCAGAATGACATGGACAGCACAGTGAACTTGCACCCGAGAAAAAAAGTTGCACACCATGATGAGTGAGACAGACTTGCGTTACTGTACCGGTCCAGTACATGCAGGTGGTGAAGCTATTACTTTTCTATTACGGGTGGCACTGAGAATACTCTGTTACAAGGGCTACTGCTTAATTAATTTACCTTTCATCCTACAGTGCAAATGAGTACTAGAAAAGTAAAATGAAGAAGCTAACTAATTTGATTATCTATCACTTCACATGGGACGTATTTAATGACAGATGAGATGACTTTAGGTGCTTTGCTTAATATTGAGTGAACAGTGATACACCCACACATGAATGACGTACTACAAGTAAACTAAAGTTATTAAGAGAGGTACGGAGTGTCCACCGTAATAACCAGATATATGCTGTGAATGCAAACGCAATACAAAGTACTGCTACTATTCATGGTAGTATTGGACACATTTACAATTTCTTTTCCTTGCCTTCCCTGCACTGGAACGGACGTGCGGGTGCGGTGGTACATGCTCTTCAAGGTAACACTTACTTCACCTGGCGACCATCTACTCTCTCTAGATACACATGTGCTATCTAAGAGTCAGAGAATACCATGCTCCAGGCATCCATTCAGTCAAAGTATACGCACACATACAGTTTCTGTTTCACCCACCCAGGCTGCTGTCCTTCCACCCATCCTTGCTTCATCATTGACCCAGCCATGCACCATACCATATTCTTTCCTTCCCAGCCACCTCGGGGGCCAAGCAAACACATATCGTTCTTCTTTGCCAGCCATCATACAAGTTCGCGTCCCACTTACTTACACCCTTCTTTCGCTTTTCGTTCATCCCATCCATCACGTTCGTCTAAGAACTTATTGGGATTCTTCTCACCAAAAACTTCACAGCTAAGTCGAAGTACATTTCGAGGAGGCTACTACCTGGTTGATTTGTAATTGTAATACACCCGTGCAGAAAGCACACTATGCAGTCTTCAATCTCAATAAGTAAGGAATATATAGCTTACCTGTTTCCGCCACCACCGTTTGATCCCCCACAGGAACGTCCGCCGGCTCTTGTACCGCCTCCTCCCCAGAGGCCTCCGAGTCCTGGTCCAACACAGCCACCTCCGCGCTGGCCCCGTCACCAGATGTTACACCTACAAAGTACATTTAAGATTGTTAGAATACACCACTCACTACTATATAATATTTGGTCTAGGAGAAATGTTAAAAAAACAGAATACAATGTAATAATTTGTGACTGTCTACTCCATAGTAAAAATGTCCCATTTTCCAGGGAAGGCTGTTGTCTTGCTGCACTTTTATGCACAACTGATGAATGCTTGCTTTTGATTTTTAACACGCACCACTTTTTCTCCTAACAGATAGAAGCTTGACTCCTGAGTCCTAAGAACACGACCAGGATCAAGTTCAAACCAGGTGAGAGCTCGGCTCGACCACAAGAAATGTGTCCAATTAATCGTCAGCACTAACCACTTTTCCGTTTTCAGTTAAATAGTTTTATGACAAAGTAGATTTTAATAAATGTGTTTACTTTTAATAAAGCTTTTAAACTTAAATAGACTCTGTGGTTTTTGTTCCTCTAGACTAGAGTGGATGAGCTAAAGGTTTTGGAATTTTTGCAAGCATGAGTGCCTCTGACACTTCTTGACTGTGCTGTGACTCCGTACTACTCTCTTGTCCTGCGTACGATAATCTAGAGATCATTGGGGATCTATAATCAGTGACTTCGGGAGCTGAATGACTCTGCCACACTATCTAGTCAGTAAGGAGACAGTGCATAGAGGTATTGCTGAATATAATGGGAGTCCAATGGAATTGCCAAATGTCCAATCTTAGTTAGCTACACAGACAGACTAATAAGAATAGTCTAGTAATACCACAGGGAGTCATATTCGAGGCAGGATAAGAATTTATATCCAGTCTACAAGAAGATCAAAGACGATTTAGAAAAAATCGAATGAGGAACGCTAGGAAAAAATAGGTACTGTTTATTAAAATGTAAACTTACTGGGGCCAGCAAAGGAGCCCTCGCCTGCCCGATCCTGGCCTGCATCCTCAGCACCCTCCTCCTGTGTCCTCTTGCCCTTGGGGGGAGCTGATGTACAACATGAAAGAAAGAAAAACCAGAAAACATGGATGAGATTTTTCAACCAAATCAAACATTTCAAAAGAACAATAACAACATATTTTGGAAAAATAGCAAATAGATAGACAACTATTCCACGGGATCTATCTCATGTGGTATACTACGTTATTCGTATTGCCTGATTTGCGGAACGTTGACTTAGAAAGTTCCTATGTAACTCAATAAACAGACTACTAAAGAGGTTTGCCTAGGCCTGGCACTGCAGGCAGCAGTGCGCAACACGTGACAGACAAAGTCCATCCTGCTTGCAGATCAGTGAATACTCAAACTATCAATCCACCCGCCACCACCGCCACTATTTCTTCTTATAGCCATGTGTCTAAAGGAAGGACTGGACTTCAGTCTGTTGGGGCTGATAGAAGTCCCTTGCGGAAGTTGCGGCTCATTTTCCTCCATTGTTGCGTGCCTTTTCTGACGCAGCGGCAGAACAAAAGACTCGCCATGGTGTTGGTGCGGCGTATATATTAAAAAAAAACACATATGGGCATATGGGCGATGCATCACGTTGTAAAGCCCTGCGCCATCAGGGGGCGTTCCGGCGCAAGGGAGGGCGTACCTGCGCAGGAACGAATCCTAAAAGTGGCTGAGGGATATCTACAAGATGTCAATCAGTCACTTTTAGGACAATGATGCATGACTCAAACCCTGCGCGCTTGAAGCCGACGTACGGCTTGATGCAGCATTGGGGAGATAGGGTACCCCAGAGCATTGCTGGAGCTGCGCCATCGTTGGCACGCAACTCCAGCAATGCGCTGCCTTTACGGCACAGATGCGTAAGGCTTCTGTGACGTTTTGGGCCAATGGGTGGTGGTGGCATGGCACACAATTACTGCCGCATCCCTGCTACTTTGCAGGGATGCGCCGGTAATTGAAAATATGACCCTTACTGTCTAGCATTACGCAGTTCTTTTCTTTACACTACACTCATACATAATTTCTCAGGCCAATGAAATGCTTCTGAACACAACATACAAAACAAAGAAGCATAGTAGCAAGCAAGGCTACTGAGAAGGAGAGCAGTGCACCTGAAATGCATAGAAGATTTTGAAATATAATTTACCTCAATGTAATCGGCAGCATTATTGCTCTTGGTAAAGAACAAAGATTTGCAAATAACAGAGCAGGATAAAACAGAGTAGTAAATGTACTACTACTACTACTCACCAAGCCCGGGGACCTCTACGCCGAGCGCGTCCAGCAAGTCCCGCTCCCGGTCCATGACATCGGTCCAGCGGTGGGTGGCCTGGTTATATGTGCGCCGGACCCCAGAGATCTTGTACATGGCCCGGCACACCTTCTCCCACCGCTTGCGACGCTCCCGGATGCCATAGCCGGTCGCGATCTTGCCGCCTCCCAGGATCGTCTTGGGGAGGCGGCGCTGGACATGGAAGATCAGTGCCGCCACTTCCTCCGCGCTGAAGATCTCCCTCTGGACCACTTGCTCCCCCCTTAAACGCCCGCACGGGAGCCGGGCACGGGGTGCGGGACCCTTCCCCTTCTCAGGGTGCTTCCCGGCTCCCTTTACCATGGTCTGGGCAGAAATAGAGTTAAATGATAAACAAGAAATAGAATAGTGAAGAAGAAAAGAAAAGAGTTTAAAAAAGTAGTTTAAAAGTAACTAAAAGCTGCAGAAAACACAAAAATATAGAGCTAGAAAAATAGAGGGATAGATAATAAGTAAAATTAGATCAAAAAAACTTCAAACAAGCAAAGGATGGCAGAGATTGAGAGAGGATAGAGAAAGCATGCCCAGAACCATAGCAATGAATGAGAAACAAGATGGCCGCGCCCGTTCACGACCGCGTGGGTAAGTTCGCGCGAGATTTTCCTTGCGAGTACGCGCGAAATTGTACTAGCGAGCAGCACACTTTGCGAGATTACACATAGCGGGCGGAAACGGAATTACGTCACGCCAACAAGATGGCCGCGCCCGTGTACGACCGATAGGGTAACTTGGCAAACGTATAGCTAGAAGCGCCTCGCGAACACGCGCAAGATCACGCGAACATACACGTCGCAAAAAAAACAATTTTGTATTCGCACGTATTCGCGGCTTCCGAAATCGATCTCGCACGGATTCGCGCCCCAAAAAACGCGCGAAATTGCAGAAAAAAACGATTTTAGCTAAACTGAAAGCAATGAGCAGGTGCAAAAGTTCAAACTTAACATTAGTAACATTCAAGGTAGTGCTTCCTGATGGGCCCCTCCAAAGTTTGCAACTATTCTATGACCCTGCTATGACCCAAACAGCAGGCTCATAGAATAGCTACAAGTAGACCATAAAGGTCCTGTGAAAAAAAAATTTCACTGCAACAAAAAGCAAATTACAGATAAGGAAGGAAGCAGGTGCCAGCCAGACTGGAACTTTCAAAATTACTGACACATTAATGAAACACAAATTAATTGATGGCAGTTGAAGAAGGGCAGGTGTGCTTGCTTTTTTCAACCACCATAATCTACAGTGATAAATAAACCTAATGGGTGGCAGTGAGGATGTACCAGAGGGTGGCATGGGTGTCCCAGAGGGTGGCAGTGGTGAAACAGAGGGTGCTGTGAACCTGTGATGATAAACCAGACGTTGAAACAACATAGTCGCGGCCGTTGCGAGCCGAAAAGTAAGTTCGCAATTGCGAACTTGTCCCAAAATCGGCGCGAACGCGCGCCAACACAAAAAACGGGAAAATCCGCAAATCCGCTAGAGTTCGCGGATCTTCGCTGATTGCGAATCCGTAAATCCGCAAGTTCGCGTACGCGAGATCCGCTAGATCCGCCCATGCTTAGGTCTGACGATATGGTAGGAGGGTTTTGGTTAAGCGATGTGAGGAGTTGGTCGGTGGTGATTTTGTTCCAATTTCTTCGAGGAATAGGTTGTGGGGGGTTGTGGGTCGTGGTCTTTTTGTAGCTGAAGTGAACGCAGCTGTGGTCCGTCCAATGGAGAGCTGTGGTGTGATCGAAGGAGATGTGTTTGCTGGAGGTGAAGATAGGGTCGAGCGTGTGTCTGGCAAAGTGGGTGGGGGTGTCCACAAGTTGTTTGAGCCCGAGATTGGCCAGGTTGTCCAGAAGGGTGGAGGTGTTGCTGTCGTTTTTCTTTTCCAGGTGGAAGTTGAGGTCTCCCAGTAGAATGTAGTTCTCGGAGGTGAGGGCATGTGGGCTGATGAAGTCAGTGATGTCTTCGCTGAATTGTGTGCGGGTTCCTGGTGGTCTGTGATGAGGGTGCCTCTAAGTGTGGTCCTGGGGTCGGTGTGGATCTGGAAGTGGAGGTGTTTGGCGGTAGCGAGGTTATCGTCGGAGCTGGTCGTGATGCGGATGGGTTCTTATGGACGATGGTGATGCCTCCTCCTGTTTGGTTGGTGCGGTCTTTTCGGATGATCTTGTAGGCATCCGGGATGGCTATGGCAATGTCGGGCGTTGATGAGGCGTTCATCCAGGTTTCTGTAAGGAAGGCGACGTCTGGCAATGCAGTGTCAAGTAGGTCCCAGAGTTCAGTGGCGTGTCTGTGGACCGAGCGGGTGTTCAGCAGGATGCACTTCAGGTGATTAGAGTTGGAGCTGTGTTTGGAGTTTGTGGATTTGGTGTGGGTCCTGATGCAGTCGAACTTGCAGGAGTGGCAGGCGAAGGGTCCATGGGTGTGTCCTGGGGCAGCTACGCAGCATTGTGGTGTGCGGCCGGGGTTAAGGGCTGAGAGGGTTGAGGCGTCGTATGTAATGCGGGAGGAATGGGTGTGGCGGGGTCCAGGGGGTCTGGCGCTGGGCGCGGTCCAGGCGTGGACGGGCGCGCCTTTGGCGCGCCTACGGCGCGCATGGGGCGCGGACGCTGCGCGTGAACGCTGCGCGCTAAAGCATCTGTCATAAGTGGATAGTGGAGGGGGGTGGGGCGAGGGAGGAGCAGCTGGGAGGCGGGAGCGGGGCAGAGAGCCGGGCTAGGAGGAACAACAACAACAACAATAAAATGGCCGCAATCCAAAAAGCGAAGCAGGGCGAGTTTGGTGCACAGCCTTCGCAAACGTGAATTAATGGGCAAGCAGTACTGGCACAATCAGGCACCAACAGCGCTATCAGGCAAGCGAGCAATACACAATGCACAATTAATTAAATAACACTCTAAATAAATATGCAGGCACAAATAGATAGGCGGTCTGGCAGTATAGCGCTACTATGGTACTTTAGGCAGGCACAAATACTTTAGCAGTGTACAGCAATGTCGCGTTACGATACCGCAGGTGGGATCAGGGAGCAGCGTGCAGTAGGATCAGGGAGCAGCGTGGGGCGCGACCGCCTTTGAAGAACTCAGGTCGGTCACAGCGTCTGCTACAGAGGGAAGAGCCTAACCTTTCTGTGGGAGGGAGGAGCAGCTGGGAGGCGGGAGCGGGGCGGAGAGCCGGGCTAGGAGGCACAACAACAACAACAATAAAATGGCCGCAATCCAAAAAGCGAAGCAGGGCGAGTTTGGGGCACAGCCTTCGCAAACGTGACTTAATGGGCAAGCAGTACTGGCACAATCAGGCACCAACAGCGCTATCAGGCAAGCGAGCAATACACAATGCGCAATTAATTAAATAACACTCTAAATAAATATGCAGGCACAAATAGATAGGCGGTCTGGCAGTATAGCGCTACTATGGTACTTTAGGCAGGCACAAATACTTTAGCAGTGTACAGCAATGTTGCGTTACGATACCGCAGGTGGGATCAGGGAGCAGCGTGCAGTAGGATCAGGGAGCAGCGTGGGGAGCGACCGCCTTTGAAGAACTCAGGTCGGTAACATATCTGAGGTGTTAAATACTGAATGCGAAGTTACTGGTACCAGTAAAATCACATACAGAAAATAGGACATGATGTACCACGAATGGTGCTTAATTTGTAAAAACAAAATTACGTTCCATGGCTCTTGTCAGGAGGCAGTTGAAGCTTGCACCTCCCATCACACCTGCCAATGACAGTACCAACACAACTAAGACTTGCATTCCTTCAAGTGTGACAGTTGAGACCCTTAATGTACATTAAAATAACTAATATCTTCTGCCCAAGCTATTGTTATAGCTTTGGGGTGCAGGTATTAGTCTTTTTAAAATATATTGATTTTCTAACAGCAGGAAGAATCCTGACTACCTAGGTCCTTGGGCGTGGTGGACCCTTTGATTACTCCATGGCTAGAAAGGACACCACCCTCTCCTTGACCAGATAACCAGTATCTCCTAAAATATTGGGTTGTTCCATTGAGACAGTTCGAGACCTAGGTAGGTGTCACCTGGGTTTTTGAAAAATCTGGTGTAGTGCCACATAGGGTGCATTGTAGCCAATGTTTATGGTCCTAGAGCCATGCTGAATGCCCTAGACCAGATAGGCTAGTTATTGTGGGCAGAAATATGTTGGCTAGTATGAGATGGGTCAGAGCCATTGTTCTCAAGTGTTTTAGATTTACCTAGAGTCCTCACTAATAAAGGTGATCACTGAGGAACTCTAAGGTATTGTTTTTGATTTTCTGGATCCAGATCTGTCTAGCAGTTTTATTCAAGAACTCCCTTCTTCCGCCAAGTCGTCAAGGAGGTTGAGTCCACCCTGGTGGTATCATTCTACCAGGGTGGAGAGAGGAGGGCCTTGGACCTGACAGAAATCCTGTTATGTCTGTTGGGCGGCAGTGCGGAACACTTCTCTTTAGTTTAGGAAGTTGTGTTCCTTCGGCTTTCTTGTATTTCGGTGAGGCCTGTATCTTTGTGTGATGTGTATTGAATTATTAAAACATCTGTTGTTGTGCTCATCACAGAATTAGACAAACAGCGCCACCATGTGGTAGCCTATTATAAGTGCTGGAGTTGACAATGCGGTGCTGGTGCCGAGCCAAATTAAGCATGGACGAAGAATGCTTGTAGAATTGTGATTCAGGCATTGACCAAAGCCTACATAGTGGGTCGGTAGCATTCTTGGTGTTGTGATCACGCACTTGCATCCTTGCAGGTATGATGTGCAAGAAAACAAGAGTAATGCAATTGCTACCAACCCATAATACTCATTGGAAGAATGCGCTCTATAAGGTATTGAAACTACGTGCATGTATGAAAGTGTACAAAATTCTGAGATGCCAATAGCAAGCATAGTATATGCATTGAACTGGGGACCTCTGACACACATGAGGACAGACATATTAGAACTTTTGACTTGACCACATGAGATTTGGAAGCTTTGGCAGCCATCTTATCTAGCAGCGGTATAAATTGTGACACCCAACGGACCCCACCTTGCTAGGGATTGGAGTTATACGCAAGCACGTCGTGTGCCATGTTCCTGTAAAAAGACTCAATCTTTACCTGGAAATCCATGAGGTGGCCTGGTATTCCCTCCAACGTCGTTGGAGTCTTCCTCTGCCTTAGCCGGTCAACTGGACAAGCAGGACATCACACCTAGGAAAACAGAAAACAACAAAAAGAGATGTGTTAAACTCTTATTGCAAAAGAGTGCTTTTCATGAGAGCAAGGTGCAGGTCAGACTGAGGGCTAGCGCCTAGGCATGCATAGAATTTTAAGCTTGTTAGAACGTGCTAGTCTGGAAAAACCCAGAGCAAACTGAACTTGCCACTAACCCAGAGAGACTAGAGAACCTAACTTGCTACTAACGTAGATGGACTAGTCCATAGCAAGCTAGTGTATGCAAACTATTGTTTGTGGATCATATAGAAAGGTGCTAGTGCTTCTTCTGCAGGAAAGACAACTAATCAGGCAACAACCAGCTTCCTTCATACAATAGGAGACAATATAAAGGGATATCAACTGAGACACAGAATTCAGACTCTGGTATATTTTGCTGACCATGTGGTGTGGAAAGTTAGTGATTTAATTCAGGATACAGTTGCAGTGAAGTAGTCTTTTGTATCTCTTACAGCACCACATATTACCCTGCTAACACCAGAGAATCCCTTCCTGCATGAACCACAGAAATACAAAAATCTTTCCTGCATGAACATGGAAAGGTGAAAGAAGTTTAGGTGTGGAGGCAGCCAGCAATTGGCTAGTTTGTTATTTTGTCCCATTCTCTTGGGTGATCCTCTGGAGCGGCAAGTATGAACTGCCCTCCACAGGGACCAGTGAGTGGAATGGTTAAACAGCATCATATATCCCTCCCGCAATGTTTATCAACAGGTTAGTGAACTTTCGACATTTGTGTTCCTTATACTTGGAATATTAATTTGTATATAACCAACACTGACTTCATGTTGTGTCTAAAAGCAATATGATGGCCATCTTTCAACAATATAACAATAAATATGCAAAATAACAGTATGTGGGCTAGTAAATGCCCACCAAATTACAGCATAGTTAGTCCAAATACATGTATGAGGTGACAGATTGGCCCTCCAATAGTCACTGTCAGCTCTGAAAACATTTCAGGAGATATATACAGATAGCAAGAAAGTAATTTATTTAGTTCCAGGTTGTTTCTTGCTGATCATTACTTCATGCTAACAGGTCAAAGCAGCCATGTTTTCAAACTAGACATTGTATTTTCTCTGCTGTTAGTGTAATTGTTGTACGTTTCAGTTTGCGATGGGGTGGAAAGAAATCCCATTTAGGAAGGCATTTCCAATTTGAAGGTTTCTGGATGAGTTAGGGGACATAACTAGAGCACTGCCACTATCTTGAAATTAAAGGCTACTCTAAATATGTGCTGATTGATGGGCGGGCTACATATTGTTACTATGCTGGAGTATGGACAAGGCAGTGGTACCGGTGCTTTTACTGATGCTGCTTTAGATAGAATTGAGAGAAGAAGGCGCTTCTGAATGTGATTTCCCTTGCACAGAAAACTTCTCCATGTGAGGCACAGTCATTGTCTTTAGAATCCACATCTTTTATTATGTGGCTGTTAGAAATTGGGTTACTAGTTGACTGGAGTGTGAGCCCTGGCCAAGCAGCAACCACAATCCTAGTCAGGGTAAGGCACCAGCAAACCCCAAATTAGCCTGTCCTCACCCCCTGGTAGCATGGCAGAGAACATTCAGGCCTAACTTCAAGGACATGTGCAAAGTATTTGTGCAACACTTCAAACCGTGAAATAGTGAAAACATCACACAAAAATGTTCTGCACCAGGTTTAGAAAAACAGAGTACATTTTATGAAATGAAACAAGAACAAAATGACAAAAGTCTAATCAGTAAAATCCGTAATATTCAATTTTAAAGGTTTTAGTTGAAATAGCACCAAAAAGCAGTACGTGCCAACAAGGGATATCTGGTCATGCTGGACCGGGATAAAGTTACAAGTTGGGGCCAACAGGGGTGGCGTGTGGGCCAGCTATATGGACCAAGTTAGGCCTGCAGAACACGGTACCTTAAATCCTGTTTGCAGAGCGTTGCGTGGGTCCAGGTCGAAGAAGTGCCGTTCAGCTGAAGCAATGCAACTGTTCCGAGATGTGACGAGGCTGCGGTTCGAGGTCCTGTTGCATCGCCATCAATGATCATGTAGACGGGCTTGAGATGCAAAGTCCGGGCACCGGGTATGCAGAGTGCATCTGGCAATGCATTGGTTCTGAATGCGGAGGTCAGAGACGTTGTCAAGGCTGCGGTCGACGAGAGATGCTGCATCAAGAAGGACTGCTCTGCTGCCTGAAGCCTGCTCTAAGCCCAGAGGTCTGCCCTGCTGCTTGAGCCATGTTCCTCGGCTTGAACCAAGGAATTCCAAAAGTGACTCCAAGGGCGAGTTGGCTGGCCTCCTGATCAGAACCCCAGGAACAGAAAAGGCTCCAACCATCTTGAACCCAGACCTGGACTCTGCTTGAGACTCCAAGTGGTGCCCCTCCAGACCTAGACCCTTGGAAGTGGCACTGAAGGTGCCCAGATAGTCAAAATTCAAAATGCGGGACTTGAGAAAACTTTTAGCTAAAAAGAGAACCGAAACAAGACCATAGCCTACCTGATTGTTGAACTGCCTAAGGTAATTTGCCGGTTGATCTGACTTCACATCAGCTCCTATACAGCGGATCTTCAGAGAAGAGATATCTGGCCCAGTGGAGCCCTCGAAGTCTACAGCCTGCAGCAGCGTCCCGCTGAAGATTTGTGAATCTAAAAAAAGAGGCTTTGCCAGCACATGGAAATCTTCACCGCATCTCTGTCTAGTGGCTCCCTGACCGTGACACCTCCACGTCGGACACTGCTGGCTGCCTTCCCCAACTGACATTTAGCTACATAATTTCTTCTAAGTCTGACGGTAAGGTAAGACTGGGCCCAATCCACTCTTTGGATCCGAACTACGCACCATTGTGGGCAGCCATAACATATGACTTTGAAACGTTCTCATGTGACTAGATGTCCACAGTTGGTGTTTTGTTCTTTTAGGCACTTCTTTTTCTACAAACTTTAAAAATTCATACCTCTTGTAATAAAGTGGGTTATTAGTAGGTGGGGGTATTAACCCTAAGTAAGTAATAATACCAGAGTGACTAAGAAGTCCAGTCAAGTCTCAGTAAATTAATCATCACTTCAACCTTTGGTAGTTTGACAAATGAGCAGTCCAACTTAATTTAGGAGATACACATGTGTAAAGCATTTAATACCACCAAAGGAGTAAACAGGTAAAAGACACCACCCTATAAATCTCCAACACCAATTTATAACAAGCATTTGCAATGCAATAGGTCTCGCATTTGCGTGAGTTTGAGCTATTGGCATTGTAAATGACAATGCCTTTTATTTATGTGTTGGTTTTTAAAACAGATACATAAATGGCATTGTCATTTACAATGCCAATAGCTTAAACTCTCGCATATGCGACACTTATTGCATTGCAAAAGCTTGTTTGTAAAAGTGCCCTATGCTGCGCTTTCAATTTAATGGCGGCCATACAGTATGGTGGTGCTTTTACAAAAAAAAAGAATTTGTTAAGCAGCATATTGCGTGCAGAAGTGCTGCGCTGTGCAAAAGTAAAGAAAGGCTTGTGGTTGAGAAAACAACTAATGTAAAAGCCTTACAAAATAATATAGCGCTGTGACTAGCCGTGAAGCGGGAATGGAGTATTTTGCAAAGATAAAGCGCAGCGTCCATGATCATGCGCCGCACTGACAGGGTGCGTTAGGGACAGCCTGTCGCCCCTGCGACAGCAGCTAGAATAAAGATATTAAAGAACATAATGCGCACAGACTGTAGAAAAAACAGACCGTGTAACAACACAAGTAAAAAGTCCAGTCCTCATGGGAGGTTACAATTGCAGACAAGGAGGTACTAAGGAGGGACTACTAAGCCTATTCATGAATCAAAGCAACCATTTAGAAAGGACAGTAACAGGAGCAAATTGAAAAGATGGGAGGGCAAATGGGCAGAGCTTCAAGTCCATACCTGAATACAGCATGCCTTGCAGAGCCTCGCATGCGTTGCCCAGGCTCAACCTAAACTAGTGGATAAGTTATCGCATGATGTTATGCCCGGTGATAGTTGAGGGGAAGGGAAATCCTAAGAGAGTCATTTTCTCTCTGGATTTCCCTGCTCTTTTTGAAACTCAGGAGCAGCAACATCGTGGTGTTGTCACCAGGGCTTTAAGTGGAAGCTTTTTCAATATTATATACAAGCCATAGTTGCTGCTTATTATTCTTATGCAACTAGCAACCATTGACAAAGCCAATAATCCTGACTTGTTGGTATGGTGTTACTTGTTATATGATATATCTGGATGCAATGACAGGAACAGCTAAATACAAGTCGGGCGGCACACTATGCTAAGTACAGATTTTTAGCTTGGGTGTTTTAGGCCACACCCTTAGTTACATTAGCCACGCCCCTTTGAGAGACCCCCTGTTTTTTCATCCCACTTAAAGCACTGCTTGGCACACAGCACCACCAAATCTCATGGGCAAAAAGCATGGCTTAAGCCTAAAGCTGTGGACAGTTACCCTCCAATAATATTGAATTGGCATGGGGATTTTCCTGTGAACTAACAGACAGATTATATTTTTGGGTTATAGGGGTGAGGAAAGATATTCAGAAGATGTGGCTTGATAGAACTTCGTGTATTAATTCATCTGGTGTTTGAATAGGCTGATCCTAGTCAAAAGATAGCAGAGAGCTGTACAGGCGCAAATGCAACAATACACTCAGTGAATGGATGAGTAGTTGAGTTCAGATAAAGAATAAGGACTGTTATTGCATTGTTGAGGTAGTGTTCTTTAAAGAGGTGTGTCTTCTGACGTTTTCCCTGAATTGTAGCAGAGTTTGAGTGGTACTGATGTCCTGGGTGCATGGTGGAAGAAGCCATTTTGCCTAGTTTTTACCTTTTTGCAACTCCTTGTCTCCAGTGTTATAGATCCCTGGCAGCGGGTGTGCCAAGTGTCACCAGAGTTAGAGAGCTTGCTCGACAGTCAGCCATCTTCAGTCTCCAAACATCTTTTCCGTGTATATTAAATCTGCACCTTCCTCCCAGAAATTGTATTTGTTCACGTAGGTTGGACAATGAAAACGTTTCTGCATGTTGATTACGGTGGAAGAATTAGAGGAATTCCCAAAACTACTCCAAGCTTGTCATGAAAATAGAGCTTATGCCACAGAAGTTCTTTTGGTTGATTTAACATAAATCAATTTTTGAGAGAATGTCAAAACAAAATGTATAGATGTCTTGTGAATTTGGTTCATGAAATGAAATTTGATTCAGTGCTCCGAATGTGATTGGTTGATCATTTTGGCGACGTCTGCCATTTCTGAGGTTTGCAAATCACAAACCTTGTTGGGCACTGAAAAAACTGTGTGGTGCAGGAAAATAAGACTATGGGCTAGTGGTCACATTGCAAAATGTAAATACGGTATTATTTGCAGTGCCTAGAAACTGAAAACAAGTGTGACACTATCCACAAATAGGTATTCTAGTTATGAATAGTTATAGAATTCTGTATCATCAGTTATTTATATAGATTTGGTAGCTCGAGTAGGTTTGAATGAAAATATGACTGATGCACAGGCAATAACCTTATAAGTAATTTCTGGATATACAATTCCCATATTCTTGGATTGCTCCCCATTTCTGCTGGGAATCCTCAGACAATATAATATCGCTTATTGCGTAATGCCCATTCATACAGGTTCCTTATCTACCAATCCGGGTGGACTCCAAAGCATATACTATATTTTGATCCAAACTGCATCTTCAAAAGTAGCACTCTTCACCTCTGGGATTCGCTTTAAATGTCTCAGTCAATGAGCATGAACTATTTCACAAATGGAATGTGTCTGCACACATGACCACGTCTCTTCACACACTTTCTCCTACTCCCACAATGCTCGTTTACCACCTGAAAGAGATTACCTCTTCCATCCATGGCAGTCCTGTGGAGTAGATGCTGCTCGTTGATAAATATGCAAGGGTAGGAAGCAGTATCCAGCTGCAACTGCAGTACAATAAAAATATAAAATTGCAACCCACAACTGTATTACAAGTCTAACATACAATTGCAGTGTGTTTCAAGAGACGTGTGGCACGTACCGGGTGAATCCCAGTGCTTATGCCTAAAAGGGAGAGAATGTGGCTTATCGGCCCGAGTTGCCGCCTTTGAAGCTGGGCAACCAGGTTCGAGCCTGGCGGGAAGCTCAAACATCCTATAATTCTGAGCACATCATTTAACTCTCCTTACCTTTAAAAAAATTAACATGTCCATCTGTAATGCAACTGGTGACCATGTAAAGCGCTTTAATACCTTCCGGTCGAGTTCGCGCTAATAAAACAGCAAAATAATAATAATGAGATCACATTAACTTAAACTCTGACGTATTTGTTCTACGTGAGGGTGAGTCCGTGTTGTATTCAAAGTAGGTTCCTTCCACGTGTCTCATAATGTCAATCACGAATGAATCAAGGCAGGTTCACGCATATCGTCTCATCCATTGACACATATCTTCTCATCTGACATTCACGAGCGCTGTCGGCCTGCAGAAACAGCAACCCCACTGGTACATTGTGACTATTTGCTTGAGGACGGGAAGTACAGAAATATAAACCGACTATTTCTGAATGAGTTGGCTTAATGCTCTGCCTGCAACGAACGGCCCCTTAATATCAAGCCTCAGTGTGCGGGAGCTGCAGTGGAGGGAAAACACAATGATTCAATTTATCTTGCTAACACGACGACGTGCCAAATTTCCAAATCGCATTTGTTTTGCTGAGAGGCAATCCGCCTGGGATGGAAGGGCTGATTAAGGATGAGCTAAGGAAATGTTACTTACATCTTTAAGGAGCGCATTGGGTGTCACATATTAGCAAACAAGCAAAACAGAAAGTAGCTCGACATCCGGCCCGGGGAGGAGACCTGGGAGGGCGAGGGCTGCCCGCGCATGCGCTGTCCAGCAACTTTTGCGTGCCCTGCGGCTCGCGCAGGCAGCGCCTGGCCCCTTTCGGGGCTCCCATACTGAAACAGAGCTCCGGCGCCAAGAGCAGGATATAGCAGTGCGGGGCTCCCATGCCTATGAAGAGAGCCCCGCGTTGTTTAGCAAGAACTGCAGAAGAGCTGGAGTGCTCCGCCTGCAGGCAGCCAGCCACTGTTTAGGAGCACCCCCCCCTCCCAGACCGGGTGAGTCAATGGCCCAGAAGTTACACTGTGAAGCTGGACAGGAAATGTGTGCGTGGCTGGACGCGCAAACGTGAAACTGTATGCTGGGGATGTGCGTGTGGTCTGTGGACGCGCACGTGGCTGTACGTGCGTGTCCACAGACCACAATCTGCTCGTGCCCCGGTCTGTCTCCCTTGGGAGGCATCACGCTGACAATAAGTCTCACTGGTGACAGCGCTTTTGCGCTGCAACGCCAGTCGAGACCTAAAAATGGGAAAACATCTTTATCATTAAAATGAGACAAAAATTACAAGAAATCAATGTAGGTAACTGGAGGTATGAATTTCTAAAGATGAAATAAAAATGTACTTTAAGCACCCAAAAGCCTAAAGTGCCTCTTGCGACCACAGTCAGCCCCACTGGCGAGTCTATGGTGTCACTCTCAATGTCGAACCAGTCTTCTACTGGAGATTTTCTTAAAACTTTGCAGAAAGTTTTTACGTTTACAGAACTTGCTGTTTCGTGATACTATTGGATAGATAAATGCCCACTTGCAATGGTCAAGGGTTCAGAGGCTCTGGGTTGCAACTTTGGGCTAGGACGCAATCTCCCACAATTCACTTGCACAGTTTAGGAGAAATCAACTTGCATCTGGTTAGCTGGGTATCCTTTGGTTTTGCAATAACTTCTTCAGCTCTTTTGCACCAGTTCCCATTCAGGGAGTACTCTCCTTTCCTTTTGAAAGCAGGCATAGTCCTTTCTTTGTGGAGCCATGTGAGTACAGCAGGTGCAGTCTTTCAGAGTGCAATCCTTTCTTTGGTGCAGTCCATGGGTCCAGCAGGGCAGTCATTCTTCTCTTCTTCTTTTCCAGGCAGGGATCTGGTAAACTCTGCAGAGCAGCCTTATGTATCCTTCATTTATGGGCTTGTGGGGGTGTACCCTATCCAATAAGCATTAAGCTATCTCCTTCCAGTATGACCACTTCCAGTAAAGTGTGGCAAACATCTAGTCCAGACTGCAACATTCTCCCAAAAATCAAAATGGAGAAAATCTCTCCTTGGAGTGTTTGTCTGTGTAATCCAATCCCGAGTCTGTGGCTAATGTAATGTAAGTAACATTTTTATAGCACGTCTGCCACCCAATGGGTTTCCTGGCATTGAGAGTACCACTAAAAGACACTGTGCATGACTGAAAGTCTAAACAGAGGGACTAACCATTCGTTTCTCAGAAAGAGTCTGGTTTTCAGTTCCTTCCTAAACCTCAGCAAAGTATTACTTTGTCTAATCTCGATAGGCAAAGAGTTCCAGAGTCTGGATGCTACAAGACTGAATGATCTGCCTCCTAATCAAGCCTTGTTAAAATGTGGTGTACATATCAGATTAGCTGAGGAAGAGCGGAGGTTTCTAGTTGGGGAATACCAAAGGAATTTCCTCTGCAGAGGTTTTAGGCCCCATTTTGTGGGCTGCCCTGTAGACAATGCAGCGTGCCTTGGACTGGACTCTCTGTGCCATAGGTAGCCAGTGGAGCAGAAGCTCTGTGTTGTCTGTTTAATGCAAACTTATCTGAAATTACTTGAATCCTTTGCAGCTTTTTTAACATATAGGTAGGGCCTCCCAGTAATAACGCATTGCAGTAGTCTGGTCTGCTCATGATAATGATACTTACCACTTGAGGTCTAGCTGAAGTTGGTAAAAAAGGGAGAATTTTTCGAAGAGTTCGGAGTAGAGATATACAGGTGCTTACTGTTTTGTTCACTTGGGAGTCCAACAGTAGGTTACAATCTAATAGTACTCCCAAGTTAAGAGCTGTCTTAAAAAGGCATCAGAGGAATATACAGAGGCTGGCCAGAAATCCGACGGTAGAGGACAAGAAATTTTATCGCAGTTAATTTGCAGAGAATAAACTCTGAGCCAGCCTGCTGTTTCCTGCATACAGCTATGAAATTTTTCCATGGTAATTGCCTTATTGCCCTCAAAAGAAAAGACTAGTTGGGTATCGTCAACATAATTAATAACTTCAATGCCAAAGGATTTTATAAGAGAAATAAGTGGGCGCAGAGAAAAGTTAAAAAGGACTGGACTAATAGCCGAACCCTGTGGAACACCATCTTTTACAGGACTATTCTAAGAGAAATGGCGACAGGGTTACTGCCTGCTGCCTACCTGAGAGATAAGACTGCAGCCACTCCAGTGCCTTGTCTCTAATACCATTCTCCTCAAGTCTTTTAATCAGGATCTTATGATTGACCATGTTGAATTCTGCCGACATATCTAATATCACTAAGTTGGCAGTTTGGCCATTGTTGGTCCGCATTCAAAGGTCATCAAGGACTGTCACCAGTGCAATTTTGGTACCGTGTCCCGGGCGGAACCCGAATTTAACTTCATCTAGAAGCTTATTTTCTTCTGCAAATTTCGAGATGGCCTTACTCACTACTCTTTCCAGGATCTTTATCGGATAGGGTAGCAGCAAGATTGGTCTATAATTAGATGGACACAGAGGGTCCAATTAGGCTTTCTTTAGAAGAGGGGAAACAACTGCCTTTTTCCAGCACTTTGGGACTGTGCCATTAGTTAGAGACTGGGAGCATAATTGGTGTAGATATGGAAAAAGCTCTATTCCGAACACTAAGTGTAGGGAGAGGAAGGGGTTGGGGGAGGGTCGTGCTAGGGGTAGTGTTTTAGGGTTTAGGGTAGTGTCGGGGGTCTTGCAGGGTAGAGTTTAAGTGTCGGGAGAGGACTGGAATCGGGGGAGGTTCGTGCTTGGGGTAGTGTTTTAGTGTAGGGAGAGGAATGGGGTCAGGGGAGGGTCGTGCTGGGGGTAGTGTTTTAGGGTTTAGGGTAGTGTAGGGTGGTCACACAGGATAGTGTTTTAGGGTAGGGAGAGGACTGGGAGTCGGGGGAGGGTCGTGCAACACCCTGTGGTGGTAGCTGTGACCCATTGCACCAGTAAGGCTATTTTGCTCTTCTCCCTTTTTGCAGGGAGTGCTGAGTAAAGACCCTACAACTGCATAGCTCAGCCAACAAACCCTGGCCATCCATCTGAGTAGGATTGCAGTAGGTTTTCAAACTTTTTCTCAAAACGTTCCATGTCCCTTGCAACTCCCTAAGAGTAGTTCTTTTTAAAATACCCAGAGGATCATTTTGAAATAGTACTACAGCAGGCCTACTCATATACTACAAAATGCTATTCACAAATCGTATGCGAAGACCTCAAACTTTACATCTCCTATCTTTCGACGGAAAGAGATCACACCCACAGAGGTGGAGATTTCTGCGCATGTAAGCCTATGATTTAGGTGTAAATGTAGGAGGGGCAAGGGGAGTGGGAAATACTTATTATTAAATGGAAAAGCATTAGAGGGGAGTAAGGAGGGATTTAGGGAATGATAAGGAGGGATTTAGGTAGGGACAAGCTAATACAAACACCCACGCACCCACAAAGAGTAAGGCCATTGCTGTTCATGAACTACACTTCTAAAGTTACTCCAGACCAAAAGGTAAAAAAACAGTGGTACATGTACTCCAACCCAGCCTTGGAGTAAGTCTACACATGGCAACTCGCTGGTACTTTATGTCACTCCCAGAGAAAGAAATGGAACCAGGGACTTAATGTAACACCCATAGCAAATATTATTAAATGAATTACAGTTTCAAATTTTAAAGTAAAGATGTAGTCGTTTTAGTGTTAAAAGTTTTCAGTAAACAAAAAAGTAAATAGTTTATATTTCTACAAATGAATAATTAACTATTATATTAAAAATAATTCAATATATTAAACTTTTGATGAAAATGTTAAATTATTTTAAATCAATACAAAAAACATAACTTTTATAAAAATTTACTAAATAATAATACATTCTGAAAATGCTAGGGAGGAAGTTGTTTTTAATTTGATTAAAAATAATAGTTCCACATTAAATTCATATATTTGAATCATATAATACACTTTCAATTTGATGAGTGTGAGATGTTTTATGTTATTATTTCTTGTTTAATAATTAATTTTAAAATAGTTTGCAGTTGTATTGTACAGTAAATAATTTTTAATTTCTATTTAAGACTAAATAAACGTTATTATTTTCTCAACACTTTGCCTGGTTTTGGAGAGCTCTGTGACTAGTAGTAAGTCCACACATTGGTGTAAATCTATACTCGTAGATATACACTCAGAAATGAGGATAGCAGAAAAGTAGAATCTCACACCTAGGGGGCCGATTCCGATCCTGGAAAAACGCTGTACAAATCGTGGTATGGAGCGTTTTCCCCATACAACTCGTACTTGTAACGAGGCCCCTACAACCTAGGAAGTACGATCCGTACAAATAGACGCACTCCATACAAATTGTAAAAAAGACCATACAACTCGTATATACAAGCGATTCCGATTCGGATTGCTCTGTACACGATGTTCCCATGTATTCCCGGCAGCAGTTTACAACCCGACAAGTACGATTCGTACAAACGGCACTCCATACAGCTCTTTTTTTACAAGAGCCAAAAAGTGCCGGAAAAACCTTGTACGCCCCGAAAACAGTACGAGACAGACCCCCTCATATACGCGTCGTACACCCCATGAATACAGGGGTACGGTGCGTATGTACGGTGCGTACGGATGGCACGGAAAGTGGGGTACGGTGCGTACATACGCGATGAAGGGGTACTGGTCGTGTACGCACCGTACAAGTACCGTACCCCAAAATCTGTTGAATTCTGCCGACATATCTAATATCACTAAGTTGGCAGTTTGGCCATTGTTGGTCCGCATTCAAAGGTCATCAAGGACTGTCACCAGTGCAATTTTGGTACCGTGTCCCGGGCGGAACCCGAATTTAACTTCATCTAGAAGCTTATTTTCTTCTGCAAATTTCGAGATGGCCTTACTCACTACTCTTTCCAGGATCTTTATCGGATAGGGTAGCAGCAAGATTGGTCTATAATTAGATGGACACAGAGGGTCCAATTAGGCTTTCTTTAGAAGAGGGGAAACAACTGCCTTTTTCCAGCACTTTGGGACTGTGCCATTAGTTAGAGACTGGGAGCATAATTGGTGTAGATATGGAAAAAGCTCTATTCCGAACACTAAGTGTAGGGAGAGGAAGGGGTTGGGGGAGGGTCGTGCTAGGGGTAGTGTTTTAGGGTTTAGGGTAGTGTCGGGGGTCTTGCAGGGTAGAGTTTAAGTGTCGGGAGAGGACTGGAATCGGGGGAGGGTCGTGCTTGGGGTAGTGTTTTAGTGTAGGGAGAGGAATGGGGTCAGGGGAGGGTCGTGCTGGGGGTAGTGTTTTAGGGTTTAGGGTAGTGTCGGGTGGTCACACAGGATAGTGTTTTAGGGTAGGGAGAGGACTGGGAGTCGGGGGAGGGTCGTGCAACACCCCGTGGTGGTAGCTGTGACCCATTGCACCAGTAAGGCTATTTTGCTCTTCTCCCTTTTTGCAGGGAGTGCTGAGTAAAGACCCTACAACTGCATAGCTCAGCCAACAAACCCTGGCCATCCATCTGAGTAGGATTGCAGTAGGTTTTCAAACTTTTTCTCAAAACGTTCCATGTCCCTTGCAACTCCCTAAGAGTAGTTCTTTTTAAAATACCCAGAGGATCATTTTGAAATAGTACTACAGCAGGCCTACTCATATACTACAAAATGCTATTCACAAATCGTATGCAAAGACCTCAAACTTTACATCTCCTATCTTTCGACGGAAAGAGATCACACCCACAGAGGTGGAGATTTCTGCGCATGTAAGCCTATGATTTAGGTGTAAATGTAGGAGGGGCAAGGGGAGTGGGAAATACTTATTATTAAATGGAAAAGCATTAGAGGGGAGTAAGGAGGGATTTAGGGAATGATAAGGAGGGATTTAGGTAGGGACAAGTTAATACAAACACCCACGCACCCACAAAGAGTAAGGCCATTGCTGTTCATGAACTACACTTCTAAAGTTACTCCAGACCAAAAGGTAAAAAAACAGTGGTACATGTACTCCAACCCAGCCTTGGAGTAAGTCTACACATGGCAACTCGCTGGTACTTTATGTCACTCCCAGAGAAAGAAATGGAACCAGGGACTTAATGTAACACCCATAGCAAATATTATTAAATGAATTACAGTTTCAAATTTTAAAGTAAAGATGTAGTCGTTTTAGTGTTAAAAGTTTTCAGTAAACAAAAAAGTAAATAGTTTATATTTCTACAAA
Organism: Lissotriton helveticus; assembly: GCF_964261635.1. Lineage (NCBI taxonomy): Eukaryota > Metazoa > Chordata > Amphibia > Caudata > Salamandridae > Lissotriton > Lissotriton helveticus. The sequence continues at coordinate 724,466,120 of NC_136067.1, forward strand.
TTAATAATTAACTATTATATTAAAAATAATTCAATATATTAAACTTTTGATGAAAATGTTAAATTATTTTAAATCAATACAAAAAACATAACTTTTATAAAAATGTACTAAATAATAATACATTCTGAAAATGCTAGGGAGGAAGTTGTTTTTAATTTGATTAAAAATAATAGTTCCACATTAAATTCATATATTTGAATCATATAATACACTTTCAATTTGATGAGTGTGAGATGTTTTATGTTATTATTTCTTGTTTAATAATTAATTTTAAAATAGTTTGCAGTTGTATTGTACAGTAAATAATTTTTAATTTCTATTTAAGACTAAATAAACGTTATTATTTTCTCAACACTTTGCCTGGTTTTGGAGAGCTCTGTGACTATTAGTAAGTCCACACATTGGTGTAAATCTATACTCGTAGATATACACTCAGAAATGAGGATAGCAGAAAAGTAGAATCTCACACCTAGGGGGCCGATTCCGATCCTGGAAAAACGCTGTACAAATCGTGGTATGGAGCGTTTTCCCCATACAACTCGTACTTGTAACGAGGCCCCTACAACCTAGGAAGTACGATCCGTACAAATAGACGCACTCCATACAAATTGTAAAAAAGACCATACAACTCGTATATACAAGCGATTCCGATTCGGATTGCTCTGTACACGATGTTCCCATGTATTCCCGGCAGCAGTTTACAACCCGACAAGTACGATTCGTACAAACGGCACTCCATACAGCTCTTTTTTTACAAGAGCCAAAAAGTGCCGGAAAAACCTTGTACGCCCCGAAAACAGTACGAGACAGACCCCCTCATATACGCGTCGTACACCCCATGAATACAGGGGTACGGTGCGTATGTACGGTGCGTACGGATGGCACGGAAAGTGGGGTACGCTGAGTACATACGCGATGAAGGGGTACTGGTCGTGTACGCACCGTACAAGTACCGTACCCCAAAATCGCGTATGTACGCACCGTACCCCAATATCGCGTATGTACGCACCGTACCCCAAAATCACATATGTACGCACCGTACCCCAAAATGGCATACGTATGCACCGTACCCCAAAATCATGTATGTATGCACCGTACCCCAAAATCACGTATGTACGCACCGTACCCCAAAATCACGTACGTACGCACCGTACCCCAAAAATGCAATTTTGGGGTACGGTGCATACATACGCGATTTTGGGGTACGGTGCATACGTACACGATTTTGGGGTACGGTGTGTACATACGTGATTTTGGGGTACGGTGCATACGTACGTGATTATGGGGTATGGTGCATACGTATGTGATTTTGGGCTACGGTGCATACGTACGCGATTTTGGGGTACGGTGTGTACATACGTGATTTTGGGGTACGGTGCATACGTACGTGATTTTGGGGTATGGTGCGTACGTACGCGATTTTGGGGTACGGTGCACACATACGTGATTTTGGGGTACGGTGCGTACGTACGCGATTTTGGGGTACGGTGCTTGTACGGTGCGTACACGACCAGTACCCCAAAATCACATATGTACGCACCGTACCCCAAAAATCGCGTACGTACTTTGCGCACATGCGCGATGTTGGGGTACGCACCATACACACGCCTCGCATGTGGGGGGCCCCTGTACGCCTCATACCCCTATACGGCCCGTACCCCGGTATGAGTCGTACCCACAGAACCAGTCATACCAGGGTACGAGGCGTATAGGGGTTCGCTTCGTTGCCCGGTTCGAGTCATCCCCGTATACAGGCCATTTTCCATACAAATCGTATGCTGACAACCCGGTACGAATCGTACTTGACGGGTTGGACAGCCTTTTTACAAATTGTATGGTCTTTTTTACAAGTCCGTGTCGTACAGCTTCTCCCGATCTGATTTGTACGGATCGGGCCGATCTGTATGTATTTTTCCCGTACGAATCGTACTACACGGGTTGGAAGGGACTTTTACAATTTGTATGGAAAAAAATACAAATCCTATTTGTATGGAAAATAAAAATCCAGGATCAGAATCGGCCCCCTAGGTGCAGGAGGCAATTTACACGTGAGCAAATCTACTCATGTAAATTTACTTTTGTGGATAAGGGGCCCCTAGTGACCATCCTTGGAGGGCTGCATCATCTGTCCACTCGTTGCTTTCATACACAGGCTTTGAAACTTGCTTGATAGGACTCCTTAGTCTCTATCTCATTACCCACTTTAAGGACACTTAAACACATGCGGGGAACCGTACCCAGACACGTTCTCATTCCTTTATGCAGCTCGCCTAGCCTGTCATGTGCAACATCTCTGCTCTTCTAGCTCAGCCTGGCTCAATCACCTTAGCTAGTCTATGGATTAAACTGCTCTTTTCAGCCCTTCTTGGGATCAACCACTGTTTGTGGCCTAAAGTGTACAGTTTGACTAGGATTCTTTTCATATCTCATGAGCACTAACATTTTTATAAGGGCACCAATTGTGATTACTAAGTTGCTCAAACACCAAGAAAACAGGTATACTCCTAAAGAGAGACCAAGAACTTAGGCCTCTTCAGTTGTCTTGTATATTGTTTAGTGTATTGTTGCAGATACCTTGCCTTTGTCATAAAAGCATGTTTGTTTGCTCCCTATGTGTGCTCGTTGTTTGGTCTGCCCTATAGGCCGTGTTCTGTGACTTTGTTCCTCAGGTATGTATCGTACAATTTATTTTCTTTCCGTGCAATGTATTTTCTTTCAATTCAGGCATTTACTAACTTATTTGCCCACAGATAGTCCAATGCTCTGAAGTAATATCATTTTCCATAGTGAATACTCCCTCCTTACTACCGGGTCAGAAACCTGTGAAGCCTATCTGGAGGTAGTACTATTTCGGCTCTGGATGCCTGTACCTCACTGAACCTAAGCTGTCTCTCCATCAGAACACCCTTGAGGAGACTCCTATTTGGCCCATGAGCATGTATTACACTGGCACATACATGATTTGCTGCTGAGGCGAAATAACGCTCTTTATTAAAAAGCCATAGGCTGAAACACCGGAACATTTCATGGCCCAGGTTAAAAAAAAAAAAGACTTCTAGGAGTGTACCTTTCCCCGGCCCCACTGGAGAGGGGCAGACTCGCTACAAGATGTGGGCTGACATTACATCATTTTCCATTTCAACCCCATATGATTTAAAACAAAAACATTATCCGCATAGCTCTAAAACATAACTCCGTTCTGCCCTGAAAGGATACAAGGACGCTGGGACAGGCGATTACGTCATCCCCTTCGTGTCAAAACAGCTCTGCTGCTATGGAGTCTCTCAAGCTTGGTGGTGTTGCTAAGCAGAGTGGGAGCAGAAACTATTCCATTGGCTAGAGCCATGGAGGAAACCCTCCTTCCGTCTACGTTCTTATTTATATGGCTATTCATCACCTTAAAAATGACAAGAGGAATCAATAAAAGAGAAAGAACTTCATAAATGTATCCTTTCCTAATTGAGAGGCTTGACGTGGAGTTTTGCAATAAGAATAATACACTTTAGCTTGACCTACTTAAACATGTGAAAAGTCACTTTCTGGTTGCTGGCTTCAGTCTTTCATTTGGCCTTCCTGACGTACTTTTTTCTGTCCACGGAGGGAAGCGATATAAAAATGATCAACGCGGGCTGTTTGATCAAGGAGAAAGGTTTCATACTTCAATAGTACACGTAATGGAATTGGTCAGATTTAAAGAGTGGGAGCACATATTCCTATCTTTGATATTTTATCCCTTGCAGGCTGCTTAGTCATATTTCAATGAAATGCTGCAGATGTAGCTAGGAAACTCATTAAGGAAGCAAGTATATATGTTTTCACATCAGACACACACTTGTTTTACTGAAAAACATACCCAGCAGCTAATTTAAACATAAGACACATTTTCTATATAATAAGCTATTCTGACAATAAGTACCGGCCTGCTATAGCTCCTATAAACGCTATTACGCTAGTGCTACAAGGGAAACTCCTTGGACCAAGGGCAGCTCCTCCTCTAGGGCGGCGGAGCTTTGGCCCACTACTTTCTCGCAGTGCGAGAAAGCCAAAACATAAAATGGTAATAACTAAAAGTTATTACTATTTTATGTTTGCTTTGCATATTGCAGGTGGGCGGGGCTGCTCTTATCTTTGAGCAGGGCAGGGTAGGTGTGGTTTGCCCACTCCTGAGTGCACAAAGACTGTTTGGTCGGTCCTCTCAGGCTGCTCAAACCAGTCATGTGCACTTCTCCATGCAGGCTGTATTGAAGCCTGAATGGAGAACATGGCCACCTCATTAGCCCCTGGCTGGGCGGCATCCCGACAATTCACAACGCTGCTTGCAGTTTTGTGATTGGCTTAGGGGAGGGAGTCTGGCTTCCTGCTTCCTGTTCCTGTCAGAGGCAGAAGAGCAGGAGTCGAGAAGACGAGGGACCCGGCGGAAAGGTAATGAGCAATGCCGGCCTCACCTGCCATGGACACAAACTTTCCTATACTAATAACGTAATGATTAATGAGAAGCTTCGAGCTGAGAAACATGGAATCTGTATTTAGGAAAACCTCAGTTACAGTATCCTTTGGACCTTGGCCTGCTGACCTCAAAGCCACTTTAGGACTTGCCATTGTATTAGAAACCCTTTCTTAAAGGGACAGGTGCCATAATAAAGCTTTGGGTGAAAGGGACAGCAAAGACAGAAAAGGGCACTTTATTGACGACAGGCGCGCATCACAATATAATTTTAGGCCTTTGCCTTTAATAAACTAAACCTCACAATACACAAAACCTCCTACTGCCACTAAAAAAAACATCCTTTACATATTTATACTACACTTCCTAATTTCTACCCTGCTATTAATGTTTTCCTACCTCTGAACCTACATCCAATAATATCTACCTATCTGCATATCGTCAGCATAACATTCAATTCCTGTTTTCATCCAAGTTTAACTTTGCCTATTCACATATGGGAACAACAATAACCTTGTTCTATAATCCTGCCACTTGACAGTCCACTGCCAGGCACTAGCTCCAAGTGACAACATGTACCGTCCAAGCCCCTTGCACACCTGAAGCAACATAATAAAGCTAGCCAACCAGGAAAATGCATGTAAAAATCTCGGTCTTTGGGAAAAACAAATAAGGTGAGCAGGTGGGAGAGACAATTTATGTAGGGAAAAGTAGCCACCGGGTGACACCTCCCCAGAAAGGAAAAGAGGTCCAGGGGGTTAAAATGGCTGAATACATAGGCTTGCTCCCTGCTAACAGGGGAGAGCCCAAAAATACCCCAAACTTTCCAACCTGAGTTAGGGCTGTACCATTTCCCTGATCCTCCCAGTGGGCAGACCTCTCTCCCTTCAGCTTCCAACCAAAACCCATAGTCCTCGTTTTTTAAGAAATTGCAAAGTTTACAATGCAAGCAATAACTTCCTGACTTTGTGAGTAAACACACGGTGTAGCAAGCACAGCCAGAAAATATGAAGTAATGGTTACTGCATCATGTTTATTAGCTGTGGTGTCTGGAGCTCATGCACCGATGTAGGACTTGATGCATGTCCTGTTGACTGCACACCTTCTTGAAAACATGTCACATGGCTTCAATATGAGTTTGTGGACAGATTTAGTAATGCTTTGCAACAGTGCAAAGCCACAAAAGTGATGCAAAAAGCACAAAGCGATGATAAATGATTTAGTTTCCAGAGTACAACTTTTTTTGTGCTATAGTAGCTCTAAACGTAATGCAAATTGTGCCTTGTGATGCTTTGCATTACTTTGTGACAAAGAGAGAAGATGTGGCCTAATGGGTTGAGCTGCCAACTCCGATTCTTAACAAATCGCATATTCAACCCATGCATTAAATAATAAATCTGTCCAAGTGCACTGTCATTTTGTCCTCATGTGAAGCAAACTAATATTTATGGAGCAAGTTTGCACTATAAACAAGGGATGTCACATGGGTGTTTGTTGGGATGGCGTAGCTTGGAGAAGAGTTTGGGGTTAGAATGTCGGGGTGGATTTAGTTGGGAAAAGTTGGAGGAGTAAGGTGCTGGGTGCCATTGGTCTTGAAGAGGCTTAAATAAAGTTTTTTATCTTCAAATCATAGTGCAGCATCCTAAATATGTTGTTGACGAGTAGGTCTGGACCCTGGACCCTGCCAACCACCAGTTTACCACAGTAGTTCATTCTGGCCTGAGCCAGCTGCACATCAACAGCATCATTGTGGGAAAGTCTTTGTGGATCAGCATCATAGCCGGCATCGTAGTGACATCTGTATAGTCACATTGTGGGGTATTCACTATGGTGTATTTCATGTGTGAAAGGTGTGCACATTTGCTGGCATAGAAAGAGGTGGTGTGAAAAGAGGACTGATTATCTGCTGGTGACTTTTGTACCATGGAGCCATGGTAATCATCTTGGATTGTGTTTGTTTCAGGAACTTATGGATATTCATCTGCCATTTTGGTATGGGAGAGGATGTATGTACACTGTGAATTTTTGGCTGCCATCTTGTATTGTGCCCAATTTATATTTGTAGGATTTGGCACTTTACCATTACCATCAAAATTGTAAGCATTCCTGCTCTGGCTCCTTTTTCATCTATTCCTGATCCTCTTCCTCTGGATTGGCTGTGCTGGAAAGATACGTTTGAGACATATTTGGAGGCAATAGACGGTGATTCATTTTTTAGTAAAAAGAACAAAGCTTTATTGCTACATAATGTGGGTCCTGAAGGCAGAGCTATATTAAAGTTCTCTCAGATGAGGGAATGCACACCATTTACTTTAACCATGTTTTTTCAGTTCAATATTTTTATCCTTCCTTTGTTCTGTTTGCGTGCAGGATTGGTTGTAGTCAAGACACTTTTCAAAGAAATGGGACTACATAGCCACAAAGCCAGTCGCACAGCATCATGCCGCTTCGTTTGCGTGCATGTTTCCTCCAAACTTTTATCCAATATTTTATATTTACCTTTTAACCATATTTATGAGCTCATACTTCAATAGATTCCCACTCTTTTTAATCCATGATCCACAATGTGGTACATTGCCAATTTTCAGGTTTCTTGTATTCTAATTGTGCAGATCCGGGCCTCTTGAAAAGAATACGATTAGTGCCAGAAGTCCGTCACAAGCAAATTTTATTATCAGTTAAAACCCAATGCATTTTGGGCCTCTCCGTGCCCTTCTTCGGGGGTCACTGCAATCAATCACAATATAATAAATTATTTGCACTGTTTATCACAAGTAAATGTATAATACACAGCATGATCACATCAATAATACATCTATTTTAAAGCATCACATCACAGTACTTCCTTTTGCCCGCTCTCGCTTTATATTCCTCATACTCCTGCGCCAATCACCCCTACTCAAAAATGTAAACCAACGTGCACCCGCCTTCTCCTTCCTACGATAAAACCTTTCAGATTGGTTACAGTGTTTCACCCGTACTCAAACCCTTTACAATCTAGTCCGTGTAACCCCTGTGCAGAAAAAAATGCTGTTGTTTAACTCGCTACAATATGCATGTCATGTTACCATTATCACTGTCTAAGAACAAGATTTCAACGGTTCTCCCATGTGCTAGTTATTTTAAATGCAACCATATCTTTCTCTGATTAGCATACCTCATTTGCCTGCGTACCGAAACCTTCCTTCTCCGCCATTATGCCTCCAACGGTGAAACCTATCTGTTCACGCTCACTCTCTTAAGTTTCTCTAACCCCGTACTCTCTCTCCCGATCTAGATCTCACCTCTACTCTAAGAGAACTACATTTCCCAAGATGCATGCTTTCAATGTGAAAAAATGCTCTTCCATAGTTATTGGTACTATTTTTAAAGTAGTACCAATAACTATGGAAGAGCATTTCTTTACATTGAAAGCATGCATATTGGAAAATGTAGTTCTCTTAGAGTAGAGGTCGCGCAAAGGCGGAGCTCAGGTTGTTTTGAGCCAATCGTGAGAGAGAGCACGGGGTTAGAGAAACTTAAGAGAGTGGGCGTGAACAGATAGGTTTCACCGTTGGAGGCATAATGGCGGAGAAGGAAGGTTTCGGTATGCAGGCAAATGAGGTATGCTCATGGTTTGATTGAGCATTGTATTTGCATCCTGAAGGAGCAGTTACATCTGTTCCTGACTAATAGGTTGCATTGGAAGCAACTAGTTAAACATTTTTTAATGGCCTACAGAACAATAATCAATGTGTGGACAGGTGTGTCTCAAGTTGTGCTTCTCAGGGGATGTGTTGATGAGGCCAAGTTAAAAAGAGAATGAAAGAATAGATTAGTGGTTGATGTCACACGGTTGTCAGATGTGATTGATTTGAGATAAAAAGTACAAAGCAGATGTGTTGGCATACCTTGAGGAAAAAATAATCTGAACATTGTAACTTGGTGCTGGGTGCTGGGTGAGGATTAAGAGGTCAGGTTGGGTACCCTCAATTAAATCCAGGTTTTCTATTCCAGTACAAGTTACCAAAATCTTGTCTAATGTGGTTCACACCAGTGATGGAAAGGATTGGGAAAAATAAGTGATTGATTTAATTCCCCAAAGTAAGGAGTGGTTTGTTCATGTGTGAATGGGAACAGCAGATACTTGGAAACCATGTGTCACTCGGTCACAAAGTCTTAGACGTATGCCTGATCATTTCAAGGATTATGTTTGTTAATAGATGAAGACGACGCCTGTTTATGGTGTGGTTTTAGACGTATAGCTACATAGAACATGTTTCCTTTAATAAGTATTTACTGTATAAGAATAATCTGTGGGCTACTGTGTAACATATATTTTTTTCTGTTCTGGGTTAAATTTTGGAATTGTGAAGAATTTTGGGGTTGGACTATCGGGATGGATTTGATTGAGAAAAGCTAGAGGCAGTGAGATGCTGAAAGTCATTGATATTGAAGAGGTGTAAATAAACTCTTGTTCCCTCCAAGTCATAGTGCAAAGTCTTAATTATAGCGTCTTCGTTATAGTGTTCCCTTGCTATCACCCACTGATGCAGGGCCTTATCTACTAACAATGGTGAATGGCTGTGCACCAACAAATATTGTCTCCTTGAGGCATCTGCTAACAAAGAGAAATATTTTTTATTTCTCCTGACTTTTTATGTTCTGCACTGTACACACCACATACAATTCCAGAAAAGGTTTAAAGTATAAGAATAACATTGTAACTGGAAGAGAACCTTCCATTACTAATGACTAAATCTATGGCAGAAATCATGCACACAGCCTTGAATTATGGGGCAAACCTTAAGTGGTTCTCTCCTCATAGTGCAATGCAGCACAGCAGCTTTGGTTGCTGATGTGCATTGTGCTATACATTGGTAATACCCCTCCACAGTGTCTTATTAGAGCATGGGACCCAGCCTGAGACTACTTCTAGTTCCATATTATAGTAATGAACTGGGGCTAAAATTAATAATAACTGACAATAAGGACATTAATCAGTATTCTAAAGACTACTGATGTCTGGGATTGAGTACTGAACCTATCTCTCTTTTTTTTATATTGAACCTTTAACCATCAAGCTAATCAGTAACAGGATCTGGCAGAGCAGTCTTTCTACAGGGGCAAAGATTAAACTGTATGCTTCTGATGTCATTATGTTCCTTTCCTTCCAAGAAATTACTATGTAAAGGCCTTTAAATCTGATTTCCAAATATTTTGTGGTGGCAAGGAACAGAATTCCACACCCTCCGCATCCTCCGCAAGACTTTCAAATGGACTTTCAAATGGATCCCCCGAGTCAAGGAAGACAGTCACTCAAGCACTCATTACCAGAAGGCTGGACTACGGAAACGCCCTTTACGCCGGCATAAACAAGTCTCTACTCCGCAATCTCCAGACGATACAGAACATCGCTGCCCGACTCGTCCTCTGTATCCCTCGACATGAGCACCTCAGCCAACACCCTCGGAAGCTCCATTGGGTCCCCGTCGAGAGGAGAGTCAGTTTCAAGATACTCACCCACACCTACAAATTCCTACACAACACCGGACCCCAATACCTCAATGCCAGAATCACCCTCCACGTACCCGAAAGAAACCTCCAATCATCCATCCTCGTTCTCGCCGAAATCCCACACATCCACAGAGCCAAAGCAGGGGGAAGATCCTTCTCCTACATCGCAACCAAGACCTGGAACGAGCTCCCAATCAACATCAGAGGCACCCCTTCCCTCAACACCTTCAGGCAGACTCTCAAGACCTGGATGAATGGAGCTGCTACCACCCAGTGAGTAGCACACTTACAATTCCCTGATTAATTGATTGAATTGATGGCACCTACCCTAAGGAATTTCTGTGCTGAGCTTGTAAGAGGGTCCTCCTGTAGAAATTATATTATCAATAAATGATGCTACAAAGCAGTATTTGGGTATTGGAGTGTGAGAGCTGAACCCCAATAATCATCTGAACCCTCATATTTGGATACCTTGAAATTTTACCTAAATTATCTGGCTCTCCAGTTGATCTAGTAATTAGAGACTACACTCCTCATCATGCAAACAAAATTTAGCAGAGTTAAAACAGAAATGAGTATTTGAAGTTGTTAGACCTGATACTTTTGACAGGTTTAGCCCCAAACGTTTGCCCTTTGCCTCTTACGTGTCAGACCCTGTTTTCATTAGCTATATGATTCTGGGCACTTTACCACTGCTGATCAGTGCTAAAGTAAATATGCTGTCTGTATAAATTGTGACAATGATCGGTTATCCATGATTGGCATATTTTATTTACTGGTAAGTCCCTAGTAAAGTGCACTGTGTGTGCCAGTGCCTGTAAATCAAATGCCACTAGTGGGCTTGCAGCACTGTTTGTGCCACCCACATGAGTAACCCTGTAAATGTGTCTCAGAGCAACCCATGTAGCGCCCTGGCAAGTGCACCCACTTGCCAGGCCTAAACCTTCCCTTTCCTTACATGTAAGGAACCCAAAGGTAGGCCCAAGGTACTCCCATGGGTAGGGTGCAATGTATCTGAAAGGTAGGACATTTACTGGTGTGTTTTACATCAGTAGCGGCTGCTCCCGTTAATCAGAAGTGGGGTGGGGAGGGGGGAAGAGGGGAAGGAGGGGGGTTTAATAAAAAAACACTTGCCTGCCGGCCAGCCTGCTGGCTGGCTGCCGCAGCATCTCCTGCGTCCTCTTCACGGCTTCTTCTCTGCCAATGAAGCAGGAAGCACCTGGCTCCCAGCCTCTTAATAGCCAATCACAATGCTGCAATGCAGCATTGTGATTGCTCTGAGTGCCGTGGAGCTCAGTCGGAGAATGGGAGGCTGGGCATGTTCTCCATGCAGGCTGTAAGGCAGCCTGCATGGAGAACATGCAAAGTGTGCATGAATGTTTGGCCTGCCACAGAGGGCCGGTCAAACATTAATGTGCACTTACATAGTGCCCACCACTTCTCCCCCTGCTCTGAGAGCAGAGCTGATCCACCCCACATGCCGAGATGCAGAAGCAGGAAAAATAAAATGATAATAACGTAGAGTTATTATCATTTTAGTTTTCCTTTTTTTCCACTGCAAAAGCAGTGGGGCAATGCTCCTCCACCTTAGGGGAGGAGCAGCTACTGTGTGACATGTCCTGATAGTGAAATGCAGTGTATTTCATTTTTCACTATTGAAAGGCTATCTGTCCCATTGGCTTATCATTAGGGTTGCACTGTAACATTTTTACATGTGTAACTTTCAATAGGGACAAGATTGAATAATGAAGTTTAAGAAATCTGAAATTCTGTGATAGAAAATGCCACTTTTGGAAAGTGAACTAAGTGAATTAAGTGTCGTTTAATCTTTTGATGTATGTTTTGTTTTATTTGCATTATTAGAAATGTAAATAGTGTTTTGTGATTTATGTGTGATGTGTATTTGATGTAAATTGTACAGTAATTCCTTTTCATATATAAATGTGTTGCAAAGTGAAAACTAAAAATTCAAAAGATAAGGTTAAATAAAAATTCCGTGCAAATACAAAAATTTGTGTGTGCCTTCATAAAGAAATTTAGTTTTGTAAATTGACATTTGGACAGGCACTTTTCGTGTTGTTGAATTATAAGGCCCAGCCTATCCCATGCCTAGAAGGGTCTAACTCCATAGCTTTAGAAAACTTTTGGAAAGTGGGCATTTTCTTACTTTACCATTTTGCGTGCCTCTGGCTTTTTGTGTATTCAGCATCTGGTGTTTGAGTGACAGGAGCTGGGATGTGCACTCACTCTAGACAATCACTGGGGGGGTTGAGATGTGTCCTGCCTTGCTTGGGTGACTCACCCCTGGGCTGAATAGACCTGGTCTGCTTTTAGAGTGGTGGGAAAAGTATTGCTTGCATCTGAGTAGGCTGTGTCTCCTTTTTCACAATGCTGTCTCCGCCCCTGTGGTCATGTTGCACCAGGGAGGACAGGACTGTTTTGGACAGGGTTCAGAGACCCTTAAAGCAAAAAGAACAATAATTTGGGGGTTTAAGTACCATACCTAAAACCCCAGGAACTTAGATTACTTTAAGGAACAAGAGGACCCTGCCAAGAAGTAGAAGAGTGGAAGGACTGTGTGAGGGGCACTGCCTTTTTTGTGTGAGGGGTGGGTTGGCCTGTAGTTGCTGCGTGTGTCTGTGGTGGAGGAAAAGAACTGACTAATTTTGCCCTTCTGTGGAATCCTGCTTGTGAATAAATATTTCCAAGGGCTTGTGGGTGCTTGTCTCCTGTTGGAAATCTCAGGAAAATCGACTTGATAAGAAAAGATCCCTACTGGATCTTAAATATCCGGCCGGGTAGGAGACTTGGAGACGCTGTGTGAGGAGTGCTGCCCATGATGGGATCACTGACAGAATATCGAGGAGCAAAATATCGACCTGCCAAAATATTGATGAAAAAATGTAGAATGACAGAATATCGACTTTCTATCTACAAACAGGTAAGTACAAAAATTTTGAATCTAAAATATCGTTGTAAATATAGTTTGTTAAAATATCGAATTTTTTAAATGTCATAAAAGTAATGTAAAATATTGAAATAATGAATATAATTAAGTAAAACATACTTAAAAATACTTAAAAAACCTTAAAATTAATAAATAATTAATGTAAATTAAAAATAAACATGTAATAATATTTTTAATACATATATATGTTAACCTAATAATATTAAAAAATATTCAATATTTTTAGTGTTGAATAGCAGGAGGGTAAAATGTACTATTCCCACTCCAGTGAGTGCAGCAGTAGGGAAAGCGTTGGATAGTGGGAGGGTAAAAATTACTATTCCCACACCAGTGAGTGCAACAGCAGGGAAAGCGTTGGATAGCGGGAGGCTAAAAGTTACTATTTTGCCCTCATCACTGCCACCGATGACATCAGGGCCCTGCTGGACAACGGCGAAACCGCGGCCCTCATCCTCCTGGACCTATCAGCCATCTTTGACACTGTCTACCACCACACCCTACGCACACGCCTTCACAATGCTGGGACCACCTCCTTCGTCTCCGGCAGAACCCAGAGCTTCCGCCTCCCCCTTTCTGCTCCGAAGCCATCAAGATCATCTGCGGCGTACCCCAGGGCTCATCCCTCATCCCGACATTGTTCAACACCGACATGGCACCGCTTGCCCACGTCGCCCGACTACATGACGTCAACATCATCTCCTATGCCGACAACCCCCATCCTATCCTATCCTTCACCAAGGACCCCCTCACCGCCAAAACCAACCTCCACGAAGGAATGAAAGCTGTCGCTGAGTGGATGAAGGACAGCCGCCTGAAGCTAATTCCGGACAAGACAGAAGTCCTCATCCTTGGCTCCACCCCCTCAGCCTGGGATGACTCCTGTTGGCCGACCGCACTGGAAACAGCACCAACACACACCCACCACGCACGCAACCTGGGATTCATCCTCGACTCTACTCTCTCCATGACAAAGCAGGTCAATGCCATCTCGTCCACCTGCTTCAACACCCTCCGCATGCTCAGCTAGATCTACAGGTGGATCCCCCCTGAAACAAGAAGAACGGTCACCCAGGCCCTCGTCAGCAGCAGGCTGGACGACGGAAACGCCCTCTACACAGGAGCCTCGGCCAAACTCCTAAAACGACTACAACGCATTCAGAACGCCCTCGCATGATTGATCCTCAACATCCCTCACTGCAGCCGCATCACACCCCACCTGAGAAACCTGCAGTGGCTCCCCGTCAACAAGAGGATCACCTTCAAGCTCCGCACCCATGCAGCACTCCACAACACCGGACCAATATTCCTCAACAGACAGCTCACCTTCTACACCCCCAACTGCCAGCTCCGCTCCGCCGACCTCGCCCTCACCACCGTTCCCAGCATCCAAAGAGTGACCTCCGGTGGCAGATCGTTCTCCCACCTCACCACCAAGACCTGGAACACCCTCCCCATCTCCCTACTTCACATCCTTGGACCTGCTAAACTTCCGAAGACTACTCAAGACCTGGCTATTCGAGCAGTAGCAGCACCCCCCCGGCGCCTTGAGACCCCCACTGCAGAGTAGTGCTCTTTACAAATGTTCTGATTGATTGATTGATTGACTATTCCCACTACAGTGAGTGCAACAGCAAGGAATGCGTTGGATAGCGGGAGGGTAAACATTTCTATTCCCACTCCAGTGAGTGCAACAGTAGGGAAAGCATTGGATAGAAGCTAGATAAAAATTACCATTCCCACTCCAGTGAGTGCAACATTAGGGAAAGCGTTGGATAGCATTGGGGTAAACATTATTATTCCCACTCCAGAGAGTGCAACAGTAGGGAAAGTGTTGGATAGCTTAGGGGTGAAAATTACTATTCCCACTTCAGAGAGTGCAACAGTAGGTGAAGTGTTAGATAGCGTAGGTGTAAAAATGACTAAACCCACTCCAGAGAGTGCAACAGTAGGGAAAGTGTTGGATAGCGTAGGGGTAAAAATTACTATTCCCACTCCAGAGAGTGCAACAGTAGGGAACATGTTGGATAGCGTAGCGGTAAAAATTACTATTCTCACTCCAGAGAGTGCAACAGTGAGGAAAGTGTTGGATAGCGTAGGTGTAAAAATTACTATTCCCACTCCAGTGAGTGCAACAGTAGAGAAAGTGTTGGATAGCGTAGGTGTAAAAATTACTATTCCCACTCCAGTGAGTGCAACAGTGGAGAAAGTGTTTGGTAGCATAGGTGTAAAAATTACTATTCCACCTCCTGTGAGTGCAACAGTGGAGAAAGTGTTTTGTAGTGTAGGTGTAAAAATTACTATTCCCCCTCCAGTGAGTGCAGCAGTAGGGCAATTAATGATTTAATAATTCAATATATAAATTAATCAACAATACCAATAAAAAAGTATTACAAATTAATTAGCAATTACTAATTATTTATTAATTAGTTATAAATACCAATACATATTATTAATAAAAAATGAATGGCCTATTAATAATTAATTAACAACAAATACATTTTTAATACCAAAAATTAATAAGTAATACATTGTTTACCAATTAATAATTAATTAACAGTAAATTAATTATCAGTACACAAAAATAATTTCAATAATTACTTAATAACAATTAAATTACTTCCCACCCTATTCCCCTATAAACCCACAACTGCTCCAAATAATACATTAATACAATTAATAAAATTATCAATTAATCAATTAATAAAAATGAATTACTAATTAATAAAAAAATACCAATTATTAATTAATTAACAATAACTTAATTATCAATATCAATAAATAAAAATAAATAATTACTTAATCACAATTAAATTACTTCCCACTCTATTCGCCTATAAACCCACAACCCGCTCCGAATAATACATTAATGCAATTAATATATTTATCAACTAATCCATTAATAAAATGAATTACCAAGTAATAACGATTTATTACCAATTAATAATTAATTAAAAATCATTTATTTATCAATACCAATAAATAAGAATAAATATTTACTTAATTAAAAATAAATCACTTCCCACCCTATTCCCCTATAAACCCACAACCCGCTACAGAACTAAAACGCAAAATTAGATTGAAAATGATTAATAATTCCTAAAAATTTATATTTAATTTACTATAATTAAATTACTTCCCACCCTATTCCCCTATAAACCCACAACACACTACGGAATAAAATTACGCAAAAATTAAATAAGACAAAATTCATTACTTTAAAAAACATGCAAACATACATTACAAAAATAATACATACTTTTTACACATCTACTAACAGTTAAAACACTATATAAAAATTCGATATTTTTAACAACTATATTATGACTGTCGATATTACTAACTTCGATATTATGAAAATCGATATTTCTTACCTGAATTTCGATATTCTGCACCACTATATTTTTGTGACTCGCTATTATGTCCACTCGATATTTAAAACTTGATATTTGCCAATTCGATATAAAACATTTGCTATTGTGACTGTTCATTCCCATGATGTGCATGGGGTAGGACGGCCTGCAGTAGTTGATCCTGTCTGGAGCAGGAAGAGCACTGGTCTGTTCTCTTGGTACCTTTCTGGTTGCAAGGAGTATTTCCAAGGGCTTGTGGGTGCTTGTCTCCTGTTGGAAGTCTCAGGGAAATCAACAACTTGATATGGAATGATCCCTGCTGGATCTTAAATACCCGGCCTGGGAGGAGACTTGGAGATGCTGTATGAGGAGCGCTGCCCATGATGTGCATGGGGTAGGATGACCTGCAGTAGTTGCTCCTTGGTTGCAAAGAGAACTTCCAAGGGCTTGTGGGTGCATGTCTCCTGTTGGAAGTCTCAGGGTTCATCAACAACTTGATAAGGAAAGATCCCTGCTGGATCTTAAAAACCCGGCCTGGGAGGAGACTTGGAGATGCTGTGTGAGGAGCGCTGCCCATGATGTGCATGGGGTAGGATGGCCTGCAGTAGTTGCTAGTGTCTGGAGCAGGAAGACACCTGGACAGTTCTCTTGGTACCTTTCTGGTTGTGAGGAAAGTAGGAAAGTGCATGAGGAGCACGGTATTTGACCATCCAGCATGTGGTGAGCGCTGTATTTCCTCATCTTGTGGAGAAGAAATCTGTCCAGGGTACTTGGAAGCACGTGGTGAGTGCTTTTTGGGCAATCCTCTTCTGCTAAAATAAGCATGTGAGGCACTTCGAATTGAGTCTCCAGTCTCTAGTGCATGTGTCTGCTCAGGCCGAGAAGCTGTGGAGAAGAGTCCCCCGATGCGGGCCCAGGATTTAAAGGAAAATGTTGCCTGGCAACCTGCTGAAGCAGAAGGAAGCTGCTAGGAGAAGAGACCCCTCTCAGCATATCTCGATGAGGCCTAGGCATTTAGGGACTGCCTAACAACCTGTGGCATTTGGGTGCGGCCTCGCCAGATTCCTGGGGGAACACGGAATCTGGTCAGGAGCCTCTGCAGCTCTCAGGCCTCGTGGGAGGGACCTGCCGATATCACCAGCAGATACGTTCCGTCCCAAGATGCCGACGCAGGCAGCTGTGTTTGGATCGATCCCCTGGCAGGGGTCACCCACCTACGGGGGATGTGTGTGTGTGCCGGCTCACTAGTGGTCACTTACCTTGGGGGTCATTTTCACTAATGCAGGGAGAGCCCGAGATGGGCACCCAAGTAGAAACTGACTGCTTTAAAGGGAAACCTACTGAGGAGTACTGTATTAGCCCTGATATGAGGGTAGGTGTTCCTGCACTCTGTGAAGCCAGAAATTTCCATATGGCCATTATTAGGAGTGTAGATGTGGCTCCTGGAGGTGATTTATGTGTTGGGCCTCAAACGAACTGCTGCATTTTCTTTAGGCCCTGATGTTGTACTGTACATCTGATACAAAGAGTCTGTGGACTAATGCGCAAGTTATGAGCATTTACGTCATTGCGCTCGGATGTTATGTGTAGTGTTTCTATGACATATGATATTATGATAAAAGCCTAGTTTCCAGATTGGTTTATGACCTATGATGTTATGATGAAAACCTAGCTGGCAAAGTGATTTATGATCTCTACATTCATGACAATTGCCTGGTTGGCAAAGTGACTTCTGAGCTGCATAGTTTATATGCATTTTTTTATGACAAGTGCCTAGTGGCACGGGGATTTAAGTGATTGTGGGCAAATGTGTTTTATATAAAATATATGAGATATATTTATATGACCTTGTGTGGAGTCTCTTTTTGTGGTGTGACTAGTGTGCCACTGGTGTGTGTGTGTGTTGCGCAAACGCTTTACACATTGCCTCTGGGATAAGCCTGACTGCTCTGCCAAGCTACCAAGGAGGTGAATAGGGGTTATCTTGTGTGTGTAACTCCCTTACTCTACCAGGCTTACATGCATACCATAGCCAAACAGAAACCCCATTTCTAATAGAAGGGCAAAGAACTGAAGGCCTGATTTAGATCTTGGCAGTCTAACTGCCAGACTGCTGTGGCGGTTGGTTCCAGCACTCTGTCGGGTTGACGGAGTCCCGCACCCCATATATAGATGCATACGCGATACACAGAATACTGCCATGGCAGTGGTCTTCTTTGAACTGGCGACCTCCCCTTCATCACCATCCTAATTCCGAGGTCATGCTGAGCCAATTAGAATGTTCCCATTGGACTGGTGGTGTTCTGTCAGTGGAGTAAAGACAGAGGAAGACCTGTGGAGGTGGCAGGTAACTAAAATTTAATTTTTTATGCATAACACACATATGTTGTGTATGTGTCCGTATATTTATGTAGGTTATGTGTAGTGAGCCCTTATTGTACATTCTGCACTAAACCCGGCCAACACATACATACCATGCACTGTATACATGCAAACACCAAGTACACTTTACCTTTGAGTCTGTCAAAACGGGGTACCAGTTCATTGCCATCAAGGTTTGGCTGGTTTGCCTGACTACAGTTGAAGTGGAGGAAACTGCAGCCTGTACCGCCCAAAAATTAGATTTTTCACCCCTTTTCGCTGATTCAAAGTAGGAGGGATTCCCAATGGAATTTCCTTTGAAACCAGTCAGAATCAAATATCGATGGCTGGAATCCTGGCTGAAGTCCCCGAAAAGGGCAGGGAGCAAAGTCCTGGCAGAGTCAGCAGGACTGTGGCAGTCTTCTCTCCCATTGAATGCCAGCATCTAAATCGGAAGGGCGATCTGCCAGGAAAGAGGGCACGAAGATCACCAAAATCGCCACTTCGTCACAGTGCCACCAAGATATTGATCAGCCCCTGAGTCCTAGGCCAGAAATAAGGCAACAAGTAGATTTTTAATACAGTAAAAGTTAAATGCCATACAAAGAAAATATCCATTAAATGCCATAAAAACTCAAAATACAGAAATACAAAATAAATGCAAATTCATAGAACTTTTTAGTCCTAGTTAAGAAAATTCAAGAAAGTTTTCTAAGTGTCAGGCAAAGAGTATAGACACAATTAATAGAGAGTCTAAGGCAAATGGACATAGAAAACAAAGTCTCCCATAGCAGCAATCTTAATGACAGATGAACAAATAAAACAGACAGAACCCCAAAAGGATCAGCCTAATGAAGCCACAACTAAATTTGAACAGCGAAATTCCAAGAACCTTTATACACAAATCACACATTCTAAAAATATATTTGGTGAACTCAGCATACTATGATCATAGCTAGGGTCACATTAGAAAATCAAGAATATTTACATAATTAAAAGAACTTTAGCACACATTTCTTAAAGTAATATAAATCGTCAATCATCTCCCTGAGCAACCACCCTCTAGAGATAATCAACACAGATAGAAACATTCCACTAAAAATGGCTCATATGTTTTGCGGGTCTACATCCACATTTCCGGTGGAAGTCATTCAAAGTGATACTTTGGGTACATGGTGGAAAGTTCATTCACAGTAGTTTTTCTAACAACATTAATAACATTGTAAATAACTTTCATAGGTATGTCATTCACTTTGTGTTCCACAAAGAAAAGAGGAGAGATGGCTTTGCAGTGGGATTTATTTTAGATGCAACATTGCAAATGTATTGGTAACATTAGTATACATTATACAAAACACTAATTATGAGAGATATATTTTCCACATTCCCTTGTGTTCAAAATCGCTAATCCCCCCTCACATTATTTTTAAATATTCAATAGATTTGTTTTCTGGGGACTTCTTCAGCTTGCAGATGTTGATTTTTCTCAAACCTTTGGTTCTCACTTTACTCGTTCTCTGTCAAAGTTTCTCCTTGACTGTCTTTTTCACAGCAAATGTTCAGAGTATTTTCAATTCAGATTTTCCATTGGAACTCGTCAATTCATTTGTTTTGATCAGAGTCTACTTCTTGCTGCCACTCATGCTTTGCGTTTTTTGCACGGTATTAGCTCTTCACTCTGATCACTTTGTAATTGGACTTCTGGAGTTTTAAGTTCTTCATCTAAATTGTTGCTCATTTGGAGCTGTCTTTTAAGATTCCTACTTGAGTACTCAGCTTGATTTTTAACCTAATCTTCACCAGTTACAAAATCATCTCCCCACTCTGGATACATACTGCAAATCTGTAACCAGCAGTATGTGTATCTTGATCATCAGCCTTCCCCTATTAGACTGCTCTGTCTCTCTTTGTATGAGCAGTGAGGACCCAGCAAGGCACTCCTGACTGCAATATTGGTAGTTAAGATATAATAACCTTGAATTTTGTAAAGCGCACAGCTACCTCAGGAAGATTAGGTGAGCTATTGCCCAGACTCACATGGTGCTGGGCTGACCTGCCATCGGGGATAGAACCGTGAACCTGGTGGTCGGAGTCAGGCATTCAGGCAGCTGCGCCACATCTCTATCACAAGATGATTCCAACTTTCATCAAAGCAGTTTTTGCAAATGTGCTTTCGAATTTCGAAGGTCTCCTGCCTAAAGGACATGGCAAGGTCTGTCTCAGTAATTATCGGTAGGTGCATCCACCTGGGGAAAGACCGATTTTCCCCCATAAACAAAACCTTTGCAAAAGTCTAGAACAATATCTTCAGTTATTTAAACAAATGTAGTTGAAGGTAAATGTGCATCACTCTCCCCATAATAATCTCAATGAGAAACAGTCTGTTTTCTTGTTTGGTGCATTTCTTATATTCATCAAAACAAGAGGAAGTGTGTCAGGCTACTTTAATGCTATTGAGGCCCAAAGTTTTTCCAATTTGTTTTTGAGTGTTCCCTTCATCATTTCCACCACGCTAGAGGACTGAGTATGGCAAGGTGTGTCTCAGTAATTATCGGTAGGTGCATCCACCCAGGAAAAAAACCGATTTTCCCCCATAAACAAAACCTTTGCAAAAGTCTAGAACAATATCTTCAGTTGTTTAAACAAATGTAGTTGAAGGTAAATGTGCATCACTCTCCCCATATTAATCTCAATGAGAAACAGTCTGGGGCAGATTTATGATAACTGGGGCATCCCCAGGGATGCGCCAGTTATTTTGCGCCGCTGCTCCGCCACCCATGGTGCGCCGCATTTACAATGCGGCGCACCATGGGCCAAAAACGGCACAGATGCGTGACGCATCTGTGCCGTAAAGGTGGCGCATTGCTGGAGTTGCGACGCAGCTCCAGCAAGGCTTGGGGGTGCCCCATCTTTACAATGCTGCGTCAAGACCTACGCCTGCTTCAAGCAGGCGCAGGGTTTTGACGCAGCATTGGCCTGAAAGTGACTGAGTGAAATCTTATAGAGTTCACTCAGCCACTTTGGTGAGGCGCACCTGCCCCGGAACGCCCACCCTGCGCCGGAACGCCCACAAGGGGCGCAGGACTTTACAACGTGACGCATCTGCCTAGATGCGTCACGTTGTAAATGGGTCGTAGGGATGCGCCACGTTTACGCCGCAGTTGCGTGACGCAAACGTGGCGCATTCCCAACATAAATCTGACCCTCTGTTTTCTTGTTTGGTGCACTTCTTATATTCATCAAAACAAGAGGAAGTGTGTCAGGCTACTTTAATGCTATTGAGGCCCAGAGTTTTGCCAATTTGTTTTTGAGTGTTCCCTTCATCATTTCCACCACGCTAGAGGACTGAGTTTGGTAACTGTAATGGAACCTCTGCTTCATATCAAAAGCTGTGCAAATTAAATGGTTTACCTCAGTTTTTTAAAATGAGTCCCACAATCAGTTTCAACAGAAGTTATGAAGCTGAAACAGGACATCAAATGCCTCAACAGCAATGTGGCTACTGTAACGATATCTACTCTCCTTGTGGGAAATGTTTCAAACCATTTAGAGAACAAGCAAACCACAAACAAAATGTATTTTAATTCATTACAAAGTGGCATCTTGATAAAATCTACTTGCAATCACATACATGGGCCTTCTGATCTGCCAATGTGATTTATTACAGTGATGGTTCTTTTACCT
The DNA here is from genome assembly GCF_964261635.1 of Lissotriton helveticus. NCBI lineage: Eukaryota > Metazoa > Chordata > Amphibia > Caudata > Salamandridae > Lissotriton > Lissotriton helveticus. Next base: position 724,488,423 of record NC_136067.1, read on the forward strand.
TAATTGTTCAGGTCGCAAATTAAACATCTTTCACATACATTCTCAGCAATTCCTACAATTTCCCAATAATTCTTGAACATCCTGATTAGACGGTCTCTCCCAGCATGTGTTTGATCATGCAAATATTTACACATAGACTACAATATGGCATCGGGCAAAACATATTTTGAATCTTTATTTACATACAAATACTGATGATTCTTTTTACAACCTAATTTTATCCATTTAAAATGTTTAAGTTTTGGTGCATCTTCTTGCATGTCTCCCAGCTCGCTTAAGGAAATTAGCCATGAGTCCATAAAGAAACAATTCACCTTGTCTGAAAACTGTGTAATTACATTATTTACAGAATTCTCATTTTCTTGAATCACTATCCCTTCCTGCAAGGTGCAATAAATTTGGTCAGCATATTTGTTTCCCAATGTTAACTCTTCCTTGCCAGACTTATGGGCTTGCAAATTCACAACTGAAACTTCTTTTGATTTCTGAATTGTGTTCAACAAATCCAATATGTTCAAACTATTGTTTATAGGAGCAAGGAGCACCTGAGGAGGTCCTAAAACCTTGCACAAACCAAAGCTGACAATAGTCATGCACAACACCAACTCCGTACTGGCTATCATTTCTGCTACTTGTGCTGAAGTCAAACTAGGCAAATAAGTTGCTTCTACTGTTGCTGAAACAGAGCATATTGTGTTAGCAGCTCTCACTCCACTGTATTGATCCCTCAGACAGGAATCATCAACAAACAATGCCAAATCTGAGTCTTCAAACTGGATTTCATTAATATCATGGCTTTGTGCATAACTTGGTCTCTTCAATACTGTCATGCTCAATTCATCATCAACAATTTTTCCCATCTTTACATTCTGAAACATATCTGAAGTTCAAAGCAGTGTCACTGGATTCAGAATATCACATCTGGAGAATTGAAATATTATTTGCTCCAAGAATGACTTGTTGATAACAAGTCAAATTGCTTTTTGTAATGTTCTGTGTTCTTGTTAGAAGAATTTCAACAGAGTTTGGAACATAAGCATTAAAAATATGACCCATGACAATTCCTTCACTTTCTTCGATTGTTAGACAAACTGCTGCAACTGATTGCAGACATCCTGGGATACTTACAGTAACAGGATATAGCACTCCTGAGAAATAGGCAATGGAATGTGTGATTTGTCAATGTTTTTGTGCAAGTATAGAAATTGCACAACCATATTTTTTATGACAAAATAAATAAAAAATCATATTGTTGTCAGGCATCCCAAGTGTGGGCGCATGACACAAACTATCTTTTAGTTCTAAATTATTCAAGGAACCTGCCATCAAATGGTACCAGACTTCGAACATGATTACATGTTAGTCTTACTAAAGGCCTTGCAATCTGGGGAAAATTCAGAATCCACTGAACAGTTGCTAACATTTTTTTAAAACACCCGAACTTCTCTCCGAGTTGTCAGGATAGAATTGCAGAAGCATTTTCTTTTGAAACCTTTTGTGCACCTTTTCCAGTGCGGTGTCCAAGATAGATTAACTTACTTCTCACAATATTGAAGTTTTGTTAGGGAGACTTTATGTCCATTTCCTACCAAATGAATAAACAAGGCAATAGCATCACGTTTATATTCTCCTTTAGTTTTGGATACCAATGAGAGGTCATATTGGACTAGAACTGAATTACAGGGCAATTTTAAACCTTGTAAACCTTTATTAAAGATTTGGGTGAAAATATTAGGATTTTCTGCATTCCATTTTGGAATGCTACACCAAACTAATACTTTTTTTAAAAATGGACTGAAAAGAATACTTGGTAGAACTCACTGTGCACCATTTTGCCCCTGCCAAAATTTGAAACAGTACTACTGCTGGAGTCGGTACTACCGGACAGCAAGGAACAACTATTTTATTAATGTTTCAGAGGTCTTGCACAACTTTCCTTTTCCCACTCAATTTTCTTATACTCATTATCAGAGAATTGCACGGACTGCCACAAACCTCTTGAGGATTTTCTGCTCAATCATTTTTTCAGTCACTGGTTTCATTCCCCCTTCCGACCCTCAAGTTAATTTATAGTGTTTAGGTCTCGGGAAAATTGCATTTGGTTTCAACTTTATTTTCACTGGTTTACTGATTTGTTCAATTCAATTTCCATTCTTGAAAATCCCATACCTCCTCCCTAACTGTAAGTCTTAAATCTGGAGGAAGGTCTTCTTTTTTCAGCATTTGGTACATCACAACTCTGGAAGTTTCGGCACTAATTTTGAAAATGTACTCCTCATTTTGTGTTTCTACTGCAACAGCTTTTGGACATTCATTTTGCAGAGATGTGCCCTTCTAAGCCAGTTCACTAGGCTTGAATCAGAGAGAATAAACAGATATTTATTCTGCATTTGACCTATTTCAACTGTTACAGCTACTGAAATCTGATTAACAATGTGTTTATTACCTATCCCTACAACTTTGATTCTCTTCCCAAGATGGGTAGGTATGGTACTTCCACAGAAAGAAACTGTAGAATTGGTAGCCCCCATATCAATCAGCAATGAAACGAGTTACCATTAACTTCTCTGTCAATATATGAGCCACTTTGGTCTATCTCTAGAACCGCTCTGACTAAGCAATCCTTCCCACTCAGTCGACGTCATTGTGAAATGTTGCCTGCCAGATAATTTTTAATAACAGCATGCTTCTGGTAACCTGTATTATGTGGCTTTTCATTGCTCATGTTTTGTTATAGTACTTGAACAGGTGGTACTGGCATTCAAAATGTCTTTTGATTCTGTATAATTTGAATATTTGACATTACATTAATTTTCTGTACCTGTTGATTTTGCTGAATATTACATTGAATTCGCTGGGAATTCTGTCTGCATTCAGTTTTCCAATGCTTAATTGACCTACAGAAATGACAAGCTGTAGTCTTTTTCAACAATTCCAGTCATGCCATTCATGTCATCTCTTTGTACTATCTGCTTCATTCCATTCATTCCAATTCTCACAAACTTCGTATTTGAACCAAACTGTCCGCTCTCAAATTGCATAGTTTGGGCAATTATCCGTTTTTGTAGCTTTTTCTGCTTCTTCTTATGACTACAATTTATGACCAATTTCAAAATCTCATCAATACCTTTTGTCGACCGACACAATTTAATTTGCTGGATATGATGACTTATTTCTGATTGTAATCTATGCACGATAGCAGAAACAAAAACTCCAGTAGCATCTTTCTCTGGGTTTTCAACTCTGCTATGCTTTTTAAATATCTGCATTAACCTCTCATAATAAGAGTGCAGAGACTCTTTTGGTTGCTACGTTGTCCTTAAAATGTTTTCCCAATTAGTATCCCTTTCTGGAATTCGTTTTTTCAAATGCTCAACAACTGCCTTATATTTTTGAGCTACTATTGGCAATGGTGCATTGTTAGAACTCTCTCTAACTGGTTCCTGTGTTGGCCACCTTGCTGACACCCTGCACTCCAGCCATAAATCTTCTGGGACAACAATTTCAAAAAATTAAATCAAAACTGCCAATAGCATTGCAGAAAATTGTTCCAATTTATGAACTTTGCAAACACAGGAAGACAATGGACAGAGTGCTTAAACTTTTCAGACACTCACCCCCAATCACAGGTCTGGGTTGAATCCATCATCGTTCTTTAGCTCACTTTGCCACCAGCAGTTCGGGCTGGTTTGCATATGGCTGGGTTTAAACTGGAATGGAGTGGGAGCAAAAAAAATCGATAAATGTAGGTCCAGATCTCTGACATTGTTCAACATTCTGTCAATCAATTTTTCTTTCTTGCATTTCTCACCCTGAGTGGGACGGGTTCGCCCAGATGCGGGCCTCGTTTTCTCCATGCTACTAAAGTCAGGCTAGCCTGGCTGATGAGAGGTGAAACCTCAAAATCGTATCCAGGATGCTTGTTTTCCAGTCCAGGAGAACCTGGCCTGGCAGTTCGGGCTGGACTGCTCCCATGGGGAACAGGTTCAAGACTGATTTGCATATGTCTGAGCTTAAACTGGAATGGCATGGGGAGCAAAACAACAATGGATTTAGGCCCAGATCTCTGTACTGGGGTGAATGTTTGATATTGTTCAACATTCTGTCCATCAGTTGCTCTTTTTGAATTTAAGAACTTCATCATACCATTTTTCTGGGTCTGGGTCTTTAGAAAAGTATATGTCAAAGCAAACACATCTGCCCTTGTCCAAGGAACATATACACAATTCCCTACATGAACTTCTCTCAAAAGAAACTGCATTACTGTGTTTTTCCCCACCTCCTAATAACTTACAACTTTGCTTCACTGTTTTTCATTCTCTTCCTGTTTACCATTCCCTTTTTCCATTTTCTCTATCTTCCCAGTCATTTGTTTTCTCAATCAAATATTTAATATGGGCTCTCAATGTTATGAGACCCATTTCTATATTTTTATCATTTGTCAAATCCATTCTGTAATTTCACTCGACAGTCTTCATTTTGCTTATGTCAACATCTAATTCATCGGCCAATTCTTCTAGTTTATCATGCGCTTAATTAGTGCATCGGGCTTGTTCTTCAATAAAGTATTTAATCTCGATAGCATTATGCTTCAGCATTCTGTTTAAAGCTACTGCAGCATTTCACCAAATTCTATGTTAAGACTCCCATTACACATCTATTTGGGAGGTAGCTCTACCACCACTATAGAAATAACTTGCTCTGTCCCACTGGTACTAGACAATCCCATGGTAGCTGGGACTTCTGCAGATGTGGTTGGGGCACTTGGTCCAAATCCAGTAGAAGCTTGCATTGCCACTTCATCTCCCCTACCACCAATGCCAAAAGTAGTTTAAGTCATTTCTGCTGGTTTGTCTGTATACAGAGGAGGTCTCAAAATCAATTGTCATCGACTTCTTCTTTTTTTTTTTACCTTTCTTTCTCCATTGCCAAGCGATCCCATTAAATGAGAGCTTCAAACTGTGTAGCGCTTGACATTTGTTTCATACTGTACATTGTCTGTTTAAAAAAATCTAATTTCTCAAAATTAAAGGTGCCCTCCATAATTTCTTATTGCTCTCTATGTAATTATTCCATTCAGGAATCCAGACGCACTTGTAACACTTAATCTCTTCTACCATTTCAAATGTTGGCATGCATTCTTTCGGCATGTTCTGACCATCCTTAGGGCCATTCTCTCTCTTAGTTATAAGCGTTGTCACTATTCCACCAATATTTGCGCTTTCTTACACTTAGAAAAAGTAACAAAATCAAAACAACATTGAAAAATAACTTAACAAACAAATAACCAATACAAGCATGGCTCTGTCACAGGCCATCATATCCCAGTGCAGCTACACTACCAGCCAATCAAAACACTGCTAGTGATGACATTGAACCAATCCCAGAGTGGCTTCCCTAGCTGATCAGCCAGTCCCAGTGTGGTTTCTCCATGAACTACACAAGCACAATAAACCTTAACAATTATCAAAACTCCTTGTCTGTTTGACCTAGAAGGGGAAAAGTACGGCAATTTTCATAAATGAAAAACACTTTTAACAATAAAAGCTCAAGTTTGGAACAAATCAAAGGAAAACATAATGAGAATGAGAGAACAAGACGGAAAGGTCCATACAGCCTCAAATGTTCTTGCTAGGCAAATCTCTGTACAGCAGAAATCTCACACTTCGTTAATGTACTATACCCTATGCCCTCAGAGTAAGCACAGTAATCCAAGTTTATCCCCCAAAACAGAAATCCATCATTACAGAAACTCAAACTCAAACTCATACTTTCAAATGTTCCCTACTAATACTAATTCATTCTGGACTGCAGAGTAGTACAGCTTGTCACCCTCAAAAAGGATTCAGCACCAGAAAAGTTGGCAAAAGTTCAAAACACTTTTCTTCTTTGTTTTTAGCACCTAGTCAAGAAGGATTCTAAAAACCTTTTGAAGACCCTTTTAAGAGACAGTGCTGTAAAACTAACCATTCTCTGCACCCAAACTATGGGAGCCAAACCCCAAATATAATCTGAAACCCAATATTTGGATACTCTTCAATTTTACCTAAATTATCGGTCTCCAGCGTCTCTAGTACTTAGAGACTACACTCCTCAACAAAATAACACATTTTAGCAGAGTTAAAACAGAAATTAATATTGGAAGCGTAAAGAACTAAGGGGCTCATCATGATGGCAGTTGGTCAGACTGCCAGCAGCTATTAAGGTGGTCAGGAGCCCACCTGGCAAGCAGGCAGCAATCCGAACAATGCATTAGGATGCGACTGCCATGCTGGCAGCTAGAAAGTACTCCTTATCATGGCGGCTTGTGCTGCGGCCCATGATAGGCAGGGCCCTGTTTAGGGGCTCCCTATCCGTTTCTGACCGACTTTTCATGGCGGTCTACCTGACATGAAAAGACTGTCGGAAAGGTATATTGTAATCCCGACAGTGGTGCCTGGCTCAACACTGCCGCCATTCTGGGATACGAATCCGACCGCCACTCTGACGGGATATCAGATCCTGTTGAAGGCAGCGGTCTTCCATCTGACCGCTGTGGGTCTGACTGCCCGAATTGTAATCCAGCGGTGGGACCAGAGGGCTGTTGGTGGTAGGTCCACCACCGATGTCCTGTCCTGTCAGTGTATGGTCCCATACCATTGTAATCAGCACCTAAGTTCTAGGGTAAAAATAAAGCAAAACATGGATTTATAATACAGGAAACATTAATGTGGTAAAAACAAAAAATGCATGAAATGCCATAAAGGCTCAAAGTACAGAAATTCAAAATACATACTATCTCAAAAAACATATCCGCCCTTCCTCAAGTAAGCTTTCTAGTTGTCAGTCTCAAAATAAATACAGACACATCCTATAGAGAGTCTAAGGCAAATGGACATAGAAAATAATGTCTCCAATAGCAGCAGTCTTAACCACTTCCATGCTAATGACAAGGCCAGCTCGTCATGCAGTTTACTGGAGCTGTGCTTATGACAGCTGACCTTGTCATGAACAATGGGAATTCTCTAGTACCAGCACCCAGCGGGAATTGCCTTAGCATTGAAGGTGTTAATGACATTTGCAAAATCCAACAACCCCAAAAGGATCAGCCTAATCAAGTTAAGACTAAACTTGAACAGCTAAAGTCCAAGAACCTTCACACAAATCACTCTTTGGAAAAATAGACTCTGCAAATTCATGATCATTCTTTGAGTCACTGGCAATCAGGAGCATTTGCATAATTAAAAGAACATTAACACAACCCATTTCTTATGGTAATTGAAATCTTCCATCTTCTCCCTCAGCAACCACTTTTCAGAGTCCATGATGATCTAGGTGACTGGGAAGATAAATATTTCTTTGAGGAAAACCTTCAGTGCATATTCTATGACCATTTCTTTTAGTAAATGTCATGGGCTTCACCTACAATTGTAGAATAGACTAAAATGGCTTTTAGAACTTGGCATGAGTGCTAAAACGGAGGCTAATTGTACTGCCTAACCTATCCAGTACACAAAATATAATGGTGCATGCAAAATGGACCCAATTAATATTTGCACATATTGGGGCTTGATGACATACCGCGTTTTGTAGTATGGGAAGTAGTATTATAGTAGTACTACTCACACACTATACAATGCTATTCACCAACATACGATCAGAGATCTGTGCCTCTTATACATTTTCTATGTAGAGATCTCTGCAAAGGTGTCAGGGATATTTACACACATTATATGTTTTTGGAGTAAATATAAGAGGAATCAGGGTAGTGCTTGGAAAATGAAGAACACTTTGTAGTGTTCTGTGCTTATTGTGGAAATTCCAGGTTACAGAATCTCACTGCGTGGATTCTGAGTCTGGCATTCCAATACTGCCAGTTGGCAGTTCACCTTGTTCCTGTTGGCTGCTCTGCTCGGTGGCGTAGCCATTAACTCTAATTAAAGCCTTCTTGAATTACCTGTGTTCCCGACTGCTTACTTCTTCTTTCTGGCGACGAGGATGGGATATGCATTCTACTAGACCATTAGCCTGCGGGTGATAGAGTGAACTCTTGAGGTGCTAAACCCTACAATTGTGCAAGAAATCTTCCACCTCTTTAGCAACAAATTGGGTACCATTGTCGGTACTAAAAATTCTGGAAAACCTTCCTTTAAGAACACCTCATTAAGAAACTCAACCACCATTCTTGAAGACACTTCTCTGACAAAGTTGACCTCTGGCCACTTTGAATAGTAATTCATGAGGACTAGGGCAAACTTAGAAGAAACATCAAGAGCATGGAAAGGACCAACAATGTCAAGCCCTTATTTCACCCATGGTGCTGAGGGTAACTCAATGGGTGAAAGAGGGGGAGTTCACAATTTGTCTGCTTTGTCACAACTAGCACAAATTACACAAGACTTAACATTATCGTCAATCTCTCTGTCCATAGATGGCCACCAAAAGGAGAGACACACACTTTTCTTTGTCATAGTGGAACCTAAATGTCCTTCATGAGCATGTTTAACTAGACAGTTTCTCAAAGAAAGAGGAGGAACAAGTGTGTCACACCTTAGTAATAACCCATCTTCAATGGTGAGTTCATCTGGAGAAAGGTTTTGAATTCAAAATTAAGATTTGTCTCTTAAGGCCAACCAATTTCAACATAATGCATGACTTTAGCTAACGAAACATCATTGCTAAGAGCATTACGCCAGTCTCTCTCTAAAACTGCACACACTTGTGGAAGGTCAACAGCTGCCACTATGAACTCCTCCCTGTCTTTTTCATCTACATCCAACCCATTCTCAATGATGTTAGAGGAACGAGAAATGAAATCAGCACACCCATTTTTATTACCAGGTAGGAATTCAACAGAAAAATCAAATTGAAGTAGCGTGGAGGACAAACAAGCAATTCTTGGAGTAAAGCTCCTGACATTTTTGCCACTGAGTATAAAGACAAGAGGTTTGTGATCAGTCTGTAAACGGAACCTTTTCCTCCAAATGAAATTCCTGAACTTCATCACAGCCCACCAACATGCCAACAACTCTTTCTCTGTGACCGAATACTTCTTTTTCGCAAGAGATAACACTCTGGAAGCAAAGCCAATAGTTCTAACTTCTCCTTCTTTCTTTTGAGAAAGAATAGCACCTAATCCAACGTGGCTGGCATCGACTGTGAGAGTGCAGGTAAGGAAGGGATCATAGTGTTGGAGAAATTAGTTGTTGCTTCACCCACTCAAAGACTTTCTGACATTCATTATTCCACTCAAAGACTACACCTTTCATCAGCATACATGATAACGGCCTTAATTTGCTTGCAAAATCCTGTATGAAACGCGAGTAAAACTCGCACAAACCAAGAGAAGACTTAAGTCCTGCTTTGTCGGATGGAGGTTTAGATTTGACAATGGAGTCAATTAAACTATTTTTAGGTAGAATCCCATTTTCATTAACAACATGACCTAAATACTCAACTTCTTTTGTCCTAAAGACACATGTATCCCTGCGTAACACCACCCCATTTGTTTGAAGCCTGGACAAAACCTTTTTAAGAATGGAATCATGGGTGACATCATCAGGGGAAAAAACAAGGACATCATCTTGGAACACAGAAATTCCATCAATTCCCTTCAACATATTGGATATGAGTCGCTGAAACACAGAGGACGCTGAAGATAGTACAAACGGCATGCGGACATACTGGTATGTTCCAAAAGGGGAAATAAAAGCTGTGAGATGGCTCGATTCTTGGGCCAACTCTACCTGATGGTAAGCAGACGCTAGGTCAAGTTGTGTGAACACCTTAGCATTTTTTAAACCAGCCAACAGCTCATTGATATTTGGAAGAGGATGGGAATCCTCCCAGATTTCGTTGTTGAGGCAGCGAAGGTCAACACAGACCCTAAGCTCACCATTCTGTTTCCGTGCCACTACCAATGAAGACAACCAGAGTGACAACACCAACGGTTCAATGATCCCCATAGCACACAATGAGTCCAGCTCTTTCTCAAGGTCTTGTCTAACACTAAACTGAACATTTCTTAGTTTGTGTTTGACAAGCCTGGCATTATCTTTCATAATGATCTTATGTTGAAAACGTTCCATCTTCCCAAGTTCCCCAGAAAAAACATGTGGGAAATGGTTAACTAAATTCTCAATGTCAGGGCAATCTCTTATAGCTAGAACCTGTTCAGCAGTCAGAGCACCATCTCAAATAAACCCTGGTGAAACCATCCTAAAATATTTAACCCCTTGTGAGCTACACACTTCCTGTTAACAAAGAGTGTTTTAGGAAGGAAAAAAGGAGATGCTTTGGTACAGGTAGTGATGGGCTTATGGGGGCAATACAAATGCAAATACCCACTAAAAAAAGCCCATTGCTATTCACAAACTGCACTTCTAAAGTTGGTACAGCCAAAAAAGCCACGAAACAGCCGTAAATGACTCCAGTCCAGCCTTGGAGAACGTCAAGCACCACATGTGTCCTGCCAAAGGTACTGCAACACACTCCGAGAGGAAATATTTGAGGCAGGGACTTACATAAAACCCCATGTTAATTTAATTAAATCATATTGACTTTAATAATAACTACATTTATAATTTCTGTTAGATTTAAAAAGTTACATTATAATACAAAATATATTAAATGGGATGTGGAGTCAAGCAGAGAGGAAGCTCTCTGGGCTTGCTCCTCTGCACCCATTCTTCTTTCTGCATCATCTGGCTTTCCCAGCAGACGCTTGGAATATGTGTTAGGTTACCTATCCTGCATTTTGTTTTCCAATCAACCCATGACCAGCGGCTTTCCCTGCCACTTCGCCAAAATGGCTCACTGCATGGTTTACTCTTTGTCTGCTTCTCTCCCCCACCCAGACATCGGAGCCCTGCCTGGAGGACACTGACATGTGCTGGTGCTGCCAGTGGTGAACCTCCCCAGCGAACCATCTATCCATCATCACTGCTACCCCCCTTTCCTACATGGGAACCACCTTCAGACCAGTTCCTGACATCTCCAGCGGCTCTTTCCTTAACGTGGCTGGCTGCTACACTCCCCCCAGTTCAGACTCAGACTCATTTCTATTTCAGAAGCCTCCAGGTACAGGTGCTGCGATTGGGTGAGCCTGCCTTCCCAGTAAGCTAACCTTTGGCCTTCCCATACTCCATGCTACTTGCCTACAGTGACTTTAATGGTCATTTCAAACTGGGACAAGCTTAGTTGGTTATGGACCTTTATTCCTAAGGGCCGCAGTTTCTTTCTTTCTGCTACTAAGTGGGAGGCCTTTCTATTGACTTAGCAACACCAGCCTTCTACTGCTGAGGCTTTGCCTGCCTCTCACTCAATGAGGAACCCCTTTCTCCATGCCTACACTAGCTTGGAGCTAGCACTTCAGACTTAGCGGCAGCCAGACAGTCCCCTAAGGCCCCCATCACTGCTCTATTGCACTCACCCTCCCCTGTCGTACAGTCGATCTCTACACCAGTAGTGGTGACCTTGCTACTTCTCCTCCCATCCCTGAATATTGGGAGTATGCCAAAGCCCACTGTAAGGCCCTACAGCAGCTTCTATTCTAGGCAGCGGTGACAGGATATCGCCCGTTGGTGGAGCCTACCCTGCCTCACATCGCCATGGAACCAACGGTGCTGGAGACAATTTTGAATGAAATTAAATCCATCAAGACTTCCATGGTGGCCGTGCAACAGAATACGGCAATGGTTAATTTGGACTTTAAAAGCCTTTGTTCAGACTTTACTTTTACTAGCCCGCACTGATGCAAGTGTGTTGAATTTGGAGGCAAGGCTGGACAAATCCACAGATCTGGGCTCTGAACTCTGTTACCTACAATGGAGCGTGACAAGCCTGGTGGAACACAATGAGGCATCCTCTGTATTTTTAGGATATTGGAAAAAGGGGAAGCACCCAACACTAGGCAATTCCTTGCTACCTGCCTTCCCACTCTTTTGAAAACTACCTTGGACCCACCGTTAGAGTTTATTGCTTAAAACCAAGGCGCAAACCCACCTTGGAAAATGCCTGCTGCTTATGGGCAGAACTTTGCACCTTGACCAAGTGCGTGGCATTCTTCACATCTTTTGCCGTGATGGACCATACCTCTATCAAAGACAACATATCATGGCAGCCGCTGACTACTCCCCTAAAACTGAATAACAACAAAAAAAGGGTGCACAAATCACCAAAAAATAATGTGCTTAATATAACCAATTTATAATCCTAAAAAAACTAAATGTCACAAAAAGGTGCAGAAGGTGAAAGAAAAAGGCTTTTTTCTTAAGAAGAACCCTCGCTCACCAACCTGGTGGTGACATGCTTCATCATTGGGTTCCCACTGGGAGACCGAATGTCCCCCCAGTGTGCTACAATGCCTGATTTACAGCGGAGCTGGGTTTTTTGTTTTTCAGTGAAAAGAAATGTGGTGAGTTAGTGAATGGTGTAAGTGATTTAAAAGATAACCGACTGTACCCCGTACAAATTTAATAAGGGGCCAACCAGCATCAGTTAAAAACAATGTGGCGGACAATCAAGAGTTTTTAATTTTGAAACTCAATGTCCTGGAAATAAAAGGTCGACATGTTTCTGCTATAATGAGTCAAATTCACTCAGCTTTCTTTAGGACCAATACAAAGTTGTGATCCTCGGGTGGTATGTGCGCGCTAAGGCGCACCCTACCGTGAGGATTTGAGTGTCAAAAATTAATGTAACTCACGGAATTACCCGTGTGGGCTCAACCAGACTTCACCAGGGCCCGCTATTCTCACAAATTGAAAGAAACGCTACATGGGCTCACGCGGCAGGGTTCATCTTCACGTCGAGCTTTATTTTCAAGTCGACGACTCCCCGTTCGTAACCTACACAGTTTCACATCCGCAGCCCGAAAACCCCCATAAACTGCACTTCTCTGCATGCAGCTCCTCGAGCTTCAACTACAGTGCGAGGTCAGGGAATTACACTACGGCCTTATTAACCCAGTGATCATGCTTACCACGCACAATGGCAGTACCCACAAATACACTTATACTACACTCCTGGAGCAAATTCAAGAATCTGTTGCTGACTCAGCAATAGACACGGCTGGGACTACTTACCTTACTTGCCAGGTCGAACCCGATGTGATTGCCTCAGCTTCCCTGACCACAATGCAGGATCCTCAGAGCGTATCTGGAGACTAATACAATAATCGCCCAAGCTCTTCTAAACCCTATTGGCGAAGCAGATATCTCTTTGAGTGACAGAGACTACTCTAGATCCCAGCTGAAACCAACCAAAGATGCTTGTGGCACTGATCCCTAAATTCTCAAATGCATCCCTAGCACCTCATCTCTTTCTTTTTCAGGCCGGGTGCTGCCAATACTACCCGACTACAGTTAACTCAACTACATCCTCTGCCACAGTACTACATCACCACCTTTACTCACCTCTTTTCTCAACCCCTGAGTATTGCAGGACACAACCTGTCTACAGTTTCCGGCCACTCAAGACCAGTCTTGTCGGCTCACTGCCTGACAGTGCTTTTCCTTAATGTTCAAGAATTAAACCTCTATTTAAAATTCAAAATGATGCTGTCATTCCTGACAATCCATAATCCGAACACTGCACTGATACAGGAAAACTACCTGTGGGAAGTTGAATACCAAAAGCTCCAGAGTAACTGAGTGGGGACAGCACTATATGTGCTAGAGCCTCTTACTCAAGGAAAGGGGGTACAGCAATACTTCCACACAAACCTCTAGCTACCAGGGTTATTGCTTCCACATGGTAAGACAAGGACTGCCGCTGTGTCATAGCGAGATTGCCAGACAACTGTCTCATCCTATTGTGGGAAGCATCTACACACACAATGGGCCTGATTCACAGAATGAACTTAAGACTCAATCCTAAACTTACTACTATTTTGGTATTCACAGAATGCACTTACTACTTTTGGCATTCACGGAACGAACTTACTACTTTCGGGATTCACAGAATGAACTTACTACTTTCGGTATTCACAGAATAAACTTACGACTACTAACTTTACGTCCGCCGCCGGGCCAGAATTTCCGCTGCCGGGACGGAATTCACGGCTCTCCGGCGGAATTTACGATTCCGGCCCGCAATTTCCGAAATAGTGCCGTAATTTACGATTCCGGGCATGAGATTCCGATTTCGGGCCGGAAGTTGGTCATGTTAGCCAAGGGTAAACACCTGTTCAAGTGCCTACCATCCCCCACCATGGATCAGCTGATACACTGCAGCCAATCCCAGCCAACAGCTCCATTTTGCCATGGTGAATGTTGCCAGTGCCTACCATCCCCTACCATGCTCCAGCTAAAGCCAATTAGCAATAATTGACCAGCACTAGAAAACACATAAAAGCAGCACACATTGAAGGAACAGGTTTGTCCACAGAGAGTTCGTGTCTACAACGCTCAGAGTGCCACAGAAAATGGAAATGAGGAGAAAAATGTACTTTACAGCAGAGGAGACCACCATGCTTGTGGAGTTCATAGTCAGGCACCACAAGCGCCTATATGGACTCCCACCCAACTGCACCAGTGGGGCACTGAAGGCAGAGCTATGGCAGCAGATAGCCACTGCTGTCTCAGCCTTGGGGGAGGAGAGGCGCACAGTACAGGACATAAAAAAAGTGGCAGAACGAAAGGCAGAGGGTGAAGGAGAAATACTCCAGGATTGAATTAAGCAAGATCCTCCCTGCTGCATGCCCTGGACCCAGCATCCGGCTCAGCCCACTGGAGGAGGATATCCTCACAACAATACACCCCCACTTGGTCCATGGGATGCCTGTCAGTGATGTCCGCTACGTGGTACCAGGTAAGTGGAATGAAAAGAAAAAGTGCATGAAAAGGTTGTCTGTGTTACACTGTCATTGGTATTAAGGAACGTGTCCAAAGTGTATATAAAAATATAGTCAGTCAGAGACTCATGTGTCACCACAAGTCCCAGAATCCTTTGCATTAGAAATGGCAAATCCCTCCCCCCCTTTGGAAAACATGGGCACAGTACTGCAGCCGTACATACACAACCCTGCAAATTCAATAACTGTTCATATTGACTGAAAATGTGCAATGCTACATGGAAATGCTAAACAAAGTTAAAAATTTAGGGGCAGATTTATGTTAACTGGCGCATCCCCAGGGATGCGCCAGTTAACATGCGCCACAGTGCGCCACTGCTCCGCCACCCATGGTGCGCCGCATTTATGATGCGGCGCACCATGGTGCAAGGCAGTGAGGATGCGTGACGCATCTCTCGGCGTACGGGCGGCGCATTGCAGGAGTCATGTCGCAAGTGCGACATGACTCCTGCAATGCACAGGAGCCACCTATTGAATGCATTGTGCGTCACCCTTACGCCTGCTTTAAGCAGGTGTAAGGTATTGACGTAGAAAGTGGCTGAGTGAAATCTCATAGATTTCACTCAGCCACTTTTAGGAGGCGTTCCTGCGCAGGAACGCCCCCCCCCCCCTGCGCAGGAACGCCTCCTTATGGCGCAGGGGTTTCCAACGTGACGCATCTCCTAGATGCGTCACGTTGTAAATAGGGCGCATTGTTTGCTGATGGTGGTGCACTGTGGCGCAGGGATAGACAGATGAGTGTTGAATCTTATGGTGTGTAGGTGGGGCTTTGCTGGAGCCGTGTCGCAAGAGCAATGCAACTCCAATAATGTCCATGCACTGCCCATATCTAACGTGCTGCACCACTCCTTACGTCTGCTTCAAGCAGGCGTAAGGTTGCGTCGCAGCAGCCTCTGAAAAGTGACTG
Source organism: Lissotriton helveticus (assembly GCF_964261635.1). Lineage (NCBI taxonomy): Eukaryota > Metazoa > Chordata > Amphibia > Caudata > Salamandridae > Lissotriton > Lissotriton helveticus. The sequence continues at coordinate 724,504,163 of NC_136067.1, forward strand.
TGTGAAACCTTGTAGATTTCACTGAATCACTTGTACGCAGCATATCCCAAAGGAATGCCCACCCTGGCTACATCAAAGCTGACGCAGGTTCAATGTTGGGTAGGGCCTCACAATGTGACGCTTCACCATAGAAGCGTCACGTTGTGAATAATTCTAAATGTGTCATCTGTTGTACACCACCGTTGTGTCACAGAAGTGATGCAACAGCAGTGTAAATCTCATTCAAGTGGCTTGTAAACCTGCCACAAATTCTGCAATAAGTACATCACCCTGTGCCAGCCTAAATTACAAAGCAGAAAGTGAGAGTATCATCAGATGTAAATATGTCATACACATATTTTGTTGTCCATTTTCCACTCTGCCACGCCATTACATCCCCAACACATCACTGCGCCTACCTGCCCCGTCTGCGGCAGTACTTCACAACACTGTTAGCACACAGAAGATATGGGCAAATCTCCGAAAAGTTCCACAAGCACATTTCCCATTTGTTTACTTTCTCTCTTCTCACCCATTGACACATCCAACCAGAGCACAGACAACTGCAGTAGCAGAGGTCACCGCATCTAATGGGAGGAATCAGTAACGTACAGAGGAAGGCATGACAACCACACTAACTGGTAAGTCAAACTGGCCAGGAGATGGTCAAAATGCATACATTGTCAGGAGACGACAGAGGGACAAATAGTGCCCACCTATGTAAGTCAACCAGTGATGCAAAATTTGCTTCATTACAATTGGAGTTGTCAATGGACATTCACCTTTACCATATGACATTTGTGAACAGCGAAAACCAAAATATAAAATGGCTTGGCTCATCATACCTTTGTAATTGTGGTACACAACATGTATTTCACCAACAGACCCAGACCGGGGAAACCAATGCTGTAATCGAGGGCCACAAATAGTCAAAAGGGTATACCCACTATATTGTAATAGTGTCTGTAGACCTAATCAAGAAAGTCTATTTGCACAGATATGGAAATGAAAAACAAACAGTGAGATACCAGTCTGTGTAGTATTGACAATGCATACACTGTCCAACTTCAAATCTTTCGAACATACATTAAATTGCACAGTACACACAGCTGGTCATGTACTGCGTACATTGGATGGATCAGTTTCTGGGCATCAACAAAACACGATAGTGGACCTTACCTCTGGATTCGTAGGCATGTCATTGTGATATAGGTAGCATCAAGGTAGTGGGCCCATTCTAAGTGATATGTGGGATCAGGATGTATGACGTTACAATGCAGGCTATTAAAACGCCTGCCTTTACAATGCAGTTTTTACATCGCAATCCATTACAACGCATAGTGCTTTTGGGTGTTGGATAGTGAATAGTTTAATTTACTATTCCAACTCCAGTCCCCGTGGACACTAGGGGAGGTGTTGGATAGTAAATTAAACGTATTCCCTATCCTAGAGCGCCCCCCAGCGCAATGCGTTGTAATGGTTTGCATTGTAATGACCGCATTGTAATGGTAGTGCGTTGTAAAAGTTTCGTTGTAAAGGTTGTTTACCATGGGATCACTCCTTACATTATGTATGATGCACTTCTGCAACGGTGGTGCCCACAACTGCTTGTGGTCGTCCTCTGTGCCAGAAATAGAATGCATCACATGTGGCAGCAGGAATGTAAAGTTGCAAAACACACTTATCATTATAGGTACAATGCGGTCCTCCCAGAATCAAAGACGCACACTGACTTCTGCTACTAGGTTGGACTTGACATCTGTCCAGGGCCCACACACTGCTCCGGTGCTGGGCCAAGGTAAGTCAACCAGGCTTAATGCTCATTAATTGTGCCTTTCACTTCCAACGTATGTGTTGTACAACACTGTTGTCCTGCATCACAATATGCTCACATAGGGCATTTGAACACATGGCCGATCAGACCCTGGTGGCAAATGAGAGGCTGACACAAAATGTATGCCAAGTGTGTGCAAAATGGACATACAATAGAACAATTTGTCATATGAACTGACCAAAATACAACAGGCTTGCAATTTAATGATAGGATGAATCCCTAGCAAACTGTACATGGTTAAATCAAAATGAAATTGGTATGGCTGAGGCACACACTGGTGCTAGTTGCGTACCTTTCAGATGGGTGTAGGGGCTGCTAAGGTGACTCTTTATGCAGTTACACCTGCAAAATGAATTGGCTGAAGAGCAACACGATAATCCAGTGCAGGGAGGAAGCCTCAAATCTTCTCACCTCATCTGCAATGTGTGATCATAACCAAATATTGTTTTCTGCTTGTCTCCCTTCTATCGTATTCACATGAGTGTTTGACATATGAGGTTTGGATGTCTGCTGCACAAGACACCATCCGTTGTCATGTAAGTAGTACCATGATGTTGGAAATGGAGTATGGGAACAGAGAACACTCAAAGGATGGACATTAGTAATCTGTGTTCTCTCATTCAAAAATGAGCTGTGTGACCTCATGGGTAGGGAAGCACAAATGGGCAACATCATGTCCCTGACAACTGCACATCTCACAAATGAACTCCTTTCTGACTTGTTAACAGACAATATTACACCCATGATAAAAGTTAGTCTCAATATAAAGATGAAATCAGTGTGATGCAGATGAGTCAGGGTCATTTATCCCCTTCCTTGAAATATCAGTAACCTTCTCATACAAGTTTGTCAGTTGATGTGTCATCTCATTGATGTCAGTGCTGCATGGATGTAACAGCTGTCAAATGCTGCTTGTGAGCAGGTGCCCACATGTAAAGTCAATGAGGTAAACATGCTGCACATCGTCCTTGATTATACGCAAATGGTTAATGAGAATGACATGTTGGCTCATACCTCCAATCTTTTGTACTAAAATATGGACATGTAGTTCTCATCACAGGTGCTGACAGGATGAGACCACTTCAGCGGACAACATCCTGGGGGATGCATGACATCCTGGCTGCAGCTGTGAAACCGTCGTGCTCCTGTCCTTCAGGTAAATCGGGCATTAGGTGTGTCACCAGCTTAGATTACTAAGGCATGACAGAGATCGAGATCCCCTTCTGCATGGAATCAACAGTTGTTGTTTGCAAAGTGAAATACAAACCAGGAGTGTCACATATGCATGTCTGTCAATTGGTGATGCAGATCATTGAGAATGTAGTTTCCACCATCTACAGCTATGTCTACAACAACTATGAGGAGACAGATGCAGCAGAATACACCAGGGGGGAACGCGAAGGGACAGAGAGTTGTGGCTGGAACTGGTGAGTTTGCTAGTATTATGTACATCTCGTGTAACACCTCAGTGCTATGGTGTGAGCGGTCATTTGTGGTCGTACCCTAACCAGCCACATGATCCTCATCTGCTGATGCAAAGTACAGTTAATACAACCCTGGTGTTGCAGCACATGTAATACCTGGTCAATCACTAATACGGTTGCAACCTCTGTGTTTCAGATGATGCTGAGGGAGAGGCTGACAGACCGACAACCAGTGCTGGCTGACGAGGAATCAGAGGGGAGAATCCCCTAAACCTCCAGGCAGTAATGTTGGCAGCAACTCATGCCCAAAAGGAGGATCACGATCATGAGGACGTTGACTTTGAGGAGGATGATGAGCACATATCCATTGGCTCCGGGGATGAGGATACTGATGTCACAGCATCACATCCTCTGCCACGCAACGCTTGTCTGCCTCCTCTCAAACAAACACTTCCATGTCCTCGGCATAGATCAAACCAGCCACGGCTCACACACATCCAATCACAGACATCACTCCCTCACAGCCCTCACGTCCGAGACCGACATGGTGGTTCCCCTACCCGCTCTTCCCTACGCAGTGTGTCCCTGCCATCCTCTCCACCATCTGTGGGAAGTACGGGCCCTGTTGTGGTGCAGGTATCCCCTGGACACCCTTCCCCTGCCCACAGTCTTCCGCCTGCCACCCCCCCTGTTGTTCGACCTGCTCCTCTCATCCCTGGCAGACACCTGTAGAGGGGGCCTGCACGTGGCGATGGTGGCCAGTGGGAGTAGGACTTCTATCAACAGCAGGAAGATGTGAGGCAGGACATTCGTGCCATAGGGGCTACCCTGTCAGTCATGTCAGGGTCCCTGCAGGACATGGTCCAATTCCCTCAGGGGGTAGACAGGGTGTGCCAAGCTTTAGATAGGATGGATAGCACTTGGCAGGAAATGTCTAGGAATATGACTGACCTGATATCCATCCAAAGGGAAGAGAGTGCAAGACGCCATGCCTTGGCCATGAAGATGATGGAGGGCATGGTGAGAGTGATCCAAAGTATCCCTTCACGGCCAACCCAGGGAGGGGAAGCATCATATCAGCCTGCAGGACAGCACATCCTCACACCTGTAACACCAACTGCACAGCACCACAGCCGAGGTACACAAACACACCAGCACCCTGAACAACATATAAATAAATCAAACACATTTTGTTGCGTGCACTGCAATGCATTTAGGGATGCAGTGCACACAATGAAATTCTTTTGATTTATTTATATGTTTACTTACCTGTAAACGTCCATTATCCATAGATTACTACCCCCCACCCTGCCCCTCCCACTCCCCACGTCACCGCCCCGGCAGGTACTCCCCTACCGACCGCGGCTGTCCACGCGGCTGGCTTGTGCAGGAACAGGCACCACATGGGGATGTGACACACAAGGAGTACGGGGGAAACAGTGTGGGGCAACGGACAGGGGGACACATTGACGGTGGTATGGGAAGGGATTTGGGAGACAAAAGACGACATGGCTGTGCTCAGGGACTGGATGTGGGTGCCGAGGTTATCCATTGATCGGACAAGGTCCACTCGCATCGAGCGTATCTCCAGACACACTTGCAGCAACATGGGAGCGGACCTGTCAAGTTGATCCTCGACCATCCAACTCAAGTCCCCTGGCACAGCCACAGAAGGAACAACACCGGGAGGGGTGGAGGGGACAGAAGGGATGTGGTGCCTCTGGTCCGGAGCTGATTTGTTAGGCTTGGCGGCTACGAGGAGGGAGACAGGTTTCAGGGGATCAAGCTGGAGACCCCGATGGCATGGGGGCCTCAAGAGGTAGGGAGGGGCAGGTGGCAGGCCCAGATTGAATGTTGGCCTGCCCTGGGGACACCTCTTCGTGAGTCACTGGTGATGAGTGTGTGGGTGAGTAGCTCTCTACCACATCAAGGTCCGAGGTGTCCGGTTCTCCCCCCCTACAATGTCCACAGCCTCCACCCAGGACATGGTACCAGAGTCGTGTACTTCCTCATCCCAGGTGGGCGCAATCTCCTGGCCTGCAGATCTTGAGGTCCCCTCCTCCTCCTCTTCTTCATCGCTGGTGGAAAGAGGGTGTAGCCGCCGGCAAACTGGTGTCCTCCTGCTCCGAACTTGTTCCTGCGTATCTCCTGTCTCACCAGCCGTGCCTGCAGAAGTGTAAGTAAAATCCTGATGTGGTGGTTGTTTCATGCAGGACGATACACATACATAGATGAGCAAAGGTCAGATTTTGTTCTCCTCTGATCACACTCTACAATTGTCAGGGGCCAATTTACAACTTCTGGCGCATCTCTGCTAATCAGCAGAGGTGTGGCAAAAGAGTTGCGACGCATCTACCCACCCATGCACCACCCCTGATGCGCCGCATTTACAATGCGGCACACCGTGGTGCTTGGGTGGGCAGATGCGTGATGCATCCCCGGTGGAATAGCGGCGCTTGGCTGGAGTGGCGTGGCAAGTGCGGCCCTACTCCAGCAAGGCTCAGGGGTTCACGATCGCTAACATGCTGCGTCAATCCTTACACCTGCTTCAAGCAGGCGCAGAGTTTTGACGGAGCATGGCCCTAAAAATGTCTGAGCGAAATTTTGTAGATTTCACTCAGCCACTTTTAGGAGGCATTCCTGCACCGGATGAGTCATGTTGTAATTACCCAGCAGCATGGCGCTTTGTTTGCTCCACCGCTGCGTCACAAAAGTGACCCAATGGCGGTGTAAAAGTGGCGCACATGCATTGTAAATATGCCCCTCAGTCTTTATGGCCTTAATGGGGGTTGGGAGCACACTGACTCACTGTCTCCGCACTGTTCGCCCCTTTGCATCATGGTAAATGCAGTACACAGTTCAAACTAACTTCAAAATCATCTGTGGTTGCTGGAAATGCTGCAAAGCTCCTCTCAGGTCACAGTACCACTCACTGGCACACAGCAACCCCAGATGATTTTTCTTTGCTCTCTAAAACTGCTGCTCTCTAATGATGAAGCGCTCAATACAGAAACACGTGTCTAGAGATATACAGCAATGTCTGCACCAACTTTGGTGAATGTTTCCAGATAATTTAGAAGTAAGTTTGAACCGTGTACTGCATTTACCAGGATGCAAAGGGGCAAACTGTGCTGGAATTGTGAGGCAGTGTGCTCCCAACATCCATTCTGTTTATGAACTTACATTACATGTATGTTCACTGTCATATACTGAATTGAGTTTGACATGGACATCTCATGTGTATTATTGTGGCTTATGCAACTGTATTGCCCAAACCTCAACCTTGGCATTCTTGTGATCTGTGTGTCCTGTCACTGCTACATATGCCAGTTCAAAAACCAGTCCACCAAACGAGAACATGAAGAGTCCAGATTTAATAGATTCTTGTCATTGATATGGATTTGCAGCTACTTAACGTCTGGACAAGTGTCATCTGCTTTGGAGCATTGTTTGGGACAAGCCGAATGTGGGTCACATATCCACATAGAGTCTGGACTACTCCTCTAGCTACATTGGGAGTCTAGCCTTTTGCCGTCCCCACACATCATCGGGCAATCCAGTGCCACATATTGGCTTTGTTGACTTAATAGGTAGTGCAGTACACCGGTGAACAGTGGTGTGTGGTTGTGACAGCTACCTGTACATGCAAAATGTCATACAAGCCACTGAGGGTGAGACGTCTGTCAGTGGACACACCTTGCAAATTTAGGAACACTTACGAGTGATGCAAGGATCTCAAAGTCTGTCTTGACTCCATGGCACATGATGATCTGTCTCAATTGGAACCCAACTCTACAGGTGCAACGCGAATCACAAAATCCAATACCCTATGGCCTGCCATGCGCACACTGGACAGTCTCTGTACCATAGCTCATCCAATGCACACATCAGTTATGATTTACTTGGTTCAATGGTAGTGGTGCTGGCAGAGCAGAATTCAATATGAATGCATGAGTGTGGCTCATTTACCCAGTTGTCATGAAGTAGCTACAACTCCCAAAATGCACTCTGCCCTGTACAGTCCATATGCCACAGTGTGCTTCTTTAATCTTGGTGACTGCTGCTTGGACACGGAATTGGTGAATGTAGGCATGGGACACACAATGGTACAGCACTGTTTCACTCACATCATACTCCCAGACACATATTACATATGATGCACTTACTAGGTCCCTGCTGCTCATGCTCCGCCAGCTGAGCATGGAGGGTCGGCCAAGCTGCTCGCAGGACCCTCCTGTACAGTGGGGAGAGGCGAGGACAATGTACATGGTGCTGGGAGGACAGGCCAGCCAGCTCCGTAGCCTTGTGACGGGCCCACCGCTTTAGGTCCTCCCAGCGCTTGCGGCATGCCCTAGCACTCCTGGTAGACACTCCCACAGGACTGCAGAGTTCGGCGATGTTGGCCCATAGCCTGCCCCGGGCTGCAGTGCTCAGCTGGTGCTCAGGGTCCCCATATAGCTGAGGAAATTTCTCCAGCACCCCCTCCACCAAGATGTTCAATTCCCTTTCTGAGAAAGGGGGTGCTCTATCCTCATACTCCTCAGCCATTATGGGGAAATAAGTTTGATGAGAGCAGCAGGATGCCTGAGGATCTGATTAGTGATAGAGGATGACTCAGAATGAACACAAAATGGCTACCAACTACTTCCTGTGATGTATTTCCTGTCTCCCACTTCCTGTATAACATTGCCTGTATGAAATGATGTGTTCCAGTTTATTTTCGGGATTTGCGACCCGAAAAAGTAGTTTCCGGAACATTGTTTACGCGCACGCGCATTACGCCGCGACACCGAAACTTACGATTTTGCGCCGTAACCTCCGAAAATGACCCGGAACTCATTATATCATACAGGAGATGTTATACAGGAAGTGGGAGACAGGAAATACATCACAGGAAGTATTTGGCAGCCATTTTGAATTCATCATGTTCCATCCACAATCAGTAATCAAATCCACTGCCATCCTGTTGTTCTGTTGTAGTAAAACGTGAAATGACAGTGCAGGGGTGAATCATGAATATGTATCTAAAGGGGGAACAGATCATTTCATGACATTTCTGCACAGGCAGGGGGAGGGCTGACACAACATCAGACCCCAGTTTCATTTTCTCATACTTTGCATTATGGAACATGTAGTCCATATTGAGTGCTCAGTATCAGAGTTGTGTGATGTGTTACGTAACATTGGTGTGGAGCAGTGTGGATATGTCACAGACACATGGGGGCAGATTTACGTGCCCTGTATGCCACATTTGCGCCACAGTTGCGTCACTTTTGTGACGCAGCGTCAGCGCAAAGCCATCGCCATGCTGTGGGTTATTTTCAAAGTGACGCATCTGGGAAATGTGTCATGTTGTAAGGCCCAGCGCCACAGTTGAGCGTTCCTGCACAGGTTCCAGCACAGGAACGCCTCCTAAAAGTGACAGAGTGAAATCTAAAAGATTTCACTCAGTCACTTTAATGGCCATGCTGCGTCAGAACCCTGCGCCTGCTTGTTGAAGGCATAAATATTGACGCAGCATGTTAGGCATAGGGTCACCACTTGCCTTGCTGGAGCTGCGATGCGCTTGCAACGCAACTCCAGCAGTGCTTCACCTTTATGGCAGCATATGCGTCACGCTTCTGTCTATACTTGCACCATGGTGCGCCGCATTGTAAATGCAGCGCATCCATGATGGTGCTAGGGGTGTCTGCTGTGAGGCACAATAACTGGGGCATCCCTGCTGATATGCAGGGATGCACCAGTTATTGTAAATCTGCCCCATGGTGCCTGATTCTCCCATGACATCATTACTCACATTCAGGGCCCATCATTTGTGGTGGAGTCAAATCTGTTGAGGTCACACGCCAAAGTATGCAACCTTTTGTGAATTGGTGACCCTTCCTTATGAGGTCCAGGTATGTCTCTCAGGACATGTATTGTTTGTCATCAGCGTGAATAGTCGGGTTTAGGGATGTCCACTACACTGATCGCTGACATGGGCACAAGACGGCACACTCCACCATTTGACTACTGTCGTGTTTATCCAAGTTTCATTATTGACAACAGACAGCAAATCACATTTTGTCCATGATACTACAGGTTTCTCATGTGAAAAATGTGGCAACGAGCTGATCTCGGACTTGCATGCCCTGCCGTCCGTCATGTGCAAGGGCCCGGTTTCCCAGATTCAGAGCTAGCCGAGGTTCCAGAGGCATGTGTAAGCCATGCGTTAAAGCAATGTTGTGCAAAAAACAACAGGCTAATATAATCTTGCACACGACTTCTGGGGAGTACTGCAGCACACCCCCTGTACAGTGGAGACATCTGAATCATGACTTCAACAGCCCAAAAGTGCGCTCTATGATGGCTCTAGTCCGTATGTGTGCTCTATTGTACCTATGCTGAGGTACAGTATTTGCACGCCTGTAAGGGGTGAGGAGATGTGGGGAGAGTGCATAGCCAGCGTCGCCTGAGGAGGGTAGAAAGGGCAGTTGTTAACATTTCCCTCTTTGGCTTGCACAGAACATGAACGTTTGTACATATACGTTTGTACATGCAGTGTCTGTTGGGTCATGATTCTCATTGTACAATGGTTAATATTGGGGGGCATTCAGACATTTCAATGGCACATATCACACATTTTTAGTGCTTGGTACTTACCCAGTATCCACATGTTGCCAAATTCTCCTGCAGCCATACACCAGGCAAGAGGTGACATGCGGAATATGAAGCTGTCATGTGTACTGCCTGGGAACACTGCATGCACATCGATGAATCTCCCACAGGCATCACAGACAGCTTGCACATTGATGGAATACCATCTGTGTCTGTTGCAGAAGATGTATGCAATGTGGTGGGGTGGCTGAAGGGCCACATGGTTGCAGTCAATTGCACCCAGCACACGTGGGAATTGTGCAAGGAGATAAAAATCTCTTGCTGCCGTTTGTCTCATGGCGAGTGTATGTGGCATTTGTATGTAGTTGGGGGCTCTGGCAGTGATGCATCTCAGTACCTGATGTAGGCACCGCGACTGGCTCGCCTGGGTAATGCCCACAAGGTCACTGGTGACCCTTTGGAAAGACCCAGTGGCAAAGAAGTGGAGAAAGGATCTTGAGATATGCTGGTATTGCATGTGAGCAGCAGGTCACAGAATCAAGTTCCTGTTCCCACTCACAGACCATATCCAAGATGACTTCTGGTGGGAAACGCTACCTGGTCCTTACATCTTGGCTGATCATTCCAATAGGTTGATCCTCTGCCTGAAAATCCTCTGTGCTCTCCTCCTCCTCCTCAAGTAGTTTTGCCTCATGGCAGGGGTCAGTGCTATGAACACATTCAGTGACATCCTGAAAGGGTTTGTTTGTGTCTGCTCTGTTGTCCATGTTGGTGGGCAGGGATTGGCTGCAGTGTGTCAGCTGATCAATGGTGGGGGATGGTAGGCACATGAATAGGTGTTTACCCTTGGCTAACATGACCAACTGCCAAAATTCGTAAATTCTGCCGGAGAGCCGGAAATTACGGCCCAGCGGCAGAAATTACAGCCCGGCGGCGGACGTAAAGTTAGTAGTCGTAAGTTTATTCTGTGAATACTGAAAGTAGTAAGTTTATTCTGTGAATCCCGAAAGTAGTCAGTTCATTCGGTGAATGCCAAAAGTAGTAAGTGCATTCTGTGAATACCAAAATAGTAGTAAGTTTAGGATTGATTCTTAAGTTCATTCTGTGAATCGGGCCCAATGATTCTAAATCTACATTTTTTTTCCTGTCTTCATCACTTGCTCACAGATTCTGGGTGATCAACAGTTATTTTGGGGAGAGACAGGAACATTAAGAAAGACACCCATTCTTGACTGCACTTGTCTTCCACATCTCAGACCCAACAGGGACAAGACCTGCTTGCTGATCACTCCCTTTTGGACCCATAGAGACTTCTATGCCCTAAGGATCATGACTATACCTTTTATTCCCGCCCACATGCCAAGGAATCCTGATAGATTTTTTTATTTGCTCACAAGTGTGATCGTTCTGCAACTCCGAGTCTGTGATATGGTCTCAGGCACAGCCTCTGATCACACCCTCTTCTGAGTGCTCCTATATATTGTCTGTGTGCCCAGAGGCGCATGGAAGATGCCAACATGGATGTTTAAAGACCCAAAGAAAAAGCAAACTCTACAAGCCCACCTCCAGACATACCTGGACTCCAACACTTGGTCTGTGGACTCCCCTCAAACTCTCTGGGCTGTGTGCACAGCATACATGCGGAGCCAAATCATGCAGTAATCTGCCCTTCACAAACGCAAGTTTGCGTCAACAAAGTGGAATAGAGAATACTTTCTCTGCAAACATCCTACCGGACATGCCCAACACCTTTTCTATGCACTCCATGTACACATCCATTTCCGAAAAAGTTCTAGCCTGAATTAAACATCAACACTACGAATTCAGAGAGAAAGCTGGGTGACTGCTGGTGCACCAGCTTAAACAGGCAGAGTCCCATGTAGATATTTTGGCCCTCAGGGTAGCTGGGTATCTCGTCACCCATCCCCAGAACATTTCAGAAGAATGTCTTGCCTTCTTTAAGGATATTTCTATGACCTGCATGGAGGAGGTACTCTCCAAAGTAGAACTCACTTTTTTCGTGGTCTGCGTCTACCCAGACTCACAGATGTTGCTGCTGAAGAACTGGAGGCAATTATCTCCCCCAAGGAAATTCTGGAAGCTGTCAAGCAAATGCCCACTTGCAAAGCATTGAGAAAAGATGGCTTCCCATTGAATTCTACAAGGTGAATGCTGTGAATATATCCCACCTTCCAGCAAAGGTGTTCGCTCATATGCAGGAAACCTCTTCTCTTCAGTCAGAATTCAATAAGGTGGCCAGCTTTTTGCACCCCAATTTGAACAAAGACCCTCCACTATGTGCCAGCTACAGACCCATTTAATATATCAATGCAGATATTAAAATCTTGGCAAAGGTGCTCATCCCCTTCCTTCAAAATCTCTCCCCTCACCAGATCCACAAATCACAAGTGGTCTTTGTGCCTCTGAACTCTTCTACTAACCATAGGCGGATGCTCTCCCATATCACCTGGCAAGCACACAGTAGTGAAAAACGGCAAGTGGCAATTTCCCTTGATGCGGAGAAGGCCTTTGACCAAATCAAATGGCCCTTCCTGTTCTGCATTCAGGATCACTATATTCAACTTGTCAAACTCCTTTTTTACCTCTCCTATTGCCGAGATCAACTGCAATGGCTTCCTCTTGGAACAATTTCCTATATCCAGAGGGACCACACAACAGGGCTGTTCCCTATCACCACTCTTTTTTCTACTGACTTTGGAGACCCTGGTAATCCTACTGCACAGGTCTGTGGAATTCAGAACCTGGCAGGGGAGCTTAAACTGTTGCTTTACGCTGATATCCTTGTGCTTTTATCGCAAGTTGAGACCTCTTTTCCGGTGTTTATGGAGCTTATAAATGCCTTTGATCCTTTTTCAGGAGACAGGGTCAATTGGGTAGAAAAGCAAATCCTTCCCACTGAACAAGCACCCACACCCATCTTTCTTGGCCAACTCCTAGTGTCAGTGGATGGATTGCACAATAACTTACTTGAGGATTCAAATTGGAAATTATCTCTTTAATGCAGCCTGTGAATACAAGAACCTTCCGCTGGCTGCCATGGCACTGGATTTTCATAAATGGCCCCACTAATGCTTAACCCTTGGGGGCTGCATCCAGATGATCAAAATGGTCACAGCACCATGGTTCAAATATGTATTTGGCATGATCTCAGTGGGTATCCCGGGACCCGAATTTTGAAATTGGGCAAGATGATGGAGGATTACATCTGGTAAGGAGAGAAACTCTGCCTTTCCGAACTAGAAGCTGGCACGGCAACAGGAGGCCTATGTCTGCTGGACATGGCCCTTCCTATACTATAAAGCCCAAGGGTTGGCCCACCTCACCTTTTTCTTTTCGAGAGATTTGGAAACCCCTGATTGGACCCCGATAGAACATGAGCTTGTGGCCGGCCTGATCAATCATAATCTGTATATGGCCTTAGCTACGGGCAAATGTGCTTCAATTCCTCTATTACAGGCAACAATGTGTGTCTGAGACCTAACCCACAAACACCTTAATGTACATGCCTATTTTCACAAGAGGGCTCTCATATGGGACAGCAAAGCACTTCAAACGGATGAAAAGACAATTCACTGGGAGACATGGATCACCAAAAGCATTGTTACATTAGACCAAATACTTCACAATGGAAGCTTGAAAATTGTTCCCCTCCTTCCAGGAGGAATACCACCTTGATGCAAGCCAGCATTGGCATTGCCAGTAGTTGTTCCACTGTGTGTCTGTAGAATTGCGGTTGTTGCTTCTCACCCTACCTGGGTTCGCTAACCAAAATAATCAACACCACTGGAGCTACTACACATGAATTGTCTCAGGACTGTATAAAACACTCCTCGAGGTACAGTATTTGAGATCTCTCCAATTTCTCCTGAAAAAGAAGTGGTGTGGGATGCTAGTAAAAGACTACCCAGTTGAGTTCAAATATCTTTATTCGATTGCAAACATTACAATCATAAAAGCACAGTTCATCGACAAAGAGTTAAAAACAGTCCGGATAATTCATTTATAAAACACAAGTTTCTTTAGACAATGTAAAAGACAGAAGCAACTACCCAGTTGAGGATTGGGAGGAACTTTTGAATAATCACGATAGGGGCCTATGAGATATGTACATAAAGTTGAGTTTTTTCAAGCTCCTTCCAGACTGGCATTGAGCACTGCAAAGGTTGTACTGACCCACTCTGGCCCCCACTGCAGCCTACTGGTGCACCTCAAAGGAGGTACTGTACACTTCAAGTCAAGTCAAGTCAGAAAATGTATATAGCGCGCTACATACCCAGAGGGTCTCAAGGCGCTTGAAGAGGGGAGGGGAATTACTGGTCAAATATCCATGTTTTAAGTTCCTTTCTGAATGCTAGGTGGTTCTGAGTGAGGCGAAGGTGAGTGGGAAGTGAGTTCCATGTTTTAGCTGCCAGGTAGGAAAAGGATCTACCTCCCATGGTGGTTTTGTTGATGCGAGGTACAGTGGCCAGGGCTTGGTTGGATGATCGTAGCTGGCGTGAGGGGGTGTAGAAGGACAGTCTTGCGTTGAGGCATTCTGGTCCGGTTTCGTAGAGTGCCTTGTGTGCGTGGGTTAGGAGCCGGAAAGTGATTCTCTTATTGACGGGAAGCCAGTGGAGGTCTTTCAGGTGACCAGAGATGTGATTGTTGCGCGGGATGTCTTATATGAGCCTGGCTGAAGCGTTCTGGATTCGTTGGAGTTTTTTCTGGAGTTTAGCGGTAGTACCGGCGTAGAGGGTGTTTCCATAGTCCAGTCGGCTCGTGACCAGAGCGTGGGTGACCGTTTTCCTAGTTTCGGTGGGGATCCAACGAAATGTTTTTTTGAGCATGCGAAGAATGTTGAAGCAGGATGAGGAGACGGCGTTGACTTGTCTGTTCATTGAAAGTGAGGAATCCAGGATGACGCCCAGGTTCCGTGCGTGGTCTGTCGGGATGGGTGCTTTTCCAAGGGCTTCTGGCCACCAAGAGTCGTCCCATGCGGAGGGGGAGGTACCTAAGATGAGGACTTCTGTTTTATCTGAGTTCAGTTTCAGACGGCTGTGTTTCATCCATTCGGCTACTTCTTTCATACCTTCGTGTAGGTTAGTTTTGGCGGTTCTAGGGTCATTGGTGAGTGATAGGATCAGTTGAGTGTCATCCGCGTAGGAGATGATGTTAAGGTTGTGTTGGCGGGCGATGGCCGCGAGGGGGCTCATGTATACGTTGAAAAGGGTGGGGCTGAGTGAAGATCCTTGTGGTACGCCGCAAATGACTTCAGTGGCCTCTGACTTGAATGGTGGAAGGCGGACTCTCTGGGTTCTTCCGGTGAGGAACGAGGTGATCCATTCTAGTGCTTTTCCTTGGATTCCGATGTTTCTGAGGCGCTGTAGAAGGGTGCTATGGCAGACTGTGTCGAAGGCTGCGGAGAGGTCGAGGAGGATGAGGGCGACTGTGTCTCCATTGTCCAGTAGAGTTCGAATGTCGTCTGTTGCTGCGATGAGGGCGGTCTCAGTGCTGTGTTTTGCTCGGAAGCCGGACTGTGAGGAGTCGAGGGATTTGTTGGCTTCGAGGAAGGCGGCGAGCTGGTTGTTGACGGCTTTCTCGATGACTTTGGCCGGGAATGGAAGGAGCGAGATGGGGCGGTAATTTTTGAGTTCGGTGGGGTCCGCTGTGGGTTTTTTCAGAAGGGCGCTGAGTTCAGCGTGTTTCCAGCTTTCCGGGAAGGTGGCGGAGTTGAAGGAGCAGTTGATGACGTCTCGGAGGTGCGGTGCTATGATGGAGTCTGCTTTGTTGAAGATGTAGTGAGGGCATGGGTCTGTGGGGGATCCTGAGTGGATGGAGTTCATCAGGCGGATGGTGTCCTCAGTGGAGATTGGGTTCCAGTCATTAAGGATGTTCGAGGGGGGTGAAGGTCCAGCAGATGGTTGGGTGGGTTGGTCTCCGGGTTGGTCGTCGAAGCTGTTGTGGATGTCTGCAATTTTGTTGTGGAAGAATGAAGCTAGGGAGTCGCAGAGGGCTTGAGAAGGGGTGATGTCGTTAGAGTTGGCCGAGGGATTGGTAAATTCCTTGATGATGTTGAAAAGTTCCTTGCTGTTGTGGGCGTTGTTATCTAGTCGGTCCTTGAAGACGGTTTTCTTGGCCTTTCGGATCAGTTGGTGGTGTATGCGGGTGGCGTTTTTGAAGGCGTCCTTGGTATTGGTGGTTGGGTCTTTTTTCCAGGCCTTCTCAAGGGAGCGGCAGAGTTTCTTGGATTTCTTAAGATCTTCGTTGAACCATGAGGTCTTCTTGCTGCCAGATTTGCTTTGTCGTTTTTTCAGTGGTGCTAGGATGTCGGCGCTGTTGGATAACCATAGGGTGAGGTTGTTGGCGGCTTGGTCGGGGTTTGAGGAGTGGGCTGGGGGGTTTAGAAGAAGCGATGAGGAGATCTGGTCGATGGTGATTTTGTTCCAGTTTCTTTGCAGAGTTGGTTGGGGGTGGTTGTTGGGTTTGGGCTTGTTGTAGGTAAAGTGAACGCAGCTGTGGTCAGTCCAGAGGAGAGCCATAGTGTGGCTGAAGGAGACATGGTTGCTGGAGGTGAAGATAGGGTCGAGAGTGTGACCTGCGATGTGGGTGGGGGAAGTGACCAGTTGTTTAAGTCCGAGGTTGGCGAGGTTGTCCAAAAGGGCGGTGGAGTTGCGGTCGTTGTTATTTTCAAGGTGAAAATTGAGGTCTCCCAGAAGGATGTAATCTTTGGAGGGGAGCGCGTGTGGAGTGATGAAGTCCGTGATGTCCTCACTAAATTGTGCGCGGGGTCCTGGTGGTCTGTAAAGGAGGGTGCCTCTGAGTGTGGTATTGGGGTCGGTGTGGATCTGGAAGTGAAGGTGTTCAGAGTTGGCGAGATTGACGTCAGAGCTGGTTGAGATGTGGATGGATTTCTTGTGGACGATAGCGATTCCTCCTCCTGTGTGGCCGGTACGGTCCTTGCGTATGATCTTATAATTTTCTGGGATGGCAATAGTTATGTCTGGGGCGGAGGAGGCGTTCATCCATGTGTCTGTTAGGAAGGCGATGTCCGGAGAGATGGTGTCTAGTAGATTCCATAGGTCAATGGCGTGTCTGTGGACCGATCGGGTGTTGAGCAAGATGCATTGTAGGTGGTTGGGGTCGGGAATCTGTGGTGTGATCGTGGCGGAATTGTTGACGGTGCTGGTGAATTTGCAGGAGTAGCATGAGAAAGGTCCATGGGTGTGTCCAGGAGCGGCTTGGACGCAGTTGGGGTAGCGGCCGGGGTTAAAGGCTAGGAGGGTGGTGGCATCTTAGGTAACGCGGGAGGGCTGGGCAATGCGAGGGCCAGGGGGTCTGGCGCTGGGCGCGGTCCAGGCATGGACGGGCGTAGACGGGCTTACCTTTGGCGCACCTTCGGCGCGGATGGGGCGCGAACGCTGCGCGTCAACGCTGCGCGCGGGAACAACTGTCATATATGGATGGAGGAGGGGGAGGGGCGAGGGCGGCTCAGCTGGGAGGCGGGGCGGGCTACCGAGGACAACAACAACAATCAAAATGGAGGCGGAGGGGGGAGAACAGACGAGCGCTTGGAACAAATGCGCAAACAGAGTCAAAGCAACAGTTTAAAATTAGCAAAGTACAAATAAGGCAAAGCGGCAACCAGGCAGACAGCAGGCAATAATGATTAGGCACTTTAGGATCGCAAAGCAGCACAACGATACCGGATGTCTCGAGGGACACTGGGGAGCGACCACTCAGCCCGTGAGAGAGGAGCGAGTCACGGCGCTTTCAGGTAGGGGAGCGCTGTTTCTAGTCAGTGGGAGGGCGGCTCAGCTGGGAGGCGGGGCGGGCTACCGAGGACAACAACAACAATCAAAATGGAGGCGGAGGGGGGAGAACAGACGAGCGCTTGGAACAAATGCGCAAACAGAGTCAAAGCAACAGTTTAAAATTAGCAAAGTACAAATAAGGCAAAGCGGCAACCAGGCAGACAGCAGGCAATAATGATTAGGCACTTTAGGATCGCAAAGCAGCACAACGATACCGGATGTCTCGAGGGACACTGGGGAGCGACCACTCAGCCCGTGAAAGAGGATCGAGTCACTTGATCTTCACTTCTGACTATCTTCGAGGCAATTGGACCCAGCTTATAGCCACCATGAATACTTCTAATGCTTTGATATTGTGTCTCTCTCCAGAATCAATCTTTCTTTGTGGTACACTGGCTTCGCCAGAGATCACCCACCACTCCAAGTGGTTAATTGACACAGCACGTGTGGTAGCTACCATGGCAATCCTGAGATGATGGAAGCTACACTTACCTCCGATGTCCATGGACTCAATGTGTGACATGGTGGTTGACCCTCCCAAGAATGAACCATTTAATGCTTGGAAGACCAGCTGGGCATTTTCAATGACATATCATCACCCTTTCTCTCATGCTACCCTCGCTGACTGCCCCTGCTACTTTTCTCCCTTGCTCTTGATTCCCCCAAGGACACACTGTCAAGACCTGATGTGCCCCTACCCCAAAACCTCAAGCAGCTGTGCTCTATTTCAGTTTGGTCAGATTATTCAAATATTATGGTGCTACACTGTTTCATTTGTTTCCTGTTGTGTTATTTCATGTCCAAAATAGAACTTATTGCTCTAGATTGTTCATGATTTGCTTTGTGTTTCCTTTCGTCCCCTCGTTCGGACAGCATGTACTTTCTTTACCTTTCAGACTTAGTACACAATCTCTTTAATGCAGTTTGATTGCTTTCCTTTCCATGTTTCTACCTTTGTCTGTTGGCACACTGTATTTGCCTCGAAAATTACAATAAATAATTATTTATACAAAATATTAAAAATGTCAATACATACGTTTTAAAATAAATAATTAACATATTTTAAAAAACCATGAAAATGATCCTTTTTTTGTGTTAAAAATGTAAAACTAATATGAATAACTTAAACAAATTATGTATAATTAAAATTTATATATATTAGTAGGTTGAACGAGAGGAATATTTTTAGATTCTGTTCAAAAATAATATTTATAAAATAGATTCATAGTCTAATTATTTAAATATTTAATATCTATTTTATTTGATCAGGCAATGTGTTGCCAAATTTATAGTATTCTTTCTGGGTTATAATTATTGTTAATTACTTTACAATTTATTTTACATTAAAATATTGTTTATAAATTAAGAAAATATATACATTTTTCTGCTGAGATCTCTACTCAATGTGAAACGCTACTAGTAGTAACTTTACACATGTAAATCTATTTTTAGATGTCTCCATCATTAGACTTAGTGATAAATAACTCCAAATCTCACGTTATGGCATTTGGGGCTGGTAAAAATAATTCTAAACAGTTCTACTGCAATGGAAACGTGATCACTAATGTCAAAATTTTTACGTACTTGGGTGTTATCTTTGACACTAAGGGGAGTTGGGCTCCGCAAATTGTAGTTAAAACCAAAGCGTTTAGGAGCTCGGCCAACGCTATTTTAAGTTTTTCCAGAAGACTGGGCGGGAAGCCAACTGGTGCCTTACTTAACTTGTACAGGGCGAAATCAGTGGCAATAGCCAGGTATGGCTCTGGTTTGTGGGGCTATGTAAATAGTGATTCACTACAAAGGGAAGAAAATAAGTTCCTGCGTTCCTCCCTAGGGCTTCCGCAATCTACAGCCACGTTTTCAGTTCATCAGGAAGTTGGCCTTGGGTTCATATCTGACATCCTTCTCATGGCCCCTATCTTGCTATGGATAAGGCTCTGGATCAACAAAAACTTGGGTCTGAATCATAAAATACTGGTGGACTGTTTAAATCTGGATAATTACAAAAACATTACTTGGCTCTCTTATATACAAAAGTGTTCTGTGGACCTGGGACGGCCTGACATTTTTCTGGTCCCCCAGGGTCTAAAGAAATCTGATTTAGATTGGGTGAAGGCCAATTTTATTACATTGAAAAACGTGGAGAGGGAGGAACGCCAATTACATAAGCCCACGGTCAGAGCCCATTACCTGACCATCACCTCCCTTACTATACAACCGTACCTTACTATCGTCACTATCCCCTTTCATTGGTGGCTTCTGGTTAAACTTCGGTTTAATCAGATTTACACAGTTTTGTGTGATAGTCAAGGTTGGTTTAAGGAGGAGGACGCACCTGTCTGTAATTGCGATAACTTTTCTACGCAAAATAATATGCATTTTATGTTGTTTTGTAATTTTTTCACTGTGCCCAGACAGAAATACCTGGTACCATTACTAAAGGATAAAGCTTTTTACCAGGCAAAACCTGCCCTCCTCTATCTCCAATTATTGGTCTCAGCGTTGACCATGTTTAGCGTGGCCAATTATCTTGTCGCTGCTGTTAGGATTAGGAGGAGAAGATTTAATAATGTTACATTAGGGTTTTGTGGAGAAGATTGAAATGGAAATGCTGTGTACACTTAAAGATCTATTTTACTGAGTATGTACTCTTTTTATGATGTATATTTAAACTGTATATTAATTAATTATTATTGATGTTTTCTTATATCATCTTTTTATTATATATATGTAAATACTATTGATTGATGATTTTTGAAACTCCTTTTGAATTTGTATTGCCCTTTTCTGATGTGATTGTAGAATGCTTTTATGATTTTTACCTAAATCGAATAAAGTGGTTTTGACTTGACTTAATGTCTCCAACCACTGTTTTAGTGGGTGGAGATATGTATGTCTACCCTTTGGGCCTAATTACAATGCGGTCGGAAATGGCTTAAACCGTCGGTCGCAGCCGCTCCGACCGCATTGTAAAATGCCTGTCAGATTTCTTTTCGACCAACCCATTATAATGTAGTTGGTTGGAAAGGAATCCGACCAACCTTTGCGACTGCCTTCCAAAGGGCTTAGAGAGCAGGTTTGTCATTCAGAAAACGGCCAGTAACCCCAAGGGCCGCACTTTCTGCCTTTGGGATTACAATGTCGGGTGGAAACAGCGTTTCTGTGCCAGCCTTTCTGACACAGAAAGGCTGTCGGTACTTGACTTTGGGGGCACCCAGCAGGGCCCCCTTTGGTGTGCGGCCTCTGGTTGGAGAAATGAGGGCGCACCTATGGTGCCCCCCTGTTGATGCCTGCACCTTGGGGCAGGCACCTTGACGTGCCTGGCAAGGGGTGCAGGGGAAATGCACCTTGTGTTTTTACAATGGAAAAATGTATTCTGGTCGGAATGCATGCTCCCATTGTAAAGTAGAAGAGTGGGATAGAACATTGTACGGTCGCAACCTAATTAGTCGATCAGGACCGCCGACCAGCTGTCGGTCGGTCCCTTGACCAAGATGAGGTTGGGCGGAGGTAACTCCATCCAACATCGTAATTAGTCAGGCCACTAGATTGAAACCTACAGTCAGGAATGGTATACAGCACAGAAACCCAAGATGTACACCCAAGTGCTAGAGTAAATCAATTCATGAATAAATCTACACATGCAAATCTACCCTTGGTAAGAGGGCCCATTATTGCCCATTACTTTACATATATATGTAAATAGGGTGCTTATGTCATGGCCAGGCCTCATACATAATATTTTTCACACAGTAATTGACACCATCCTTTTGTTTTACACCTACTGTAAATAAACCACTAATCAATTAATTGTGTGTGTCCAACTAAATTCTGATATATATGGTTACCGCTACTGCACACATTGGAAGTATGAGTTTTGAGACAAGCACCCCACCAATGTGGAAGCACAGAAATCTGCATGTAATGCCCCATTTAGTGAGTAAAACTTAGCATAGGCTTAATCATTGCGCTTGATAAATTCCAAACACCTTAGAGTTGGTTCTGAAGTGAAGCATAAGTAGATGGGAAGTCTGTGTTTATCAAGGCAGTTACAATGGGTAGCTTTTGACTAGGAGTTAGTTACATATCTTCAGTAGTTTGATCTAGGCACAGGTTGTTTTAGGAAGCTGCAAGACTTTTCTTATAAATTCCAAGGGTAGAGAATGACTTGATGACCTTACAGGAATCAATTTCACCTAAACATATGATCCCTATATTTAATTGTTTATTGGAGGACAGATCTTATTTGAGCACATCTTGGGAGATTTATCTACGATCGTTGGCTGTGTATCGGGGAATTTGAGGCTATGCTATTAAGTATAATTCAATCAGGTGAATTGTAAACACGCTAATCACCTGTGAGGGTCTCAAGACGCTGGGGGTGGGGGGAAGCAGCTCTGTGCAGTCGAAGAACCAGGTCTTGAGTGTCTTCCTGAAGATGATTGGAGTGCTGTGAGATGGAAAAGTAAGTTATCAATACACCTTATGGTAGTAAAAACATTGTTGAAGAATAACAGTCTTAATGTTTTCAATAAGTTGTTCAAAGTTTCCCGTTTGTCACAGAGCAAGTTCTGTTTTGTTCTTCTAAGTTTCTAAGGTATTCTTTCATGTTCATAAGTTTAATTTGAATGGAAAATAGTTACTTATTGATTGAAATCAATCTTTGGTAGGTGCTCAATGAATTTCCTTTTCTAAGAAAATTTCCTACAGCTTATATTTATTCCTGGTTGATCCTTCCTTGTGTTTGTAAGTACAAATCAGAAGGTCACTCATGACTCCTAATGCGTGGACATCACTTCATGCATGGTTTTACCTATGTGTGCTGTAGAACTCATAAATGCTGAGGAGTGGACATTGATTACTATTTATTTTTACCTTGATCAGCGCTGGTCTTCTAAGATTTAGTAGCAGAGTTTAGAGAGTTAGAATACATTTAATAGAGACATTTATAGATTTGTTATGTTGGGTACTCCCACAAAAGGTGTAGGTTGGTAAGCATTAGAGGTGGAGGAATTGGTGTTCAGGGGTGTATGCTTAGTGGTGTTTGTTCTACTTTGACTTTAGGAATGGGAAAGAGAAATTCTGGGATTCGCAAGATGTTTGTGAACAGATGATGTGATCTTGACTGGGGTGGCCAAAGCCTCTATAAAATGTATATCAGGCAGAAATAAAAGGAGATAGCCTGGACTACAGGGGTATGAACAGACAGGGAGACCTTGTATTTCAGCGCAATAATACCAGTGCTAGAGATGCCATTGTTGTGGTTTGAATGAAAGTGACTGAGTGGTCAATTTATTCAGCTTGGATAAGGTGGGCATTGTGTTTGGCTGTTTCAGTGATGTCCAACACTAATGTGCATGCTTGATGTTAACCTTTTTCACTAGGACGTCAAATTACATGCTTTGCCCAGGAATGAGGAGCGGAAACTTGTTCATGATTTGGTTATGACTGGTGCATCCAGGATGAGAGTTGAGGTGTGGCGCTGGCTTCCTTATTTGCATAGACACCATTTATAGAAGGCTGGCATTTTGTCTTGAAATCTAAATGAAGTAACGATCAGGAAATTAGACAGAACTGTGTTTTGTTTTAGACCCTCTTACCCAATAATGTAGTAGTTACTTTGCTGGCTCTTGTTAGTTATATGCTAAAACCAGCCTTTTTTCCCTCATCAGATATGGACTTGTCATCGAGTAAGGAAAAGAAAGGAAGTTAGATTGCCGTTGATTTGTAGAGTCACAATTGCTTGATGTCTCCCTTTTCAGATCCATTACCACGTTCAGATCATGAAACAATCAGCTTGTTACAAAACCACTGCCATGATGGTCAGTGTGGTTTATTTTTTTTACTATCCTGTTTTGGGATGGCCAGCCAGACTACTAGGCATGTTCCAGAAGGCCTCCTCGAATTGATGTATGATTAGGAAATGCTGTTATGATTATTTGTTAGCAGGGAGAGAACCGTCTGGCTCTGCCTGGGAATAGCAGGCTTCTTGTTCCCCATTGATGTATTAGTAGGATGTGGATTGGGGGTAAATGGATCTCTGTTCCTGCGACACCAGATATGTATAAAACAATGAGGATAAGATCAAGATCCATTTATGAAGTCACCCCTCAGTTAAAGTGACTAGGCTACTGAGGTTGATTGTACTAATTATTGCCTTTTAAGGGCAGATTTACAAATATGCCACACAATGCAGCACAGCAACCAAATTTGCAATGCTGCATTGTGTGAGAGGGAGGAAGCGGGAAAGTCTATATCCACTGGTATATCTGACTGTCTGTCTCTCTGGATAGTGCTTCTGCACAACAATCAGGCTGCCTAGCAACGCACCCAAACACCCCTTTGCACTATAGAACAAAAGTGTGTGCATTATATCTAGAATAGGTTTAGTTCTGGAGGAGTATCTCCCAGTGCAAAATACTATGCTTACACTAATTTTTAAAATGTTTCCGACTTTGGATATGTTCTATACTACACAGCACACATGCAATAAAATAATTTCTCCTTTAACACCAGCTTCAAAATAGTGATTTTTGCCCATAAGGCCCTCTCTCCTATTTTTGCTTTAAAACCCGTGGGGCAGATTTACGTGAAAGTGACTCAGTGCATTCTGCATTCCATTTGGCTGAGCAGCACTGAGTCACTTTTAGAGCACAGGAATGCAACATATTTACAATGATAAGTTTGTATTCCTGTGCTCTCCCCTGCACTGGCACACAAACAGCTGCCATGCGCCAGTGCAGGCACCCTTGCACCATGGTGCAAGGATGCTTGCGTCATGGGGAGACTGTTTTTGTGCAGGAAGGGGCACCTTCCTGCACGAAATTAATCACTATATGCATTTTCTTCTTTCAATGCGTGCTGTAGAATGCAGCACGCATTGAAAGAGGGAAAAAAACGAGGAGAAATGAAAACATTTCTCCTCGTTTCGCCTCCCTATTCCCCTCCCCCCTGGGAGGCGTAGCATTCACATGCATTTCCAGATGTACGATTCCTCGTAAGTCTGGAAATGTATCTGGTTCCATTGGTGTTGCGTGGGAACACCCACAGCAGCACCCCTTTCACACAAAGTGCTGCGTGTAAAGGGGCCATATTTACAAGGACAGGAAAAGCCAGGCAGGGTGGCTTTCCTTGTAAATTTGGAGCAGTGAAATACACCACCAGTACATCACAAAAAGTGACGTACTGGTGGTGCAGGGGGCTTGTCAATCTGCCCCCATGAGTGTTTGAATGGGAACGCCCATGTACCACCCATGGACACTCCGTTGACACATAGTAATGCAAAGCGTTATTTTTCATTAACGCTACTTTGCGTTAATTTCAGACAACTTGAAAGTAAATCCAAAATGACTATTTTGCGTAGATTGGTGTCACTTTTGTGACACAATCTGGTGCAAAATGTTAGTAAATCACCCTCCTAGACATTTAAATAATGCACCCTAAACATTGAAATCGGTATTATTTATTTAATTTTAGACTTTGTAAATAATACACCCCTGAAACTGAAAACCTTGGATGAACGTACATTGCTTGACTAAGCTTGCAAGCCATTATTTCGGCTGTTACATCGTGTTCATTCCTTGCATAGCTAAAGGTTCGGGGTAACGTAGTCTCATTCTTATTTTGTGTCTTTTTTTAGAAACAAGTCGGTTGCCAATGCCATCTTCTTTAGCCTTCCCGGCAAAGCCAGTACCCTGCTGCTCTCATTTGTTTGTGATCTGTCTCATTAAAGCCTATTGATGGCTTTAGCTATTGTCACTGCTTAGGTGCTGATGTCCACGCGCTAATGTACGACCGGGCCCCGGAGCTGAGATAAATGGTGGCCCACGCAGCTAACAATTATCGACAGCTCCCGTGGCCACACATGGAGGTGATGTGGTCAGGGTCAGGCATTGAAATGAAAAACCTTAAAGCAGGCTTAAACCTGGGAGCGTTTTAAAAGGATTGCTTCAGTAATAGGATTTGGCAAGTCAGGCCTGAACTCCTCAGTGTTTCTGCTTAATGTGGAGCCATTATTTTGGGTGAAAACAGGGAGTTAGTACCATTCGAGTAAAGGCAAAGAAATCCACCTTTGATTGGAGACTTTGAAAAGCAGCCGCGCATGAAAAAGAACACGGTTGAAAAAGAAAACTGTGTAAAGTATTGGTAACTGCTTTTTCTTCCATATGCTTCTAAGGAAATGTGCTGAAGGTTGGAAAAATTAACTTAAAATATATAAAAATTCTCAGAACAATCACCCCTTTAATAAACAGGAGATTACGTTGTTACATTCTTCGTTGTCTTATGGACATGTACCGCCTCAAATTATGAACGTTTCGAGGGAGGAAACACATTTGAACAAAACGAAATAACACTGAGTAAGGCACAATTAGTCTTTCAATGCAAACCCCAGACTTACCCCGAGCATTTTACGTTTTGTGTAAAAACGACGTTGACTTCCCAAAAGTCTATTTTTGTCTGTTAAAGCAAGGTTTCTCAAGCATCTGAGGCCACGTTTAGAATCTTGAAATGGTTTTATCGTTAACGAACAATGGGGCATATTACCAAGAATAAGCGAAAATTATCGCTAAGCTTGGTTAGAGGCAATAATTTTATCGCCGTGCTTCACCTATTTTTATCGCTTAGAAACCTTGCAATTATCAAGGTTTATCTCCTAAGCGATAAAAATCGCCCGAAATGCTTGAATATCGCTGTAAAGTCAGCGATATTCATGCATTACCGAGCTAATGCTCTTAGCCATGTTATCCACCTACCATTGGATAACATGGCTAAGAACTGCTCTGGGCAGGCGTTAGCTTTTGGAGATAATCGTGCTTAGCGCGATTATTTCCAAAAGTAGGTAATAGGAGGTAGCGATGTTAGCGACTGTTTCCAGTCGCTAACAGTTTGGCACGCCCACTTTGCATGTCATTAGCGATAAATATCGCTGACATGCAAAGTGGGCCCCAAGATGATCGCTATCTCCTACTAGCTGTCGCTAACTGGTGTTAGCGACAGCTAGGTAATAGGGCGATAAAATTATCGCCGCTTGAGCGGGAAAAATTCCCGCTAATGTGGCGATAAGGCCCTTGGTAATATGCCCCTATGTTTTGTTTATGTGAAAAGAAAATCTACAACTTTTTCCTTCGAAGAATGCACTTTTTCCTTAGTGCGTTTACTCTGAGGAGCTTACAAAGGTAATTTACTCATACTTTTGAGCAATACTTTTGGCCTAATCCACGTGCAAAGTTACTCAAAAGAGTGGATTTGCATATCTCTGCCACCTAAAAAATGGGATGTAGTTATATTCAAAAGACTAAGGGGCATACATGGACGGCTCCTCCCCACTGGCAGAGCCAGCAGCTAAAAAATATTTTTTGTTTCAAACAGCTGGGTCAGCCACCATGTACAGGGAAGGGTGGGCATGGGTGGAAGTAGGAGGAGTTCTATGTGCACTCTCTAAGTGCACATGTGTATTTGGCCGGCCGTCTCAAGCTGACTAAAACACACATGCGCTGTTAGGTTTTCCAGCAATGAGTAGCCGGGCTGTAGAAACCTCACAGACTCCCTGATCTGAGCAGGGTGTCTTTCTAGCCTGCTCATGCCAGCAGGGCGGTGATTGGACAGGGAGTCTGATGCAGCCCCAGTGCCTGCTGGGACACTGAAGAAGAAGCACCCGATGCGACACAGGATGCAGCCGTTCAACTTAATGTACTTTTTTTATTCTCTCCCCCCCACGCTCACACTCATGCACGCCTCCTTGCCCCACTACCTTTGGTATGTGGCGGCTGCCACTGGGGGCATATTTATGAAATCTTTGCGTCATGTTGCACCAATCCATGTGGTACATGCGTGACACAAACCTCTCAGTCAAATTTTTGAGGCTTCATTGAATAGCTTCAAAAATATTGCGTAATACAACGCAGCGCAAATCTCTGGATTGCATTACCCTGCACAAGGGAAGCATTCCATCAGTGTTGCGGTGGGTGATCCCGCACAGCTCCCATGGTTTCTGATACTTTACAAGATTTACCAAGCATAGTAAACCTGGAAATGCACCAAAAAGATACACTTCTCCGGGAGAGGAATAACAAAGAGAAATATCTTTATTTCTCCTTGTTTTTCCTCTTTCTATGTGTGCTGCATTCTGACTTGTTGTGTTGCCCCCAAACTCGTAAATATGCCCCAAAGTTTATTGTATGACGTAACAACACATGCCTGAACAATACATACCTGTACCACATGGTCTTTATCATGACCTCATCTTTACCACACATGCCTTTACTACACATGCCTTTACCACGCAATTTCATGGTAAAGACATGATTAGTAAAGGGATATGTGTGCTAAAGATCATGTCCCTGCCTCACAAACTCTCCCATTTCCCCTGCCCTGAGCTCTAAAAACTGTCCCAATGTCCTAAGAACTACCCCAACCTCAGCCCCCGCCCTGAGCCCTAAAAACGACTGAACCGTACCCCTGTGAGCTACCCCGACCCAGCCACACCTTGGCTTGAGCCCTAAAACTGCTCACAGCCCTAGAGGGAACCCAACCCCCTGAGCACTAAAAACTACCCCTCCCCAAAAAAAACTACCCCCACCTCAAAGACCCAGCCCCACTTACCTCACTGCACCCTCTCCCGATCCTTCCTCTTCCTGTGCCCACCTATCCGCCCAGCATTTAGACCGCACATTGCCTTAACCACGCATATGCGTTGTTAGCGCATAGGGGTGGTTAAGGCAGGTGTGATTCGGCTTGCGGGCAAACACACAATGCGTGGCTGAGCCTGTGTTGTTAAGGCCATTTATCCCAAAGTTACTACTGCCAAGAGAGAACCAGCAGTGAGTACGGTACTAAACATGGCCAAACACAGACTAAGCAGCCACATCCAATAGAAAATAATGGAGGTAGGGATTTAAAATAAAATCCCATAGGAAATATTGCTAAAATTGAAATAAATTCAATAATTTTAACACATTAAAAGGTAAATAAATATAGTTTAATATGAACAAAAATATCTATAACAATATATTTGTCATTTAATTAAGTATGAAATATTTCAATAACATTTAATTAATTCTGTACATCACATTTCATAATTATTAATGCATCTTTTTTTACTTTGAGTAAACATTTATTTTTTCTCAAAATTACAGAAAAATAATATTAAATGTAATATATTTAAATTACTTTAAGATTTAAATGATGATTAAGTTAATAATGTTGTTTATTTTGACCTACCTATAAGGTAAGTATATAAAATTAACGTAAATGTATATTTCCTGTAAAATTGTTTAACCAATTTAATGAACAATATAATACATAATTCTTCCTATTCATTATCATAGGGAGCTCTCCAAATCGTCAGTGGAGTGTCCATATAGTAAATTATAGGAAAAGGTTAAAAAAAGCTTATGTCACTTAAATAAAAATGAATAAAACATTTTTTATAATATTAACATACATTAATTTCAGATATTTGTTTTAAATATGGAACAAAATAAAAATAAATGCGTCAGCACTATTATCTAAATATGAATTACTTTTCTAATGAATATATATTTAATAGATTAAATACAAATATTGTTCTGAAGGTGAAATTAAAAATACCTTCCTACCTAAACTAAAAAAATATTTTTTTTTGTTATGCGTTATAAATTATGTTTAAAATATTTAAAAGTAATTTAATTATATCTTAACCTAAATCAATGTTGCAATTACTTATAAATTCAAAAATCTTGTTTAATTAATGAATAATGAATGAATATACGCTATATTTTAAGACTTTTTTTAACAATAAAATATATTTATCTCTAACTATTTTATATAATTCAATTTAACATTATTTCCAATGCTATATTTTAAATATCTACATCTGGTGCTGGACTTACTCCAGTTTTGACCTGGAGTAATATAGTACTGTTTTCAATCCCTTTTTGGCTCAAGTGGAGTGTGTGACTAGCAGAATGCTTGCTCATTAGTGGGCTAGGGCATATCCCGCCCTAAGCCCCTCCCTAAACCCCTTCTTACTCCTCCCTAAATCCCTTCCATTTAGTAGCAAGTATGACCTTTTCCCAACCACTACTTCCCTGTCCATCCCCCATTTACTACTAAGGCGTCAATTATGATGCCGTAGGAAACTGCTCTGACCCTCGGTTGGTGCCATTCCTACGGCATCATAATCTCTTGTTTGGATTAATTTCTGACCGACTCATTTTGATGGAGTTGGTTGAATTAATCCAAACAGGATTACCGAATGGCTTATGACGGGGTCGGAGGGCCCGTCGGCCATTCGGAAAGGGGCCTGTAATACCAAGGCCCGCTCTTTCCGCCCAAGGGATTACGATGTCAGATTCCTACAGCCTTTCAAGTGCTGGCCTTTCTAACACAAAAAGGCTGTGGAAATCCGACTTTGGGGACCCCCACCAGGGCCCCCATGGGTGCACGACTCCGTATTGCAGCATAAGGGGCAGGGATGAACTGCACCTCAGCTCTTTACAATGAGAGCATGCATTTTGGTCGGAATTCATGCTCCCATTGTAAAGAATCAGAGTGTGACCGAACAATGTTCAGTCGCATCCTAATTGCTGGTTTGGGAACGCTGACAGGAGGTCAGTCGGTCCCAATACCAGATTGATGTCAGACGGACTCAGGTCCGTCCGACAACGACATCACCCCCTAAGTAACAAACTTACATGTATGAGGATCTCAAAATAGAAAACGAAGGAGAGGTGGAGATAATAAGATACTTGATTTAGTTGGTGAACCATTGATTGATCTTTCTTTTCATCCAATGTCTTTAGACTGGCCCTCTACACCTCATGTTGCACAGTATGTCATATTGCTCATTAATGCTGCGTTTGATAAGTGTAATACAATGGATTATTGATAAAAGGGGTTGAGCACCCACTTCAAATAATAATCACAGTCTTTGTCAGGGTATTTCAGAAAAGTCTCTAAATAGGCCTGTGCTTAATTGTCTAATTAACTGGGCCAAAAGCAGTCAGGTTTAACTTGGAGGAAATGTGAAAAATAGTAATGCATTTCACAAACAGTTATAACGTGAAAACACAACATATAAATGATCCCAAAACAATTAGAAAACGATAGTAAATTTTAATAAACAAAATGAAAACAAAACAACAAAAGCCCAATCAGAAGAACCTGAGTATGAGTTTTTAAAGTTTAAGGTAAGAAAATAGTGCAGTTGTGAAGTGGCAGTGTCTCGTCT